>NC_079376.1:23150000-24350000 GCF_021018895.1 Seriola aureovittata
TTGCACCACTGGACTTTGTTGTTGTTTAGCCTCTGTGTCCCAGATAGTATGAAGATGGTATCGGAAATGAAAATAAGTGGTACCAAACCAGAATCTGAATTGTGCATGTATATTTTTCCTTTGTAATGATAGGAAAACCATTCCTTTTAGAAAATGTTGAGGTTGGATGTTCTGTGAACTGAGTTCGGTTGACTATCATGGCCTCATCTCTACTTCTCCCTTTGTCTTCCCAATGACCTCTCCTGTCCTCGCTGTGGTGTGGTCAGCAGTGGGCTAATCTCTGGCTCAGCACCACCCTGGGCTGGCCTCATCTGTCTCTCTCATTAGCAGTCACCCAACCCCCCCACCCCTCCTCCTCTCCTCCTGCCCCCTTCCCTCCTTCTCCTTCGTCTCTGTCTCTCTCCCTCTCCGTTGCCTCTGTACTACACACCGGAGACTCTCTCTTTCCTCCCACAGCATGATGCTGTCTGGGCCTGGGGCCAGCATGCGCGTGTGTGTGCGTGTGTGTGTGTGAGTGAGTGCGAGAGAGAGAGAGAGAGAGAGAGACCCACCTTGGCTGGGTCAGACAGACACACCCCCATAATCACTGCAACGACCCAGCTGCTGCATTGCACTTTGATATCATTGCTGTAACCTTTACTTGTCATTATCATAACCTTTTTACATAGCTGTCATTTCTGCCACCAGTTACACTTGCAAGCTGAGGTCTGGGTAATGCAACATCAACTTTTGCAGTGCTGAAGGGCACATTTAAACCGTAGCAGTAGTTGTTTTCACCTGGCTGTGTTTATGTTAGCTGCAGCCATATGATCAGACCTATTGTAAAAGTGCAGGAGGAGTTTAGCCTGTCGCTCTGCCAGCATAAAGAATAATTCCCATTTATAGACATCGGTCGTATTTTTGTGGTGCTATCATTCCTACTGCTGATCATAACTGTACTCAAGTTAATTGTAAGTAGTCAACTGCAGTGATCTTAAGTGACTCTGAGATCACAAAGTGACTGATGGTATGTCACTCTTGCTTAAGTGGCAAATGCTGATTATTAATAATATGCCACTGGTTATGGGATGACTTGCAAACAGTTACTTCACTTATGTTCCACTTAGGGATGCCCCAGTTGATCTGCCACTGATCAGTGTCGGCCAATTTTCATTAAAAATATGTGATAGGTAGATGGGCATTAATGCTTCTAGTCACCGATCACCTTACAACCGGCTGAGAGAAGCGCTGTGTGCTGTGGAGTGTAGACCCGCATCCCGCCTTGTTCACTGTGCCGGCTCGCAACAGGACACCAAAACAAAACAACATGTTGGCCGTGTGGAACTTTCACAAAGTGTGTGAGACTGATATAACGTACGCCATCTGCAATGTCTGCCAAAGATGATCGGGATCATTGATCTCACTCATTGATGATCAGTATCGATATCTGCAGCAAACCACTCCACTGGCACATACCACTCCACACCAGCATAATGACCTTTTTTACTGACATATGCCACTGCTGCAGCTTTTGGGCAGATAACACACTACATGTTTACAGCCACACTAGTCTGGTAGCTAATCTCTATGAAATTAAAAGGAATGACATTAATTTTGCAGGTATTTGGTCATAAAACCAAGTATTTGGCATATTAAAACTTTAACACGATGGCAGTACAGGAAAAGTCAGGGGGTGACCAAAGTTATTACAAATCACGCTGTGGTGCACATCAATATCTGTCAAAAAATGTCACGGTTGTCTATCCAGTAGTTAAAGTGTTAAAGTCTGGATCGAAGTGGAGGACTGACTGACCAGTCAACCAACCAGCCAGCATCACTAGAGCCATGTCTTAAGCACTTTTCCTTAGCAGGTACTGTGTTAAACTGGTAGCTGTTTCCATGAACAGTGGAAGATGGAAGCAAGGGCAAATAGCAAAGTTATTATACAAATCCATCATTTGTATAAATGGTGATGTATTCATCTCCATACAAGAGTTAACAGAAGAGACAAATCGGGGGTCACCCACTTTCGGTTGGACCTCCAAATAAAATGGTTTGGATAATCTGGTTGAAATTCCGGCTTGATACAACCATGGTGAAATACACTTCAACCGAAGTACTTGTCAAATGGTCAAACAGTTTCTATAACCTCTTCTCCCACACCACCGCCTCATCCTCCTCCTCCTCCTCCTCCTCCTCCTCCACCTTTTTTCCAGCAAGCCTATCCAGTTCACACAGTGACTGGCCGGGTGTGCAGAGGTGTTAGAAAGTGCATGTGATCTGAACTTCCTCTTTAAGCTTTGTTTTTTTTTCTACAAACAACTTCTGTCACTTTTTATTTGTATAAAATAATGTCTTCAGAAAGAGTGTCAGCATCACTATTCCCGTTTGAAAAATCATCACCACCTGTATATCCAGCTTTTCTGTACCACCTTTGCTTGTGGCTGTTCTGAACAAGTATAAACACTTCTGCGTCACATATGTTCGGACAAGACATCTTAATCAATCGTCTCATGGCTCATGTTTCACTTTGTCCCCAGATCTCAGCAGTAACTTCTGTATGAACGATGTGATCATAATTTCATAACCAAGTCGGTCAGCATCAGCTTTAGGTCTTGCAGTATTGGGAAAACTTGCTGTGTGTGCTGCACTTTGGGAGTCAGTGGTTGTGATTCAGGCCTGACATGGAACTTCTCTTGAATAGTGTCTTCAGCTGCAATCTCAGAGGGAAAGGGAAATGGGACATGCTGTTATTATTGACAACGAAACCATCAAAAGCTATCCAGTAACCCACTAGTCAATCAGTGGTTGATATTACCCGGTGGAGTATCACTTAGAAGTTGGAAGCTGTGTTGAACCATCTTAGGGAGTGATATGTAGAGTTCTCTTACAAGCCAAGAGCTAGTACGGTTTCTTCACATAATATATTATGCCAGTTTGTATCTCAGCATCTCTCAGTGATACTGTTTGAAGAGTCCAGCGATTGCCTGTGGGAGACAAAATGGCTGCTGTGCTAAGTTCATATCAGTACAGTATCCAAGCAGGCCGTCCTCCAGCTTGAGGGCAATGTTCTGTCCCAGTGTTTATAGACCAACTACAGAGGCATCAAAGTGAAGTTAGTCGCCATTGCAATGACTGGTGTGCACTTTTTGCATATCACTAATGTTTTTCTTTCCACACATCCTCTGTGTAATCCAAAATGCTGAGGCTTAATTGAAGAAGCACTGGAGCTCCCTGTGTTAACTAAAGCTGGTGTGTGGAAGCCTTTTTAAGTCTGATTCAGCCGGAGGCTTCGCATCTTGAGAGAGAACAAGTGGGCGTTCATTTGTTCATCAAGCTTTGTTATGCAGGGTTTTTTTTTTTTAAAAGTCACCAAAGGAAAGGTGCACTGAACTTGCGATCTTCAACACAATTAAGAAGCCTCACCCCTTTTAAATTTCTGAGGAGACTAATTATGTATATGTGTTTTTGTGTGTGAGCGAGATAGAGGATGTAATTTGTGCACATTTCCCTTGCACACATTTGTCTAGGTGGGTGTTAGTATGTAGGAGTATGTGTGAAGCATTGTAATACCGCTGAAGTTAGACTTGTTAATTACAATCAATGAAGTTGTCTGAATGTACCTCAAGCATGTCCTCTCTTTAAGGTTAAGATATTGATAGGTGAATATCCATGATAAGATATACTGGCTTACTTGTCCACATCTTGCTCATTTGTCAAAGTGAAGGCCTACAATTTTCCTCTCAGTGTTACTGAAAATTTTTAGCCGCCTCAGTAACTCAGTGGATCTGAGTACTTACCTTTGGAGGTCTCTTGATCGCTGCTTTGTCAGCCAGTGGGGTCAAATCCGATTCCTTCTATATTATTTCTCTAATTTCCTTCTTCTTTTGTCTGGTGTTTTGTTCTGTCAGGAACAAAGGCAAGTCTACTACCCTACGCCCCCAAAAGCAAGCATCAGCAAACAAACGAAAATGGCCCTTACCCACTGTCGGGCTAGAGACGAGCCTACACGATCCCCAACACACACTTGTTTCACCAAGCCTCTGTCGTCAATTCCTCATTTAATATCAGTGGCAATAAATCACCACAGTAATTCTTCCTCATGTGATTTGGGGGGATCTGATTATGCCTTATTGCAGAGTCATTTTAGCTGAGCTCAATTATTAATCATCATCAGCCTATTGTTTTTCAATTTTTTTTGTCCTCCTACTGCCCATTCTGTGTTAATTGAAATCATTCAAACCTGGGGAGTGACAACGTGGTTTGTATGCATGATGGAATTTATGGCAAGCTATAATAAAGCACTTTGTACATCCTTAAATGTGGAATCAGTTTACCTGAACTTTTTAGCAAGGCTCTAGCAATGGTAATGTCAGTCAGTCAACCACTTTGCTCCAGACTGAGATATCTCAACAACTGTAAGGCCACACTTCTATGTTTTCATTTTAAAACGTATCTCTTTTCCTATGCTTTCAACTCCCATTCACACTAATCTGTTTTCTAGCCCCGAAAACGGCGAGTTTTGGAAACGCTGCTGGTCCCGTTTTAGTTTGATAACTAAGGTCAGCTGGACCCCCTAAGTTAGTAGACATAAGTGGTCTTCTGACTTGTGGTCAAAAGTGGATGGATCACCATGAAGTGTTATACAGATATCTGTGGTGCCCATAGGACGAATCCTTATACCTTCAGTGATCTTGCACCACTAGCACATTAAGGTTTGCTTTTAGCCAGTGAAATAACTCAGCATCTGCTAGATAGTTTGGCACCAACTTTTATACTGCCATCTTTAAGGTTCCAGTTCACTCACTGAGGGAGGGGCCCCCTGCCACAGGCTGCACTGCATACATTTGTAATTGTTACCAGTTTTGAATCAAACAAACATGATGATCCTTGCTTATTGTCCTATACAAGACTGTCGGTAGCAAGTATTACATTAGCAACAACAAGCACCAATTTATTGTAGATACGTAGGGTTGCCAGGTCAATTTAGCAAACAATGCATGAGTTTGGGGGCCCCCTGGTGGTTGTGGGGCCCTAAGCAGCTGCTTAGTTGGCTTACAGGGAGGGCCAGCTCTGCAGGAACACGATAGCAAAGGTCAGCGTGGTCTTTCCCCTGCTGTGTGGCTGCAGTAGAAATGCGTGTGATCACAGATCATAGCACATGGCTAAAGCAGTCTATACTGGGCCTGTGGAAAACATGCGATATTGAAAATCAGACTGTGTATGTCAGTCCCTGTAATGCATGCTGACAGCTGGAGACAGGACTCTGTGCATTCTAAATGTTAGATTAGCATCTTGAACACAGTCCAGTCGTTGATTGTTCTCTCTCTTTTCATCAGTGGGGTCAGACCTCGGGTTTTACCACTTGAGTTGACAGTTGAGCCGAGACATCCGGCATCATCTGATTCAGGGGCACTTACAATCACATACTATCTTAAACTGAGGCTGACCCCCTGACCGGCAGGTCACAGAAGATCACCACTCGAACCACACAGCCTGGCTGCTGTCTACTCAATTCATAGCTCATGTATTTCTTTATGGCTGTATTGTTTAGTTTGGATTGATTTGGTTCAAGACCTAAAATTATAGGCTGCTGTAAGGTAATAAAGCTTTGCATCGCAGTAATGCTGCAGTGTTACTTAAAGCCTGAGCTGAAGTTCAAGACTCAGACTTTGTGGGGTTTTTTCAGTTTGGCTCCTCGTGATGCCTCTCTGCAGCTCCCTTGGCCCTCAGCTCTCTTCTCCGCTCCTCCTGCTCTCCACTCTGCTACCCACTGCTCCTTTTTTCTCCTTCCAACTCTTTTGGCCCAGAGCTTCTGTTTTTTTTTTTTTTGTTTTTTTTTTTTTCCTTCTTCCTTCCACTATGGCCAACTTTGACTTCTGCATTCTTTCACTACATGTGGGCTAGATTTCTTCCATCCATATGCTGCTTATCCTCTGTTGAAACTACTTATCCCTCAGTGCCCTGTCTCAACTGTGTGTGTGTGTGCGTGTGCATGTGTGTGAAAATGTTTTAAATGGCTGTTTGAGGGTGAAGACTTGGTTTTAGGGTATTCAGTTGTGATGGTTAAGGTTAGGGTAAGGGGCTAGGGAATGCATCATGTCAGTGAGTGGTTCCTAAGAATATAGTAAGACGTGTGTGTGTGTGTGTGTGTGTGTGTGTGTGTGTGTGTGTGTGTGCAAAAAATGCAGCTACTGTACATCACTGCTAGATGTTCTCATTTCCCTGTATCCCGGTCTCACACAGACACCTAGAAACACACACTTGCACACCTGTCTTCTCATGCCCTGTGGCAGGGCAGCAGTGTACTGTAGCGTACTGTAGGATATGTGTGTTTGAGTGACTGCAGCTGCTTTTGGCCATCCAGGCTGCCTCCTCGTTTTCAGCTTCATTTCCCCCCGTAATGAAGATTCAGAGGCAGCGCAGCGACTGGCACAGGGCAGAGGAGGAGAAGAGAGCAGAGGAGAGAGGAGGGGAGGGGGGGGATGAGGAAGGCGCAATAGAGGAGGAAGCAATGACAGCAGGAAGAGAGGAGAGGCAGACATGAGAGTCAGGGGGAGGGGATGGAGGAGATGGAGGGAGAAGAAAGAGAAGAGGAAGCATCATGATGGAGGGAGAAGAAAGTATAAGAGAATCCTGAGGAGGAGAAGGGGGAATGAGGAGAAAGGAGGAAGAAGGGAAGGAGAGCGGATGACTGGGGAACTCATCCTCTCTCCTTGAGGACAGCTACAACAGAGGAAGAGACAAAAGTGTGATGAGTTTTGTGATAAAGATGACTAGAAAAAAAAGTAGCTCCCTCTCTCTCTCTCTTTCTCTTTCCCTCTCCCTCTCTCTCCTAATTACCTCCCTGGCTGTGATGAATGGCACAGCTCTTCAGACCCAATTGGCGAGCCGACCTTGTCATGTGTGTTGATGGGGTGGGGTGACTCTACACCCCCCTCCCACCTCTGCCCCCCTCTTACCTATTGTACCACCTCCTGTGGAAGCAGATGCTGCTAATATCTGTGTGTGTGTGTGTGTGTGTGTGTGTGTGTGTGTGTGTGTGTGTGTGTGTGTGTGTGTGTGTGTGTGTGTGTGTGTGTGTGTGTGTGTGTGTATAAACACTTTGAACACTTTTTGTGCACTTAGACACGCACCTGCCTCACTTCATATTTTCTTATAATAATAATAATAATAATAATAAGATGATAGCACATCCTGTTATTTTGCATATAAACTTAAAAAGGTGCTTGACTTTGATTTTTACGTTTTGTTTCAGAAGTCTCAAACATCCTGAAAAATCTCACTGTTTATTCAAATACCTTCTCCTTAGTTGTTTTCTGCTATTAGCAATCTGTTGTTTGATATATTTGATTAAAATCAACATTAAACATTTTGAAAAGATATTACATATAATGAGATTTAACTTGGGTCTTATTTTTATTGAATTGGCCTCCATCCCATCTGTAATAAAGAGATCAATGAGCATTGCAAAGAAAGCTTCTGACTGACGGCGGTTTGATCCTTGGCATCAGTGTATGGGTGTGATGTATAAATGTGTGAGTGACTGGGTTAGTGTAGCAAGTATTGTGAAGTGCTTTTGGTGGTCGCTAAGACCAGAAATATATGCTATATAAATGCAGTCCGTTTACCGTAAGCAAAGCCTGCAATTGATATAAACATTTAAGAAATTTATCAAACAACTGCTTCAGAAATGTGAAGATTTTTCTGCTCTTCTCTGTTTCATATCATCGTTGAGTAAATATCTGTCTTTTGGACCGTTGGTTGGTTGGACACCTTGGACTCTGGGAAATTGTAAAATACCTTTTTTTTTACTATTTTCTGGCGTTTCATAGACTCAACAGTTAATCAATAGACTGACAGATTAGAATTAAAATGATAGTTTGTTTTAGCACTACATGAGCAGTCAGATGATTAGAAAGATTGCAAGCAAACCCCATGTTAGCCAAACTTATTTGGAAGAGAAATGAAAATGAACAGTAAAGTTATAATCCCAATTGAGAATTGTAAACCACCTACAGCCTCCTACACTCTGCAGGTACAGGATTATATCAGGTGTGCTCATCTTTTGTTGTTTACTTCAAAATAAAGTGGTTTAGATCATTTGGCTAGTCTGTTGCAATTTTTACAGCCTGTCTGATTGTCAAGTGGTAACACGAGCTCAACTCAAGATCCGCTTACTCGCTTCTTCCGGGGCTTTCGACCATATCTGTCTCCGTCAGCAGATGAAGTTGTCATGCTCAGTCGTCAAAGGACTTTTCATATTTCTGAGCACTTGTCTATGTTTGCTAAAAAGATGATGTTGATTTTTGTATCTACTATCTTTATCTGCATTGCATTATGGGATTTTTAGTAGAAAGCAGTATACATGTCATGGACACTACTTTTGAGGTCACTATATAGTGCATAGATTTTAGCCTCAGAATTCAGACACTCAGATAAAATGGTGATTAATAAACCAGCCTCAGTGGTGCTCAGATTTATATCATGTTTGAACATCTGCAACTGACCAAACTAAATCTACTGATGTTCCTGTTTCCCAGGTCAAGAATGAGCCGTGCAGCTCAGGTTGTTTTCAGACTGATTTTTGCCTCGCTGTACCTTGTTTTTGTGATGTTGCAACATTCCTAGAACTCAGCAAATACTTTGGTGAATACAGTGTTTTCATAACTGACAGAAATTGTAGTCATCATGGTAATAAGCTGAAATTCCTCCGTCCCTGCGTGAGCACAATGGAAAATAAATTCTGTGTGAAACGCAGCAAGTAGTTTGATAAGTACCTTTTGAATATTCAGAAAAAGGTGCTTGATACCAAGTGTTTACCTTGTTAGTGATGTGTCCTGCAAAGTGTGTTTTGTAATGGTGACAGCTGAAAAAAATTGATATATTTTATTTCCCCATGTTTCCATCAGTCAGTCATCTGTTTCGTGTTTCATTTACGTTGTGTCACTTCTCCCCTGCAGACCAGTAAGAACTGGCGGGCTGCGGTAGATCTGACGGGCCGGCTGCTGACAGCTCATGGTCAGGGATACGGAAAGGCTGGCCAGCCAACCTCCCACACCACCGACTCACTGCAGGTAAGACGCCAGTGACTTTCTCCCAACTATCTCTTCTTCTGTTTCTCCACCAGTCTGCCTCGCACTGTGGTTCTGTTGGTGGTAGAAAAAGCTGAACCAAGACAGGCCCTGTACTACACAATAATGTAATAATTCCCTTAATGAAATAATAAAAATTAAATGAATTTAGCAGTTACCTTTGTTGAAAATAGACCAAATGATGTACCTGTACTTGAAGAATAATGTAATGAAATACTGTCATTTAATTTAGTATTTTATACCCAATTATTTTTTATTAGGAGTTTATAACATTTTATGGTTCATTTTTGTTTCCACACTGGCAATGTAATTATTTTTGAATGATATTATGTTGGATTTCACTTCAAGGGGCAGATGTGGAAGTTCAAGTTCAGTCTTCATTCAGTCTGAAATATAGGACCGACAATAAGTGCAACAAAATGACAGTTTCAAACACCAGTCAGTCTTTGGAGAAAGAGTGAGTAATCCTACATTAGCAATAACTCACTCACAGTTGTAAGTAAGGTGCATAAGATCTTTATGTAAACATAAGGGCTGCAAAACAAAGTGCAATATCCAAATTGCAGGAGCTACTTTATATAGTTACAACATTGTTTTGCATTGTAAGCACCATAAGCATTGGGGTGCTACAGAGACATCCCTACAAATCATATCCTTCAGACGTAAGGAAACATGTTTGTTTTGTACAAGGCACAACAAAAATCACATCATCTTCATTTTTCTTTTTTAATTCAGTGAATATGAAAAACAAAAACAATCATTCCAACTCAAATTGTGACTCAAATTGCAATATCTGCCAAAAAAATCCCTATGAGATGAATAATCCTTATGATTTTCTTTTTCTTTTTCTTTTTTTTTGCATATTGTGCAGCCCTAGTAAACATTACTGTAAACAAATGACAAATAACTGTTTGTAAATTCCATAAAGTGCAGTCATCCACATATAGTGGATGCAAGCCTCTGTTATTGTCTGTAGAGGGGGGTTGAGTTGGCCTGACTCTTACGGTTTCATAGGAAGGAATAGCGGATGTTGGCTTGGGTGTGTAAGTAGTTGAGGGTCCTCACAGCTTGAGAGAAGAAGCGGTTGGTAGAGGCGGTCCTGATGCTCCTGTGCCTCGAGGTGTGAAGAGGCTGCGGCTGGGATGGGTGGGGTCCTCCACACTGCTTGCGGGGGCACCACCATGCTTTATTGGAGTGGTGAATGGAAGGAAGAGAAGTGCTGATGATCATTTCAGCCATTCAGACCACATCACATGTGGCGTTGTTGGTTTGCTTCTTTAGTCTTTAAGGTCTAGTCAGCTAAACCTCTGGTTAAAAAAACCTACATTGCTGGATCACTTTTCAATTGAGTAGACTACATTTTTCTGGCTACATATCTGCTGAGTGCCTGTATATGCTTATTTAATCATTATATAAAATGGAAATCCTGAACAGAAACTAGGGTTTCATTTACAGTTGCATCACAACTTGTTTTTTTTTTTTTGTTTTTTTACATTACAATGAAAACATGTTACAAATGCAAAATTATTTCCATTTTGTGCATATTGTTTTCGGGTTGTCCTTCCATCTGTCCATCCCATTCTTGTGGACACAATATCTCCATACACAATATTTCAGTAATGCCTTGAGGGAACTTTGAATTTAGCACATTTTACTTGGACTCAAAGATGAACTGATTGTGAAGGGGAGATTGTGACCATATTTCCTGCAACTTGGCTGCTTGGTGGAGGCATACAACCGCGAGCTGGTAATTCTAGTTAAATGAATGCAATACTCTTACGGTCATCACTTTTGACAGTGTGAATTTAACGTTACTCTACTGTGATATATTTTCCCAAGCAGGCAGGTCTGACACTGTCTGCAGTCACATGCAGAAGCTGGTCATCTTGGGAAGTGACAGTCTTCATCACCTGCACATTGTTCAACCTGTGAAGAAGCACATAGAAGTTGTTCATTGCATCTTGAAGGGAGACATCACTGACCCGAATCTGTAGTGGGGCTTTATAGTCCGTGATGGTCCGGAGGCCCTTCCACAAGTGCCGCGTTTCCTTGCTGTCAGTGAAGTGTCTGGTGATTCTGTGTCTATAATTCTGCTTCTCTGCTGCCACGTCTGCTTTCTCCCCACATCTGATTGCAGTATCTCAGACTGAGCCGCCGTTGTCAGCCCTGGCTTCTGGTTTGCCCTTGAGTTGATGGTTTTAGTGACTGTGACATCATCAGTACACTTACTGATGTAGGCTGTCACTGTCTCTGTGTATTCCTCTAGATCGATACATTCCCCACAGGAAGCTGCCTCTTTGAACATGCTGCAATCAGTGGCTCTCGCTGCCGTCCTGCAGAGCTGAGACAGCTCCCTCTGGCCAGACCTTAATCTGTTTCTGGATTGGTCTGCATAGCTTCATGCCTGCATGACAGAGATGTGGTCTGAATGGTGAAGATGAGGGTGGGGGAATGTTTTAAAGGCATTATCTGTGTTTGAATAAATAAGGTACAGTATATTCATTAATCTGTTAACTCCCATAATACATCTGCACAGTTTGTTCATACAGGATCACTAAGAAAGGACAGTCCGAGATATTTTGCGTTGTTGGTTTTTTCTTTGGTCTTTAAGGTCAGGTCAGCATAGGCAAAACAAGATGTGGCCTCTGACAGTCTATAAGGTTCCCATGACCAAAGTCTAGAAGCTGGAGAAAACAATCAGCTCCCACATAAAGAAGTGGCTTTTACTTCCATGTTGCCTCAGCAGTATCGGCTGCTGTGGGAAGCATATATGGGAACTGCCTGTCTGTATCCTCACAGAGGAATAGAAGTGCACCAAAGTGAGGCTGAACATGACCCTGGTCGGGTGCAGCATAGGAGACTTGGTTTTGGTCCTGTGACAAGTCGTCCCACTTGGTACAAAGGGACACCAGCCCAGCGGCTATGGCTGGTAGTTGCTGAGGTCCACCAGCAAGAGGAGGCGATGTGAAGTCCAAGGGAAGTCTCACAGGCCAAACAGGGGACAACACAGGAACACCTGGAGCACCACAAACTCACCTGGAATAATCTATGGGAGATGGAAGGAGGCAGAATTAGCTTCATCATCAGAGCCTCCCACGATGTGCTTCCCTCTCCCAAGAAATTAAAACTAGTAGAGTGGAGAAGATCCTTCATGTCTGCTCTGCAAAGAACCAGCAACTCTATGGCACGTCCTTACCAAAACCTTTTACCAAAGTCTTTTTCAAGACCGTCAGATTCTCCGGCAACTGGCAAGTATCCTGGCGCAAAGGAGAACTGTTGCCAACGTCCCATCACCCTTAACAACAGGCATCTCTAACACTGCTGCCTTAATGGCATGTACACTACTTTACATTAACTGTCAGATGATGTAATGCAACTGATTGGTCAGTAGTTTGATCTTATCCTTTTTTCTTTTCTTTTTTTTAATTTGTGACTTTGCACAACAAAAACAAGTGTGACAGAACGGGTACATATAATGGACAGACATGTAAATGACAACAAAAACAATAAACACTTATTGAGATTTAAAAAATGAAAAGAACATGATGTGTATGGTATGTGTGCGTGCATGTGTGTGTTCACGGTTTGTATGTGACGTAGTTGTATGTATCTGATATGTATCTGTTTTTTTGTGAGAGGGTGAAAGGGAAAGTATAATGGACATTAATGATGTAATATGAATATAATCGTAGTGAGAATAATAAAATAAAAAACAATTTAATTTATATGATATTAAAAAAATGAATAATGAAAATTTATCTCATGACAAAAAATATGCTAATATGATCTGATCCTTCTGATGTTAACCTCCTCCAGAGCAGGTTAGGAGTTGAGCATAAGTTACCATGGTGATGGTGAACCACCATTGTAATCCTGAAAACCCAGGGTTAAACCTGAAGCTATATTTATGTATTGTTTGTGCAGTCAACAAATATGATTAATGTTTTCTACATTGTACAAACAGAGGCAGATGTGTTTGTGTGTGTTCCAGCTCTGGTTTGTGCGACTGGCTCTTCTCACCAAGCTGAACCTCTTCCAAAACGCTGAGCTGGAGTTTGAACCCTTTGGCAATCTGGATCATCCAGACCTCTACTATGAGTACTATCCCACTGTTTACCCTGGGAGGAGAGGTATACAAAACACACACAAACACACACACACACACACACACACACACACACACACACACTCTGCTTGTATAAAACCATACCATTCTGTCCTTTTGGCTCATTATTATTGACCTTTATGTGGGAGGAGCACTTTTGGTATTGATCACAGAATCTTTGATATAGAAAGTCGTGCGCTGTAAATCCTGCATTGTTTCACATCTCTTTTCATATTGCACTTGTCGAAAAGCTGCTCTATAAATTCCCATGGAGCCCCAACTGAAGGTTGAATAGTACTATTCATAATAGTGCTGAAAAGCTGCTCCGAAACTCTTATCTGTGAATTTTGAATGTGTTATTAGCCTGCTCTCCAAAAGGATTTTGCATTTTACCCACATTTTTTAGGATACACAAGCATACCACCACTGTCCTATTAAATATTCAAAGGAAAGTTTCTGCCAGGAGCTTGATATAAGACTGTATCGTCAAGAAGCTCCAACAACTCCACTTGTCTCCAGCAGTTCTTTGGTTTTGTTTTTCCTCTTTTTACACTGCATGAATTGCTCTCTAATGTATTCCCATTACTTTGGATCTGCTTCGCCCCTTGGGCTACTACAGTGAAGGCAGTAGCAGAGACAGAGCTGCATACACACATGCACGCACACACTTGTGCAAAAAAACAAAAAAAAAAACAAAACACACTTTAAGCTACACTGCACAGCCCTCTAAAGAGAGCTCCAATTGACTTTCCATTGCTCAATTTTAAATGCTTTGTACCCTGCTAGGTGCTCGCAGACAAACTGGCACGAGTTGTGTAGCCTGGCATCAGAAGTCGAACATTTCTCTCGGCCCAACATTTCTCCGGCCCAACACTTGACCGCCTTCAGAGACAGCTGCCCATGTATCACTCTCTCAAGAATTAAGATCGACTGAGCGCTCGAGAAAGAATCTTTGTTTGAGGGTTATTAATTTATCTGCCAAATGAAAAGTTGAGTCCAATTAGGACACAGAAATATTAAGTAGTGTTCATTCATGCTCAAGGAGCATTCATTCATGTCCTTTTCCAAAACTACTGTATATATTAATGCTTTACTTTTAGTTTAGACATATCAATAAATTAAGAGAGAGATGCATCAGTTTTCTCACAGGTTAAATAAAACATACTCAAAGCTTCCTTCTTTTAGAAGGGTTTTTCTTTTTTTTTTTTGGTTGAAAGAATATTGGCCTCTGCTTCAAAAATCAGAGTCAAAATTTGGACATGCAGACAAGACAGAGGGAATTCATTACTATGCCAAGGCAAACAGGTAGTGCTGAAAGTCCTGAGAGTATTTAAATGTCTCAGATTGAATCTAAAGGTCTTAGATACCATATTAAAGGTACCCTGTGCAGTTTTCTTGTAAACAAACCCAGTTCTGGTTATATTCAGTGTCTCTCATCCAAAATTACTTTTTCTGAATCTTTCATGTCTTAACAAATGTGCAGAAAGCATTTCCGTTTCTGTGAATCATTTGCAAAGACTGTTTTTATTGGTTCACCTACATTTACCTTTGCAAGCTAGCAGTCCTCTTCCTCCCCCGCCCTTTGTTGGCACATTGCAACGTTTTAGGCACCCGTCTGCGACCAACTGTTATCGAATGGAATAGCTCGAGTGCCTGGTTGGACCAGGAGGTGACACAGCAAATTTTTCTGCACATCTTCACATCTCTGTATCTCGCATCTCTGATATCTCTTCTGTAAAGTTAGTTGGACTGGAAGCTTGGTGATGTTCAAATTCCCCGAGCAGAACCCCTCAGAAAATATGTGATTGGCCACCAACCGAACTCGACAAAAACAATTTTCTAAGATTGTATTATTTCTTTTTTTATTTATTTTCATTTTGTTAGTAGTTAAGTTTCAAAACCTTGACTACACTGTCCGGTAGGGAGAAAACTTAACACCTTCAATTTGGACTTTTTATACTTTTTTCCTCTTTTTCTTCTTTATTTTCCCAGAATAACCCACCACAGATTTATTACCCAGAAACTCTCAGTAGCTATGGCCCTGATCGTGACTGTTCGCTGGGATAGTAAACAAACTACAGGCAAACTGGCAACATGCTAGCTGCTTGGAACATGCTCTCACTGGCCAGGCACAATAGCCCGCTAGCTTGATACCAGTTAACTTGCTAACTTGTCAACAGTAAGTTAACACAAACATATTTGTTCCATCAACTCTTGTATCAGAACTGCCTTCAAAGTTTTCCAGAGCAGTTTATACTCCAGCAGAAGAGGATTATTTAAAACTGGGTAGAGCTGCACAGCTGATATGACAGCTTCCTCTATTTAGGTCACACCAGACTTCTTCCTCAAACTCTGAAGTTTTGATGGTGTGCTGTTGGTCAGTGACGTTAGAAATGAAGTTAGAAAATCCGCTGATAATGGGCAGTGGCGTTCAAATGAACTTTTACTTTAACATTTCACAAGAAAAAAAAAAAAATGCTGTTCTGACCAAGTCCTGAAAGTGCAGGTGGGTCTGATAACACATGTGCAAAAAAGAGCACAAGATATAAACAGAGTGGCCACCCACTCATCACAACAATGCTTTATAGCTCCACTCCTTGTCAAAAACTCCACAGGGTACCTTTAAATGTATTTTTTTAATGTCTGTGCGAGGCTGTGGTTTTCACGGGTTGTTTTCCTTCTCAGTTATAACATTTAATTCTAACAGATACTTTAAAGGTATAAAATGTCTTAATGTTAACCTAATGAAACTTGCTGATACCCAGGAGAGACTGAATAAAGAGGTTGCGGGGGGGGGGGGGATAAGACCGATAGACAAGAGAGATAGAAATAGAGATACATAGACTGGCAGAAGCAGCAGCCACAGATGGACTAGCTAGCTGAGTTTCAGATCTGATGACAGTATCAAAGAGACCCTGATCAAAGCCTGGGGACTCACCTGAATATAGGCTCTTCCTCAGGGATATGTGTGCCTGTGTGTGCCTATGTGTGTGTGTTGTGCGAGAGAGAGACAGTGTGAATGATGTAGAGGCAGAGAGAGATAGAGGGATGAGGCAGAGAGATGAGTGATGGAGCTGTGCAGCACACCCAGAGAGAGAGATGAGAGGGTTTAATAAGCAACCATACGTAGCTCAATGCCATCTGTAGGTTCCTGCCTCCGGGGCTGTGTGCAGTCTGTGTGTGGGTGGATGGGTTTATATTCTCATCCCGTGCTCTGTGTCTTTCTGTCTCTCTCCCTCTCTCTCTGCCTTCCCTCTCTTTTTTTTTCTCTCTCTCTCTCTCTTCCTCCTGCTATGTCCTCATCCCACCCTGTTTCTTATTTTCCCCTTTCCCTCACTTATTTTTTCCTTCCATCTCCTGTTTTCTTCTTGTCCTCCCCCCCTCCCTCCCTCCCTGCTGTCCAGGCTCCATGGTGCCGTTCTCCATGCGGCTGCTGCATGCCGAGCTTCCCCAGTACCTGGCCAAGCCCCAGGAAGCTGTGGACCGCCTGCACAATCTCAAAACCGTCTGCCTCACTGTTAGTACGCGTACACACATACACGAACACAGCCTCTGGATGAACATAAAGATATGCATACTCTGTAGCATTCACACAATAAAACCACACACCCACAGAAAAAGCACATTAGCCATACTAATCTTCAAGCCCACCTGTATAAACAGCCAAATGGTTGGATTTTAGAGTTATTGAATATGCAGATTCTAATACACACACATAAAAAAAGCCTTCAGCGATGGCGGTGGAGCAACTTCCCCCTCTGAAGTTTGAACCCTCCCCCCTTTCTGGTTAACAGATTCTGGAGAACTTGGAGAAAGGCTTGGCTGAGGATGGCAGCATGATCACCCTAACACGGGAGAACAGGCAAGGTAAGAAGCACACACACACACACACACACACACACACACACACACACACACACAGACATTTAGCTACAGACCTGGCCCCAATCCCAGACTGCAACACACTGTAGGAAGAGAGTGAGGTCATGGGCCCTAGTGGCTAACACACATACACACACACACACACACACACACACACACACAAGCACTGAGGCAGAGGTACACCTGGTGCAGGACTGCAGCATACCTTGGCCACACATACACACATTCTCAACCACACAAAGACACCATTGCGGTGCTCTGAAAGTGTTTAGCACCTCACTGCTTCGGTACTCGCGCTGAATATCAAACGGTCTCTCAAGCCCTTCACACCAAGCAGATCAATACAGATCGATCCTATCCAATCCACTCACATCTGCACAAGTGTGCTGGGGAAATAGGCACCTTCATCTAAAATTCACCAGGTCTAGGTAGACGCACCTCAACATAAGCTGATGTAAATAGACTTCATCTATTCTTCATTCTATTCATCTCTTCTCTTCTCTTCTTTTCTCTTCTCCTGTCTTCTCTTCTCTTAGCAGTACATCTTAATGCAGGTTTCTCAGTCCTCATGTTTGTGAGTCCTTTAACCACTAATTTAGCAACTTTTCCAAAGGTGTGTCATTTTTTTTTAAGCGACTAGTAGCTGTTTAAGCAGCTAATTCACAGCAATGAACAACAACAAGCCACTCGGTGAAGTTGAGCTAAATGTAAGATGCTTGCTTATAATTTGGAAAATTGGCAGGGTGACGCATGTACAAATGTGTGTGTGTGTGTGTGTGTGTGTGTGTGTGTGTGTGTGTGTGTGTGTGTGTGTGTGTGAGAGTGAGGGTGTGCCGGCTCTGCCCGTTTCTCCTCTTTCTAAAAGCAGAGTAATAGCTGTGCCCTCTGTCTCTCCTCTCCCTGCCCACGCAGACAGTCGACAGTCAAGTCAATAGCGCAGGGCCTTGCCTTCACACATCAGACCCCTACTGAGTGATTAGCTCTCCTCCCCAACACACACACACACGCACACACACACACACACACACACACACGCACACACACACGAGTGCAGTGATGAATACTAATAGGACTGCACACAAGCTCTTCCACACGGTGCACTGTCTAAGGAAAAGAGGAAAGCGGAGTGTGCCGCAGTGTCTTCCTCACCACCTTGCCTTAAAATAAACCCTGGTGTGGGGAGAGGGGAGGTGTAATGAGAGGGATGGGTGGAGGAGAGGGGGGGGGGGATAGGGTGACGTTACAGGGGACACCCGAAAAAGTGAAAATAGGAAGTCACCCTCAGAGAAATAAACCACCTGTCTCTGTCTGTCTTCTTCTTCTCTCCCTGTTTTTTAGCATCTCTTAAACTGTGGCAGTCTCGCCTCAGCCGGGTCATGTACTCCATGGCCAACTGTCTGCTGCTGATGAAGGTAGGTGTGTGTGTGTGTGTGTGTGTGTGTGTGTGTGTGTGTGTGTGTGTGTGTGTGTGTGTGTGTGTGTGTGTGTGTGTGTGTGTGTGTGTGTGTGCGTGTGTGTGTGTGTGCGTGCGTGCGTGCGTGCGTGCGTGCGTGTGTGTTTGCTCACGTTTGTGTGTGCCACAGTGAATGTGTCCCTGTATGCGTGTCTGAGTCTGTCTGGATGTGCGTGTGTCTTTTGTGAGGGAGTGTTTCTGCGTGTGTGTGTGTGAGAGAGAGAGAGAGTCTCAGAGATCTTTGATGCCAGGCTGGTGGAGGATTCACAGTGAAATCCCCCTAGACTGACCACTAATTGGATTCGTGGTCAGTGAGAGAGAGAACAAGACAGAGAGGGAGAGAGAGAGAGAGAGAGGGAGGGAGAGAGAGAGAGGGAGGGAGGATGGAGTGTGGATTTGGAGCAGACTCTACAGAGAACCACAGTGCCATCTACTGGTCAGTTACAATATTTTTCAATTACTTTGCCTCAATTTCAGTTTCAAGATTCAGAACTCTCACCTTTTAAGGACCATGACAGGGACTGTTGTTTCACATTTTCCACAGATCAAAATACTTGATATAACTGTTGACAGTTTAACAAACCATGTTTGAATGTAGACATATACGTGTAGGAGCCATTTACTAGTTTGTTTGTTGGGTTTTCTATCATTTATCTGTTTTGAGTTTAATCACTTTAGTTAATTAGTTTTACTTTTTTGATAATATTCTCTTTTGTCATTAGTCTCTTTAGATTATTTGCTTATGTAACATAGTTAGTTAGGGTTGACTAATATTTTGTTTATTTTGTATAATGCTATGGGCACATGAGGTTATTTCGGTAGGTAGACTGGTTTAGGACCAGCATGCACCTGGGTGGGCCTATGGTTTTTTTTACCAGAGCAGGAGAGGCAGCAGGAAACATGATCCATTTGTTAATTGGTTTGCTGCTTGTTTGGATAAATAAATCAAAAGGAAAAAAGAATTGGCTTTGTTTGGACGATGTATTTTTTTTTGCCTGCATAAACCAAATCCCCCATGATGCATCAGTGGCCATTTGATTTTGATGTTGGACTTTAATTTATTTGAGCGACAAATAGCCACTACAATATGTCTGATACTTTTCAGGCAGCCATTGTTTTTTTTTTCTTCTTCTTCTTTTGCAGTATTCAGAACAAAATGTATTATTCAGATATTTTTGAAGGATCAGAGTCTTCCCACATTAAAGAAAGATAATAAATACATAGGTACTTTATGAGAATAAAATGCTTGATATTTTAAGGTATTTATGGTTGAACCCCTGTAACCACGTGTTAATGAAGAAAACAATGTCAAAATGAATTACCTCTTTTTTTTCCTTTCAGTAGGTGATTACAAAAGAAGTTAAGACAAGTGTAGGCAGCCATTGTTTCTATTCATAACTGTGTGGTATGAAATAAAAAAACTTGCTTGGGGGTTGTAGTGTGAGGAAACACTGTAGACTTAAACAGTGTTAAGAAATCACTATACTAGGTAGACATGGTGTTCTACAGTATGCATTGGAAAATGTTCAACAGCAATACAGACTGTACACGAGGTGTAGTTAAAGGATAGCACTACTTTTATTCAGTACTTTCTTATTGCCTGTAAATTACATGAACATTTGGTTCTTACTGAACATGGAAATGTTAAAAACAGGAGTTTAAACAATTTGCTCAAACAGCTGGACACCAGTTTTTAACAAGCGTTACTCAAGCAGAAGGAGCTGTGGATTCATTCATTTGGTTCTCTAGTGAATTTTTACAGCAGCAAGATGGTGTGTGCAGGACTGAGTCTGAATAAATTAGCATGTGTGCGTTCATGATAGTGAAGCAACATGTCACCCAGTGTGGCTCACTGATGTGTTTTTAATCATTATTGAACAACAATGGAGCTCTGTGGCACAGAGGAGTAATAATACAATATTTGGGTGTAGGATACACTCACTCACTTTATTTACTATGAAAAGATATATTCAAAATAATAATAATAAATAATGATAAAATATTGCACTATAATACACGTACATGCGCACATTGCCCCATCCCAGTACACACTTTATCTACACATACACACACACACACACACACACACACACACACACACACACACAGACCTCCTGACCTCTCTCTGTCACCGGGCTCAGCAGTCCAGTCACCATGTGAGCAATGTGTAGCAGTGCGGTGTGGAGGTGGGAGAAGGGTCACATCGCCCCGCTAATACTCCATATGTTTGATTAATGCCCTCTCTCTCTCTCTCTCTCTCTGTCTCTCTCTCTCTCTCTCTGTCCCTCTCTCTCTCTTTCTCTCTCTCTCTCTCTCTCTGTCCCTGTCTCTCTTTTTTTCCCTCTCTCTCTCTGTCTCTCTCTCTCTCTCTCTCTCTCTGTCCCTGTCTCTCTTTTTTCCCTCTCTCTCTCTCTCTCTCTTTCTCTCCTTCTTTCTCTCTCCCTCTCTCTTTTTCTCTCCCTCTCTCTCTCTCCCTCTCCCTCTCTCTCTCTCTCCTCAGGACTATGTTCTGGCCGTGGAGACCTATCACTCCATCATCCAGTATGAACCTCAGCAGAGAGTGCAGCTGCTCAGTGGTATAGGACGCATCTTCTTGCAGGTTTGCATATTCTCCCCCCCACACACACACACACACACACACACACACACACACACACACACACACACCCACCATGTGCAGATAATACGGCACCAGTTCCCTGGATACAGACACAGCAGAGTCGAGTTTACCATAAAGACTAGAAGCAGCTAATTTAAAAATACACCTTTGTTTGTTTAAGCTGTACATACTAAGAAATGTAGAAATGAAAATTAGGTTTAGTGTGGGTTATTTACTCCAAACTTGACAAACACCAGTTGCTGATGGTGCCGATAGGAGCAGGTGAAGGAACTGTCTGCAGAGCTCACAGGAGTGTGTTGAGCTGGTTCCAGGCAGACAAGCAGGACTCTACCCGGGAACTGACCGCCCGTCAAAACTGAACCGTCGGGAGAAGGTCCATTATAAGAGAGGTGACTGGGAACCTGATGATCACTCGGGCTGAGACTCAGAGATCCTGTGTAGAGATGAGAGACAACCATCACTGCAGCACCGATCTGAGCCTTTTTACAGAGTGACCAGTTGAAAGCCTCTCCTCAGTGAAAGACGCATGAAAACACCTACAGGACTCTCAGACTGTGAGAAACAAGAATTTCTGGTGATGAAGCCAAGATTGAACTGGTTGGCCTCAGTTTTAAGCTTCATGTCTGGAGGAAGCGGGACACTGTTCATCACCTGTACAACAGGAACAGGGAGACTGGTCAGGGCTGAGGGAAAACTGAATGGAACAAAGTACAGAGATGTCCTTAATGAAAACCTGGTCCAGAGTTCAGGACCTCAGACTGGGCTGAAGGTTCACCTTCCTGAAGCACAACGCAGGAGTGGCTTAGAGACAACTCTGTGAATGTCCCAGACTCCTGACCTGAACCCAAATCTAACATCTCTGGACAGACCTGAACATGTGTCCTCATCCAGCCTCACAGAGCTTTAGAGGATCTGCAGAGAAGAACAGCTGAAAATCCCCAAATCCAGATGTGCAAACTTGTCACGTCGCACCGAGAGGACCGGAGGCTGCGATCACTGCCGAAGGTTCTTCAACTGAGTTCTGAGTGAAGTGTCTGAATTATGTCAGTGTGAAATTTCAGTTTTTCCTTTTTAATAAATTTGCAAAAATCTCTATAATTCAGTTTTTGTCATTATGGAGGATTGAGTGTAGATTAATGAGGGGGGCAATTGATTTAAATAATTTCAGCACGAGGCTGCAACAAAACAGAATGTTAAAAAAGAGAAGGGGTCTGAATACTTAGTGAATGCAGTGTATATTTTGTTGTGATCATTCTCTCTTGTAATCGTCCTATATGTCTTGAGTCAGTTCTTTATTCGTTCTTGTCTCATTTTACAATACACACTCACTCTCACATACACACACGGGTGAGTGGTTAATGTGTTACTGCTGTTTTGTTCTTGGCTAGATCGGAGACGTTAAAACAGCAGAGAGGTACTTCCAGGATGTGGAGGAAGCCTGCCAGATGAAAGGGAGCCAGTCCAGTCACACCACATGCATGCTGATGAACAGGTATGTCTGCCGCCCTGTTCAGGCGTGGTATTAACATGAGTCTTCAGTGATCCGATCACAAGCGGTCAGCTCTCAGTGCGTCAGTTCACACCTGGATTTAAAACGTGTCTCCGCATGCGTCTCTACATGTGACCACTTGTGATTGGATCTCACTTCCCTGCTCCGTATGCAGATAAACGTGGATGAGTTGTTGTTTTCAGCCACTGCTCACTGTTCCATATTTTATCCATTTGAAAACAGTAAAGTATTTTCAGTTCATAATAAACTGTGTTGGGAATAATCCGCCTGTCAGAGGACGTCAGTAGAGTAGCTGCTCCTTCAGTGTGGTCCAGGACACATTGACATTCACACTGCTAAAAGAATGTGGACCCATGTGGTCCAGACCTCCTCTGAATGTGGTCTGAGTGATCTGATCTCAAATGTGTCCTCATTGCGTCTTGGCTGCGTTCACACCTGAACTTAGAGCTGACCACCTGTGATCAGATCGCCTGAGATGGATGTTAATACCAGGTCTGATCAGGGCCTTAGTCGTGCATTTAGCGCCTCTCTACTGTGCGTGCGTGTCCGTGTGGACTTCATGCTGTTCAGGATCATTTTCACTCCACAGATTCGGTACTTCCTTCAGGGCTTTTTGCAAGTTGTTGCTTCCACCCTGCGTGTGTTTTAACACAGGAGGTCACACCTCTGTAGCTCTGGCCTAAGGAGATGTGGAGTATGAGATTGACACTGATGCCACGCTAATGCTAACTTTTCAACGGCAGTCACGTTATGATTCGCTTTTAGGTATTGTTTTTATTTATACTGTTTTAAATTGTTTTAGTTAAAAAGAACGAAAAAAAAAAAAGAGAACAATATGACGTGTGTGTAATGGGCCAATCACCAGAATATTAAAACCAAAATGTTACGGGAAGGGCCAACAGTTTGACAGAGAGGGACTCACAAGCACTAACACACCACACCAAAACAAGAACAGAGAATCTTGTTGTTTTTGAAGAATCTGAATCCCTAAAGAAACCCAGTAACACAACACCTTGGATGAAATGTGTGTGTGTGTGTGTGTGTCTGTGTGTGTGCGTGTCTTTTTTTTTTCCAGGGCCTTTGTCTACCTCAGTCAGAACAACTATGCTGAAGCACATGCATCCTTCACTGAAGTCTTGAAAATTGACCCAAAAAACCCTGTTGTAAGTACAACCCCATGCACTGCAATGTAATACTGCAGCGGCCGCTGTTGCAGTACAGCCAACAATATGTTTTCACTTTGTCATTATGGATTATTTAGTGTAGATTGGTGGGTAAAGAAATGCATCCATTTAATATTAAATCTACAACATAATAAAATGTGCCAGCAGGGAAGAAGTCTGAATACTTTCTGAAGCCTCTGTAATTATATATTGCTGGTGTTTATCCGTTTAAAGTCACAGAACGCTGCTTTTTGTTTCCACATTTGAACTGTAAAGTTGATCTTTTTAAGGGAAAAGTAGGTCGCATCATAACAAGCCTTGAAAAGACAGTTCATCTGAACTTGGATGGGTATGAGTACTCGAGTTGCTGACGCCTCAGTTGGCGTTACGTGCACCATGGCAGCCGTGACCAAGAAAAGTGATGTCTGGAAATACTTTGATTAAAAAAATAAATAAAAGAGGACAATGATGTGTAGTTCAAGATATGTGGCGTTAAACTTGCATATCATGTTCTCCGACAGCCGAACAGGAGGCTTGGTCGGGGAGGTCCGCAGTCGGTCACGGACCTCCCGTATTTTGTTTTTTATGGTAAAAATTTATTTATATAATTTATTTGCAGGTAACCGAGTATTCGTTAATAAGGTAATGAGAGTACTCGAATATTGAAATTACTGAAAACGCCTATCCCTAATAGTTATGTTGCAAAGTTTGTGACTACTGTAAAGTGTGCTCAGTGTCATTTGATCGATTCATTTGTGGATTGAATTGGTTTTGTGCCAAATATAATAATAATAATAATAATAACATATAAATTATAATAATATAATAATAATATAATAAAGATAAATTCACATTAAAACTCATCTGCCCCTCCTTCTGTACATTTCCAGGCCAACAACAACGCAGCAGTGTGCCTGCTATACCTGGGCCGTCTGAAGGAGTCCCTGGGCCAGCTGGAGGGTCTGGTGCAGCAGGACCCCGCGCTCTACCTCCATGAGAGCGTCCTCTTCAATTTGACCACCATGTATGAGCTGGAGTCGTCTCGCAGCACCCAAAAGAAGCAGGCTCTGCTGGAGGCCGTGGCCTGTCGGGAGGGGGACAGCTTCAACACACAGTGCCTGAAACTAGTCTAAGAGGCAGGAGGTTGGACTGAGAGAGGACACACACTACTGCATTCTCCTCCATTATGACAGGAAGTAAACCCCCACCGCACCCACCTTTAAAGCTTGCTAATTCACAATTTCTAAATTAGTTTTAAATGAGTTAGTTTAATCTGTACTAAAGCACACGTGTGAAACGTTGCGGTTTTACAGGGGGGTGTACTGGACTATCTCTTGTCCAGGCCAAGTGATTTCCCAAGCAACAAGCAGAGACTCATTGAAGTCACTTGACCCGGACAAGAAATGGAAGACAGAGGGGCCGCTATGACCTGCGAGGTGACAGTCATACAGGGAGTTACTGTTAACAAGATAATCATCGCTACCTAATCTGCTAGCATGTTGAGGAGACTGTGTGAGCCCTTGTCATAATGTTATCTTTTAGACCATACTGGATGTGGGTCTGATGATGTTTTATGTATTTTATGTCACAATGGATGAATTAGGACTTAACATTTAAAAAACACATTTCACTTATTCCTTTTCATCTACTGGTAAGAACTGGTGAGTCATTCGCTGGTTGAAACACACATGAAAGAATTTGAGAGCAAATAGTTTGATAATAGCACTGTAACACAGAAAGATTTTTAAAATCTTATTAATCAGAGGTTATGTTGCCATGATTGTTCATGAAGGGTAAATATTTTGACAAGAGGTTGTTTTGCTGCAAGTCTTAGTCTTTCTTCTCTGATTTCTGGCCTCTCACATTTGAAACCTTTGGACTGATTACATTGGAATCAGTGATAAGGTTCTGCTGCGTCAAAATTAATTACAATGGAAAGAATAAAGAAAATGTGGGAGGTTCATCAACAAACTTTACCGTATTTCTCCCTGTGCTTCACTAATTGTTCAGGGACAGATGTATTAAGCGCTTCTTCACTGATTGGCTTTTTATAAGCTACAGAAAACTGGCCCACTGGCACCTTAGGCTGTCTGCAACAGTCCGGTGACTCTACCTTGCAGGTCATGGCATGTGGCAGGCCCTGAACAATGTCCCACCAAGTAATGGTCCAGCACTTGACACGGGCATTATCCTGAGCTTCAGTGTGCTTTAAGACTAATAACTGTCCACAGAGGTCCTTTCAACGCTCCTTCGTCATCAGACACCTGAAATACTGGATTAACAGTCAAAGACCACTCAGTTTCAGTTTTCTCTAGGTTCATTAACTCATGCAGTGAAAATGAATAAGTCCGTCAGACAGATTGTATCCTTTTCTTCTAAACAAAAAAATCATGTAAAATATTCAGAATCCCAAATTGTACACAGAATAGATAGATTTTTGTTTAAATTATTATATAAAAATTATTATCTTGTTAAATCTTTTATTGATTTGTCCTGGTTGATCTTTAATTATCACTGTTTACATGTTGTGTTGATCATGTTTGTGTAAAGGCATCTGGAATAAAAAGAGGCCTAAATAATGGTGGAATAAAACTGTTCTTTTAAATCAACTAGCGTAGTGAATTGTGTGTGTGTGTGTGTGTGTGTGTGTGTGTGTGTGTGTGTGTGTGTGTGTGTGTGTGTGTGTGTGTGTGTGTGTGTGTGTGTGTGTGTGTGTGTGTGTGTGTGTGTGTGTGTGCGCACAGTGCCAGTCAAAGGTTTGGAAACACCTACCCATTCATAGGTTTTTCTTTAACTATTTTCTACATTGTAGAATTGAAGACATCACAAATATGAAACTAATAGGACTGAAAGAGTGAGAGGCAAGGAAAACCACCACAACGGGAAAAGTTGTGAAGAAGAATCATTGCTCATGTTCTCATTGGTCGCACCGATGAACAGTCCTATCATAGCCGTCATATCATATTGTAGATGATGATACTTCTGAGTGAGGATCAGAGTAATGCAGCTGAAAATATTTTAACATTTAGAAAGTGGACTCAATGATGTTTAAAAGTGAGTGTTTATTTATAGGCTGCAGCTAGTCTAAAACTGTTTTAACAGCATTTCATTTACTGTATATGAATTTACACATTGAAATATAGACAACTGACAATTCACTCTCAGTTTTAACCTCAATCCTTTTTCTACCGAACATCATGAGGCTGTTACTGGGTCAGAATGTGACATTACAATCATAGATATATAAACCCCTGTCTGATGTGTTTCATTTATATCTATAAACCTCTGTCTGATCTGTTTCATTTATATTTTCATCATCTGCTGCAGCAGAACTTCCTTCCCATCAGGTTAGAGCTGAATAAATATATTTAACATTTAGTCCAACAAACAGTAGATTCCAGCACTTAACATCCATCCAGGATATTAAAGTCTGCTAAATAATGTGGTCTAGTGGACTACACTGAATAAAATGTAGGCTAATATTTTACTTATTGACTTTATTCTTCAGCTCAGACGCAATACTGCTGCTGTTATTTAATAATCACACATTAATATCTTTCTGGCTCCACTGGATTCAAATGGAGGCGCAGCTCTTTATTTAGGCAACCCGTTGTCATGGTGAATCGTGGAGTCGGAGCTCCATTGATGATTCTTCCTCATGTACGCGGTTAACTCGGAGTGAACACACTCAGACTTGATTGAACTGACTCAGATCGGCTGTTCTGGAACCGAAAACTCAGAGTTTCCATCTCAGGATTCATCAGCTTCAGAGTTCAGAGTTAGGCTCATTTGTTAAACCTGCTTTCTGGAATAGACCCCTGCACTCCAGTGTTGCTTTCACGTTGCCTCTAACGTCTGATCATCTCTGTAAAAATGGTTGGTGCAAAAAAAGAGGTGTGCAAACCAGGCAACACTTTAAGACTACTGTTAATAATATCGGCATTCGTAATCTGTATTGGACATGAGGGTAGAGAGGATGATAAGTGAGTAAATAGCGATATCTAATTTGATTAATTTATTTTGAAGGTTGCCACCGGAAGTATTAGATGCTCTTTTGTCTAACTTCATATACAGTCTGTGGTCTTAACACTGCTGGAGTTGACTGCAATGAGATATTATTGAGTCATTAGAGAATAATGCCCTCCAGTGGCAAAAGTCAGGAACTACTAATCCACAGCATTCTGTGGAAATAATAAAAATTGTTATTTATTATTTATTAATATTATCATTATTGCAGCTTTCAGATCTTGCATTATTACTCATGCATTAATATTAATGTTTATGGTATCTGTTCATATTAAACCCTAACGTGGAGATAGAAAAATATTTGAAAACGTTTTCCTACATTTTGATCTGTTGGTTTTATTTTGAAAGTTGTCACCCAAGGTATGTACCTTATAGAGACTGTGCATTTACTAACTATTGTGTAGTCGTTAGTAGTCTTCATGGCTGTACAGAGTTTAAGACTAATGTGGACAGTGTATGTATCCATATACATAAATATAAACATGGGGGTGAATAAAGTATTGATAACGCTTCACATGAAATAAACTCTTATGTTCTTAAGTGTTTCTGAGTCCTCAAACCTTCTGATTATTTGAAATACATGAAAATATTTTCAAAAAAGATTTCAATGTGGACTTTTGGACCCCACTGTATATATGTGCGTTTGTGCATACACTCATTATATACAATATGTATATTTAAAAAAAAAAAAAAAAAACAGATTTAAAGTAGCAGCAGTTTTATTGTCAGTTGAATAAAGGGTTTGCAGCATGTCCAGTCACATTCAGTTAACATTAACAGGTACTGATTTAGAAACGTTTGAATATAACAATGGAAAATGCTGCTATCAGTTGCATAATTCATTTTTCAAACATGCCACTGACGCTAAGTTTGACAGAACCTAACATATAAGATAAATAATTCAAGAGAACAAGGCACTGCAGATTGTCCAGTGGTGGAGGAAGTATTCAAACCCTTACATAAAAGAGAATTGTAATTATTACAATTCAAAGTTCTACATTTGAAATATCACAGTAAAATTACCAAAGTATCATCAGCATATTGTACTCACATATCAAAAAAATAAGTAATAGTAAATGGCCCCTTTGTTAACTCTAATACTGCTATTGTATTATATACTTTTGACAGTAGCTGGTAGAGGTGTACCTCGGTTTAAGTACTTTAGTTTGTACCATTGCAGAAACCATAGAGTTGTCAACTGTAGTAAAAGGAAAAATATTTCCTCCCTTAGAAGGGTAATAAAGTAGTACTTGAACCTGAAATTTTACTTAGTTACAGCATGAGTAACTGTGATTATTTAGACTAAATGTAGGTTATATCATTTCATTTACCGCTAAAAACAGTCTAAGCACATAACATGCTGATGATTTCAACCTCATTTGCTACAGAATATGTCTCTAAACTTTCTAACTGAAAACCTGCTTTAGTCGTCGGGCAGAACCAGATTAGATTGGAAGGAGCATCTCTCTCTCAGGTTCCTGCAGAGAAGCCACGTACTTCTGACGAATGTCAAAGTCATCAGCTGGACGGTTGTAAGCCTTCCACACAGGTTCCCCCACAAACAGCCTCATGGCTTTAGTGTAGTTCTGAAGAAACAAAGTGTTAAGATCAGTCTGAATGTGGCCAGATAAAGGACTAGGTCAACTCTGTCTTCATTTTAAAATCAAATTAACCATTTAGTGCTACCCTGTAATAAAAGTGGCTCATTAGCTTCTCTCACAGACACCAACAAACCTTTTCAATGCAGACATTTTGAGTTGTCATAGCAGCAAAAGCAAAGTTTAATTCATAACATCCATTCCATGAAGGCGAGCTGGTTCCAGAGCTCTGACCCATGGTGGCTCACTGATGTGGCTTACTGGGATGGAGCTGAGTCATTGTTGTTTTTTTTGTGATATTCGTTTATCCTGTGCTCTTACTAGTCAAAATGTCTGTTGTGAACCAGGTCTTTTCATTTAGTTAGCCAGAAGCTAATGGATGTTTTAGCTGCTTTAAAGAAGTTTGAGTGAGAAAAGCTTCCAAACTTAGAAAATTCAGGCACTTTAACATTGGCTGCCTGGAGAAGAACAACCACAGATTTAAGTTTAACATGTCAAAGTTAAAAAACAAACAACAGTGGCAACAATATTGACTATGCTAACGGTAGTAACATATCCCCCAGCTGCAACACTTTGAGGAAACAGTAATGTTGTAACTGTAATGCACAATGTATGTACTCTGTGGATTCCTTGTAAATAACAGTAGAATTTCCTGTGTTCGGTCGAACAAATACTATTTAACAATCCTCATCTGCTCATTCTTTGGTCAGGTTGCGCTCTCAATATTTGCACTGGTGTTTCAAATGTTATTGTTTTCTTTAGCAACAGACCAATTTCTCCTCAGGCATCATTTAAATTTCATCTTATCTGATCCAGTGGACTGAGTTACATTGTTAAAACTGTCAGTGTTGAACAGCTATGCATCCAAAGATAACCAAAAAGTAGTTAAGACAATTACATTAATTTACACTCCTGAAACATTCATCAACTGTGGCATCATTAATGCTCTTGAGAATGCTAAGAGAATGACTCTTGTGTCCTCTGGGGGCAGCAACAATGGGAGAATATCATCTAGTTGTGTATTATTTAGCAGATGCCCTCGGACGTACCGTCTCATCCAGGGTGAAGCGGTGGTAGATGCCTGCTGGTAGGGTGATCAAGTCTCCTTTTCTCATGGAAATCCTGATCCACCTGTCCTCCTTGTCCCTGACGTCGAAGTAGGCCTGGCCGTCCAGGATGTAGCGGATCTCATCATCCACGTGCAGGTGCTCTTCAAAGAACATCTTCAGCTGAGACGGTCGGACAAAAGAAGAGACAGAGGCCTGAATAATGGTGGTTTCTTCATTGAATTATGAAACTTTTACGCCCAGGTCAAGTGGCAGCTGTCCAAATGAGCGTCATATCAAACTCACACTCCGATGTATACTTAAGCAATACGAACACGAGAGGGAGTGAGCTGTCACACGGACAACATGTGGCTATAAGCTAACGTTAACTGTTATAACAGTTGGCTAACGTTAGACTTATCTGATTTTCTTTCTCATCCATATAGATAGGTGCTGCTGAGACTGGAGCTGCAAACCTGAGGCCCACAGCTGGCTCAGGACATGTTGAGAATTTATTTGTGAAAACAGAAGAAAATCAAAGTGTGTGTGTGTGTATGTGCTACATTTGTTTTTACTCCACATTATTATGTAACAATGTTTTGTTTGTCAGGGGGAAAAAATGGTTCTAATTAGGGAATGTGAAACACATTGAAAGGAAGATGAGGATTCTCACATGGTGGGCTATAGGTCACTCTGCAGCACTGTGAACTGAATAAAGAACACAATATTACAGGCCAGTGTCCAAGGAAGGCAGAGATAGCGCCTTGCTGGAGTGGCCAGCCTCAGGAAGCACATCTGATTACCTTATATATTTAACTGTTTAACTGATAGTAATTATCCTGAGAATTCTTATTGTTGTTTAAACAATTAATTATTAACATCCATAGTTCTAAATGAATGATTACATCTTTACTTTCTTCTCTCTCACCTACTGGTCATGGAATAACTCTTCTCCAATCAAATGATTTGGTCAGAACTAACTGTTGTATACTAATTCTGTGCAGGTTATAAACTCTTCTAATGCAGTGAAGACATTTCTCCAGTAACTCAAATTACTTTCTACTGTTGCTCCAACAAGGTGGCAGCATCTTTACCTTTTCCTCATAGTTGGGTAGTTTGTCCTTGTGAATAGTGATGATGTCCATGTAGGAGTAGCCTTGGTCTTTGCGGATCTGCTCCAGCTCCGGGTCTGTTTCATAGATATCAGCATTCAGCTGCAAAAAAAAGGGCAATAGCTCTCCTCAGAAAAGAAACTCATCCGTGGAAAGTAACTGAAGCGAAAACACTCGTTTAGATAAAGTGTTGCACATTAAACCAAAGTCACATGCAAGAATTAAGCCTCTGTTTGTGCCATGTTATGCTAATGTGTAGATATTTCAATTTGGGTTATTTTCACAGGTTCCAACGCTTTTTTTTAAATTACTGTTAGCACAACAATGTAACACATACAACAAAATGTCAACATATTTTCTAACAACGTAAGTTTTTTTTTGAGGGTCACAGTGGTTATGTAACCCGGATTAAAGTTTACAGAGGCTTTGTAAATGAATGAATTGCTTATACTTAAAACATAAAAGTTGACTTCAACTATGTATAAGACACATTTCTGTTCACCTTGGTTAATGTAGCAGCTAGCTATGGTGTAAAAACTTTAAAGACAGCAGCTGCGGCGGTTGTAACGTTACCTTCCAGTAAAATACCCCGAGCTCCTTTAATTCATCCAGGGACACAGGCTGGTTTGGGTTCAGTCTGTGCGGCTTTCTCTGGTCTTCATCAGAGCTGTCCATGAACCAGGCTTCTAAACCCATACTGGAGCTGACCGCCGCACGTTTCAACAACTGTAACCCAGAAAACACACAATTACAATGTTTGGAATAGACACGAGTGTTGCAGTTGCATGTCACATGACTATAGCCACATTTCCTGTATACGATAGGGAGGGACGCTGTTTGCTCCTATCCTGATCATATCCCTGTAAAAATGGGCGGGGCTGGTGTGCAAACCACACTACACGTTATGACTACTGTTTATTATATCGTCATCATTGTGCTTTGAAAATGAGGGGAGAGATATTAAACAGTAAGCTATCCAAATTGGTGAATTTATTTTGAAGGTTGCCACCGGAAGTAATCGCTTTATGTACAGTCAATGGTTTTAAACCTGCTTGGAGTTGGCTACAGTGACATATTATTGAATCGTGAGTGACCTCTAGTGGCCACAGTCAGGAACTACTACTCCACAGCCTCTGGTGGAAATAATGACCGTTTGTATACTTGATTTATTAATATTATCAATATTACAGCTATCAGCACTTGCATTAATATTCATGTATTTATACGAATGTTTATGGTTTCTGTGTTCAAAGCAAACCCTAACGGGTAGATAACCGGAAGTATGTGCTACGTTATATATGCTGTGCATTTACTAACTTCTGACTAATGCAGACAGTGAACGTATTCATATAGACCTAGGTAACTATCAACGTTGGGGTAAATAAAGTATTGGAAACTATTTTAAATTTATAATTTTAATTGTCTTATTATGAATGTTGTCACCGGAAATCTTTGCATTGAATTCTATCTATTTTCCCCCGATTACGTTGACCAATAATACATGCCGTGGGCAACTCACACTAGTTCAATGGTAGAAAGAAGACGTCTGGAAAACAGGAGTCTCTCGACGAGGATGGGATTCGAACCCACGCGTGCAGAGCACAATGGATTAGCAGTCCATCGCCTTAACCACTCGGCCACCTCGTCCGGATGTTGAACGAGACTCTACAGTGCCATCTTGTGTCAAAATACATGACATTTCGCTCGTCCTAAAACCTGTAGCTGTTCACAGCCAGTACTGACAACATAGATTTGTAGCACTTAAACCACCAGAGGGCACCGCACTTCAGGAGACCTCACTCCGCCTAGTCACACTTGGAGGGTGTTTCATCAAGCAGGATTAGAGAGGCTGTCTGATGGCTGAAAACAAATAATCTATCTTGATGTGACTCATTTCAAATCAAGCAGACAAAGCTTAACACTAGGTGCAGGATTGTGTTTTAGTCTGAAAATGGTTTCTGTTTGAAATAACCTAAAGAGGCTGACAGTTCTTTATTTCAAGGTGAACCCAACACATCGGCCTCGACAGGAAGGGAAGACGTCATGTGGATGTGTCATATCAGCTGGCACTACTTGCTGGTTTACAGAGTAAACAGAACTGTGCGTGAAAACTGAATGCAAACTACAGCATGACTCACAGAGCTGGGATTGATTTGATTCTTTGTCATAAAGCACAAAATGAATGATGTGAGTTATTGTTCCTATGATCATTTACCCGATTAGAATATACAAAATATGAGAAGAAAAGCAAGACAGTTAATTCAATTGTCTTTTTACTGCTTTATTGGAGCAACTCTTCAACATTTCAGCTCCCAGTTAATCGGAACAATTTATGAAAAGACAGACAGAGTTAATGAGTCTACCAGTAGAAAACTCTTAAGTTACTCATGAGATTTCCATTGATGAAGACGTCGTGGAAGTCCACACATATCGTGTGATCCATTTCATCTAAGGGTTAGGGTTAGGATAGACCATCGGGTTATGATGTACTGACAGATTCCTGTAGGCTCAGCACTTAAAACCTCAAATTAAATAAATGACCCAGAATATGTTGAAACACTGTCTCCAATTCAGTTCAGAAATTTTACTGCTCATGATATGCATGGTGGTTTCCATAGATGATAATGAACCAGGCTTCTACACTGAATGCCGCACGTTTTAACAGCTGTAACCCAGAAGACACACTGTTACAATGTTTGGAATAGACACGAGTGTTGCAGTTGCATGTCACAGGACTATAACCACACTTCCTGTATACGACGGTGATGCTGTTTGCTCCTATCCTGTTCATATCCCTGTAAAAATGGGCGGGTCTGGTGTGCAAACCAGACTACACATTATGACTACTGTTTATTATATCGTCATTCTAAATGTGCATTGAAAATGAGGGGAGAGATATTAAACAGTAAGCTATCCAATTTTGTGAATTTATTTTGAAGGTTGCCACCGGAAGAAATGGTGGGTTCCATAAATTTAACTAACTTTTATGACATTAAAAAAAAATAAAACTCAAAATCGGCAAGAAAGACAGGACAGAACAAATTCTTATAGGAAAGACGAACCCAACAGGGTCCAGGGGGTGATACTTTTAACTGGGATTTCACAAAGATATTCTAGGTCTGTTGTGTTGGACCAGTCTTCATTTAGCTCACAGATTAGGCTAACGCAAGTAAGATCGTTTCACAATAACGCCTGACAAACTGTAAACCAATATTATTAGACACCTTACCCCCAAGAGAATCAAACAACAACAGACGGGTAAACACGGCACATAATTTATGGTTTGCTGGCAACGCGAGGAGAGAGAAACTATAGAGTGAACATTTGGTCTTTTCATTTTGAGGCAGCAAACAAACATTTCTTACAATTTATATCTACACTGGCGTCCAGTAGCTGTCAGGGGCCCATCATACTTATGGTTCATAGTCTTCTAATTTTTTTATTTCCTTTCATATAAATGTTCAAAAATTGCATATTTTAGTAAAAGTAAATATTATTTCTACCCACTACTTAGTCAATGAGGCTTGCTGGGAAATCTTAATTTGACCAATGAGCTTCCTCCCCGTCATTCGATAACTTGCGTGAGAGGACGTCAATTTTTTTCTCAACGTTTTGGCAAGGAGTGTTCTTCAGCTAATGGTCGGTTAAGCTAGCCGCCTGATGTTTTGCAAGTCCAAATAAAAACGCAGCGTTCAGAGGAGGAACGACAGAAGAGGACAGGATGAGTTTACTGCTAAACTGACGGAATTAGTTTTTTTATTACTTACCGTGCTTCAAGTTCACTGAATGCTAGCAATGTTGACATGCTAACGACGAGGCTAACTTTATCTTGATTGGCTAGACTCTCAATAAGGAACAGCAGAGCCAGGGATTTGGATTAGGGTAGTGTTGTTAATGACTTTGGATGAACTGGCGGATGAACTTCTAATGGGTGAGTACAGGTTTCTCTGTTTATGAAAAGGTATCAGGGGTTCAAATCTACCTCCCTATCTACCTCCCTATGTACCTCCCTGTTGGAAAATGCACAGCCACTGTAATCTATGTGTGTGTGATAACCTTTGGCTGCTGTTTAACTGATGATGAATTCTATATTAATAGTAATTGTGTGATCAAGGGCTGTCATCTATTCATTCATACTGTGCAGACCTATAATGAGTTGTTGCGCTTTTCTTGGTGGCTATTTGTTTTATGCTTACTGACACATTAACTAACTTTGTGCTGATTTGTTAGCATTTGGTGCCTAAAGCTATTTCGGATTTGTAATAGTTGCTGTGGTGGTTTGAGTTCAGGGAAGGCTGTTGCAGTAGAGTTGATAAACTAGACACCAAGGCTGCTATCCGATTTGTGCTGATCAAAGGCTGGTTTGCAGGATGGGAGTTGCATGGTGAGCATCTCCATGGTGACATAGCTATTGGCTGCAGCTAGCAGATGGGACATGAGCAAAAAATAAAATGTCCATGTCAAATGAACCTATCCCAAAGGTGATGTGTGATCTGACTCACTGGACAAAAAGCCAATGGGATTTAACATGGGCTTTTGGATTACTGCAGAAAATAAACTCTGTGACAAACAAAAGTTTATGGTATTTACATGTATTGTTCAGCAGGCTAATCTTCACTGATGAACACCACTTTTATGATTTTTGAAGCCTTAATATAATAGCCACAAATAAAAAGGTAATGTTTGGCTATTAACTAACTAAACCACCATTGCATGACTTCAACGTCAGCACTACTAAACTTCCAACTTGTAGTTTCATTGAGCTCTTACCTCTTCTATAAAAACCTTTCCTCTTACAAAGTTAGTAACAATTTGTTTAAACACAACAAGGCTGTAAAGGTGGACTGGCGAGTAGATTGGTGTTTATGTTCGGCGTGTTGATGTTTAAAATCCCAGACAATCTCTGTAGTCTCATTTAGACACTTTTTAGCAACCGCCCTTTTTTAAAAGACATAAAAGCTTAAAGGAATCAGGACTGAGGAATCAATTGATGTATTTTATGTCATAGAATAAAATGTGAAAATGTGTTGAACTTGTGTTAACCACAGACCTTAGTTCAACCATCTAACCAAACACCCATTCAAAGAATCCATAGACTTTGGGACGAGGAAACCACAGGTCCATCTGTGTTTTTACCGGCTACATTAAGCCCCTTCTCCACTTGTTAAAAAAACTACTAACACTCGCTAATATCTGGCTTTTTTCTGCAATGGAAAAGGTTTAAATAGGCATTCACAGTTTAGTGAAGATTTATTCTTTAGGAAATAGTAACAACAGAACGTAGAGAGTTCTAGAAGAAATCAAGTTAAAATGAATATTTACAGTAACTATCTTTTGGATTTGGAGCTTGTCTGTTACAAACAACATTGTGTTAATGCTACTTTTTAAATCTTTTAAAATGGAATTTTTGGTGAAAAAATAAAGCAAGTGATGCACCTCAATGGTGGGTACCTGATTCTGCATTTGGACCCATCTTGAGCCACCTGGAAAGAAACACAATAAGACAGGAGTAACCATAAAAAGAAGGCAGGCTTCAAAGATCGAAGTAAGAGGAGGAGTCAGTTAGACAAGAGGCATCACCCCAAACACAAACAGTTCTGTTCCAAGACACACACAGGAGTGAACACTTGGTTCTTATTGTGAGATAACGAGATTTGGTTATGGTGGGATTGTGGGCATAGTGTCTTGGCTTAGAGTGTGCCTAGTTTAGGGTGCACAACGTGTGTGTAGCAATACTTGGGTGACAAGTCCTCCCATCAGATTAAGTAATCCTAACGTTGAAGGACGAGATTTACCAAAGAATCTTCTTCTGGTGTTTCAAATTAATTGTTTCCCCTCCTGGTTTCAACTTTCGACAGCCAGGAGAATATCACCTCTTTATTGGTTGTGGTAATGCAGACCCAGTTTAAACCATATCAGCTGCAGGCTTGGTATAATTTATACAGCATACTGTAACTGTAAGAGAGGGTGTAATGTTTCTGTTCACTTACCTCATTTAGTTTTTTCTCTTTAAGGGATAGGCCACTCATATTACATGTAGTTTGCGGAGTTGAAAAGCAATGAGACAGGGCAATATGAACTCTTTGCTGTACTATATTCAATAACATAGTTATATGGTCAGAGGTGTAATGTTATCTGGAGTGCACCTGTGGCGTGCGCATGGTTTCAAAGGTTAGGTAACCACTGTTCCTATTGTGACAAGTTTACAAAGATCAGTCAACTATTATCTCATGATCAAATGTTAGACTGACTTTATGAACAGTTTCATCATATTGAGAATATGAGGCAGCATCAGACAGACAACCAGCTTGGTAATATTAGACCATAGCATGAATGTTGTAGGTTGTAATGAGTGGAGGAAAAGTTAAAGCAGGCAGTGGTCAAGCTAAGCTAATAGGCTAGGCCATGAAAATTAAGCTAAGCTAGCTTTCATTTCCAGCAGCACTGTGGAAGCAGCACAAGCTGTCCAGGTTTAAGAGGTTGACTTTGTCATGTGTCTGTACTAATTACCGATTCAATTCACTGAGCAGCTCAGAGGCTACTGGCAGCTACCGGCAACTTTTAAGGTGGAATGTTTTCTTGTGTGTTACTTAATGCATGATCGATGTTTGAAAAGCAATCAATACTTTTTTGGTTGTAATTTACACTTGGCCATCTGAGCCACCCAAGACATGTGTAAATGGAGTGTCAGACATTCTGCTTTGGAAAATCAGACTTACATCCATCAAGTGGCCAGAAACATGACTTTTAATTATTGCTAATGTTGCTCTGTATGTGTAAATAAGAAACTGTTTCCTGACACATTCACCATAGCAACTATATGATAATAATGTGTTAAAATGTTGTTGCAGAGCCCCCAGTTAAAACAATTAATGCAGCTTCAAGTTTTGCAAATAGATGACATATATCGGGGTGGGGATAATCAAAAAATATTAATAATTAATAAAAATGTCTTATTTTGAGGACATTTTAAATTAGCGTCAAATTAAGGGTAGCTAAACCCACATCACATCTCCACCTTTTCCTTCATATGTACTCTTTCATGTGAAGCTAGTGAACATGGAGAGGCGTTTCAAGCTGGCAGCAACAAAGCTTTTTTCAATTATGCTTTTTATAAAAGAAATAGCAGCTTCTTTATCTTTGAGTTGGTTCCATGTCAAAATCCCAGGGGGGAATTTTTTATCATCTCCATCGTCCATCAAGATACATACACCCTCTATAGTGTCAATGGCTCTATGAGCCTTGGCAGTTAAGGCAGGATTTGTCCAGGATGCCCATTTTCTGAAAAAAAAAAAAAAAAATCAATCAGGATTTTTTGAGGAATGACTTGAACAGGAGACAAATTTGGTCGATGTGATAAATGCCCCAGTCGGCATTATGTAATATGTCTTTAAAGCCCCAGTCCGCTATCTGCCAGGTTTCTGCAGGGCGGGCAACACACTCTTTACTCACACGAGCACAGTTTGCTGTGATGGCCAACATATCAGCCCACACTGCTTCTTTCTCTGAGCTCTAGCCCAGGTTTAAAATAGCTCCGCTCCCTCTCAGGTCTTTACCATGATATTTGTGATGGTCTTACATAATCTGCACCTCCTGATCTTCTCTTCCTCTTCATCCTAGTGCTTGTATCCCATTCTGCCTGCCTGTATCTGTTTCGCTCTCTCTCTTCAGTAGTTTTGACAGAGGGAACACAAAAAAGAATTGTCAGAGTAATTTTCATGGCAAAAGTAGCTGGTCTGCTCCTGCCCAGACAGACTGGCAAACATCAAAATCCTCCTGTTTTCAGCATCTGTTGCTGCTTTTGTCATGTGGTAGTTTGAGGATGTCAATATGCTAATAGTCCTGGACATTCATTTTACATGTACCAAAGAGCCTGTTTATTTTGTGACAACTTCATTTTCTTGCCGTTACCTGTCAGCTGCTAATCAATTACTTGCATACTGTGGAGCTGTCTGTACAGTCTGAAGATATTTTACCACTAATACTTGTCAATGCTGAAACTGACTGTGTTTGGTCCATCACAGCTGTAGTAGGTAAGGGCTTTTGTTCCAAAGACAAAACCAAAAAGACGAGTAACATTAGACACCACAGAACACTTGGACTCCATGGATGGATGTTATCAGTCATGTTGATGTGAAGTGTTGGACTAACATTCATAAGGCGACCAGAATCATGTCTCCAAATTACTGCTAATGTTACTCTACGTCTGTTGAATGTCCAAATAGACAACTGTGTGCAAACAGTTTAGCAATAACAACTTCATCAGGTGATAACATGTACAGATTGTGGCCAAAAAAATCAATTAATGCAGTTTTAATATTTTAGGTCAGGTAACTGAGGTAGCTGTTAATTCAGCAAGACAGCCTCCTTTCAAAAGAAAAAGAAAAAAGATACATTTGTAAAAAACATAATTGCTAGTGATTATTTCAGTAAAATTCAGTGGTTCCTTTTCCCTATAGCTAACCCAGAACTAAAAAGTAATTTTACATTTATAATACTATACTATTTGAAAATGCATGTGAAATTCTGTCAAGTTAGCTTTTATCTGTTGACTAATCCTGTGATTAGCTCGCATCAGTCCAGCTAACATCTAGCATCTCTGAACATCCATGACAAAAGATATCAAAATATGTTACGTTTTCTCTTCCCGTCCTGCTTAGCGATTGCAGGCTAATCAATTTTATGACATTTATTTAAAAAAAAGAAGCATCTTGTATATATACTAGGGGTGAGCATGATTAATCTATGATCGATAATTGATCGTGAAGGATTTTGTGGATCACGTAGAATCTGATCAATCTAACGTGTGTATCAACAAGGTTGTGTTATGTAGTGTGTCTTGACGCAATGAATTTCACTACGTGGCAGCAACCAGCTGGTGCACAACTTAAATTTTCAACAGAGAAAAATGAATACTCAGCTGCCGGCGCGCGGGCTGCTGTAGGCATCGCAGGCAAAAATAACAAAGCTCATTATAAACATTGCAATGCCGCTTATAAGCGCCGTAGCTTTGGCTTGTTATTTGTGAAGAGGTTTGGCTCAGAGCCTCGTGCTACTCTGTCATTAGGAGCGTCGCTTATCTGTTTAATAGTTAAACAATTAAACTTTAACTCCCTTGTTTAAGAGGATTGTTGTTGGACTATAATTTCTTCTTAGAATAAAGATTTATTGAGGAAAAAGATGCTTTGTTTAGTATTTTCTGCCATAGCATTTTTTAAGATAAAAAATGAATAATGAATTGATAATTGATCGTTGATTTTCCTGATGATCAATGAAGGAAATTTCTTCAAGTGCACATCCCTAATGTGTGTGTATATAGAAGAAATATACTGTATATACTGAAATATATACTGTATTTTCTCATTTCTTTATCCTATTTCATCCTGACAAATTTAGAACATTTGTAGGTATCACAAATAATGATAATGATGATGATTATGGTTAATTTTATTGTTATTATCATGAATGCGATTTGTGAGTGTTTTTATTTAGTGATAAGCCCAGATAAGCTTACAGTACGCATGACTCTGCTGTACAGCCTGAGATACAACCTTGAATCCCAATGCCTTCCACTTTATATTCTTGCACACTTGTTTGTGTGTGTGTGTGTGTGTGTGTGCGTGCGTGCGTGCGTGTGTGTCTGTGTGCGTGTGTGTCTGTTAGATTCTGCTGAAATTCAGCAGCTCGTTTCGTCCTCCTCTCTTCACACATGCAGTGAAAACAAAAAGCTAACACCCACAGAGAACAGCACACACACACATAGACAATAAAAAAAGCCAGCAGGCACCCACACACATAGACACACGCCCACACACAGTACAACACACAACAACAATATGAAGGAGAAAGACACCTAACTGAGAGAGAGGGGCAGTGAGAAGTACTGATGGATAGTGAGTGTTTGCATAATCTGCACTCCATCTGTTAACATTAACGTGTATGTAAGAGAATCACATATAGAATGAAGATGTTAGCTATAGTCAAAAGTGCAGCACAGGGCAAAACTCAATTATTTGCTGGGTTTCCCTGCAGTACGTGTGGACATTATGGTCACTGCAGACACACAAAGCAATCAACATCATCATCTTGTCTGTGGGAAGATACAGAAAAGTGTTCTTATGACACTGCATGGCTGTGCATGGTTTTCATTTGGCACATGCAGAATTTGTTCTCATCTGTTTTCATCATTTTGATAATTTGGTAAATCACCATGAATATGAAAAAAACAAGAATCTTCAATCTCAGCAGACCTGCTGTGGATAATCAGGCAGTGTAGTGCATCCACCCACCTGCTCAGACCAGGTCAAGAAGCACCTGGTGAAAAGCGAAGCGCTGCTCTGAACATTTTCTTCCTCTTCAGCTATTGAAATCCTGATTAGAGAAGAGAGGAGTTGATAAACACAATCATCTGGAGACTGTCCTCCTGTAAAAAACTAGCCCACAGGTCGTCTGTGCAGCAGGTTATTAAGACCCATAGATAAGTTTTGTTGTTAGGTGACATCTGTTCGTTGTAGTAATTCTGACAGGAGCAACGGAAGAAGTAAGATGTGTTATATGGATCAAAAAAGTCAATTTTTAGAGGAGGTTGTGTTGGATGGATGAATCAACAAAATGTGTGAAACTAGCTGTGTGCATTGTTGTTTCTTTAATCCATCCCCATTCGACAACCTTAACCACTTAGTTGTTATTGTAACCATGCCAACAAAGGAAGTACTTATTTTATCCCAAACCATGATCTTTTCATAAATTCTAACCAAGCCATGACCGTTTATTATTGTAACCATGGCAACAAAGGTCTGATACGCTACTTTCCGTACACTGCATGTTTTAACAATATTGGTTAACCTTATGGTTAAAACATAACACATGAAAAAATAAGAAATGTAGCAACACAACTGAATAAACATCCACTGTAACAGAAAAAGTAACAAAAAGTTTCAAATCTGGTACAAAACATAATATAACTCCTGGGCATTTGTTCAGAACAGCTTTTAGTTAGGGTTAGGGTTTTTGAAAAAGCTTGTTCTTATTTCCCATAGGGATGCTGGAGTGCATACATCATGATAATTTTTGGGCTACAAGATGAGAAAAATAATGACCTCCATTTATAGCCTCTATAGATCAACAACCCCATCAGTCCCTGAAGACATATTATGGTTGTTTTGTGTTATGGAGGTATTGCTGCCTCACTATGATGAGAGTGGAAACGGTGAAATATAGCAGCTGTACAAAACTTTTTTAAAATAAGTCTCCCGTCTTTTTCAACATGCACTGATCCTGAAAAGTCTGTTCAAATTAGTTCAAGAATGATTGTAAATCTGGTCGTATATTTTTACAGACTGTGTGACAAACAGACTGTGTCATCTGGCCCAATAAATCACCATAGTCCCTGTGGTGGCTGTGGAACTGGCACATAGATTAACTATTCATAATGGTAGTCTCTCTCTCCTTCTCTCTTTTTCTCTCTGGCCTTATTCAAAGTGCTCTAATTAATCAGCCTTAAATAGATGGACAGACCTACATTACTGACACAAGTCCTTATACACCATGTACTGCTTAATACACAGATGGCATCGTTGGCTCTGTGTGTGTGTGTGTGTGTGTGTGTGTTGTTGTTGTGTGTGTAATCATAGATAAAGCCCCATTCAACTTTGATATCACTGGAATTACTTTATCTTTAAAAACAAGTAGCCCAATTTTTTTAAATTTGGTAAACCCCGAAATTGGTATTACATTTCCCAAATGACAGCTTAGGCTCATTCCAGGTATTTACAACTTGGGTCTTAAATTCACAGTTTTTGCCATGATCTCTATCAGTCATGAAAACAATGTGCTCACAAAGGTCATTGCTGAGATATAGGAACACATTTATCTGTTACGGTAAGAATCATGAGCAGTCAGACAATCAGACAGGTTATAAACAGCCAAGACATTTCTAAACCACTTTATTTGGAGGTAAAACTTAAAGTGAACGCACCTGAAATCTCGCTAATAACCCCTCACTGCACAGAAAACTGTATATGGAACACCTAACTCCCCAAACATCCCCAAAACCAAGAAGGCAATAATGGATAGAACAGTGAAGAGAAACAGGAAAACGCAGGATAGAGAGTAGAGGAATGACAGGCAGTAAAGAGTCCAGTCAGACTGCACCGGGGACTCGCTGCTCAGGGCATTTGCACCCATGTGGCATGTACCCTAACCACTCAGCTATCGGGTCACCCCTAACTGGGAGAGAGTTTTAATTATTGGCAACCCCTGCGCCTCACACACTGCACAGCAACAAGTGGTGCTAGTTATGTTGCATTAAAATTATCACACACATATTGCTGATGGTCACCAAACTCACACTCAACACTTGCCTGTTGTGTCCATGATGTCGAAGGTTTCATTTTCTTTTGGTAGACGGGGTCGTAAGATGCTGGTCCATGATCTTGTCTGTTGTCCATGAAATTTAGCACAATCCCAGGGTTGGCTTACCATAAATTTCATCCACATAAATTATAAAAAAAAAAAACTGTAAACTGTCATTGCTACGTGAATAGACACTGTCGCAAATCAGTCAAACAACACTTCAAATACAATCCAAGTAATATTGTTTGAATTTAAATATGAGTTAATTTAACATGGAAAACTACACTCTGTGGTCCCTCACTGACAGTTTGAGAAACACTACATTTAAACATAATATTTTAACAGACCAAGCAAAACAAGAGGTTGCTTGGTCTGTGGACCACTCTTTGAGAAAGGCTGATGGTGAAAGCATGTATACCAATCTGTCAACCAATGGATGTAATGAACAGTTCATGTCATTATTTTATCTTTCAGCCTAGTTTCCTTTTACAAGTAAATTTAGCTAACCTGGGGATTTATTTAAAATTGTGTGTTTCTTGTTCTGACTTCTTTTTAGCAATGCTACCAGATCATCAATATCATTATTACGACAGGAACCATAAACTATATAGGTGGATGTATGCTCCGTGATATCACCCAAAGGTTTCTGAAGAGAGGTTTTGGAGCCCAGAGTGAGCTGCTCCGCCATCACCATCTTGTCAATATTTGCATGTAAAATCCTCCCAAAAAGCATTAACATCACAAACACAGCTGATAGATTAGATTAGAATGATAATTTCTTTCTCACTGAAAAAATGTAAAAAAAAAAAAAAAAAGTTACTATCCAAAGATTAACGCTGCATTAATAGTGTTTGCGGCCACCTTATGAATGTTAAGTCTAATACTCACTCAGCTCTATGTTGGCCACCAACTCCTGAGAAAAATATATCTCTTTAGCTGCTAAATCCTCCACTATGTTCACCAGCTAGTCAATAACTTTTTCTCTCTGCTGTTTGGTGATGGACAGTGCAAAGTGGGTTTATCAGTTTTTTGGCTGAAAACCAATCAAAAGGTTCAGGCTTTAAAACCACAATACTGTTAAAATACTGGAAGTCACTAAAACACTCAGTAGATCTGATGGAGAATGCATATTTAGTGGTAATTTTCTGTTGGTTTCTGACTATTAGCAAATCATTTTCTCATTACACATAGGTGTTTGATGCATTGTTAATATAAAAACGCTGATAATCACAGCAGTGCCGTTTTGTTCAGGGTTGTTTTCTTCGGGTTCTTTTTGATGCATGATTTGATTCACAGACCGGCTTATTGAAAGTGACAAGATGGGAGTCCAAGTAAACGCTATACTAAAAACAATTCATTATAACTAAAGGTAACACAAATAAACAATTGAGTGTGGAAATCACTAAGTTTAGCCATGAAGGCATCATATGGATGAGTGGCATGTGTGCTTTGGAGGTGTTGTATGTGCAGGCCCTTGGAAGAGAGAGCAAGTGAGCACATGGGCCAGTTTTTATATTCTGGAAGGCCCAGGTGAACTACATCATCTGACGACCCTCTCATGTCAACCGAGTGTTTGTTGAGATTGGCCAGGACAACCTCCAAGACAGTAAATCCGGCCCGTTCTTGGGCCACATTCTAATTTTCTTCTGGACCAGTATACGCCCAGTTCCTCGGCCTGAATCTGACCCATATACAGCATGATTGTCAGATGCCACTTCCACATCTCGACCAATTCTGGTGCACACACAGAAAATCTTCTGCCTGTCAGCCAGAACTGATTGATAACAGAGTTCGCCCAGACATGGAAGTATGTTGGGCCAGAAGTTTCATTTTGCTATCTGGAATTGGTGAACCTGCGTAGTATAGTCCAAGCACTGACTTACTACTTCTCTGAGTAACATGCCCAGTGTAGAACAGATTGAAAACAGCTGAAACACAAAGCAAACAGGCCAAATGAGTCACATTCCACCATTAAGGTTAGTCTTTATTTGTAAATTAATGCATTTCAGCAAGGCTTGGGAATACGGCACACAATAAGATTTCACATTAATCATCTTTTTCCACTAACCCTCTCAGGTCTTAGTTCTTAATCACCACTAAGCTTTAACAGTAACCAGAGTTTACATGAACAGCAAAATATTACTTGTATGGCCTGATATTACTGGTTTTTACAAAAGTCAGTGTAGGATGTGTAACATAATTTATCCTTAATATATCACAGTGAAACTAGATGTTTTGCCACAGTTTAACGCAAGCGGAAAAGATTACTTCACTGATAACAAAAATAGTCCATACAACTGTCTGGCTCACTCGCTCATTTGCCCATTTTGTGAGCATTGAGACAAAAGTCACTTCCAGCTAACTATTAAAGCAGCAGGGTTAGAAAATATGTCATTATTCCAATAGAAAGCAGGCTTTCGGTGCTACACAGCATAATGCCAATTGTTTGATATATTTGAGAAAATCCAACACATTACTTGTAATGAACAGTGTCATGTAAACATCCTGTATAGAATGAGTCCTCAGCCAGAACGTAGGGCTGGTGTGACATAAATGCGTGTAAAAATAGGCAGTGTGGACCACCAGACAGTTTGTCCAGGTAGTTTATAAATGCAAAATATCCCATTTCTTCAACAAGAAACAGTCAACTTCAAATAAACAGCACAGCTCTCCATACATGATCGTATCAGGATGCCAGAGCTGGCAGAGAATCATCAAGAAACTGCCTGGAGCTCAACGGTGGAGCTGCAGTGGAAAACTGGCTCTGTTAAACTGGATTACGACCATGGTCCAATGCACCCCTTCATTTAGGATAAAAAGAAGGAGGTCTTAGATTACATCAGTGAAAAGGATTTCTCTCATAACAGCCGCTCCAATATCTTTATATTGCTCATGTGTGAAATGTACATGGAATGTGTCCAAACTATGTGGAATATCACAATGTGAGCTATTTCTGTTGTATTTCTATAAGATACACTCCCTGATTTTAATGTTGCCCTCTCAGATCTTAAAATGCAAGGCTGGATTACTAACAAAACTATTATATGACCTGGGACCCCAAAAGTTTCAGGTTCACTGTATGTCAAAGGTTTTTGTTTTTAGTTTGGTAATTTGATTAATTGGCCCCACAGAAGTAGAATATCAAATAAAGGGTCCTGCTTTATTATCTTATTTTGTGACCCAAAATCTGGTTAAAATACTTTACTTTTTTTTAAATTTATACCATGGCCAATAAGAATTCTCCATTGTCTCAGAATTAGGTTAAAACAAGACTTTATGAGGCTTAGCTGAAGAGCTTAGTGTTATTTGTATACCTAATGGAATTTTTAAACATGCACAAATGCCAAATGAACTAATGGCTTTGAGGGTGGAGGAAAGAGAATATTTTTAAAATTAGCTAAAAATGAAGATGTGTGGAGAACTTGAAAGACAGAGATAGAGTGTGTGTGTGTGTGTGTGTGTGTGTGTGTGTGTGTGTGTGTGTGTGTGTGTGTGTGTGTGTGTGTGTGTGTGTGTGTGTGGTGTGTGTGTGTGTGTGTGTGTGTGTGTGTGTGTGTGTGTGTGTGTGTGTGTGTGTGAGTGTGACAGGGGAGCGGGAGAAAGGCATGTATATGTTAGTGATTCGATGATGATTGTAGATTGAGTATGTTTTGGACTTTAGGGCAATCAGTAAAATCTCTTTCTCTCCTAATTTCAAAACTCTAAACTTAACTTTGTGAAGCATACTCGGATTTTACAAGATGTTGCCTAGCAACACAAATGGCAGGGATTCTTAGAGAATTTCTTTGGCTGTGTCCTAATTCAGGGGCCGCATCCTTCGGAGGACATGGTCTATGAAGGTGTGGTCCTTCATTAACTGAAATGAGACGGTGTGGTCCATGGAGGATTTTCGCTGTGTGTCACCAGCTGTGCCCGCCCTTACCGTTGAGTCACAAAGTGCGAGACATAACTTTTTTTCACGAAAACATGAGGTTTAAGGCCCATGGCTTTAACAGTTGTACTATTGACTGGTGAACTGAGCTGAAAACCAATAATAGTGTAATCCTCAGGCTCTTTGTCAGTGTTGTTTGCTTTCATTACCGGCGCGCAATGAATCTTGGGATAGAGGACACATTCCTTGGCTGCATTTGAAGGAGCCTCTGAAATGGGACAACCTAGTCTCCCTGCTGGGACGCAGTTGGTCTTCAAATGCAGCCTCTGAAGGATATGGTCCGTGAATTGAGACACAGCTTTTGTAACGCATTACTGCCATGTGTACAATTTGAAATTCACTAATTGAGAGTAATATTACAATTCGTCACCTTCCTAAAATAATGGCCTAAGTCATGTTTTGACAAAAATGTTTTTTTTGCCTAAATCACCCCCTCATGATGCTGGCCACCTCTGGTAAAATCGCCTGAATCCTCAGTTGAGGGGAACATGCAATTCTACCCCCGGTTGTATAATGGCCTATGTCAAAAGTGTGACTCTTTTGTTGAGTTTTTTGTGTTTCCTGAAAAACCTGAAAAAATGACTTAGGCCATTATTTTAAGAGGGTGTCGAATTACTAATCCTGGTGTTACTATTGCTTTGACAATGGGAATGGGTTTGTTTGCAATAGTTAGATGAAGTGTTATATCATTTTGGTCTCTTTCATTGGAGAGACTTGTCTCACATGTTGTATGTTCTAAACTGGTTTGCTAAAGGTAGCCAGGGGGTAGGCCAGCATTTAGATTAGGGCTGTCCCAAACGATTATTCTTTAAACGATTAATCTAGCGATTATTTTTTTGATTATTCGACTAATCTAACGATTATTTTTTTTATTAACCTAACAGTAATTTTATTGCACTTATTTTACAGTTATTTTCCATTTAATATAACAATTTGCCCCGTCCAACACACACAGAGTCAAGATTAAAGTATTCCCAAACTTTGGAAGACCGTGTGCGAGCCTTTTTTGCCGCGTGTTGCTCCACACACTCCGTCGTACTGCTGGTAGACGCCGCCATGTTGTTCAAATAGATTACACAGACGCAAATCATTCACGTAGTCAATGACTTCAATTACGTCACCGCGTTGTCCCAGTCCGTGCGCTGCGCTTGTATCCGGGTAAACCAAAGACCATGGATATAAACGGTCCCATTAGAAAGTTCCGGTTTTGTTCTATGAACATTTACCCTGTGTGGTTTTACACGACGCGTCAACACTAAAATTCCACGTCGAATAATTTTTATAATCGACAACGTCGATTACGTCGGATAATCGTCCCAGCCCTAATTTAGATATCACCTACTTATGTGTAGATATGGAGGGTGTGTGACTTTATGGAGCACTGTCACTGAGGCTAAACTTGTTGATGGATGGTCAAAAAATACAAAAGATGTGGTGTGTGTGTGTGTGTGTGTGTGTGTGTGTGTGTGTGTGTGTGTGTGTTTTTGTGGAGGATTTTGAGTCGTTTTAAAGGCACCGTTGACTGTGCTGGGCTGAGTACCAAAATAAAGTTTCAAGTAATATGAAGCATCACTTTTGCTGCTGAGTAATGGATAAGTAATGTAATTACTTTTTCAATTAGTATTGAGTAATTGATTACAGCTTTTGGATAACATTCTGAACACTCCATTTTGATTGTAATGGAGAGGTTAAAACACCCTTTTGTGTTTACATGGTGCCTATTCCTATGTAACTTTGTGTTTAATCAATTTACCACAAATTGACACACAAAGAACCTGAGTTAAGTATTATTATTCCAGCTTGGTTTCTTCGCTATGGGAGGCCACCTAGCTGCTTTATCCAGCCATGCCAAAATGTCCTCACAGCTCTCACTTTTCATGTTTTGAAACTCCTGACTTTCAACAGGATTTGGGGTGCTGTTGGGTGTTATGACAATATCAAGAAATGTACACTGAACGCATTTTAACATAGTTAAGAAAATCACAAGGAGCCACAGGCTGTGGTCATTTTAAACCTTCACCAGTCATTAGTTTAGCTGTGATTAACATTAACTTTCAACAACAGAGACCTGCAGATTTAAAAATACAGATATGCTAATCAACTGCTGAATTCCTCTGTGGATGTGCTTGTACATCTGCTCAAAAGCACCAGAAAGAAATTGAACCTGACAGGTGCAATTAGGACTCTCCCAAATCCTGTTGATTCATCTTCAAGAATAAGGAATGGCAGAGCATTTAAAGCTGCACACAGAAAGAGTTTTCATTTCACATAAAAAAAAAAACTTCTTATGTCATCAGTCTCAGTCAAGAAATATTGCTGCAGCATCCCCTCAATAGATTAATTGACTCGGAGTTTATCAAAATTCAAACAGTTGCCTTTCACTAACCAATGTGAAATTCAAGTGCAAATTTCAAACAAATTAAACCAGGATCTGATTTGCCTGTTATCACTTCCCACGCAGGCTTTCATAATGACATCATAGTGTAACAAGAATTATTATTGTGTAACTGACAATAATTTGTTAACCTTCAACCTTTCCTTTGTCATATTTGTAATAGGGTAACAAATCTGATAGCATTTTGTGCTCTTTTAAAGGTGCTATGTGTATAATTTTTAACATCAGTAAATCATAACCACATTCATTTTGAGACATTAGTACTTATAATTACTCAACAACAAGACCACTGCTGAGGTGACTGGCAGCTCTACCAGCCTCCACACTGTGTTTTACATTGTGTGCCTCCGACTTTGATTTGGAGGGAAATTGTCTGGGGGGCTATACTTTCAGCACCAACAGAGCTAAAGCTGTCAAATTTTCTAACTGTGACAAATGGGAGCGAGAGGCAAATGGAAAAAAAATGTCTCCAACATGTTTATCCTCTTCAGAGATGCCACAGAAGGAGAAATTGGTGCAAAGGGGATTATGGGAGATGAAGTCTTTATTTTGAGAAACACTAGCACTAAAAACAACACTTGTGTGAGACTATCAGTCATCTCAACCATGGTCTTATTGTTTATGGCAATTGTACCGAGTTACCCAATGATAAATTGATGTTTAAAAATGTTACACATAGAATCTCTAAATTAGTGTATTTGTGTTTAATAACTGCATTTACAATTAATATTTGGTTGTATAAATAAAATTAATCTCATTAATTATTATACACATCACACAGGCAACATTTCCACATATGAAACATAGAGTATAGCATGAATCTGTAAGCATATTGCTCAATTATTACATTCACAATTTCAAATCTAATTGATAAATAAAACATTTAAATTAAATGTTATTACTAAATCCGGTAGCACTTTACATTACAGTTTGGTAATAATATGGTAATACTGGGGTAATTAATTGATAATAAAGAGGTAATAATTGAGTGATATAATTGCCAAAGTAATAGCCAGGTAATAACTTGGAATTGCTTGGTATGGGTGTATCTGGGTAATATTAAAATGTATGTAACAGGGTGAAAAGGGGCCAAAAACAAAGGGTAATAATGGGAAGCACATTTATAGATAACAAGGCAAACCTATATAGTAATGGTATAGTAATATTTTGGTAACAATATAATAACCTGCTAACAATAAAATGATTATATCGGTGCAATATTTGGCTGAAAATATGCTAATATGATGACATAAATGGGGTTATAACCCAATAATAATGAGGTAATATAGGTTGCTGTTTTCACAATTGTATAGGCTACTATCAGTGTAATACCTTCAAAATCACATGAAAATTCTTGGAAGTCAAAATTGGTAATTACCATATTGCAATGCTAAAACTTATCCTCTCTTGCGTTCCAAACTTTTCCTTTAATTTTGAGGTATTACATAACAAAATACATGTTTAATATAATATATGTTTACCTGGAAACACTTTTGGACTGATAAAAGAATTTTATTGTTACCCGGTATATTGTTACCAAAAATACTACTATACTATTACTATATAGTTTTGCATCTTTGCTATCTTATATGTTTCCCCATTATTACTCTTTGTTTTGGCCCGTTATCACTGTGTTACATAAATTTGTGTCTAATATTAACCAGATATACCCATTGTTAATACCAAGCTATTAACTGGTTATTACTTTGGTAATTACATGCTACTACTCAATTGTTACCTCTTTATTATCAAACTATTACCCCAGAATTACCATGTTATTACTGTGTAATGATGTAAGGTGATACCGTAAATCCTTCCATTATTTGTTCATCTTTTCACATTCATCACATATATATTTTGCTCTATAATTATCTCAATGTTCAAAATATATTATCAACACACTGTTAAATACACTGTAGAGTTCGATGTGATTATAAAATACCTTGTACACTGTAAAGTTCGACTTCAGCCAGTTTTTAAAAGTCAGGTTTTAAGTACATAAATGATCAGGTGTATAATTGAGGCTTTATATAGGGGAGGAAGTGTAATCTCTATAAAAACTGTAATCATAACACATTCAACACGTTTTATTGTAACTGAATTCCAATTATTGTGATAACGTTTAAATACAGGTTACCTAACCAAATTATTGAGAATACCTGATGTGTGTATTCTGTTTGAGGGTGGATCCTTATAGTTGTGTATATACTGTACAGTACATTCAGTAGAATAAAATAATAATAAAAAAAAAACACAGAGCTATTCATATGTATTATTTAGATAGATAATATGTAACTAATAAATCAATCCTCTGTTTCAAAAGTTGACTGTTGATAAAAACCCATTCGGAATGATACTGTGCATATCTTACCTAATTGTTCAATCATTGGTCATATTTTCACAAAATCTCAACCTGAAGGTTTCTGTTTAGCCTGAGTCTCATACTGTCTCAAACTAAAACTGATTATATATGATATTGTATAGGCTAATCTAAGAAAATGCGACAAGTAATTAGTCTTTTATGCAGCCTTTATAAGGTCATAAGAAGGCAATGGCAGCAGCTAGATGCAGAATTCAAAATTTACAGACAAAAAAAGCTGTAGTTGTTCAAACTCTCAGTTTCTACAAAACAAGTTGAACATCTTTTCAACCTTTCTGCAACCAATTCAGCTTCAAAAACCATCGTCACTGTCAAACAAAAACCATTTTGATCACAAGTCAACCAGAAGATGATGACGACGGTGAGGATGATGAAGATGATGAAGACGAAGGTGGGGGTCTGTGGGTCTCGCCTCCGCCCAGTTCTGTGAACCTTACCACTTCCTTCTCTTTCTCCTTTCTGCTTCCTGTGCACACTGACCTCTGGGCTGGTTTAAACTGCCATGTCACTTTCTTTGTTGTTGACACCTGCTCTACTGTTGTCGTCTGCCTCACTGGTGTAGCAACAGGCTGAGTTGGCATTGGAATGCCTGGTGTCACTGCCATGCTGGTGGTAACCCCGGTAACCTTTCTTGCTTTGCCATTGTTGTTTCTGTCCTGTTCGGTGAACAGCTCACTCAGCACTTCAGGTTCAGTGGTTTCTCCAAACAAGTCCCAACCAGGCTCAGCAGGCAGTCGCTTGGGTCGTGCAACAGCCGCAGATTTGCTTCCAGTAGCAGAGATTCTGGAGGAGCGACTGGGATCGGAGTCGGATAGGTCTGAGTCCCAGTCACTGTCTCCCGCCACTGAGCCACAACCCAGCAATGAGAGATCAACAGGGCCAGAGCCTGAACTCTCTGAGTCAGAGTCCCTGGAAAAACATGATATACAGAATTTGAGTAAAATTGCACTATGGTAATATTGAGTGTATCACGCATCTTTATTTAAAATGATTCAAAATATTTGTCTAGTATGTTCATTCTGATTTGAATAGTACTAACGCACTGCTTTTAAAACTACTGCAAGAAGACAAAAGCAACCTTGAATGACACAGTATTATAAGTAGTGCTGAATTTTAAACAGAGAGAGGAGGGAACCATAAACACGCTACTATTTAAATGCACAGTATGTAATTTTAATCTGTTAGGAGTCTCGCAATCAAAACAATAACAAAAGACAGAGTTTGGTGATGTCGTGAAGTGATGTGGGATCATGGGAGTTGTCTTCACGACTATTGCCATCATTGTAGTCATAGGATTCCTTCAGTGTCAATCATTCAGGAGGTTTTTACCAGGAGCCAAATTATCTGCAGAGGTCTTCTCTGACGCTGTACAGCAGACACAAGTGTCAAAGGGACTGTGAGCCTAGCAGCCACTAACGTTTCCAGACATTCAGGAGGATTTTCCCGGAAGTCAAATTATCGGCAGGGGTCTCCTCCGTTCCAAAACAAATGGAGCCTGTGATTAAATCCGTTAAAAACACTGAGTTAAGCAGTTCCACATTAAAAGTTAGCGTCTTTCACGACACTGTTCAGCGGACACATCACATCTCGGAGGGGCTGGGAACTGAGCTGCCACTGTTTGCTCAGCTTGTTTCTTTAATAATGATCTAGATGACCAATGACAAAAATCTTTCATCCGATTGAAATATATAGTTTTAAACTACCAAGATCTAAAAGTGCGTAATAAAACTGTGGCTTAAAACTGTATAAAAAGTTCATTTTGACAAACAACTGGCAGACGACCACAATGCTGATGAATGAGCAAAGGAGATATGACGTCATTGACAGGCAACCAAATGAAATGGACCATTACCTTGTTTGAAATTAGTCTACGGATTTCTCTAGGTTTGAAAATTACTTGAAACATTTGGGATAATGTAAGCACACAACTCAACAAAATGTATAACAGGTCTAGTCATTTTTAGACATTTAAGTCATGTATTAAACCTATTACTTCTAAAGCTTTTAGGGCATTTTTGCCTTTAATCTGATAGCGATAAAGGGACAGGAAAGTCGGGGAGAGAGAGAGAGAGGGGATGACATGCTGACATGCAGCAAAGGGCCGCAGGTCGGACTCGAACCTGGGCCGCTGCAGTTAGGACCAATCATTCACGGTGAGCACCCAACATATTATAACTTTACAATGATTTTGTAACAAAAATTAGATGAAAAAGAATGATAATGAATCAAAGCAAGCCTTTGCATGGAAATGGAATTCCACATCACATCACATTGTGCTAAATTCGGAATTATTGTATTCAGATTCACATGTTTCTTTAATAGTCCCACATTTGACAGTGCCCCCAGTCCTGGTCAACCGACCCCCCCACCCCACCCCCACCCCACGATCCCACCCACCCCCACTCACAACACAGCTGGAGCAACGACCTTCACCCTTTCCTGAGACATCTTACAGAACCTTCTCCAGGGCTCCTTTGGCCTCCTGATGCCTACAGTATGTGCTGCTTCCCCAGTCTGCTGAATCAAACAAGCTCAAAAAGAATCCATAGACGTCCTCCTAAGATAGTCCATTGACAAGGTCATTGCAACCATATAAGGGACAAATAACATTCTGGGCACCACTCTAAGCAGCTGCTGCTACAATGGGGCCTTTGAACATAGGCTACTTGGATTCCATTTGCCTATCCTTCCCTGAGATGACAGAAAAAGTCCTCTGGTGGTGGGAATTGAAAACCTTGCGAACAGGAACCTCAACTAGACATTACTTGAATGGAAAATGGAATGTGAGAACAACATATGGATTACATTGGCAGTGATGTGGATGCTGTACTTGACTGTTATGATGAAGAGGCAACTAAGGTTGAAGCGGACACTCAATTTACTGGTCTATATTCCAATACTATCAAATGGCTATGAGCTTTGGGTAATGACCAAAGCAAATGACCAGATTGTCAAAGGCTGGTGGGGGTATCCTAAGAGCTAGAGTGAGGAGCTAAGTCCCTTTGAAGAAGTTGCACTACTATTCCAGTGTGTCGAAAGGAGCCAGTTGAGGTGGTTTGGGCATCTGACTAGGAAGCCTCCTGGACGCCTCCCTGTGAAAGTATCGCAGGCACACCCAGCCGGAAGGTTACCTCGTGAAAGACCCAGAAGACATTGTTGTACAGATTGTTAAGCCCCTTAAAGCAGATTTGTGATATTGGGCTGGATAAATAAAATTTAACTTGACTGAACTTGACATACTGGAGTGATCACATATCCCACCTTGGCTAGGACCTTCTCTGTATCCCCCAGGGAGACCAGTAAGAAATGGCAAGGGACAAAGACACTTGGGCTATTTAGCTGACTGCTTCCATGACCCGACACAGGGTAGGTGAAGCAGAAAATTGATGGATGGATCTATAGCTAAATTTCTTTAACAATAAAATGCACTACAGCTAAATACACAAAGATGCACATACCTGCCACTGTAGGGTGAGGTTCCTGCAGGGCCCAGCAGGAGGCAGGCTGGAGCAGCCAGATAGACAAAGCTGTCCGTGCACAGAAAATCTCCTTCCTCTGGTTTTTGTAGGGCAAGGTGAGATGGCTTGGCATCATGTTCTGGACTTGTCTGGTCCAAGTGTGTTTTAATGCTATCCAAATGTTGTCTTGTGTCATCAAGTCTTATTTGCATCAAGTCTTGTTTTGTATCATGGGTGGGAACTTCTGTCACTGTGGTGACTTCACCCCTGGAGGCAGGTCTTGCAGACACGGCAAGGTAAACAAAGCTATCCGATTGGACAAAGGGATCTAAGTCACCACAGTCCAGTCCTGAGCTTCTGATTGGTTTCTGATTAGGATCTAGAAAGTGCTTGACTGTTTGTTTTGAGGGAGACAGGGGAAGAGGGGAGTCGGTTCCCATGAGGGTCACTTTTTTCCTTGCTTCATTTTGAGGGTTGTGAGTCGGGGAGTCCTCAATATCTGAATGGTTGAGTGTGGACCTAATGATTGAAAATACTCCTATCTTACCATCTTTCCTTCCATTCTCATCATTCCCTCTCTCTTCATCCCCCATCATTCCATGTCTTGCTTGCTCTTTTTCGATATCTCCTTCTATGTCTTCATGCAAGGAGGTGTTAAGGAGGGACGGGTAGCACCACTGTAGCTCTGCACTCTCCTCCCTTCCCCATTCTTTTAATCCTCCATCGTCCCCGTCCTTCTCCAGTGACGTGCTGCTGCTGCCTAAGTCGGAGCCACTCACTGGCTGGTCGCTGTCAGAGCCAGCTTCCTCCTGGCTCTGATTGGATAATGAGAGGAAGACGCCACTGGAGTCTGACTCAAGCGTTAAGTTGGAGTCTGGAGAGCTGTCCTCCTTAGTAGAGCTAGAAAAAAGAAAAGGCAGTCAAATGACTGCTACATCCCCATGTGTCTATTAAGCGATTGTGACTTTGACTCCTAATGGTCTCTGTCTACCACTGGTTACCACAACCTGCCAACCTACCACATCATTATAAATACATTAGCGCACTAATTTGGCTGGGGCCATGGCATGGTTTGGCTGATGTCTTCACTTATTAGTCAGGTACAATGGTCATATTAATGGTCAGTAGATTGTTATGATGATCTACTAAAGCCAGATTAAGGAAAAGGCACTTTGATAGTTTTGCTTGCACACCTACTTTATTTGTGTGAGACCAAATGAACTACAATTCATTTTGACATGTGATGTGCTGTGTAATATGCACACAACACCTGTATTCACCTACTAATCATTTTTATAATAGCCCTTAGTTATATAATGGTCCAGACTAAAAATATTATCCAGCAAAATTATAACTGTCCAGTGTTAAATACTGTAAAAATAAAGAAAAACATACAAAAGTAAATTTAATGAGAGTTTGAAAAATAATAAGTTAAAAAGATATTAAGCTTACTGCACTCTATGCCCTGCTAGTAAAAGCAAATGTTGTACAGCACCACTTCAGCCTGTCAAGACCAGATGGTCCACATTCAAAAACCAGCCGTTACTGTACAGGCATCACAGTCCATATTTGACCACATGGACTTTGGTACACATACTGCTGTACACCAATAGCAGTTTGGGGCTTTCATAAGAACCACTTATTGGTCTAGTGTATTGGAATTACACTGAAAGCCAGCCTTTCTTAGTGCTAAATCCGTGTCACTACCGATTTAAAAAAAAAACAAAACAAAACAACTTCAGTTCTTGTTTCCTTTCTCTAGCAGCTCATCAACACTGTACTGCTTGCTTGTACTGATGTGCCTTTTCTCATCCTAAACTATGGGTAGACACTCCTGCTGTTCTACCAGTATGAGGTGTTCATAATAATGACAAGCGAAAAGCAATGAAATGGCAACGCAATGTATTTGGTAGACAAATGCAACAAATGTGTGAATGTGCTGTCGAATCTCTGAACAAATAACTCACATGTACACACATATCACTTAATAAACAAATTGCTTGAATTGTTGCAATTGGAAGTCAGCAGTACTAAACTAAAGAAATAGCACTCAATGCTGAAGTTGCCACTGCCATTTTGTTTGTTAATATCATTCACTGCTCAACCTCAAGAAGTTTTATGTATTAAATTTGCATTTAGTGGTTATTTACAAATAGAATCCAAACACAATCAATTTTGAACTATATTACTATACCACTATGTAACTGTGTTACATTTGCCATGCTTAACATCGATGTGGTGATTGTGGCGCCCAGAAAATGAATTTAAAATATCCAAATATCCCTACAAAAGTCATACGTTCACGAACCTAATCCCAAAAAACAGCAAATACCAAAATATAATACAACATTATGGCCTTGACTTTGATCAGATCTTCAGTATGTCTTCAAACCTGGATTTGTTCTCGCCTTGTATACATGTATGTCAACATCTGGAGGAGAGAGTGCCTGCAATAACCATGTTCGTTGAGTTACCTTGTGCCAACAGTGGAAGTCACAGCAGATTTGTTTGACCAGTCAACAGGAGGTCTGTCTGTGTCTGTAGCTGGTGAGGCCATAGCACTAAGCTCCAAACTGACCTGGGATCTGCTCCCCACTCCTGGAAAATTTAACAAGAAGAACAGGAGATATAAGCAGTACATTCCACCATTCATCCTCCTCCTGGCCAAGCCTTTGGATATTTAATCAGAGCCAGTCGGTCAATATTCGCCATGTTCTGGTCGCTGTTGCAATATTTATTCATTCTTTCATTTCTTCAGGATTTGAAAAGTGCCACATGTATAGGTTTCTGAGAGGATAATTTTGTCAGTACAGTACTGGAGCCAACAAATCACATTTAGGTAATATGGTGGACTACGGATAGAGCTGAGATAGGATGAGCAAACATCACCCACCATGCCTCAGACACATGACAATCATGCAAACAAGCCCTAATCCAAATTTCTCTTTAAAGGACCAGTGTGTAAGATTTAGGGGATCTACTCGCAGAAATGGAATATAATGTTCATAAAGGTTTTCATTGGTGTAAATTCACATGAAACTAAGAATCATTGTGTTATCCCTAGGTTAGAATGAGCCATTCATATCTAAATACAGAGTGGGTCCTCTTCCACGGGCCTTGCCACGTTACACACTATGTTTTCTACAGTAGCCCAGATCAGACAAACTAAACACTGGCTCTCGAGAGGGCATTTCTAATTTTTACATTACCTTAAGGCCACCATAGGTTCTCCTAAACGCTTGGTCACTCCCCTCCCAATTCCCTGCTGTGCTGAGCCCTGTATTTCTCTGAGGGGAGTTATGAAGTCAGACTCTAAATGCTAAACTTCAACATACATATTGTACATTCACATAACAATCCATGCCACTACATCTGGATGACTGAACTGTGTTATTTTTACTTTTATTAGTTTTAGTAGTATTAGTATTTAATAGTATTTGTTAGCAATTAGTACCTAAACGTCGCCATCACACTACAACCAATTCAAGGGATTCAAGCTTGGTACTTGGTACAACCTTGGCAAAGACGTCTTACAGGTAGATCTCAGTTGAGTATTTCAGCTGTAAGCATGTTACCAATTATTTCAGCATTAAAATTGGTCTAAGTCTTGATCTGGGCCCAATTACTGAAAAGAATCTTGCTGACATGATCAATGACCTATCTGAGAAAGCCATTGTGTTATTGAAAAGGATTTCATATACCCATATAATATTATGTATTTTATGTTTTATTGATATTGTGGCTATATTAGACTTTAGAATTTTCCCATTATGGTCTCTGTATAGAATTATATGCATAGTGAGATTGACCTGTGTGTCCATGGAGACGAGAACACTGAAATCTAAAATTATATTTAGAAATGCAAGACAAAACTGGATTGCATTGGTAAGAAATAATGCACTGAGGTTTGACATGTTCTGAAGTCTTGCTCACCTGGGGAATGATTTGTTCTCACTAAATTATTTTTTTAATGGACAAAACGGTAATAGAGTGCTATACTGTATTTATAAAGTTGCAGAGATTCAGGTTTCTGTGATCCTGTCAGAGGTTCTCATTTACCTGCCTCACTACTCCTTTCTCAAGTCATATTAAAGGACTGTCCTGATATTAATGAGGAGAAAATACTGGGAAACCATGTCTGTGTATGGCAACTGATTAATCAGTTCAGTTCAATGAACAGTTGCACTTTGCTGGCACTGATTCACCACGTTTTATTTTGGTCCATGGAAATGAAATAATTCACAGTCAACATCCCAGCCAAACTCTTGACAGTCACAAACAAGCAACTGCTGAATTCAGGAAACTATTCAGTGTATACACTATAATATTACTGCTTTTTTTCTGAAGAAAAGTTTTAAAAGAAGAAGACATGTTAATTGCTCAAAATGACACATAAATACAAAACACTTATTATTACATTGTCTAAAATTTTTGTAGCTCAAGTTCTCACTTTTCATTTTACTTTATCTATAAATATCAGTAATTTGCCATAGATTAATTTTCATCCATGCCGCTTAAAATATAAATGCTAATATTTCTTAATTATCTATATACTAGAGACATAAAAAAGAATAGGTCTGTGAATATGATGATGTGATGGTTGATATTTGTCAACTTTGTGTAGATGACAGTGTGTAACGACAGTGTGCATAAATTTTGTGGGCAAGGCTAGATTACCAATCAAGTAAAGTGGACTACTGTGTGCCAAATGGGTTTTGATGATTTGGTTAGTTGCTAATATGTTACAAATTGTAGATTACAAAAACTGCATTTCTTTGAATCCCCATAGACTGCCATGTTAAAATGTCCAACTTTAAAACAAATAAACATGTTTACAGCCTGGTACAAAAAACTGTTTTAAAACACTTTATAGCTTATCTCATCCTTCATGACAACTGTATGGGGGATGAATTTTGATGAAAGAACTCGCAAGATGGCAACGGTTGAACAGTTGACTAAGCTTCAAAACCACTCTTCAGAAAGCTATGGGTGACATCACGGAGGCTACATCCATCTTTATTTACAGTCTATGGGTCAAAGCAGCAGAGGCCAAGATAAAACTTTAGCCCCTAGTATGGGTGAAGCTCTAAAAACCCTGGATCCTACAATAGCATCTTTTCTCAGCCATCCTTCCATGGTACCCCATGCTAAGCCAAGCTTTCTGTTATAAATTTGAAGTCTCCATGCAAAAGCCACAACAACCCCAATGACATCACACAATGTTTTTTCAAACATGACTAACCTCCTTCAGAGCCACAGATATTACAGAGATTTTCTCCATGACAAATAAACTGACCTTTTTTTTTTTTGAGTAAAATCAATAGAGTTCCCCTTTAACATAATAGTTATGGAACTTTCCAAATCCAGTATATCATTGCAGGCACATGAATGAAAAAACATGGGAAGAATGAAAACAGACATACAGAAAATCAAATAAATATCTACCTGTCAAGAGAGCAGCTTTCTCTCTCTGTGGCCCTGGATGAGTTTGATACATGTCAGCTCGTTCCCTCTGTGGCTCCAGCAGTGTTTGGTATAAATCCTGGTTATCCCTATGAGGCTGAGACAGGTCTAAGTGCTCCAGGTCAGAGTCCAGCTCCCTAGCTCTCCTTTCTAACTCTGTAAGGCTGAGCTCCGAGGCTGCCGAGGAGGGAGGGTGGGATCCCCCAAAGCCAACCGGGGGCCGGAGGAGAGGCCAACGCTGCAGGGAGCCTGAGAAGGAATCAGTATCACATCCTCCTCCCGCTCCACCTTTGTCCCAACCATCATCCCACAATGTGTTGACCATCTCAAGGACAGCATCCCAACTCTCCATCCCCTCTTCCTCTAGTGTCCCTCCTACCCCTCCCTCTACTTCACCTTCTTCTTTCTGTAATTTAGTTACCACTACCTCCAACTCTTGTTCATGCTGCTCTTGTATTCTGTCCTTAATCCTCATACCTCTACCCTCCAACTTTTCAGATATTATTTCTAAATCTTTCTCCTTTTTCACTTCCTTAGCTTTGTTTATATTTACTTGGACTTTTTGTTCAACCCGTCTCGTCTCTTGTTTGGTTTCTTCTAACAGCCCCTCACTGACAGCAACCTGCTCTTTCTCCTTACCCACTTTTTCATCCTTTTTGTCTTTGTCGTCTCTCCTTTCCTTCTCTCTCTTCTCTTTCTTACCGTTCTGCTCCTCCCTTTCAGTCTTCTCCTTACTCTGCTCTCCTTGTTTCTCCTTGCTCTGGGAACTCCTGGGTTCCTCCTGCTCTCTGCAGACCCTCCAGTGCTCCAAGTTCTGCTCTTTCAAGGAAGCCCTGCCCACTAAACTGGCCACCTGTGCTGTTTCTGGATTGGAGGGCTCTTTAAGTGAGCATCGTCCCACCATACTCGTAGCATTAATAATGCCTGTTGGCGGTTTGTCAGAGAAGTGGCCTGGCCGGGGGTGGAGGTGTGCATGTGGGCGCCTCTTCTCCAATGCTGAGAGGACAGAAGGGAGTGGGGGTAGAATAGGGAGGTTGTGAAGTGCCCCTCCCTGCCGAACTGTCCTCTTTCTGACAATGATTCGGCGAGGCCAGGTGGACTCAATGCCTTCAGAGGGGCCTGGTGACTCAAGGTCTCCAAGCGCTCTGCTTAACTGTGGGCTGGCCACGCCTGGTCGCAGCCCTGTGGCCGTGCCAGGTCGAGTCCTGGAGCTGGCCTTGGATGATTTGGACTTCTTGGATCTGGAACCTTTCTCTATATGGCTAGATTCAATCCTATCAATGTCCAAAGGCATTTTCTCAGCCTGATCTGCAGGGTCTATTTCTGCTTTATGTCCAAAACTCTGAGCTTTATCTGTAGTCTTGGTGCTATTCTGGGCTTCCCTGACAACCCCAATTTCACTGTTACTCTGAGTTATGGTCTCATTTTCAACCTTAGCTTCCAGTGCTGCCTCAGGCTCAGATGTAAAAGCAATGTTAATTTCTGTCTCAACTTTAGATTCTACTCTGGACTCTGCTGCTGAACCAGCCTCATTATTAACTTCAGCTACAACTCCAGCTTCTGTTCCAGTCCTGTTCTCCATCTGCTTTGAACTAGCTTTAGCCTCAATCCCTGCCTTAAGCTCTGGCTTCATTCCTGGATCAGATCCATCTCTAATTTCAACTTTATCTCTAGGCCCAACCCTGTCCTCAATCTCAATCACAGTTGAATGTATCACCTCAGCAATAGGTTCTGGTTTAGCCACACCCCTTCCAGTTTTTTCTCCACTCCTTGTCCCTCCCCTATGTCCGTCCTTCACAGCTGGAGCCATATTTTCTATCTCCACCCCAGATTGCACTTTTCCTTCCAAATCCCGTCCCCCTGGTCTTGTTTTCACCTGCGAGCCCATTCTTGTTTCAGACCCATTTTTAATGATAGCCCTGGATCCTTTGTCATATTTGTTCCAACTTTCAGTTCTGTGGTGTTCTTGTATTCCAGCCCTGATTTCAGCCTCTGACATGTTTGCAACACAAACTTCACTTACTAACCTTGGCCCACACCCAGATTTGCTGTCAACTAACACCAAACCGACACTCCCATTGTCAAACTTTGAAACCATTCCCCCACCTCCACTTTCGGGGCCCACCTTTGACCCAGCTCTATTCCTACCCACAGCACCAGTGCCCATTCTTGGGGCAGCACTGGGGGAGGGTGAAGGTGAGGGCTGGGGGAGCAACAGGGGTGTTGTGTCTAAAACTTGTTCGGGTTCTAAAAACACAGAGTCTCTCTCTGAATGCAGAGGAACTGGTCGACCATAGCCAAAGGTTCCAAAAGTTGATGTATCCCTCCTCTCTCTTTCTCTTGCCCTTTCTCTCTCCAACCTCCCCCTCTCTCTCTCTCTTTCCCACTCTCGCTGGGCCCACCCTCGCTCCATCTCCCTTTCTCTCTCCCTCTCCCACTCCCTTTCTCGCTCACTGCGGCCCCATCCTCCTCCTCGATCCCTCAGGTCCTGCTCAAGGTCATGAGCAGACAGTTGGACCAGCTGGGCACGGTAGGGTGATCTTCTAAGCTCTTGGGGTGGTGACAACCTCAGACTCTGGGTTTGGGAATAATGCCTAGGCTGAATTACATGAGGAGGGGAACAGCGCAAACTCTGAGTCTGACTGGGGCGAGGTTTAGCAGGAGAAAAAAAGACTGGAGTATGGTAACCTGAAGAAAGAGGTGAGCCGGAGAAAGGGGAAATGAGGGGGGAGGTAAGAGAGGAGGACTGGCCCCCAGGGGGAGGGTAGTGCCCTGGGTTCAGATATCCCCCTCCTCGGTCCATCATTTCAGTTGTAGTAAGCTCCAGACACTCCAGGTGTTTTGGAGGTGTCAAGACTTTCCAGGAATGTCGTCCATCTCTGCTCTTTGTGCTGTCTCCATGGTGATGGTGGTGATGATGGTGATGTTTCTTGGATGAGGAAACTCCCGGCGCTGAGAACGAGGACACAGAGGGAGAAACTGATCGGTTGAAATGGCCTGGTGAGTGGCAGCCACCACCATCGGCATCTTGAGCCCCAAGCTTCAATGAATCATAAATGGCTCTTTCATCCAGTCGTCGCACAAATGAGGGGTTTGGAGTTAAAGAGCGGGGTTGCGAATCGAACATGTCAGCTGGGGACCGGCTAACTCTAAGGGAGCCACTTGCAGAGTAGCTAAAACTCCCCTCACCTCCACCATCTCGCCGTATCGATCCAGGGTGGTGGTGATGGCTGTCAATCTGTTGATTGATGCACATGGTATCATAAATGGATCGCTGGGGTACGTAGCCATCTCCGTATCCCCCTTCCATTCCCCCATCTCGCCCTCCCACTCTCCCATCCCCAGGTCCATGTTTCTCCAGGCAACAGGAGCTCTTCCTGAAACACCCAGGACGGCTAAGAGGCTTGCCCATGATTGGTTGGATGGCTGATGGTGGGAGGGGTTGATGGGAGGCACGCGTGAAGTTTGAAGAGCGAATTGTGAAGTTGTTAAATTCACTAAATTGGAAAAGAATTGCTTGAAAAGTGACCTTCAGAACACATGGCAGCTGGCTTTGAGAGGGCCATGGAAAAATAAATGAATTGGAAAAACGTTACATTCACTGTAATGTACTGAAGTATATTCCTTCTCTTGTAATGAGAGGTCAGGAAAATTTTGCGATAAGAAAATCTTCTTGTCAAAATCTCCATGACATAAAGACGATGTAAAAAACATAATGTCCAAATTATATTTGGAAATTGTGTCCTACTTGAAGAAAAATTCCATCCAGATTCCAGAGAAACACATGAAAAGTTAAGACAAAATATGTCCAGTTTTTATGTCCACAGGGTTACTGTTCTTAGCTCATCTTCTTTCCCACTCTTTCCCGACATGACTGCATTGAATTTGTTCTTGTTGTTTATTTTTCAGGCTGTCTGTTAAGAGCCAGTTACGTCTTTATCAAGCTGAGCATTAGTCAGTCAGACACAGAGCAACAGAAAGACAGAGGACAGTGGATTGAGGACTGAATCCAGTCAAAGTTTCTCCGCTCATTCTGGCTGCGTTTGTTGATTACCGTCATCTGTCTGTGGAAAACAAAGCAAGCAACAAAAAAGATTTGAACATAAAACAGTTTGAAAATGTCTGTCCATAAATATCAAAGTGAGTTGTTATTAGCATATTCAGTATTAAGATCTTCGATCTCCGATTAGCAATCTTAAACATGTCTCTTTACTTGTCACAAGAAGTTCTACTCAGCCTGTGAAAACAGTTGTATAATGTACTCTGTGGCTCTGAATGGAGCTTTCTTACGACTGAGAAAATAACCCTGATGATGTCATCAGTATGTAGCTCCCCCACAGGTCACGTGGTAGAAAATAATGTTGAATGAAAAAATGGGAACAGATTAATAAACCAAGTACACTGATTAGTAAACAGCAGGCTGGCAAACTGTGAATTTCATACACGCAACACAGTCTAAGAAAGAAAGAGACGCAATTTTCATCAGGTATGGCTTTATCTGTACATATTTTGGGCCATTTTGGCTTGACTCAATCTTATACTATTTAATAATGACCTAAGCTGAAATAACAGGGGATGCATTACATGGCAGTTTCAGTCAGTTCTACCGAACAATGCATTCACTCAACAGCAAAGTAAGGAAGAGAGAGCGTTTTTTCGCATTTAAACTGCATTTTACAATAACACTTTAATATAACTGTCTGAAATGCTGTTGTTAAAAACACATCAATAATCAATAGCGAAGAGTTTGCGTTTAGAGACATTAAGTGATTAATTGAGGAAAAGTTGCAAATTCAGATCAATCCTATTAAATTAATGCTACTTCTTAAACACTGATGACTCTAAATGTTCATATGCTAGACACTAGACAGATCATTTATCAACACTGAGAAACTCGACAGAGGTTATGTACAAGTATTGTTTAGCAATTTGTACATTTAATAATCCATCCCTACGCAGTCTCACCTAAATGTTTTTTTGCCATGGGATTTTTAACAGAATGCCTGTGCTACAAACTTGAAGTGTCGAGTCAAGTCATTCTTTCTCTTGTGAGCCCCCACAACTTAATGAAGCTGTAATGTAAAATTGCTGAGTGCCTCTTTAATTTCAATCCAACGACTGATTACAGCTAGAAACACCAACCCAAGGACCTCCATCCGTCAGTGGGTTGTCGATAAGGCTGAGAAGAGAAGCCCTTTGCTTTGATTAGGAGAGGACCATATGGAAACAACATTGCATGCTTAAACCGTCTTTCAGAATTTTTCTTTTTTCAACAGGTATTCACTTTTATAATGTAGTTGTGATGCCATCATTTCAAAAACACTGAGTACGAATGTATTGTACACAATACTGTTTTTCTTCCAAGCACCCTGAACACTGAGTCAGAAACAGTAGTCCTAGTTGGCTAACCCTTAAGTTTAATTTTCTTTAGCACTTCATAAAGATGACAAACACTTCTGAGGCAAGACAGCAAAAGATATAAACAAAATGTATATTTTTAGACCTAAATGTTTTTCTCCAAAGGACAGGATAAACTACCAGTTGTATAAGTCTTTAAGTACATTTTGAAGGAGTTTGGGCTGAAGACTAAGCTAAATATCGTAACTTCATTGCTATGCCATTTTGTAGAAGCTATATATTATGACATGGAACAACGGTTTTCACAACCTTAAGGGTGAGAACACTTCATAGCAAAAGCAACGAACGATAGATGTTCTTCATGATATTAGTATATGTTACCGGGCTAAACCCTAAGATAAATACTGAAGTCCTATGTGGCTAATCTCTGTGGTCAGTTTCATATAAGTTATATGTCCTTGGACATAAAAAATACCAACAGCTCTCACAACCAAAAGGGTGAAAAAGTCTTCACAGCCAACACAACAAAAGATAAAATCCTCAAACAACTCGGCAAACATTTTGAAGTTGGCGCGATGTTATTGCGACAGCCTGCACCAAGCAGCCTTAAAGCACCATGCAAACTTGGTGCCAAAAATAAAGTCAAGATGACGTCAATATTTCTTCAAAGCTGTTCCCTACATCAATATGGGAAATCTGAAGCTGAATGTTTCAACATGTCCTAGTATGACATTGTGAAAATTTGGTTTGATGTTGAATGTAGCAAACTGGTTCAACTACAGCAACTAGCCAACTCTTATATGATGATTAGCTCAAAACATCTCACAGAAAGTCACTGACAGCACAAGAAAAGGCATTTAAAACAAATTTTGACCACTGAAATGTAGCACCCACCCTACATACTGTGTGGTAACCTCAGCACAACACTGACTAATTTCATCACACTTGAGCCAGTTCAGGGGGGGGGGGCAAGTATTAAAAATCACTGACTGATTCAAAAAACTTTTGATTTAGTACATTTTTTTGCCACATAAAGAAAACACCAGATAGTCACATACTGAAAAACATCTTTAGACATCTTTCCACATTAGTCCTGAAGTATCCCTGCTAATATCCATCTCTGTAAGATAAAAGAGTCAGAACTGTCTAAATTGCATGTATTAGTGATGCCTTCTGCACAAATTAGTTAAGCTCCATCAAAGGACTCTATTGATAGTTGAGAATCATTCGTAGTCTGCCTTCATTCTTAAGCATCCCACCACTACCCCACCACCACCACCACCACCACCACCCCCACCCTGCCTTTCATCACTGCTGCTGCCACCTGCTCTATTTTACCCCGATCAATAGAAAAGCCAAAACCTTATCAACATGGTCACAGTCATTAAAAGGCATCAGTCAATCCAGTCCATCGAACTCAGTCCCATCCCGGTAATGTGTTGTCATCCTGCCTCAAATCAGCATCCTCATTTATTTTTTCTTACCGGCATCTCTGCCCCTGTCGTTTCTCTCTGTCTCTCTCTCTTTATCTCTGCCGTTTTTCTCTTTTTCTGTCGCTTGTCTCCCTCTCTCTCCCTCTCTCTCTCCCCTCTCTCTCTCTCTCTCTCTCTCTCTCTCTCTCTCTCTCTGCTGTGAATCATGCCTTCTGTCAGAGGAAGGTTTTTTTGACAAGCGCTCTCTCTGCCAACCAGCACACCAACGCAAACCCCCCCCCCCTCCTCTCCCTTTCACTCTCTCTCCCTTCTGGCCTTTCTTCTCCTCGATATAGCCTCCCTCTACCTCTCGGTCTCTCCTTCTCTTCCTCTATCTCTCTTTCTCCCTCCCATTTACACTCTACACAGCTTCAGGGCTTTAAGAGCTTTGGAGCTGCAAAGAGACCAACTTCTCCTCTCCTCTCCATCTGCCTCTCTTTTCTTTCTTTCTCCAGCTCATCTCTCATTCTTATCTCTCACCCGTCATCTCTCTGTGTTGCTGTCTTTGTATCTTTCTCTCCCCCGTCTCTCAATCCCATCTAGATTTAGTTGACCTGAGTGGGTTACCCAAGGGAAATCATCACCATCAGACATTTTAGAAATGAGGTAACGAAAGAGAAGTATGAAAGAGAGACAGATCTATCTATCTATCTATCATCTATCTATCTATCTATCTATCTATCTATCTATCTATCTATCTATCTATCTATCTATCTATTTATCTAAATATATATCTATCCATCCATCCATCCATCTATCCATGTTTCATTCTCCCACACGTACACTATATTTCTTCTCCAGCTCTCTCCATCCCTCTTGTAGCCCTCTCAGTTTGCCCTCTACCTCCCACTCTTCACCTCAGCGTTAATGCAACGCGCATCTCTGTGGAGGCGGCAGGGAGAGTGAGCGAAACGGAGAAAGAAAAAGCAACAATGGATACTCGTATACTGTACAGTGCAATTTAAAAGGATCGTCATCAGCACCATCATTCGACCACATACAGCTTTTTGGAAAAACAGGATCTATTTTTTATCATTAGGAGATGTTAAACTAATGGACAGTAGCATCATTATGTACATTTAGTTTTTGTGTTCCTTTATATCTGAATGATATGACAGCTTTTATATCTGCTGTTCCAAACACTCACAGACACTGTTCACGCAGTTTTCTTTTCATTATGTGTTGAATGAGCAGAAAAGGAAGAAGGACAGAGTAGTTCTACCTACAGAACCATAAACTTCAACAAAGAAAAAATGGGAAAACAGTCTAGTATGTAAGTATGAAAATGGCACAGTGCTGCCCACATGGTTTGACTGACATGTAGTCTCAAGGGATTTGAAATACAGTGAAAAAACACTGCAGCAAAGGCTGCACAATATTCCATATTATTTTAATCTGGTAATATTTATCTTAATATTAGAATTTGCATCAAAAATAAAGCTCTAGCAAAACTGGATTTATCAGGCTGATACAAACATGAACATTTTTATAACAGTTTTTTATGTCAGACATGTTTTTTACATGAACATGATTTAAACAAATATTTATCAGGAGGATCCTTTAAACATTGTATGTAAATATCCTCAAGTATAGTTGAGATTGAATTCATTCTTGACCTGAGCAACATCACATGTACAATCATGCTGCTGAACATCTACATTTCCATGACAACTGGGCACACTCCATCTGCCTGGGATGATGGTGTGATATGACCGAAAACTACAGAAGAGCCACTAAGTGGCAGTTTTTCTGCCGTTTAACAGTCAACTGACATATACTCTGGTACCAATATATCTGTGATGTGTAATATTAGCCAATATGTTTGCTTTGTTCAAAATATACAATGAGACAGACAGTCATGCTGATTATCTTATGGTGACTATGAGAAATATTAGGGCCTTGCATGAAATGCATGAAATGAACGTAATTTCTAATGAATCAGTATCACAACCACCATTGACATTGATAATATTGCTGTTACACCTCCTGGAGGCACATTTTGATTACTTTTTTATTTATTCGAAGGGTTGAGGTTGGTTCATGTGTTTAAATTTGGGTACAATCACACAATATGTTCAAGAGTTCCTTTCAGGTTTATTGGACATTCTATTCTATCTTTTTCTCTTTGTTGCTTGTTTTTACTTTCTCCTCTGTTTAATGCTAGTTAGAGACAGTTGTGTTTTCGTATTCTGCAATTATGAAAAATAATAAAAGAGTTAATTTCAAATAGACCATGCCTCCAAGAATTGGCAATCATGTGGACTGTCAAAAAAAACAAACAGGATCATCCAAATATGTAATGTTCCAATTAGGGGACACCTGGAATGAATTTGTAAGTGGAGGGGTTTTGTAAAATGTTATATAAACAAAAAAACTAAAGAAATGTGTTTTAATGGAAATGGGTGAGGAGTTTGCACCAAAAATGAATCCTTTCACCGTGGCCCATGGCCTATCTTCCATAAAATGTCACTGAATTCTCTTAACTAGCTAATTACAGATAGAAACAGACATAAAGATAACAACAGGACTAAAAAGCCTTCCAGCAGTCCTAAATGATAATCATGAAAGATGATGATTGTTAAGATGATGGTGTATATACAGCTGACAGCCAGGATTTGACTCCTTTTTCAGGCCAATTTGGATTAAATCTGAAGGGGACAAAAAAAAACTATAAGACAACAGACTAATATTTTAGCCAACTAAAAAGCAGGATTGCTAAGGTAGTTAGCACACATTTGGTTATATAAGTGGTTCACTGTACAGTAACACAGCCTAGTCAATATGCTTTAAAATAAGTGATATTGATATAAACACAGGGAAATATCATGAAGATTGTATGTATGTGTTGTATTTAATATCTTAAATTTCAATTTCAAGCTTTGCCGTTCACCACAGTCTTGTTAAAATGGGGCCAGTCCTTTTCATGTCTTGGGTGACTGACAGAGAAAAAGAAAAAGACTCTCACTCCCCTTTATTATGCTTGTTCGTGATGTGAGCTCAAGTGGTGTTGACTCTGTGAATGTGTGTGTGACAGCAGACAGAGAGAGGCAAGCAGAGACGGGGAGAAAGATCTCAGTCAACAGCATGTCTGAAAAAAGGGAAGAATTTGCCTGAATATCGATAGCTGCATTTTTCTTTCAGACTGCACAGCCTGGTGTGTCCACACTAGACAGCTGATCATGTTGTGTTTGATAAGACCAACAGCTGTGAGAGCATGAAGCCTGGCAGTAATTAAGTTTGAACTTTATGTTTATGTTTCTGTTTTGTTTCCTGAAGTGTTATTTGCTAATGAGGGTGAAAGTTTGACCTCAATCTAAGGCCCTGAGCTTTGAGGCCATACATCCAAAGATACAAGCAGCGGACATGCAGTTTATCTACAGACTGGTTGGCCTCACTCTGTGGGGCAGGGTGAGGAGTTTACAGTGGTATAAGAGGAATTTGATGCTGAGCTGCAGCTACATCCTTTCTATTCCTGGATAATCTAAAGGCCTTGCTCTGATCCTGTTAGACATTATTCCTGATCTATGCTTAAAGTTTACTCAAGTTTAGCCAACTTAAAGTTGAATATGTAACTTGTTCACATTAAAATCTAAAGACAACTAGACCTATGTTCTATATGTTGTTGTTGTTGTGTTCTTACATTCTCCCAAATATTTCCATCAATTTTCAAACCAGAGAAACCTGTGATTTTAATCATGGTAACAGTCAGTTTCTTTTGTTCTGGTATGATCATGTGTCAGCGTGTTTGTCTAACAGAAGCTCAACGTTGACTTTTATCCAGTTTTAAGCCACATTTTTAAGATACATTTTTTACACCTATGTATTTTGGATGAAGGATTTTAGTCATTAGACATCTGGATCTTAAGTTATCAGGGAACTGAGACATCCTGTGTCCACCGAACAGCAGTTGGTGAATCACTGTTTTTTAACGTCAAACTGCTTTATTCTGTGTTTCTCACAGTTTTAAGCCCCTGGTCTGTTAGTTATGGACAAAAGGACACCTCTGTGGACAATTCAGATCCATCAAAAAACCTTGTTATCAGATAAACAATCAAAACAAAAGTTAGCATTAATCTCAGCTCCAACTCTTCCCTGAGTCTCTGTCCTCCGTACAGCGTCGCTCAAACTCTGACTTTAAATGTCAAACTGCTTTATTCAGTGTTTTTAACGGTAAGAATCACCAGGTCTGTTTGATTTCCCAAACCACTGACACTGAAGGAATCCAAACCGGGAGGAGCTTATGGTAATAGTGGTGAAGACAACAACTCCCATCATCGCACGTTACTTCATGATGTCACCCAATGCCGTTTTTTATTGTTGTTTTGATTGAGAGACCCCCAGAGGCAGAAATTAGAGACTGCATTTAAAGTACATGGTTAAGGTTAGGGAAAGGGATTGTGGTAATTGATAAAAAAATAAGGTTGACGCTTGGTGGGAAGAACAGTCTCAGCTCTCAATGTTGGCTCTTTGTACACCTAACCATTTACCCCAACTACCTCCTTAAAGAAAAGGTCACTCCACATGTGTGTCCTGCAAATATTTATCTATTCATCTATTCAACACATTCATCTAAACTGAAGTTGGTTCAACTGACAATTTCAAGTATTTCAGTCCACTCAAGTCTGACTCGCACATCCGTCTTCCACACTGACAGTATGGTCACATGAAGGACATTGTCTTAAAATCTACATGTTACATTTCAAACATTCTGTGGGATAGAAGTTTGGGGTTAAACTATTGCATAGGAACATCTCATGAGTTACAGAACAGTTAGATATTTAATTTTACATTCATCCTTTGATCTGTGTTTGTGAAGAGTGTTCTGCTGGTCACTACCCAGGACTGGAATGTGGGTTGTAGTTTATGACTCTTATCTAGAGAGGGACAGAGGAAGGCAGGTTGGTGTGTGTGTGTGTGCATGTGTGTGTGTGTGTTCATGCATGGCACAGACAGGCCAGGATTCACACCTTAGTGTTAAATCAGTCCTTTTGTTGTTACTTGTCCTATACAAGAAACAGTCAGATATCATTAGACAGAGTCTTATTGTTACGAACTGGAGATTTTGCCTATATTCTCCAGTTGTCTGGTGTCCATTGGTTGATCCTCTGGAGCTGACCCTTTGACCTTTGGTCTGATTCTGTGTCTCTCTGACATGCTAAAACCATGGTCTGTTTGTGGAAGAGGGGTCCTTTGTCTCTGTTTCCTATCAATTTGATAGTAACAAAGTGTCAATTGTAACTCTGCATGTCCTTACAATGACCTTTAATGGCTTGTGACTGATGCCAGGTATGTACGCTACAATGATAAGTTTTATTTACATGGACAGCTTTGTTAACTTTCACAGTCTCTCTTGAATTGACATGCTAAATATTAATTTTACTTTCTCTGTGTAAATTGTAATCTCAGCACCTCCCTGTTCTCAGTGTATGTAGATAGAAAATAGAAAATTCCAATATATATAAAAACTTGTGAAAAAGATATGTAATGAAAGCAGGATATTTTACTGTTTAACAATAAACTTTATTGTCCAAAATGACACTGGGACTTCACTGGGACTTTCATTGACTAAAATAACTATAAATAAATAACTATGAATAAAAAACATAAGAACAAATATGTTTATATATATATATATTTAACTTTAATGAAAACAATGGATCAAATATACATACTGAGCATTTCCACTGCATTATTGCTTATTAATAAAAGTATTCATATCAGCATATATTATCAGAGAACATATGCGCCGATACCGATATATCTGTGATAGGCCAATAGCGGCTGATAAAATCGGTTTTCAGTGGTCTGTGTAATAGGGTTTCAGTTGTGTTATGAACATAAAGCATTTCATTATGTATGTTAGTGTTTCAAAAATGTATGTTCAGTTATGTGCAGTATGTTAAATATTACTGTAATAATATGCAGCCTCGTCTATCAGTCATGTCCATCAGGAACAAGCCTCAGATAACTGCTCCTCTCACTCATTCATCACTCCCCATTTATGGTAATCAGTAAGAAATATTGAAAGACTGTCAAATCCCACACCCAGCTCCTGGTAAACAAATGAATCATCAAAACCAAATGTTCACTGTCTATTTCAGCTAAAACAGAGAAGAGTGTCTGTGTTCAGAAAGCTAGAAAGATAACAGATAAAGTACCGGGTACTGGTATTCACAGTAGACTTCTGCCATGGCATATGGTGGCCTCAAACTGACACAAATACCACAAATCACATTTTCACAGTAACAGTTGCCAAGTCGAGAGGAGAAGCAACAGAAATGTCTGGTAAATTATTTAACATTATACATACAGTGTGTACCATAATGGCAACCGCAATGGGACCACTGATAGATTTTTAGCACTAGTCTTCTAAGTTGCTTCTTTGCAGTGACTGGTATGGATCAAAAACCTGCTGAAATGGCTGATCAAGTCTTGTAATTTTGTCCTATGTAGTGGATAGTACGCCACATACCCAACACCAATCAGCAGATAAAGATAGTGCCTAGTAGTGCTGAGATAAACTGTATTTTCATCATCATCACAAAATGAACATGTGTGATAAATACATCGCAAAAGACTGAGAGAAACTTGTTGAATTAAAAAAACTGGTCCGTGTTCCTAATTCAGCTTCACTCAGTGTTTTCATGTCAGGAATATTATTTATTGTTTCCATAGAGACATTATTAAGTTTATACACAGTGAGTTTTCTGCTGTAGACATTGTTGCCGCTCTTAAACTCATGTTTTTTATTCTGATCTTGTTTGAAATTTTTTAAAGATCAATAAAGAGGATGTACTTTATTGATAAGATAAGATAAATGTAACATTATATAGCTACACCCAATGAGAAAATTCACTGTCTCACCTCTACAACCTCAACATCAGCCTCCTGAGACTTAGAGAAAACCTGCATTCACACTCAGTGAACATGTGACTTGTCAGCTGGAACCTGCGTACAGGGGTCATGGTGACTGTGAGGTTTGCTAGCACAATGGTGGAGGAAGACATGGGAACTGTATATACACACATCAATATTTGTTTATTTATAAGTCATATCGTCATCGCAGTATTTTCCTCATATGCTGGATGTGTAGACAATAGAACGCATTCTGCGGAACAAGATATTGGAAATATTCCTTTTGAGATTCCGCTCCGTGTTGACATGACTGCATCACATCATTTCACTCAAGCTGCCAATCTCCTGTTCTACCACACCCCAAAGGTGTTCTACTGGATCCAGGTCTGGAGACTGGGGAGGGGGGGGTCACTGAAGTTGGCTGAACTCACTGTCATGTTGATGAAACCAGTTTGTGACATGGAGCATGATCCTGCTGGAAGGAGCTATTAGAAGGTGGTGAACTGTTGGAATGAAGGGATGAACATGGTCAGCAACAATACTCAGAGAGACTGTGGCATTCAAATGATGTTTGATTGCTATTTAGAAGGAAACATTCCCCACAGCGTCACACCACCACCACCACCAGGCTGGAGTGTTGATACAAAGCAGGCTAGGTCCATGGATTCATGCTGTTCAAGCCAAACTCTGACCCTACCATCTGCTGCCTCAGCACTACATTCATCAAGATTCAAAAGACATGGTCTTCTGCTGCTGTAGTCCCTGCGCCTCACAGTCAGACATGCTGTGCAGTCTGAGATGCTTTTCTGCTCACCACAGTTGTAAAGAGTGATATAAGAGAGTAATCTGAGTGACTGTGACTGTATGAGGCAGCCTAGATGACCATTTCTCTGCACTGTTCTGACCACAGTTATATATGGATGACGTAAGTTCCTTTCTGATGGCATGTCTTGAAAATGACTGACCATGACTTCATGTGTGTAACAGGATTTGTTGTTCTTCTCCAAGGTACCCCAATGGCTACCACGACTCTAACTATACAGCAATGCTCTGTAGCATAGCTCCCTCTACTGGTCATTAACCGCTGTTGAAAAGGTGCATGAAAGTCTACTGAGTCAGGCTTGTGTGACCACTGGTGTTTGCACAGGAAGCAGCTGCACAGTCACCACACTTGGCTGCAGGGGTGTGTGTCTTTGACCACAGATGCATGTCCATGCACCTTTTAAATCTGTAGGCTTTACAGCAAATGCAATATGAGAACTCTTGGACCTAGAGCAGAGCAGACAGGGGGAACTATGTTTTTGATTTTAAGCTTTAATTTCAAAATAAAATGCAAAAAAATGTGTAGAGTATTTCTGAAATGGGAATGTGAACTTTAAATTTTGTCCATAGTTTACACTGTTTTAAGAATTTAGTCTTCCTCATTTTGATCCTTCTCACGTTGGAAAAGCCACTTTCCACTCCGTTTCAGTCCAGCTCTAACAGTAATCTACTGGTTTCTGGTGAAAAAGGACGACCCCTGTTATAAAGCAGTGAGTTTTTGTTGTGAATGTAGAAGGGGGGAGGTGAGATGAGGCAGGAAGTGAAGAGGAAAAATGGAGGGGGGGGGGTCAAAAAAGAGTGAAGCTTGCAGGAAACATGAAGTTGTGCATTCCACGGCTTGAACTGGGCAGCATCTGGAAAGTTTTAGAACTAGAGGGGAAGGGAGAAGGAGGAGGATAAAAGAGCATCTGCATAATACTTAGCCCATACGGGTTGTCAGCAGGGTCGTATTTCTGCAGGGTCGACATTTTGAGAAAAAAATTGCAAAAATTCGAAGATCTGATCAAGTCATTTGAATGACTGGTTAACTTAACTGCTCCAAAAAGAGTAACACTGCTATGGTAGGAGAACTGACTGTAGAATAAGAAAGTATTAGAGCGTGAGACAGAAGTTGTGTCAGAGACAACAAAAAAAAAAAGACAGAGAGGAGGGGAAGTCTGACCAAGTTCTCTGGTTCTTCCTGCCTAACGATCAGCTCAGGAAGTTGAGGCAGAAACAGAGGGGAGGGGTGACACAGAGACAAACATTTTCCCTTTGCGTTTTAGTTTTTCCTTATTCAGTCCTGCTACGATCAACAGGAGGAAGAAAAGGAGGGGGGCAAAGAGAGGAGGCGGGGTTTTTTCCGATGGAGCTGGGAGAGTGACAGAGAGCGGTCGAACACTCGGTCTGTGGAAATATGATGGAAGCCAGCCTCGTTTCCCAGGACGCTGGGTGAGTTTGTGAGGGGTCTGTGACAATGTAGCTGAGTGAAATCACAGGGCAGGAACTGTATTCTGTTGAAGCATTCGGACGTTGTAACTGTCACGGAGGAGAGGGGGAGTTTTTTTTTTTTGGGGGGGGGGGGGGGTTGAAAGTCCGACAGCCAGAGCAGGGAAAACAGATGTGATGACTCACTTCATAATATATAGGTCATTGGCTTCTCAGGAGTTTTTGGAATATCCTGATCTCATGTTGTCGCAGCAAATCAAACTTCTGATATATGAACTGCAAGATGAAATACAGGAATCTATTTTCAGTTTGTTACAGAAATGCTGATGTTTGCTGTGTGTTTGGTCCCATTTATGTGGAAGAATGCAAATGGTTGAAAGTTGTACTGTTAGAAGACTGTTATAGGGTGTGTGGGATTTTGAAAGCGTGAATATGACGTCAGAGGAATATTTCTGCTTTTACAGTAAAACTCGAGTTTAAACTTTACAATTTGTTCAGTGATGGTGGTTGGTGCTGCTCTGACTTGTTGGACTTGATTGAACTTGGTGTCAGTCACTATGATGAAACTTTGTTACCACCGTAACACATCATTTTTTAAGTTCTGTTTTTTTTTTTTTTTTTTTTACAATATTTCCACCCTTAAGGACAAGACTATTAGATAAAAAACACTCTCAATTGTTTGTGTTAGTTCAAGTGGTTTACTTAAGTAACAGTATCAATACAACTATAAACATACTCAATGGCAAGTTAAACGTTCTGCTTTAAAAAATCTTACTTACGTAAAAGCACTAAATCATTATCAACTAAATGCACTTGAAGTATCAAAAGTAACAGTAGGTAAAAGTAATGCACAAATACAACCCCTCTGAGTGCTGTGCAGTGTATTAATGTGTAAGTAGCATTTTACTGTTATTGCTGGCTTTTCAGATACGGTCGGGTAGTTTACGACAAAACATCATATTTTACAATCTTAATCTGTAAAGCAACTCGTAACTAAAACTCACAAGTGTATATAGTGGAGTAAAAACGATATTTATCTGTAAATTGTGGCAGATAATATGTACGTGATGAATATGAGTGCATGATGTTACCAAATGAAGATGTTATTCAGTAAGTATGTTCCAAGATGTTGCTATCCGGGCTTTAAGATTTAGCTGACCCAACAGTTATTCTATCCCTTTCATGTGAGCCAGCATGGCATGTTTGCGTCAGACTGGACACTTGGGGTGGCTTTTGAACTATTGAACAAAAAGAAAGTGGTTAAAGTAACACACATAGCCTATCTATTCTTTTAATGAACACTTTAAACAGTTCTCCCAAATTACAAAAAAAAACCCACATTATTCTACTTCCCTCTAGTGTTATCTATCCATGCAGATAGTGTCTGTTTTATTTGTTTAGGTGTTGAGATGTCTGTCCCTGGGATTCCTGCCACCATCCCAAAACAATGGCGGTCAATGACGTTTGTTTGTACCGCTGAAGGCATTGAATTTTTTTATGAAAATAAAATAGCACTAACGTGTTAAAGAAACAGTTTGCCTGGAAAGGAGGTACTTCCAATGAAAACTGTGAGGTCTTTGAATTATCCTGAGAACAGAGATGGTGCATTGGGGTGGAGGCAGTAATATAAGAGATGGATAAAAAAAAAACTGGCCCAATTAAAAATCAAAATAATTTCATGTTTAGCGATGACTTGAGATATGAGAAAAAATATATTTTATTTCAGAGGTCACAGGTTCACATAGCTTAAGGTATCAATCAGTAAAAATTCAAGCCAAAATTCAGTCATTACTTCACTGTCCTTTAATACCAGTTATTAGCTGTTGGCTATTACGGCCTGAAATGAACCATGGGACTGACTGTGGTGTAAGGGAGTATTCCTTTTCTCTTGCTCAACACAAAGCTCAGTTGTCAGTATAAAGCAGAAGCTGAGAGCCATCAAACCATGACATTCTGCTTGTGATGCAACACAAAACTTGAAAACTACCAAAGATCCTCTATACAGAAGATGCTGCATTACAGGCAGCACCATTGGTATGAAATGGGACACAGTTCTGGTCTCCTAAGTGGGCGTTGTCCATCAACCCCTCCCTCAAGCGAAGGCAACTGGCATGAAATGTGACAGTAGCTAATATGAAAATCTATCCCTGTCTAAACTTACCTCTCTGCATCCTTTGGGAAAGAAAAGACAGATACGTTTTTCTTGTTATTACAGCCTGTTGCTGCACAAAGCTCGGGCATTTTTAACACTAATTTATGGATTACTTGTCCCTGCCAAAATAATACAATAGAAGATACAACACGGATAAAGTGCAAATTTGCGCCTTTTTTGCTGTTTTTATCTACTAACAACATCTGGTCAGCCCAGTACCAAGTCATGTCAGTTTAATTGGCTAATACTGTTTTAATCCATGGTTTCACGTATAATTTAGTCAATCCAAAAATAACTCTGGTTATCAGTTGGCCAACGATGTCGGCAGTTGACAGATCTCGTGAGAGTATGGCGCTGAGACAGAGGCAGGTCTTCAAAAAAGTTCTTCTGATCTGTTCATCTGAAATATGTCATTTTGATGTCAGAATGTTCGGAAGACGTGTCGCTTGTGAAAAACGGATCCAATATTTATTTTGTGACTATGGAGCGAAAGAATCTGTGATAATCTGTGATCTCGTTCACTTCGCACATTGGAATGAATAGACTCAGACCTGCTTCTGGTCACCTAAAGGGGCAGGGAGGTGGACAAACCCACGTGAAACAGATACAGCAAATAAACAGAAATGAAGCGTCTTGTTTTCTACTGTCTCTGACACTACCAACTGCAGCTTGTGTTAGCTAGCTAACTTAAGCCTACAAACCAGGAAGTTAGCAGTCGGACTAATGCTGGAAGCCACTGCATTAAAATTAAAATTGAACTAATGTGCATTGTTTTCTCATTAAAAGTCTGTACATTGTACTAACTGCCAACACAGCATTTCAACTGACACAGGAAGTGTTGAGAGTTAATATCAACATGCTGTTGTATTTAATTCAGTGCTGCTTACCCTAAGTGGAAATGGCTTAGAGATCAAACAAACATAGACCATGTTGTCGTATCTCTGAGCTATTTAAAGCAAAACCACCAGACCACAAGAGCGGTGTTTCTCTGCCATCTGAAGGTAAACAGTAGACATCAATGTCAAACTATCATGATTGTAGCTACGATCTCCTGCCAGTATTGTTATCGCTCAAAGATAAAGCTCCTTTTTCCTATTCCCACATAAACCCACTGCTTCCTCTTATAATGATGGTGCATTTGACCCTCTTCTCCCTTCCTGCTGCTGGTTTCACAAAGATAAACTTTGACTGTGTCGACAGATAGAAGTCTGAATTCATGCGTTGCACAAAGCAGTTCAGTTCTGGACTATCTTACGCTGAATTCTGGGTAAATTAAGACTTTTTTTTCAAAATAAAAAAGTGACCGACCAAGGAACCGTAAATCTTTGTCTATTGGAAGAATTCAACCATTACAAGGTTTACTTAAGGAGTGAAACAATAAAAAGATCAAATCTGATTTGGAAAGAAAACTCTTTCTCTTCTCTTTGCTCTCTCCACAACAATGTTTGCAAACCACAAAATATGAGCCTTGTTTTCCTATTCCTTGTTCTTGGGTGCTACTGGTCAGCGCAGGTGTCATTGATTGTTACCATGGTAACATTGATTTTAGGCCCGAGTATCTAATCTTTTTTGCTTAAAATTATTTTTGTGACTGATCTATGAGCAAAATAAGACTGGACCAACACTACAGACCAGTCTGACACATCTCTGTGAAACCAGCCCCTGGTGTTAGCTGATTGTTTTTTAAGACACAGCTACACACAGGCAACATTTCTACCAGTTAAATGATAAAAAATAAGGATTCTTGTTGTTGAATCTCATAAAAAGATCAGTACCAATAATGAATTGATCCTGCTAACAAGTATTACGTGTGTGAATATATACACAAGTGTGTGTGTGTGTGTCTTCCTCTATTAGAAACACATCAATGAGTCACGCCATTGCACTGGGTGATGAATGTAATTTATTTTTAATCAATCCCACATACACAGTTTTGCTGCCATAAATACTCATTCACTCCTATGTGTTAATCCAAAACTGAAAATAGTCCCAAACAATTACTATTTATTTGACTAATGTTAGCTAAATGCTACAGAGCTGTTTTAGTATTTAGAATTCAATAGCCTTTTCTAAAAAAAAAAAAATGAAATGACATATATGTGACCCAATTTTGAGGTTGCATGAAATGTGTTGCTTGAAGTAGTCAACGAACCCACAGAAAATAATCCCCAGTTCTGCATTTCCCCTCAGTTCTACACAATTTTTTATCGTCTTTTAGCTCGTTTTGGTTTTCACCATCACTTTCAGCAGCTGTTTTCAGTGCAGCTCCAAAGAACAGGCGGATAAAGTTAGAGAATAACTGCTAACTGTTTGCTAACATGTTCACCGTAACAGCTATAAAAGGTGAACATGGAAACAACAAGGAAAAAAATCCATTAATGAAGCTTTAAAGATTTACATGTTCAATAGGAGCCAGTTGGGCAGAGAGCCACAGACAGGTTAGGGAAGAGATAAACTAACACTTGGTTTATGTCTTTTCATGGAATTACTTGACAATCAGAAGCTAACTGGTGGCTGTTAAACCTCTCAGCTACAGTTTCAATTACCCACAATGATGAAACAGGACATGTGTCACTAATCTCATCCAGTACACAAAGTAAACTTCAACTCCAGCCAATGTTTATGCAGTCACAAAACATGAGTCTGGTGACCACATGTTTGTTCTGGAGCAAACTGAAGCCAAGACGAGACATAAACAAGTCCTCCACATGTTTCCGTCCCTGACCTTTAGCCTCTCCTTTCTTCACAGCCACACAACCCCTCTGACAGGAGCACTGGAAACTCCATCCATCCAATCATCCTCTCCTCTCTCTCCACCTTCCCTGCCGTCACACCTTCCAGCCCGCCCATGTCGACCCAAGCCGCTGCCTCCTGCAGCAAAGTTCACTCAGCTCCCCTCTCGACCTCCTCTACCTCCATCCACTCCCCCGTCCCTTCCCCCTCCTCTCCCTCCTGTCTCTAAACCTCCTCCAGCTCTCTCCTCCAATCCTCCTCCTCCCTCTGTCCTTCCCCCTCTCTCCTCAAACTACCCTCCCCCATCTCTTCCACCTCCTCTCTCCCCTACTCCTGTCTCTCCTTCTCCCCTGCCTTCTCTCCCGTCAACTGTTTCCTCTGATCTTGCTCCTTCTTTTACTCCTTGTCTTCCCTATCCTCCTCCATTATCTCCTACAGTCTCATCCTCCTCCTCAGTCCTCCCTCCACCTCCCCCTGTCATCCCACCATTCTCTCCAACTCCTCTATCGCTGAGTGCTATAGATCGCCTGGTTGGGAGCACCTCGGTATGGCAGCCCAAAGGACTCAGCCAAGACCAAACTACTAGTATAATGGAGAAAGAGACAGCTGGGGTGAGACACACACACATGTACACACTGTTAAAGTTTAAAGTAATGTCTCTCTGAGCCTTCTGGCAATCATCTGGAGGGCTTGGACTTATATAACTATACATCAGTGGTAATAACAGTTAAAATGATCAAATTAACACCTATTGGGTAACACTTTATTTTATGTTTCCATAATTCTCTGATAACGTCTGTGAAAGTTTCCTGGTAATGACAGTGTCATTTTGGACTAATTATAGAGAAAATCCAAACATAGTTCTTCCCAACAGATCTGACTCATCTAAAGCAGCAGTTCCCTTTTCCACCTCACGGCCCACTAGAAAATCTCAAAGACGTTGGCGGCTCACATCTGACAGAGGAGAGATCACTTGTTGATTCGCCATCTGCCTCTTGACTCTTTCACTTCCTCTTGCTAACCAGCTATCTTTGTCATTTTCCAGTTATTGCTGTAGATGTAATCTTTTAACGTGACAGGCCTTAATATGAGAAGAAAAACAATGAAGGGAGTTTTTTTAAGATCATTTTGTTGTAAAACATATAAAAACATTATTTATTTATTACACATTTGTCACAAACTTTGTTCTATTTTGCACAGGCAGGACCTGGGAATGCACTGGTCCCACCAGCCACATGCTAAGACATGCCTAAGTCCAGTCTCCCCAACACACTCTGCCCTCCACCCAGACCTGTCCCACCATGAATGACAGAACACTTATGTCAGAATGCTATTCACCAACTTTAGCTCAGCCTTCAGCACAACCATCCCACAACACCTGAGTGAAACTGAGCCAGTTAAACCTCAGCCCCTCGCTCTGCATGAAAACTCCTGGGTTGTGTGGTTGTCTGGACGGGTGAAAACAGAGACCTTTGTAAACAATGACAAAGACACCCACGTTCACTCCCTGTTTTGGTCTTATCAGCCTCGAGTACCAGTGGTGAATACAACATGAAATCCGAATTATAAGTGTTACTGACCTTGATGTTTTTGCTAGCAGCTGTTGAGGCGTTAAATTCTCCGCAGCTGTCTTTGCTGTTCCTCGTTCAGAGTATTTTTTTTTCAACGAATCAACTGCAGAGTAGACAATCTGCTTCCTGTTTACACCAGCTCGCATATATCCTGTGTACACGCATGGTCATGTATGTATGCGTTTTCATATGTGGTAGTATGGATGGCGAGGTTTCTGATTCGTCTAGACGGAGATTGTTTTAGTTTGAAAACGCCATTTTAAAATGAAAATGTAGTAGTGTGGATGTAGTTATCAGTCCTGATCGGCAGCTACACCTCAGCGCCAGCACTCCCCCAGGGCTGTGTGTTCAGCCCACTCCTGTTGAACTGCTGAACATACAACCGCCCGGCATCATCCAGCTTCAGCCACAATGTTAAGTTTTCTAATGATACAACAGTGGTGGGCCTCATCAGCAGCGATGATGAAACGGCTTCCCCACTGGTCCTTCTAGCAGTGCGGTGTAAGACCAACAACCTTTCCCCTAGACACAGAGGAAATTAAGGAGAAAGATACTGTGGAGAGGGTCAGCAGCACGAAGTTCCTGGGGGTATAGTCCTCTGCTGGTCCTCACATGTGACAGGACTGTATCAACTGAATTAAGTGAGTCTCCCTCCACCCGTCCTTGCTGTGTCCTACAGAGACACCATTGAGAGCATTCTGATATCACTGTCTGGTAACTGGGAACTGCAACGTTGCAAGGGCACAGTGACCCACATGGCTCTCGGCATTGTGAAGGACCCCACCCCACAGCCACAGCCTCTTCATCCTCCTACTGTCCAGCCTGAAGTCCTGGAGCATCAGGACCTCCTCTACCAGGCCCTGCAATGGCTTCTTCCCTCAACAACTTACACACCCAGGCCACATCCTCCATCCAGGAAGTGGATGGCAAGATGACACCTCTCTAGTTGCAGCCTGTTACAGTAATTCCCCTTAATGTTGTTGGGTTTCCTACTTGGTGTTTAATTCACTTCGCTTTTCCTGCCTTAATACACCATCTTTGCTCAGCATATTCATCCTAATATGGATATTGTTCCACTGAACGGACTTTTCTTGGTTTTTTTCTGTGCTTTTTGGAGACGCCATGGCAACAGAAGTGAAAACATTGTTTATCGCCCACAAAAAGCTGATTGTGCTCTCCAAACCTACACGACTGCCCCGAGCGGTAGAAGCAAAATTGATGAGTTCAGTAGAAGACGACGGGGGAGCCAAACGGAGAGCAACAGGAGAGAGTACGAACCCGTCTTCCTTCTATCGTTACAGGAGATGTGATGTTTTCACTGAATGAAATGGACAACCTCGGTGCATTGACTAAGACCCAGCGGGAATATCAGGACTACAGTATTATGTGTTTTACAGAGACCATGTCACACCCCATGCTGCCTGACATGTTACTGTAAACGAGCGGCACTATCTGCTGGACACTGAACTCGTAGCCATGCCTGAGCTTCCACATTCTCTGCACCAGAAGAAAAGATCTAAGTGAATTTGAAAGAAGGTTCATTGTTGAGACACAGAAGACAAGAGCCTCAGTCACAAAGACTGTGTTCAGACCTGCCACTGATCCGACCTGTACACTAATGAAACTACATTAACTGCACGACAGCAATGTTAAAGTAGGCCCATATGAAGATGCTGATGACACTGTTTCTATGTCTCCACGCTGGCAACAGTCAGAGCTGGAGGCATATTGTTGTCAGGTTGTCCATGCGTCCATACGTCCCATCATTCTCATGGATATGATATCTCTGTGACGCTTCTTCAAATTCAATTCAAACAAGGAACCTTATTTTAAACCAAGCAGAGTCACTGTTATCATTGATACTGTGTGACCAAACTGTAGAAACTGTCAACTGTTTTAATTATCTATGAACACACACAGATAACAAGTGTCAGTTTCACAGACAATGATGATATGATATGTAAGAAAGCCAGGCAGTTAGGAAACTGAAGGGGTCTGGGGATCAGTCTTGACGTTTTGGAAACAGTATATGTCAGCCGGATAGAGACATCTGTTTAACATCTCTGTCTGCGAGGCCATTTGGCAGTACTAAAGCTGACCAGGATTGTTAGGACAGCAGGGAAGATGGTAGGCTGTTAGATGACCTCTACATCATCACAGCTGTGCACAGGAAAGCTCTGACAATAACCAACGACAAAACACACCCCCTCCACCCCGAGTCTGAGCTGCTTCCCCTCTGGGCGACACTGTAGGATACTAATGGCAAAGACTTGTTTGTTCCAAATGTGATTAATGTAACAAACCCCAGCAAACTTAGGGTCCCCTCCACTCTGGGACGTTTGATCTCTGTTGTTAATGTGATGTGATGTAGCTTGTGGATATGTTTTATTTAATTTTATTCTACTTTTTTATTTCCCTGGGTGAGACCAAAGACAATCTTCCTGCCTCGGCCGGACAAGTTTGAGTTTATTCTCTTCCTCTTCTGTTCTCTCTTTCTCTCTCTTATGAATCTACAGACATATCATTTTCTCTGTAGGAAATTATAGGAAACTATGGGACCTGTAAAATAAAGTGTTGCCAGATAGCATCACATAATATTGGCAGGTAGAGCTCAAAAACATTAGAATCAGCTCAACCAATACCCATATTGGTTGAATTTTAATACAGGCTGTGGTGTATATGAAAATTTGCTACAACCATTCTCAAATTGTTATTAATAAGGAATTTACGTTTGTGTCGTTGCATGCTGTTTGTGTACTAACTGTATTTTCCATGTTCTCCATTCTGACCTTAACCACTCGTGCTGACATTCGCAGGCCTTCCTTGTTCACAGCGCAGAGGACAAGGGGATGACGCTGTCAGTACGCCTGCCTGCTGAACAGGGGGTGCCGCTTGTACGCAGTCTGATGGTCAAACAACACAAGACATGTATGTGTTACACATTAGTGCAGCTGTTGGATCTGAGAGTTACTATTAAAGCTTCAGATGCTGGAAAGATAACACGATAATGACAACATGTTTTCTGTCTCAGTTGTCCACTTAGACGGCTCCTCTCTGGTTTTTGATGACATCTTCAAACTGATCTCTTTCTACTGTGCCAGCAGGTAAAACATACTCTATATACACGTGTATATATGTACATGCAAAAAACAATATCATGTTACAGCACGTGTACACTCATACATGAAAAGTAAGTGCAGCCTTTGTTCTTGTCCATATTGAAAACATCACTTAAACATTCACAGTTTAGCTGGAAAAAGTACGTGAACCCCTCGGCTACTGACATCAACAGAAGCTAATTGGAGTCAGGAGCTATCAAACAAGACTGGAGGGGTGGGTTTAGGCTGCTTTATGAAAACACACTGAGAGTTTAACCTGGATATTCTCACAAACCTTCTGCTGATGTGATCCTTACGTCACAAAAAGAGAGATCTCGGACAATCTACAATGAAGAATTGTTGTATTTGCATGAAGCTGAGAGGGTTACAAAGTCATCTCAAAGAGTTTACAACACACTGCCTGTGTTGCGTGTGAGAAGAGATGGCTGCATGTCGCTGCTGCTGCAGCTCTATCTCTCTACATAGAGTTTACAGGTTACTCCAATGTTGGATTTCTTTTCATTATAAATACATGTCTGAGTTATTAGTCACTAAAGTGCCACTGTCTCCACATGCAGCTGCAAAGAAGGTTAAAAAAAATATTTATATTTTTTCATGACTGTGTCATTATCAGATTCAGCCTAGACACAGAGAACTATAGTGTGTCAGTTTTATTCAATGTTGCTGGTATGATATCCGCAGGTCTTTTTTCTGTCTATTTCTATTTTAGACGAGGCACAGAATCTCTAGATCTAGATGACATGACGCACGTGTCACACAGGCAGTGTGTTGCTCTAACCCGTTAACTTGTGCACCAAAATGAAAACCAAAACTTTCTGCAGCCACCACACATCTGGCGGGTTCCAGATATTCATCAGTCCACTTAGACAAAATGTCCATAAGGCAAAGAACACGTGCAAAAATAGACATAAAACACATAAAACTGACACCTTTCTCTATAGTTCTCTGTCTAGGCTGAATCTGAATATGACACAGACATAATATTATTATATTAAATAAATATGTTATGTTTTGAACAGTGGCACATTACTGACATTTTCTGTCACAAATAAATAAGAAATTAATTTATAATGTATAGAAATCCAAGATTCCAGTAATCTGCAAGCTCATGTATAGAGATAGAGCTGGCAGTGTATATGAAGATGATTTAGTTCTGTAGCTACTCTCACTAGAAATGGATGCCAAACTAAGATGACATAGAGCGCCTTGACACTCCAAAGAGCTCATCATGATTTGAGGCTCTGGTCCTGGACAGCTCACCACAAGAAGCTGGTGATGCAGCAGGACAATGACAGATCTACCACAGAATGACCTCAGACAGAGAAGATCCACCTTCTGGAGTGGTCCAGTCTGAGCCCAGACCTCAATCCACTAAAGATGCTGAGCATGGACCTTAAGAGAAACGTTCACACCAGACATCCTAAGAATCTGTCTGAGCTGAAGCATCTCTGTAGGCAGAATGCTCCAAACGTACTACTCCTGAACACTGAGCAGGTCTGACCAGCAGCTACTGGAAGAGCTTGGAGGTTCGACCGTTTTTTTTTTAAATCCAAGAGTTCACTTACTTTTTCCACCAGCACTGTGACTATATAATATATGGCCCTTTTCAATAAACGCACAAAAGATTATAACTGTTTGTGTTATCAGCTTAAGCACATTGTGTTTGTCTCTACCTGTGACTTCGATAAAGATCACATCACCTTCCACAAATAATTAATGCTGAACACCAGCTCCTGCCATTGTATATAAGCATTCATTTATATATATATGGTTCACCTATACATACGGTACGCATCTACACAAAACACACAGGAAATGATTTAACACATTTACACACACACACACACACACACGCGGAGCCACGATAAGAGAAAGAATGTGATAGGTCACAATATTGAAACTACTCACTTACACTTAATGTTTACTAACTGAATCCACCAATCAGGGACATCCTGACCACCCCACTGAGGTTACCCCGGGCCATTACCACGGCAACCAAGAAAGAGGAGCTGGAGGTCATCTCTGCAATGGGCGCAGGTAGATAAATCTACATCATTAGTGCAATGAAATTGGGTCATTGCTGCAGCAAAGAAACTGGATACAGCAATGAAAGAAGATAAAAATAAGTTGCATTAATTTAACAGAGATGGATCATGGGAAATTTAGAGTAAAAATCTATGTGAATGTATATGACTGGCAACATATATGAAAATGTCCAGACACAGAATGAATGTACACTTTGAAGAACACAGTGAATATGAAAAATATGAAGAAATGAGACAAACAATGTAAAGAAGAGAAAACAGCGTGAACATATATGATGTATAATGTATGTATTATATCACATTTACAGGTCTTCTTGGACACAAAACGGTTCCTTGGTACATTGTAAAAGAATTAATATGTCTTCTGTGTAATATTTTAACTTTCAAGACAGATTCCCTCAAACAATAGTTCAACCTTTGTTGAGTTAAAGAGTTAGAGTAATACTTAACCAATATTGACACTTTTCTCATATTTTCCTAAATTAATTTGGATTATCTTATTTTAGCATAAAGACTGAAAACAGGCGGAAACATTCAGCTGGGCTCTGTCCAAGGATGAAAAAATCTGGCACATTTAAAGCTCACTAATTAATATGTTATAATTTGTTTGTTTAATCTGTGCAAAAAACTAAGTGTAAATTTGTGTTTTTATGGAGTGTTATGTGCAGGACTGTTTGTTGATGGGCAGAATGACTCCACTTCAGTCACTGCACACAACCAAGATGTAGTCCCTCACATAACCTGGAAATAATGATTTCTTTTAAATCTAACTCTTAGCAAGAAATGATAAAGGTTATTTTTCTCAGAATGTTGAAATATTAATTTAATCATGTTGTTGATCAAAACAAAACAAATTGGCATAAAAGTGTTGGCGCAAGGTTAATTTATTGAACATGTTTTCAGCCACACTTTTGAAAATTAAAAATTCTGGAAAATGGACTTTATCTAATTTATTTGTCTGTTTCAAAGATAATAATTACGATGGTGTATTGGGGTCACATTGAGGAAAAAAAGAAATCTGAAATTTAAAGAATAAAGTTGTAATATTACACATATTATTCAGTCATAATTTTGAGAATAAAATCATAACATTCCAAAAACAAGGCATAATACTTCAAGAAAAAAATAGTAATATTATGAGAATAAAAAAATGTAAACATTTCGAGAGAAAAAAACATATTTTTTATGAATATTAGAAGCAACCAATGAACCAGATAAAAGTCAGTGTCAGTGTCAGCCTGAGCTGCTTCTGGCAGCTGCTGTTTGTCTGTCTAACAATAGACTCAGTTTCTTCAAAATGTTTTCAATGTGCTGATGCTGAAGATGATGATGATGATGCTGGTGATGATGATGCTGGTGATGATGATGATGATGATGATGATGATGATGATGATGATGATGATGAGCCTAAAGATGAAGTTTCTCCTTTTTTGTGAAACCTAAAGTAGAACTTCACAGGACGCTCCACGTTCCTCATTTCAAAGCTTCTGATATTTCCCTCTAAAACAACACGGAGCATAAAATGACACTTCTCATTAAATTATGACGTTTTCTCATAGAATTTAGATTTTGATCAAATTTCAGATTTTTTTTCGTCAATGTGGCCCTAATACTCAGTCATGAATAATGAACGTTCATGCAATTAAATGATAATATGATGTGAGACAAATAATTATAGGAGAACAAAGAACAATTCTACACAACATGAAAAAATGAGAAAGCCAGTAAGTGATCTGATGAATGAGCACCAAGCAGCTTTTTAACACTGTCTGCGTGTGTTACAGATTTCTGGACATCTGATGTGAACCAGCAGGCAAAGACCCAGGACCTGGTTTTGGATCAGAACCACAACAGCCCGTATTTGTACGTCAACCCAGTCACAGTAGAAGAGTTCCCCAACAAAGACCTGAACCCCTCCTCTGTCTCCAAACTTGATATCATCACCAATCAAAGCATCACCTCCTCCCTGCAGAATGGAGAAGCTCCACAGATTAGCCCAGAGGACAAAGGTCAGACTAAGGCCACGCCCAACCAGGAAATTAAATACAAGCGCCCTCCACCCCGACCCCCCGGCGTGGGCTCAGGGTCTGGGATGGGTCTTCTCTTCTCTTCTCCACCCTCACCTCACACTTCATCTTCTGCAACTCCAGCAGCTGCGAGAAAAGAGGAAGGAAAGGGAGGAGGAGGGGAGAGAGAAGAGAGGAAGTCAATGTCAACATCACCTTCTCCGTCAAGACCTCCTGCCCCGCTGCAGAGCCGAGCAGCTCCCCCTCTGCCTCCTGCTCCTCTCCGTCGCACCTCCTCCAGGAAGAACGCTGACCGAGAGGTAGGAGAGGGGACGGAGAGAGAGAAGGGACAAAAACCCGCAAAGAAAAGTGGGGGAGGAGACAAAGGAGAGGAGAAAACAGGAGGGAAATCAGGTCTGTTGGGTGAAGCGGTTGAACAAGAGAGCAAGAGCCAAACTCAAGAGGAGGAGATTAAAAAGGACAGAGAGAAGAGAGACAAAGAGGATGAGAAGGAGGAAAAAGAGGTGAAACTGGATAAAGAGGAGGACCAACAAAAATCCAGTTCCCAGTGTCCGTCATTAGTGAAGAGACCGTCCCGTCCAGTCCCTCCACCCAGGAGGAAACCATGTTCCCCGGACGCACCTGTCTGCCCCAATCAGCCTGGAGGAGGATTAGCCAATCAGAGTGCTGGGACGAAAGGCCCCCCTCCCTCACCAGCGCGGCGGCCGGATGTGTCGCTGTACTCGCCACAAGGGGGCGCCGTTCTGGCCACCGACCCTGACTCCTGCTCCACCAGCAGCACAGAAGAAGAGGGAGAGGCGACCCAGGAACCGGAGCAGAACCACAGGTAGGTCTGGGTTGGCTGGTGTAGAGAGGCAAAGTGTTGGTATGATTAACTATTCACTATTGTTTTCCCATTAATGTAGTAACTTATTATTTGAAGTATTAAATGAATACTAAATTTAATTTGCCTGCCACACTTAAACGTATATAATGGCATATAATCATGATTGCAACATGCACACACACACACACTCTAATCAGCTGACTGTAATGAAGCTGCTTGTAGTGTTTAGGAGCTGCGCTGTGAGTTAAGAGCGGAGGAGACCATCCATACATACAGAACACATCATTTAGTTTGGTGTCTTATCCTGCTGCTTTTTACGATAACACTTTATTTTTTGATGACGATTTTGTTTTAACATGCCCATAAAATATATTTGTCATCATTCAGGTGAAAGAGAGAGAGAGAAAGAGAGAGAGGCGAGCAAATCACACTCGCTTTTGTTGGTCACTCCTCTTTCTCTCTCACCCTTGCCCTTGGGTGACGATGCTGTTATCCTAAATAGGATTTTTTATGTAAAAGTAACTACAGTTACTACTGTAGGTAGTAAGATGGACATGCTCATGGTAAGCTTATAGTTTAGTAGACAAATATGATAAAAACATATACGTTATGAAATAAGTTTAATCCTGTCCTCTCTCTAAGTTTCTCTGTGTGGAGGAGTTGTTGTCAGTCGTCTTATTATGTAACAGCCAATTAATGCACTGCATGCAGGTCTGAGTGTAACCAGTGGAATGAGGTCTTGTTTTTATAAATCATGTGACTGTGTAGATGCATGTACAGTGGCTTAAGAGGAAGACGGCTTCCAGAATAGCCCCTTGTGGTACACCAACTTTCACGCGAACAGAGAGTGACATAGAGTCGCACACAGGAAAAACATCTCTTAGATAAGAGGTGAGTCACTGTGTAATCTGTAGCATCAAGATCAGTTTTCCTGCCTCCCCTCTACACAGCAGAAAAATGCTTATTTAGCTTCAGGGCCAGACTTTGCTCTTCTTAGATTCTTACTATTAGTTCATGTTGAGGCTGGGGTCAGAGGAAAAGCCATGTTGATCAATCAAATGTGTTTGTCTGGAGAGCATGAACCCGTCGATCTTTAGTGGCCTGAATCTCATACCAGAGGAAAACTAATTATGATCAACTACTTGTTCGATTTTGGGATGTCTTGTGTTCTGGGCATGAATCTTAAGTCTCAAAGCTGGCTTCATCAAGGTGTTTTGGAGTTTTGTAGCGGAGTTTATTTTATTTTGGCATTTTTGTCTTTATTGTGGTAGCAGTGAGAGAGAGACATGAAAGTCAGGGAGAGAGAGAGGGGATGACATGCAGCAAGGGGCCACGGGTCGGACTCAAGCCCTCGCACACCTTTATGTTAACATTTCTATAATCGGTAATAATGATTCCATAATGACATTGTCTTTGATATTACTGGTGTTTTGCTGCACTGCAAAACAAGAGTATGGGAGTTTTCCTTTTCTCTGAGCCACAGCCGCTCGCACTGGGCCAATGTGTGTGTGACCCACTGTCTACTGCATACTCAGTGAGTATGTACTGCATACTACCTACTGAATGAACACATTAGTATGGCATTACCAAGCTGACTGTTCACACTGAAGTATACAGGCAGTATCCCAGAATGCTTTTCGCACGAATCGGCAGTGACAGCGACGACTGGCGGGGATTTGAAAGAAGGCTGAAAGTTGTAGTAATATTCACTAATAACGCTGTTTATAGGTCATTTTTTAAAGTTTGAACATTTTTTCAGGTGAGAATGTGAGTGTTTGGACTCACAAGTTTTGGTCTGTTTATATAAGTAACGTGTGTTTGTAAATCATTGGAAATCCGATTTCGGAGAGCAGCCGGTTGGTGCACTGTGCTGTAACTGTAACGTCCTGTTGATGTCACACTTGGTTTGAATAGTACGTTAGTAGGCGGTTCCAAACACAGCGTGAGATGACAGACAGTGGACCGAACCACTGTGAGGCAGAGGGGGGGGACTTAACCCAAAATGCAATAAATGCACAAACAAAATTGTTTTGCACTTTATTATATTACTTACATTTACATAGTTAGGTTTACATTGATATACTGAGGGGGACAGCCCTCAAGAAGGGTGGGACATGTCCCCGCTGCCCCCCCCCCACGATTTGAAATTACACTACTATGCTAGTAGCAGTGGCTAGTATAGGATTGAGTGGATGGGAAACCAAAAAAGACTTTATACAGCTTATTTCATATACACAGTTATAATAATAATAATATATAATAATTAAAATAATCATAACCAAAAAAAAACACCCAATACTATCATGATACATTGCCTGTATTAACAATGGTATCATGATAAAGACTGACATATTGTTAGACAGTTGGCTATTCATATAATTCATACATTATTTTAACTATTGCATTACAAAATGTAATCAACAAATGAATGATATTAAACTGAACCAGTGTGTGACACAGCACATGGTCTCAGCTTTGCATCTTTTTAAAGATGTAAAACTACAAACTGTAAAAGTTGAACTACAGGAGGGAACTTTTCCAGTTAAAATATTGGTGTAGGAAATAAAGGGCACGTCTTTCTCTCATATTAAATTAAAACAATGAAAGTCATAATAGTGGTAATAGTGTGTCAGTAATGTGTTTACAGTATCGCAGTAGGTTTTGCAGTGTGGTTTTTGTGGGAGAGTCAGGTAGAAATATTATGTCCAAATAGTGTTCTATATATAGAATATATATATATATATATATATATATATATATATATATATATATGTACACCTGTTTCGTGCCATTCAGCCAATCATGTGGCTGCAGTGCAATGCATAAAATCATGCAGATACCGGCCAGGAGCTTCAGTCAATGTTTACAAGAGGAAAAACATGTGTCTCAGTGACCGTGACCGTGACCGTGCAGTGATTGTTGGTGCGAGACGGGCAGGTGTGAGTGTTTGTGAAACTGCAGATCTCCTGGGATTTTCACACACAGCAGTCTCTAGAGTTTTCATTCAGGGTGATGGCACATACCTCCGCCAATGCCAAACAACCCTACACATGTCTGTCTAGCTCTTATGATAGAAAAATAAAGTTAAAAAAGGAAGGAGTCTGATAACATAGAATTATTTCTCTCTTGAGTGTTGCTGCTGATCATGTTCATCCCTTTACGACCTCAGTTCACCATCTTCTAATGGCTCCTTCCATCAGGATCATGCTCCATGTCTCAAAGCTAAAGTCTCAAACACATAGATTAGTTTTATTAAATATGAAAAAATGTACAAAGATTGTTGCTGTTTATTAATAAGAAAGAGAGAAACTTTGTCTAGACTTGAAATGATCAAAACTCTGTATGACACCATGAGGAGGTGTGAAGACTGGACTTCATGATTAACTGGCACCGCTGTTTCAGTGAAGGAAACTAAATCAAACACTGAAGTGAAGAGGTTTACTAGACTAAAACTAAAGGAATAAACTTGCTGTATATTTCCCTGCAGTCGCCCTGCAGAGACCCGTAATCCCAAGGCAGCGGTGAGGAGGACCCCCACAACCGTTATTTTGGGCCGAGCCCGCCACCGCCTGTCCACCGTCATCACCGGCCTCATCAGCCAGGACCGCCGCCTCACACAGCGCATAGTAGAGCTGGCCAGGGACCCTCTGAGCTACTTTGGTAACCTGGTGAGTAAACCGAGGAAGAAAGATCCTCGTCCGTTTTAATATCCATCTGATATATTTGGATTTCAACATCAACCAAGAAGTGTAAAATGCAAATGGAATCAAGTTTAGCTTTCATCTTGTATATTCAGGTGAAAGAGCATCGTGCGTTCACGTTGGAGACCATGTCGAACCACTCCACCTCCACCGAGCTGTTACAGGAGATCAGGCAGATGATGACTCAGCTGAAGAGTTATCTGCTGCAGAGCGCAGAGCTGCAGGCCATGCTGGAGCCACAGCATCAGAATGTACAGGACAAAATAGGTAACTTGATCACCATATTACCTTTTATTTACCATGTGTTACTCATTGTTCTCAGTAGAGTTCCTAACGTGTGATGTGGGACCAGCTGCTCTATAAGGGCAATTTTGTAAAACTGTTCATGCTTTTATAAAACTTACTTTTCCTTTGACAGCCTGTGAAAACAGTTACATAATGTCTTTCACTTTGGGTTTAGAAAGCTACAAATACAAGACTGAAAGACTGAGGTTTAGAATTTTAAGTATACAGGCATTTGTCAGGTGGAGCAATTTAATGAAAAGATACTATTGTGTTGCATTATGGGAAATTCAGGAACCTAGATTTTTGGAGCTTGACACATACATGGGTCTAAAACTATAGATACCTTGTCCTCTGCTGCTCCGATTTCAATCTGTTGCTTGTGAGTCGCACCATGTCATGAGAATAAGATAATACACTGCTGGAGGGTCACCTTAAAGAGCCTTTAAAGGTCAATATTTTAAAGAGGTCAATATTTTAAAGAGGCTCTGAGCCTCTCTTCTGATTGGCTGACTCTTTTCTGAGTGATCAAATTAAAAATATAGCAGATTTCACTTAAGACACTCAGAGAAACCAAATCCTGCAAGTTTGGATGCTGGGTCCGGGTGAGCGGGGCTTGGGTCATGGCTGAGATCGGTGACTGCTTTCAACAAGGTTTTGTAGTTAGCTGGGTTGTTTTGAATTTGTCGTCCATCAGAAACATCTTTTTCACTTCATGCATGTGTGTGTCCTTGCAGAGAGCATAGTGGAAGCTGCTCTGTGTAAGAGTGTACTGAAGCCACTGAGGGAGCCAATCTACCAGAGTCTGGAGAAGCTGCACAACAAAGACAACAGCCTGAAACAGCTGACACAGAACCAGGTACAACATGAGCTGTGAAATCATGACCAACATTACAAGTGCACCACAGCTGCAGGAAGGCAGCAGCAGCAGCAGCAGCAGTGATGTTGATGGTGTGTGTGTGTGTTGTTGTGTCAGTCTATTGTCCTAGGCAGCACCACCACAGCATTGGGAGTGACCACATCTGTCCCCGAGGCCACTGCTATGGAGAAGATCAGCATCAAACTGAACAACCTCCATCTGGAGTACTCTCCTCAGAAGAAGATCGACCTGCTGCTGAAGGCCTGCAAGATCATTTATGACTCTATGTCTATCAGCTCTCCAGGTCAGAGCCCCGAACACTCCTTTAACCTCTGACCCCTAATGCTCCTCTCACTTTTGTTTTTCTTAGTCTATTAGCTTTTGTTCATTTCAAATTTAGTAAAATGGAACATTCAAGCATTCATTGCATTCAAGACCCTCCCTCCCGCCACAAACACAACCGTCTATCAAGATTAAAGAATAAAACTCAATAAACATAACTTCAAATGTTGAGTTATACATAATGGTTGATATAGACAAGAATCTAAATAAGTTCAGTAACATGCACAAGTAAAACTATATAAAATAAAATAACCTAAATATTGATAAAAATATAAAATAAATATAAAATAAAAATAAATAAAAAATATAAAATAAATTACATACAAGGTCATTAAAAAACATGCATGTATATACATGTATACATAAGTCATATCATAGGATCATTGTAATTAAAGATCAATTTAAAAAAATGTAAAAACTGAAGTATATCATTCAGTTAGCGTCCTATTGGTAGCACCGGTCTCTCCCCAATCACAGGCGTCTGCAGTCAGGTCATTCATGAAACGTTAAAAAAAAAAAAAAAAAAAAAAAAGTGTCCACATCCTGTAAAAATCTTCAGCTTTGTCTCATACTACGAGGGTCAGTGTTTCTAATGCTAGGCTACAAGACATCTCGCTAATCCACTGACTAGATTTCAGTCTCTTCCATTTTAGAGCAATTACACGTTTGGCTTGTGTTTCCTTACATTCACTGGAAAATCAATGTGGAGTAGGCACATTTTAGCTTCAAGAGGAACTACTAGATATGTTTGTTGTCTTGCTCAGAGTTCAAAATGTGATAATATAAGATTTATTTCGGAAAGAGGATTCATTGATTTATTCATTTAATTTTGTTCTATAGCTGTTTCCTCGATAATGATTGTCTATGAGAAATAGGCTTTTTTTTTTTTACTCTAATCATTTCTCAGTTGGTCATATTTAAATACTACATATAATACAAACTACACACAGACCAGCGGCTTTTACACTCACTCCAACAATAGTGGATAACAGTTTGCATTTCAGAACATAGTCAAATTCAGGGGGGTTAGGGGTGGCTCAAATCAAAATGTGTGTCACACATGTGGAAGAAGAACAAAACTTCAGGAACGCTGTGACAAGGGCTGTGAGGAAGAGCTGGGGTGCACGCACGCAGACGAAACACACTGGCACAAGACAAAGGGAGACACAGACTATTTAAACACTGGGCAAGGGGAACAGGTGAAAACACTCAGAGGGCAATCAGACTGAGCTGCATGAGGAAGGGCAAGTGACCTGAAACGAGAGGAGAGTTACTTTTCAAACTAAAACAGGAAATGACAAGACAAAACAGGGAGACAGGACAAAACCCCAACTAGACCTCAATGCGGTGTGACAATGTGGTTCCTCTCTGGAATGTCATAATATTTATATATTTGTGTGTGTGTGTGTGTGTGTGTGTGTGCGTGCGTGTGTGTGTGTGTGCGTGCGTGCGTGTGTGTGTGTGTGTTCAGGGCGGGCCCATGGTGCTGATGACTTCCTGCCTGTAATGATGTACGTCCTGGCTAGATCCAATCTGTCTGCCTTGCAGCTGGATGTTGAATATATGATGGAGCTGATGGATCCATCACTAACAATAGGAGAAGGTAAAGACACATACGCATATCTATATGTGTACAGATATGCGTGCGCACACACACACACGTATATGCTCATGCAGTCCAGTCTAGTCACTGGGAGCTCCCACAACCTGGGAACCTGAACTTGGTCTTGTCTGTGAATCATGATTTACTAACCCTGTAAATACATCAACAGTTTGACCTGCTGTATCTGTGTTTATTACATGACTGATGATGCACAAGTGTTTGTTCTGTAGGTTCCTATTATCTGACCACCACCTACGGGGCTCTGGAGCACATTAAGACGTTCGACCAGCAGAGGTCAGCAACACGGCAGCTCAGCAGAGAGGTTCAGGACTCCATCCATCGCTGGGAGAGACGACGCACACTCAACCAGGAGCGCACGGCCCAAGGATCTGTCCGGGTACACACACGCACGCACACACAAGACATCATCAACAATGTATGTTCTGGAAAGGTTAGAGTGAAAGAGACATTGACAATTTGTATTCAATACTGCCATTCATTGTGAAACAAGCTGAGATGTGTCCATACAGCTATCTCTGTGTAATTAATGTGTGTGTGTGTGTGTGTGTGTGTGTGTGTGTGTGTGTGTGTGTGTGTGTGTGTGTGTGTGTGTGTGTGTGTGTGTGTGTGTGTGTGTGTGTGTGTGTGCTTGCATGTGTGCAGGACTTTCTGACAGTGTGTTGTCCGGAGATTGGAACCAACCCAAAGACTCTGGGTGTCCTCCCCACCACGACAGTCGAGCAGCTGTCTGAGCAGTGTGCTTCACGCTTTGAACAAGGTGAGTGTCCTGAAGACAACTCTGGGTTGTTGCAATGCAGCAGCACATGACAGAGTGGAGGAGTTGGCTATGATTGGGTTTTCTCTGTGATTAACAGTGTATGGTCTATCACACTTTCAAAATAAAAGAATATTCATTCCTCTGACTAAAAGTGAGAGTACTTCATAAAAATGTAGTTAAAGTAGTTAAAAGTATAAAAGTTTGTAAAAAAAAAACAAAAAAACAACAAAAAAACAAAACTATAAAATATACCTAAGTACAGTACTCAAGCAAATGTACTTCATTACTGTCCACCCCTGTCTGCTGTTTTATGATCACTACGCTGTTATTATTGTGTCATGCCTCCTTCTTCCTCTCCCTCCAGACTCCTACACTCTCAGTGTGTATATGGATGGTGTTCCCCGGCCCCTGGCCTCTACAGAGCTGGCCCTCAGTGTTAAGAACAGCTGCCAACCTGGAGCCTACTGTTTTGTCTATCACCCTATCGACCAATCCAACCACCAGCCCGTCCGCAGCTGCCCCACTGACCCGCCGCCGGCTCCACCTGCAGAGAGCTTCCTCCCAGCTGACACAGCAGCTGTCGACGCTGCACAGCCAGAGCCAGAGCCAGAGCCAGAGCCAGAGCCAGAGCCAGAGCCAGAGGCAGAGGCAGAGGCAGAGGCAGAGGCGGAAGAGAAGAGTTTGATTAGCCTGTAACTGCTCCAGCATCACAGTGGCAGCTGCTGTTATCACTATGGCAACTACATCGCTGCGGCGACTGCATCAGCAACGTGCTAATTCAAAAGAAGATAACCACATTTAGGAAAGGTTTTTAGTCCCAGGCCTCACCTGAAATATTAATGTAATTCAGACTTCAAATTGAAAAATATGTGGATTAGTGCATGCGAGATATGTCACAGAATTGAATGTGATGAAACATATTTGGTGTTTTTAATTAACAAGTCTCTGACTGGTCTGATGCCACATGCTTCATTCATCACCAAAGAGGGCAGAGGAGACAACAAAGAGATGGTTTTATATCTTCAGAAGGGGTCTGGAACCCCGAGGACTGTTTTTAAAAATGCATGTAATTCTAAAATGATCATGTTTATACTGTTTATACTCTCTGAAACTTGATGCTATTCTATCCTCAAAACCTCTGCTTCAAACTGGGCCAGACTGTAAATGACTGTCGACTTGCTTCGGGATTACATTAACAAGATGAATCTGTCATTTCTAGAAGAAGCAGCCACACTTGTTTAAAAGGCTAATGTTTTTTTTTCAAAGCAGAGGTATGGTAGGTGCTACATGGACCAAAACCTTCATTTTCATTCCAAAAACCCCAGTAAAGGTCAAGAGGTTTAATTCCTCATATGTCTTCTATATACAGGAAGTGACTGTGTTGTAAATAAACAGTTTGCACACTTTGCTGACGCTGATTCTTTTTTGCCCTGACGTCTCTAAACTAAAGGAGGGAAATGAATAGATGGGTATGTGATAACAAGAATGTGACCTACAGGAATGATGGGACATTCCTAAGACATAATTAAATAAAGCGAATGTCAAGGAAACCACACTCACTGAACACAGGAACTGTTGGAAAAAAAAAAAAAACAGGGTTGTTATTTACCTAAACAATGTAAAAGATTATAATAACTCAGCCTATAAAAGAAGTCAATGATACACAACTATACTCAAGATAACAACCAAGCAGATGTTAATTGAACAAACTGACCCAACTCAATGACACATGAGGGAACATGATAAAAACATAATAAAAACCTAATTACACACAAGATGGACACCAGCTATAACTAAATGTTAAGCAGAATTAACTAAACCCCAGCCTCAGCCTCCAGCCACAGCAACTCAAAAACAAATGATCAACAGAACAGAAAACTGCCTCTGTAACCTGACAGTGTTAAAATGTGTGCACTCCAACAATGTGTTGACTGCAGATGTTGATAACAAACCAATGAGGTTAATTAGAAGGATTGGAATAATATTAGTGGTGGTGGCCATGACAGTGTGTGTCAGCTGAAGGTTTTATGAGACCCGACAGACCAGGATGTGGTTTAGAAGTATAGAAGGAAAACATGTCGACATTACACAAGCTCTATGTACAAGAAGGAAAAGTCAGCCACAAGAATGATCCAGATGACCGCCGTGCACATTGGCTTTAAAGGCATCAACAGGCTTCAGATGAAGTGTTTGGTAGACAGAGTCTGAAATTATAGACTGTCACAGACAGGCAGAAGAAGGCAACGGTACCGACAGGGAACAGGCAGATCTCAGGAAACAGGTAACAGAAACAGTCTCTCTCTGAATGGCAGTCAGGTAAATGCTGGTAAGTAACTCACTGGGGAAGAAAACAAACTGGCAAAGTGCAAAGGGACACACGACGTAAATACTGTTGGGAATAACGAGACACAGGTGAAACACATTAGGGAGAACGCAGGTAATCACACGGGAGGAAGTAAAGACACAAGAGGGAAACTACCAAAATAAAACAGGAAATGACAAGACAGACATAAAACACTAAGGCCTGGGGACCGTTGTGAAAGGAAAACATGACGGAAAACTATGACGGCAAGCTTTTCACCCCTACATCACAAGCGCTGCCACTGCAGTCATATATTACATCCATGTTAGTCTGTACCACTGGACCACATGACACCAGGACTAATAACTGTCTCACGCTTCATGTCCCTCCAGTTCAACCTGGACTCACTAAAAAGCATTTAAAATGAATTCATTGGTGTTTCTTGGTCATTTTAGATTCTTAATCTCTGACCTTTTAATCTCTTTGTACTTGTTTTAATTGATGTTCTTTTTAACTGGTATTTTATCTACTCCATATCATTGTGAAAGAGGTGCTTTACCATCAATGATCTTCCAGTTTAAATAAAGACATATATATGTATATATATATAGACGTCATACGAGCTAGCCACAAACATGCTACACCCCTAATCCCATGACTAAAATAGAGTTTTACTCAAATGTAAAGCTGAAGCTTTTGCTCACTACACCAATGTCTCTATCACGCAGCAGCGGACAGTACTGATGGTCGGGGGTGTCGACAAGCTTTAACGTCATTTCCAAATGAAAACGTAAACTATCCGGTGATGAGGGCAGAGATGGGAGTTGACCATGTTTGCAGTGTGTGGTGACTCAGACTTTGTGTCTGAAGCTTGTTATCCTCTTTAAAAATCAGAGCGCTGCAGAGCCATTGTTAACACCAGCCGCTTCCTGTCTGCACGACATTATTTCCGAGAAGAACCGTAATGAGGTCCTTTAATGGTAACAAGCATCCTGTACGCTAACAAACTCCGCAGAATCCCTCCACGAATTCACCTCTCGTCTGGTTTCAATTTCAGTAGGCATCCACGCGGAGAGAGTGTTTCATGACCTAGGGCCAAAGTATCAAATATACACATCAATGGACACATCCAATTTTGTTTTAACCACTTCCTGTAAAGCTGATGTGTGGACGTGGACGGATTCTTGATTCTGACACACTAACAAAGTGTCTTTATACGCCACTAAAACGGATTGTCCAGGAAACGTTTAAAGCACAGCACTGCCCCACTTCAGAGCATCATGCTCTGATGAAACCTCTCTACCTCATTCGAAATGAAGCTGAGCTGATGAAGACGACATGATGGAACACCAACTGACCTCCAAGTCTATTCTTTGTTATGAATCTCTCATCTTAGACACATTATTAAGTCACAGGCTACTGTCCCTGCTTTCAAGTCTCTCAATCTCCAACCATATCAATTCAAACAGGTCTGGTGTTGTGTTAACTGACTGCTGCTACAATGGAAAACAGTGTAGGTGCGATCAAGGATGGAGAAGTCCTGAAAAACTGCCATGAAAGTGGCAACGAGCATGGATGTCTGCTGATACTGATGTCAGTGGGATAGATCATTTATTTACAATTCATTATTTTCCGAAGACATTCACAGCTGATATTCAGTACAACATCACGACCCTTTGCACAACAGTTCTCTGAGCACCATGTTAGTTAAATTAGCAACAACAGATTATGATTTGTTTGTTTTTTTCATCATTTATTTGGCAATGCCAACACAAATAGTTCTTCAACTGGACTGATACTGGACTGTTGCTAAGCAACACATAAACATTTTCCTGACCTGCACAGTGCACACTAGCTTGCTACTTTGTCTTTGTCCTTTGGTGTGCACTGAAGTATCCAGGCTTCTTCCCTTCACCCTCTTCTGGTTAATAGAACACCTGTGAAGCGGAGTGATACATGTAGTTAAAAGTCCCAGTCCAACACAAACATGACTCCATAATAATTCTACAAATAGTCAATCTGCCATATCAAGTGATCAAGGCGAGGATGTCAGATAGTATCAGTGTTATTGATCAGTGTTATTGTTTGCAGCTGGTTTCCACTGTCCCCAAGTCAGTCAAATCACTCACTGCAGGCTGAATAATCTATTGATTTCACATGATTTTTTATTATGGACAAGTCAGGTAAGTCAAGTCAGATTATTTATCATCAAACACACATGGATTTTTTTTTTCTCTGCGCAGACAAAGTGAGATAGTGATGCTTTAGTCTTAAAGAGAAACATCCAGTGTTTGGTTCATCTCTCACCAGGTATGAATGAACTCACTCACACACACACACACACTCCCCCACACAAACACTATAATGATTTTCAGTAATAAGATGCGGGGCTCTCTACCTCAGCACCATGACTGATAGTCTTTGAAATGGGACACTAACAAGCTAACAACACTTCCACTAGGGTTTTCCCTCTCGCATGCTCACATGCAAACTCAAAGTTGGTTTGATCTGGTGCAGGGTGTGTACGCCTGTGTGTGTGTGTGTGTGTGTGTGTGTGTGTGTGTGTGTAAGCGAGTTAGGGGGGGTGGGGGCGTTTAGGTGGATGGAGGGTTGAAGCTCTCCAGTGCAGGGTATATATAAGTATGTAAGACAAGAAACTGGTGGTTTTCAACCACTGTAGATGTGCACGCAGAACAGCAACACAAAAAAGTGGAAATCCAAGTTTTTATCGAAACTTTTTTGTGTTTAGAGACAAAAATAGAAAAAAATATAGTAGCAACAAAAAGCAAATACCTGACTTCAGAGAGTCATTTCTGCTGCTGTGGTTAGTTCCTTGGTGGTTCTTCGGGCAACATTTCTCTGCTTGGATGACGGCTGACCTCTGACCTCAGAAGTCCAACTTGATAGTCTGCTTCCTGGTGTAAACTATCAACAGACAGACCAACGCATCCGCCTGAGAAGCAGGTAAGAATCCAGCCAACTGCTGGCCCACTAACAACTTGAAAAAAAACTCTGCGTATCAAACTGTTTCGTTCAGAAGCCGAGAGAGGCCATAATCACAAATATTTTTTTTCATCTCGCCATCTCAAGATAACAAAGCTCGTTATCCCGAGATAACGAGATAATTATCCCGTTATCTCCAGATAACAACGCTTGTTTTCTCATATAATGACTTTGTTAATCAGAGGTCAGATGCAGATGGAAACTTCTGCAGCTGTAAAGTGAAAACGTCAGGACGACACATTGATCAACGCTTCAGAAAACATTTCAATCAACAGCAGAAATCTGACTGTGTCTTTTCATACAAGGTCATTTTCAGATCCTCATCAGCTAACGAGTTACTAAGGATTGTTGGTAATGAAGAATGTTGCTAAGAAGTGTTACTTGCAACTTAGTGTATGAGGTTCAGTCAAACTAATTTCCTCGTTATTTCGGGATAACGACCTTTGTTATCTTGAGATAATGAGTTAAAAAATATTTGTGTAAAATACATCAGTAAATTGTTTTTTCCAAGTGACTCAAGAAAGCATTTACAGATTTTTCATTTGTTAATGAAGAATAACACTGTGACTATGACTGAGCATGTACTGGACAAACAGGCTGTGTATGTGCACTAACGTTTCCCATGAAAATGTTTGAACAAATCACAAATGTTAAAAAAAAAACTGAATTACACAGAAATTATGAAATACTTTATGTCAATTGTTTTTACTCTATACAATTAATGTGTTAAATATACAAAAACAAACTATATTTTTATATATATATATATATATATATATATATATTGCATGGTAAGTATATTATGTGATTACATGTGTTTGAGAAACCCCTTAAAAATGAATTATACAGAACATTTCATAAAGTGTTCTGCTGAGAAATAAGACAAGAAACTTTATTCTAATGGAGGGAATTCTCTTTATAAATGCTAGTGGTAAAAAAAAAACAACCTATATGGCCTTAAAAAGTGAGTGCAGACACCAATCAGGGTCACGACCTTGTCTTTATCTATCTGGCGGTATTTGGTAATGTGCAGGTTTATGGGAGAAAATGAAATGGAAGACATTTAAAGAAATATATTTCAGCACTTAATGGACATTTTGCTGGTTTGCAGTTTCTTTTTAATATAAATTGAGCAAAGAGTTGTCCCTTTCACACACAGCCTTGCACTAGGGAGATGGAAGGGTAAAGTCTGATGTGGACCTTTGCGTTCTCACACACAGCTCCTCCTGCTAAAGTCTGGAAAGGTTCAGGGTGGCAGTGCATGTGTGAAAGGAGCTTTATGTTTAGAATGTATATCCATCATTTCACACTCACATGTGGTGGGAAGACCTCTGCTTTATTTTATAGGAAATATTTAATTTTATAAATACCCGAATGTCCTGTACCATCAGTTTTTATATTGGAGTAACGGCCACAACTTTAATGCGAGGCATCGAGAGGTTGTTTCTCACTTCCTGTCTCAAAAACGGATGCGAGGTATTCGTCCGTTCTGTACAAAGGAATGAAAACATGGAATGGTTTGCCATCAAATATTTCCCACTTAACAACTAAAAGTGTTTTTAAAAGGAGTTTAAATATTTACCAACTGTTTAGATAAAGTGTGACTTGTCATTGTTGTTATTATCGTTATTAGTAGTTTTACTGTTGTTTGTATTTGTGGTTATTTTCTTTTTCCCTTTGTCTTAGTTTTTAATATTGTGTTATCATTATTACTATTATTATTATTATGTTATTGTTTTGCATTATGACATCATGTTTATTTGAGCGGACCCCAGGAAGAGTAGTTGCTACCTTTGTAGTGGCTGATGGGGATCCAAATAAATAAATTAAATAGAAAAGACCACATTTGACAGTCATACTGAGAACTAGAAAGGATGTTATTTATATATTTATTTATCTATGCATCTATCTTTTTTTTTAGGATGTCTGAACAACCAGCTTTCCCCCATACGTCCTTCCTGTTGCTTTGCATTCTGGGTATGACTTTGGTGACATCCGGCTTCCCTCAGCCTCGACTACCTCTCAGGTGGTTACTCCCTGTAGCTGTTATTGGTAAACTGGTTCTGGGTAACCAAGACCTGAACTAACAGACCAAAGACCTCACTGAAAGTCTGATTTTTATTTCTTCTATTTATTTCCTTCCTTATTTATATATTTCTGAATCATATAATCTAATATGATAAATGTGGATTAACATACTTCAGATTTTGTATTTAAAATTGAACTTTCTCTGCTGGACTGGAAATATTGTAGGATCCCCCAAGAAATCAGCGTGTGTCGTCTTATCTGTTTCCAGACGTACTGACGACTCAGAGGAACCTAAGCGAGACGACTGGGATGTCCTCTTCCCCTCCATCTCTCTCCGTGATTGGAGCATTCAAATGATGTCAGCGCCCAGCCTCGGAGCAGCAGCCGACAGCAAGGCGGGAGTGATGAGGGAGGCGTGGCTCTTTGCCCCAGAGAGGGCAGCGGCGAGGTAACTGTCTGTGCAGTGAGGGAGAAAGCTAATATGAAGTTCCAATCAAATAGAACTGAACAGTGCAGAAGTGCAACGTCACATCACATGTTATAAAAACCAATCTCTTGTTTCATATTCTCTGGTAAATGATTAGACCGTTTAAGTTAAAATCATAGTTTGACAATTTTGGAAATATGCATATTCAATATCTTGCAGCTAGGACCTAGCATCCAAACACATGCAGCCAATTCAGATTTGTGGATGGCATTTGCAACCCACCTGCCGATTTTTTAGCAGAAAAAAAAATAATAATAAGGCCCCAGCAGCGGGCGACTCTACTTGGACGCCTAATTAAAGTAAACAGGATGTGCCTGACCACTGTTTGGAGTAACACAGCAAAGGGTCTGATGCTTTTGTTGATTTCAGTTTTTGATTTTTAATAAATTTGCAAAAGATTCTAAAAACATGTTTCACTTTATCATTGTGGGTTATTGGGTGTAGACTGATGGGCTGACCGAAAAACAGCAATTTGATCCATTTAAAATGGAACGCAAATCAAAGAGTGAAGGGGTCTGAATACTTTCTGAGAGCGATGTATTAGTGTGGTACCTGGATTGTTTTCTTGTCACTAATCAGGAGGTCCTGGACTATCTATTAAACTATTAATGAATCTAATCAAACTCAGTTGCCTCTTTTAAATCTCTTCTTAAAACTTACTTTTAGCATTTGGCTTTTTCTTAACCGCTGGCTTTCTGTAACTTTTACCCTGTTTTTGTCAATGTTTGGCATCTTAATTATTTGCTTATTGCTGTACTATTCATTTTAATTGTGAAGCACTTTTTAACTTGGTTTTGAAAGGTGCTATACAAATAAAGTTTATTATTATCATTATTATTACCAGCATGGAGAGAGCGTGGCCTGCTGAGTGGTCGTCTCAGGGAGCCGGGATGGTGAAGAGGAACATGGTGGTGGCTGATGATGCCGCCTTCAGAGAGAAGAGTAAGCTGCTCACCTCCATGGAGAGGCAGAAGTGGCTCAACTCCTACATGCAGAAACTGTTAGTGGTTAATTCTTCATGATGATTTAGTCTTTACAGTCCTTTTCCCATTAAATGGAACCACTCTCTGAAGCGTACACTGGCAAAAAGCCTTTTACAGGGATACACCAAGTCTCTGCGTGATTGCTCAGTCAGTCAACTTACAAGACAAGAAGATTGGGTAGACATTAAAACTAACTTCTGTATCATTAGTGCTTCAGTCTAGCCTCTGAAATTTAAATTCTGTTTCAATTTCTTGTGGTACTTTCACTATTTTATTCCAATCCTCCTGATTTCCCAAAGGATGGTTACACAAACACTTGGTGTTATTCAATTTGATGAATAAATAAAGACGCAGAAAATGTTTCCAATCACTGTAGCTTGTGTTTGAATTTATTATTCTAATAATCTCTCTTCTTCTTTTACACACTCCAACCAAAAATCTGGATGTAAGTGTCTGCATTTGAGAGAAAATATTCCACAGGTGTGCAACTCTCATTGCATGAATTCACATCCCAATTTGCAGATGTGCACATTTTTGTCCATAACTTCACATTATTTGATACAGGTGTGTGAATGTGTTCTGCACCTCATTTCACTGCAGCAACTCTAGAAAAAGTCAAGTCAATTTTTTTTTAAATAGCCCCAAATCACAACAGAAGTTCTCTCAAGTTATTCCGAACATGTGAGCTGATGAGTTTCTTAATTTGTGATGCGTAAAATAAGATTGAGGCACATCGAAGCTGTAACAGTTGTATTCAAGTTAAATTTTTTGATATGGGTGTGTGAATGTATTATGCACCATAACATGGTCCATTAAGAGAAAAGTTAACCAGCAGTCACTTTGAAGCTGCTGCTCTGTCGCTAAAATCCTTATTTTATAAGAGCTGTGATTTTGTCTCTAGTTACATGTAAAACGATCACTCAGAGAGAACGTTAGAAGCATAGACACTGTCTCATAGACAGGTCCTTATAAATTTGACAAGAGCATCTCATGTACTATTGCAAAATTTAATTGTCCAATTAAAAAATAAAAATCTACGGTGGTATCAACACCACTTCATCCAGTCCACCAATCATTTCCTGCAGCTGCATCCTGTTGGCAAGTCTCTGCTTGTCCCTCCTCTCCAGCAGCAGAGCCTCTGTCTGAAGAAGCAGCTGTGCAGCCTGAGACGCTGGGAGTTCATGTGGAGCCTCAGCCCTGCCACGGTGCCTCTCTGCTGGGTAGCTGCTGTGTCTGACAGGCCTCTCAACCTGGAGCCTGACTCGGTGGGCCTGGAGGAGGGAAGGCAGGGAGGGGAGAGGAAAGACTCCTCTGTCCTCAGTATCCCCTCCTTCTCTCCTCTGTCCTTTCTGGTACATAAGATGAAGAAAATTACACAGAAACAATGAGTAGGATCACACAACTATCATTATGATATTGGTCTGATCAAAGATCATCTGTATTGATGAAAAAAAAGTGTGAATGTGCAGAAATTATGGTCAACATGGAGTAGAGTCTCAAAAGGAATGTTTACAAAACCTTGTGGAATAAGGCTGTTTTGTATGACGGAGTGTAGGAGTATAAGGGCCACATCTGGCCCATTCCAGTCTGGAATTTCGTGAATAAAGTCATAATATTAGGAGAATAAAGTTGTAATTTTCAGAACAAAATCATAATATTTCAAGATTGAAGCGATAATTTTAGGTTGCGTACACTTTTAAACTGTAGATAAGAGCTAAAATAGGCGTTTCCTCCCATTTCCATTCTTCATGCTAGCAGGGCTAACCATGTCCTGACTCCAGCGCACTGCTGAACACACATATGGAGTTCATATCAACCCTCTCATCTCTTTCTGGGAAGGGAAGCAAGTTAGTGTGTTTACCAAAATGCTGGACAATCTTTTTATTTTATTTTACACGAACATGTGTCTGCATGTGTGCGTCACACACCTTTGTTGTGGGCAGTCTCAATAGCATGTCATCCAATTTCTCAAGCCCCTCGTTTCCATGGTGACACACGTTGGGTGTATGTGTTGGCTTCTTGACAACAGGATCTTTCAGATGGCAGTCCATCACACTGTCCTGCACACACACACACACACACACACACACACACACAAAATGATCATCACATTTCTTTACACACATGGCTGCTAGCATTCACTGGCTGTAGAAACTGTAAACCTGGGTCAGAGAGAGAAATATGTCAGTGTGAAAGTGCAGATTTTTGATAATGAAAAATGCACAGATTTCCATCCTTTTGTTTGGGCAGGATACTTTGCCACATCAAGGAATGTGCACCTAATCTTTTGGAATTACAACCCACAATTTTGGAAATCACTTCAGTGGTGAATCATGCTCCTGTTTTCTTGTACGCTGTTGTTTCTAACTCACCATCCAGGTCCAGAAGACTTTCTCCACCTGTTTCCAGTTCAGATATGCTTCTAGGAGGTCAGAGAGCTGCTGCATACGCACACAGTCCTATTTAACATAGAGACACATACACACGTCACAATATATTTTAAAAGACACACGCATTGCGTAAAGGCAGAAAGTAGACATATTTATGGATGTGAAATTTGGCATTAAAAATTAACAACATAGGCTTGCAACTATTAAAAATAACAGAGTAAATTCACCTTACTGGTACAAAATATAGTATATTATTTATATTAGTCTCTAGGTGTAAAGCTGTAAATTATTGGATAGACAATTCTCACTAAACTGTTTAATATCACTTAAACTAAGTTTTCACTGTCAAATGAAATGTCACAGCTCGTCCTCTGACTAATATCAAAAATCTGGGTATAAAATATTAAATGAACAACAAAGACAACAATAAAATAACATGTTATTTTCTCAGCAATTACTAAAACCATATTTATTTTCTGCCTAGAAGGCACCAATGTGTAAACAGCAGAAAACTGTGTAGTTATCTGACTATAACTTTATTATTATATTAATTCATTTTTATAACAACACACACACTTACACCGTTCATCGCTGTAGAGCTTCGATCAGAGGAGGCAGATACAGTGGAGGGGAGACTGGCAGAAAAAACCTGAGGAGAGGTTTATTGCTTAGTTAGAGTTAAACATCACCATTTGTTCAACAGATAGTCACTTAGTATACTTCTATGATTTCATACATAAAAGTAGTTGGGACAGAAACATGGGTCGTGGCAGTAATCAAAGAGATTTAAAGAATAACTCCAGGACTCTTGAACCATATTTCCACATGTTTTTGGGCGTAAATGAATAAAAAATCTTTACAATTGATGCAATCTTAAGCAAGAACAGTACACCTGAACAGCACACCTGGCAACTGTGAAACGTTATACCTGTAGTGTAATCAAACGGAGCGTTTATCCATGCCAAAGTACCATGCACTAAAAGTACTTGTTTTTTTCCGCTGACAGTTTCAGATTGTTATTGTATGTCTGACAACATTGTGGACAGGATTCCTGCAGAGATAGACCTTTTTCTAAAAGAGTAAGATCCTTTTTGTTCAACCAGAAACCGCTGTTATATCCCTCCACCGCCAGACTCCTTTAACAAAGCCAGTCATTTTACCTCGGAGAACACAGGAGTTGCTGGTGTACCACTGCCTCGATTGGTCGGCTTGTTTGTGTTATTGTGTGACTTAAAGTTTTCACCGTTCAGTATTGCAAAGATCTTTGTCCCTATCAATCATTCAGATGAGTGTAAATGTGCCAGTTCGGTCTTATGGGGAGTTTAAATTGCTGAGGTCAAAAGGTCAACTTGCTATCGTTTGTTATGGACACTAATGTCTCAAGTATGTCTCCAAAACCTCTAGTTTGTTGAACTTTGAACAGTGTTTTACATGGAAATACAGAACAGCTGTGGAGGATCAGGGATGTCACAGAAAAAGTAATAAAGCATTTCCTATTTCATAATTTAATAGGCATTAAAAATAGGAATTGTAAAAAAAAAAAATGTATAAATGAACTGTTAATCCATCAATAAATACTTAAGATTTAAAAATGAATTTACGAAAACAGCATAAAACCCTCATTAAATAAACTATTTATAAATACATGTTCACGAATAAGTAATCCGATTTGAAAAAGTAATTGAAAAAGCATTTTAAAATGGGAATACATTCCTGGTTTCCCTTTTCAATTTCCATTTCCTTCTTCCGGCCCCTTTTCCCATTACTTCCTTCCTGGACCTTCAGTGGTAAAACCAGACTAAACAATCCCAACTGTAACAAGCTCTCCGACTGGTTGGACAGCTAACCAATCATATCATATCCATAGACTGGGTTTCAACAATACCAAATATTTATTGATGGATTAATCATTCATTTATAAATTCTTTTTACAATTCCTATTTTTATCATTTATTAAAATAGGAAAGTAAGGAAATGCTTTATTACTTTTCCTGTGACATCCCTGGTCCTCCATAAACAGCAGCGTGTGGACATCAAAAATGAGGGATTTTCTCACAGCATGAAGCAACCGAGTCCGCTCCTCTAGCATGCACAGCAGGATCCGCCCTTGGTGTCTCAGACAGCCGACGAGCCACTGAAGTCTCCGCAGGGAGGCCGAGTCTAACTGGAGCTCATGAGAGACCTGAGTGTTCACCTAACACACAGGGACCGAGGTTAGGGATATAAAAGTATAAAAATACAAATATAGAAATACTAAATTAGGTCCATTACTCTATGATGGTGTTAATGGTATATGTGTGATACTTACAGGTATAGATGCAAGTAGTGTTTTGTCTAGTTGTTGCACTCGCTGTGTCAGCAGTTTCTCTATTGCTCCTGTAGCGAGCAACCAGCCTAGAGCTAGGAGGAGATCTCTGCTGGAGAAACTCCTTCCCTCCTCTCCTCCCTCACTCCCATACATCCAGTCAGCATGGCAACCAGTCTGCCACAGGCCAGCAGCCACCAGCTTCCTGAGCTCCAAGTCTGTACACAGACAGAGGACAACACATTCTGTCACTCAGCAAGTCAGCACTTTTTCACCCCTCATGAGACAGGGAGACAGGGAGACAGGTAGAGAGATAGAGAGATAGATAGATAGATAGATAGATAGATAGATAGATAGATAGATAGATAGATAGATAGATACTTTATTTATCCCCCAGGGGAAATTCATGAGGTAAGGGCCAGGAGCAGCACAGCATCTAAACCATGGGTACATGATGGTGCATTAAGTTAGCAAAGAAGTCACAACATGTAGAAAATGCTGAACAGATTTGTATCACTGCACAGATCCCTTTGTAGGTTTGTTTTATACAAACACATTTTGAAAATGTAAAGATTGTATATATAAGCTCGCTAGTTAGTTTGATGCCAGTGTTGAAGGCATCGCAGCAGTGGCAGCTTGGGCTAATGGTTGTGGCTGGATTGTGTTTTTCTCATGGCTCTCATGTACACAAGGAAACTTTATTCAGTTGTGCTTCTCATGTGTTTAAAGGTCACTTTCACTGGGCTTTGTAAGACCTTTGTGAGAACACTCAGGGAGAAGGGAGTCGGGCCGATGAAACGCTTGCTTTGGTCTGAGATGTTGGTAGTGTGACATCGATTGTATAGAGAACCTTTATTTAAAAAATGTTTTCCTTGTCTTTTGAGTGACAGGGTGGATATGTCATGCTTGACAGAGAAGGTTTTGAAATAAAAATGTACCAGAAAATCCAAACTAACCAGCATTTGAAACGCTTCTTCAAACGCTCAGCTGAGCTGAGAGAATCAATGTGCTACAATAACAAGAACAAAAATTCAACTGACCTCCTCTAGGCTGTGCGCTGGCTTCAGAGGAAACAATGTCAGTCCTCTGAAGGATGTTGGCAAGGAGCTGCCAAAATTGACCTTCCTGGAAAACAACAGCAAACACAAAGATTACTATAATCTGTGGCAAGAAAAAAATAAGTGAATCCTGTGGAATTTCATCCATTTATGAACAAACACAATCTATTTTAACAAATAACACAGCAAATCAAATAAATCACTGTATAGTTCTTGTCCATATTGAAAACATCATTCAGACATTCACAATATAGAACAAGTATGTGTACCTCTCGACTACTGAATACTGAACTGGAGCCAGTGTTCAGTCACTGAACACTGGAGGTGTGGCTAAGCGCCTCACCTGCCTCACAAAAAAGATCTCAGAAGACTTGGGGTCAAGAATAGTTGATTTGCATAAAGGTGAAAGGATAGCAAAGTTATCTCAAAGAGTTTAAACAGTTTACAAACTGTCTGTAAATCGAGATGATTTAGTTCTATGGCTACACTAGAATTGGTCGTCCTGCTAAGGTGACTCAGATCACACTTCATGACCAATCAATGCAGAAACCAGATAATTCCAAAGGGTTCACATAGTTTTTCTGTATGATGAGTCTATTAGGAAGCATTCTGAAAGCACAGGAGAATGACATGCACCGCTTTATTTCCATTGACTGAAAGCTGCTTTTCAAAGTAAGAGCACTTCATAGAAATATAGTGAAGTAAACATTTATCTTTCAACTGTAGTAGAGTAAAAGTCATAAGTTTCTGAAAAAATACTCAAGTACAGATACTCGAAAAAATATACTTAAGCACAGTACTCAAGTAATTGTCCTTAATTACTGTCCACCCCTGGTTATTCCCGTCCCGACAACAGATGATGAACGTACCACCTCGTTTCCACCGAATTTAGCCCGTCTGAATGTCTCCGGTGCGGGGACAGCCTCCAGACCGGTGGCCGTTAGCAGTCTGCACAGAGCTCCTATCACCTGCTTCACCTCCACACTCACAGACGCTTTACTCCGCTGCATTACGACCACTGAACACTACACACTCGAAACCAAACTGTCCATCCACCACTATGTACTTAGTCCGGTAGACATTTTCACTCCCTTTCAACCGCTAGGAAGTTGAACTGTGTGCTGCACAGTTATAAGTTAGCATCTTTGCACCAAAAGTCGATGGGTTTCCTGAATTTGTTTTTTGGTTAGATGACTAAAATATAGTCTGTGAATAACACAAGCCCAAGACATTTTCACGTTTAAGTCTCCTACATAAAATACGTCAGTAAACACCCCAGTCCTTTTTTAACCTCTTACACGTCTTAAAATAGACGGTTGCTAACATGTGGCTAAATGAAGTTATAGAGGTTGTAACTTCCGGGTACGCAGCCGTTGCCAGTTTTTTTCCCATTGCTTTATTGAAAAAGACATAAAACAGTAAGAACATTGTACATATGAACAGGCTTGAACATAGTAAATTGTTTCTCTAGATTAATAACCACAAGAGAAGTATCTGTTTAGGAAATATCGTATTATATTTCGCTGGTATTCTATCAACATTATAATTACAAAGAAGAATTAAATTTAGAGCAAAAAATTTTGAAAATAAGAATAATGCAAAGAGAGGTTTTTTTTCGTTTTTAAAAAAAAAATATGACCTGATCCAATTTATTTTTAAAGTGTCATTCAAGGTTTAAATCTAGGAAATTTAAGCCTCTTTTTTCATAAGAATTTACTTCTACTGATTTCCTTAGGTAGTGTGTTCGATTCTTGCAAATGAAGTTAAATAAAAGGTGGTTAGTGGATGAGTGTCTGGTTATCTAAGTATAAAGATAGGGCAGGTTATGTTGAGATATCCCCCCTGCCTTTGACAGCAAAATATATCCTTCAGACTTAGGGCCCTTTGGAGCCACTGATTGAGAAGTTTTTTAGTTTTATCAATTATGCCTACCATATCCAGATGAAGAACCACTTTAACAACAATTTGAATTCTTTGTTTTAGATTTAAAATCAGATGTTGCATTAATCACTCCTTGTATAAAAGTAATAATTTTCCTCTTATCTATCCACATCTTTCTTAGGACCTCTACTTCACGTCATTGCTTCTCATCCCCAATAATCAACCTCAAAAGCTGTAACACTTTTGCTAGACTGTTGTTACTCTAACCACCTTCACTTTCCCTACATCAGTCAGCTTCTTTAACTTTTCTGTCTTTCACTATTACACCCAGTCAACAAATTTCCATCTCCTAAAATTAACATCTATTTCACCTTTCAAACCAACCACTCCTATAGTACTGCAGTTGTTCCAGACCTATGCAGGCCATCGGTCGACTCTACCTGATATATCCGATCAATGCAATTCAATTCTTAAAAGCACTTCAAATTTTATAGTATTTAAAATGCATTTTGCCCACTTACATATAGGCTACTATAATCAAAATTCTAAATGTTGAACTTTTAGTTTAAGGCAAAGATTGATTATGCTTCAGGTAACAAGGCTAAAAAAAAGAGGACAACATATCACATCAGTTTTATTTATTTGAAATAACAAAATCATGTAAAATCATAAATATCTCACAACTGTAAGTACAGACGTTCCTAAAATAATTTAAAATATAAAAATCATTTCACACACACAAATGTTATTATAATTATGTCAGCCTGGACTATCTGAAACAACACAGTGCCAAACAGAGCTGAGGATTTATTTTGGTCATGTACGTTTTACACTCAGCTCTGATGGCTCCACAGTCCTGTCCAAAGGCTGTTTCAATGTAGGTGTAGATGGTACCCTAAAGTCCCATGAGAAGGAAAGTACACACTAACTTAACCTCCTATTTGAACGGTACTACTGCTTACTACCTGAGAAGTCAGTTTGGTGGTAAACCCTGATTTCAGCAAGTCCAGAATTCTAATAACAACCATGAAAAACAGTGTGCTGTTTTAGTAACATGGTAAGATGCAAATATTTGCTGGATATTTCATTTGTGGTTGACACCAAAATGTATCACTCTAAGTCACTCTATCTAACCAGGTGCTCCACTTCTTAGTCCAATGTGATGTAAATGTAGCAGCCGACTCCTAATAGGCTACAGGAGGTCAAGCAGCATGGAGTTAATGGTATTACCCGATCAACATCTGGTCCACACAAATGTCTCTGCTCACTAGCCTGTGCTACACTGTGCTTGAAAAACTTAAGAGGCATATAAAATCAAGGACACTATAAAAACACATTAGTATTCACTTCAATATCTTTCATACTTTTTGACAGTAAAAAATCCTAATGCTGTAAATGGCATTAGGAATTGTGCTTATCATGTACTTCTACTTATAGGGATTTGTCAAAACCTTTTTCTGGTCCAGAACCCATTAAGCCTGCAGTACTGTCAGTTTACAGGTCTACAACATAGTCTATGCTGTTGTGAAAATCACATTTTATATAAAGAAAAGCGACATGACAAACCATACAAAACTTAAAAAAGGGAAGATTCTTAGGGAAGAGGGTTGGATTTTGCAGATCGTCATGCTTCTCAACTCTCTCCATCTCCTTCATCCTCTTCCTGTTTGATGACTGGGGTTCCTAGTAAGAGCAGAACAAGAGATGATCAATCTTCAAAGCAAAGAATTTTTTACCTACATGTACCTTGTAACTGACAATGTAAAAGTTGTAAAAGTTTCATTTTACAAACCACAAGCAATTTCAATAATATTTATGGGTCAATAATTTCTTTAGAATTTTCCATTTTATACCAAGTAAATATGCCTTTATTATTAATTTATTATTGGAGAATGTATTTTATTCATTGCTAAATTGTACATTAGTCGTGTTCAGATAACCTTCTGTGGACTGACAAAAAGACTCCCTATGTTATGTTGACAATGAATTTTAATTAATGAAATTATTGCAAATCATTGGGAAATTATGGGGGGTAAAGTGTTATTTCTACTTTTATGTTATTTATTCACCATTGTCTGTACTGTCAAGCTATGACAGTAGATGTAAGATTATAGAATATGAGTGGACGTTGCTGATGAAATACTCTTACCATCTAGTTTCTTCAGATTAGGAAGTCTTTTAGAGGCTTCATCCATCCAGGTTCCCTCAGCCGAATGCTTCTCCTCCAGAGGATTTCCAACAAACACCAGGTCTACAAGGCATGGTAGGTCAGCTATCCTCACAAACTCTCCTACACAGAACAGAGAAGACAATATCATACCTGTATATCAAATTAAAGAGTGACACATGAGGATTTCAACACCAGCAAAATTTTCAGCACATTAACTTTAAAAATAAGATTAATGAAAGCTTTACTGGACTCATTTAAGCATTTTACATTGTGTGACACATTAGGTTTTGATAAGAATTTTCATCCCCAAAAAATATGAGGGTACTGTGCTTCCAGCAACTGCAGTTAAAGCATTCAGTGTCAGACAGTGGGTTAAATGTCTGAATTTAACAAATTACTACTGACATTTGTATCCTCTTTGATAAAACAAAAGTTGTTAGGCAAGTGGAGTTTGAATTTTCTGCAACAGGTCACTTAACCTCATAAAGATTCCTTGAAAGTACGAACATAGTCATTTGTATTATAATAAGCTTTGTCTGTTTCATGTGTTGATTATATTTATGAATGTAGCTTACCCCATTCTTTCACCAGGTTATTGGACATGTAGAGGACTTTCAGTTTCTTCATGCATTGGATTCCCTTCAGTTTCTCTATCAAGTTATAGGAAATCCATAACTCTTCTAATGTCTCCCCTACTGCATCCTGCACCCACACACAACATAAGGAAAAGAGGAAAATAAAAAAACACTAGTTTTACCATACTATTTTTTTTTTCAAACTAGTTGGTCATTTCTGCCTCATATGTAACTTACCAGACCAGTGAGCGCCTTAATATTATTTCTTCCTAATGACAGTATTTTCAGGTTCTCTGGACGGACACAATACAACACCACATTACAACACCACATTTCCATCCATGAACATTGATTGTGTGTACTGTATGTTGCTATATGTGTTTATGAAGTCAGTACTCACTCAGGCCGTTGAGATTGGTTATTTTCTCAATGCAGTTTGTAGACAGAGACAGCTTTCTGTGGAGAAAGTGTCAAATAGTCAACTTTAACAGGTAGTCTACTACCATATATTCTGCATGTTGGAACATTCTTATTGTTGATTTGGTTCAGGGTGAATTGGTCCAAATTTGTAGCTTTACCAGAAGGTAACACCTTTATAATTTTATAGTGGATCAAATGATTAAGTGTCAGACACTCATGTGTCTGTTATGAAACATTTATTATTCATTGGAAAAACATCTTTAATGAGCTCAGATGGACTAATCTCATCACATTAGAAACATAAGAAAGGCATCCATGATTTTTTCAGAATAGAAGTTGTTTTAAAAAAAATAATCATGATAATTATAATATGCAACATATCAAAATATGAATAATAAGTTACTGAAATAAGCAACTGTATCACAGGACTTACTCGCAGTTGGTGAGAGTGGAGAGAGAAGCATCCATCTTCTCTATAGGAGGAACCTGACCATACAGTTTTATTGCTTTAGCTTCACTCGCTTTAGTCTCTGACTTTTCTTCCTACACACACACACACACACACACACACACACACACACACACACACACACACACAGATAGAGAGAGATCATCAAAAGATCCAATTACAACAACTATGTTACAATTATGCAACTACAAAATGAACTTCTACACACAGTATTGCATGGTATTCTGTGTTTCAGCTGTGCCTGTATGTCACTCACCCATTTGGCCAGTGCTTCTCTCACAGTCGTTGCTTTGCTGGCCTGGAGACATTACATAACATTAAATTAGACAGGGAGAGGCTGGGCTATATTGTGATGACAAAATAGCAGATAGATACTGTTCTGACAAGCTAGCAAAACCGTTACATCAAACACACATTTTTACTAAAGTATTGGCTTAGAACGTACACTGTCTTCCTATCATTTTCATGTTAGGCTTTTGGCTGCTACAATCTTAGTTCTGATTGAGTGTCGATCAATTAGTTCACCCCCACCCCCAGTACAAGAGTGGGAAAAACGACAAAATGACACACACATTCACACGCATTCAAGGCAGAGTTTATGTTTGCCAGCTAGTTAATGCTAGATTACAGTAATTGACATTCAGGGTTAGCTAAATGGCTAATTAAAGTTAGCCCATATTAGCTCACAGCGACAGCAATGTTGCATGTAAGGTCAAATATGGCACTCAGAAACAGAGTCACTGCATGTTTGGTTAGGTGGTCGCACTTAAAACCATATAAGTTAGTTAAAAAACACAAAAAAGCGACGAAAAATGAGCCGAAAACACACAAACACTCACCATGTTGATGGTTGATGCATGCACTGGTTGCTATGGCACTGACGGGGAGCCGACAAGCTGCGCCTGCGCAGAAAATAAAATGTAACTGCAGATAGCAAAGGGCTGCTTTTGTTATTACCAGCTGTGTGGTGATGATAGATAGATAGATAGATAGATAGATAGATAGATAGATAGATAGATAGATAGATAGATAGATAGATAGATAGATAGATAGATAGATAGATAGATAAATAGATAGATAGATAGATGGATAGACAGAATATTCAATTGTAATAATAACAATAATATGAATATGAACATGGATAATATGCATATTATATAATGTTATATAATAATTATAACCTCATTTGCACATTCTAACCATCTAGGGGTTAAGCTAATATGGATCTGTGAAGCTTACAGAAGTAGGATATTATGCAAATAAAGGGGATGAAAATGGCAAAATTAAAAATGAATAAATAAAATAATGCATGCCATTGTCCATTTGAATGCCCTTTCAGATGCATACTAGTATCCACAATCATATGCCTGTCTTTATGAATATAAAAGTGATGTATGATTGCATAAAAACATAATAATAATAAATAATAATAAATAATAAAAACATACTGCGGCCATAGCTGTTACAAGGTGTTTCAATGTTTTAATCTGTGACTCCTCACTCCTTTTCTCAAAGGATCTTTTCCTACAAATCTGACAACCTGCAGCAAAGGTGTCATATACTGACCTTTTTTGGTACCTGTACCTAGCTATGTGAAATGATTCTGGTCAAGTTTGGTTGTACATGGAGACAGGACTTTGGAGTGTTTATGCTTTACTGCGGTTGATGCGTATAGTGGGTAAATATCGCCCCCCAGTGATGAAATTATAGTATTGCATCAAAATCTGTAATGAGGCCTCGATTTTAACCTTGAATTACAGTAACTTTCCTTTTCAGCTGTGAACGTGAAAATTCTGTAATTCATTTTCTATAAACGGTGCCTATCCATGACACATAACTATGGCAATAGAAAATAAATAATGAATATAAATATATAATAACTTATTGTACACAGATTTTTTTAACATTGGTATCTAAACTTTTAGATGTGTCCTACACCATTCTTATGTTAAATAAAGAAAACAACAACTGAACAATATAGTGTGTGCAAATACAATAATTCTGCAATAACCAGCATATTTACAAAAACATTTTGGAATAGGCCTCAACTCTGCTGTAGTTTGCTTTATTTGTGCTGTTGTGATGATGAATCATATTGTTTTGTATAGCATATGTTTATGTGGAAAATCACAGAGTATATTGCAAATAAGCTGTCCAGTAGTTAGTAAATAGCTGTTACTTCTGGTAATGTAGCATACCCTAACACTAACTCTAACCCTAACCCTGATTGTTTCATATAATACATATTTATACCATCCAGCACTTTCTCTTTCTTTCTGTCCATCATAGTCTCCGAAATTTGTTTAAAGCCACTGCATAGAGTTTGAAAGTTTCCAACTGTGATGCCCCCTGAGGTAGTATTAAACAATAATAATTAAAAAAAAACACTCACAATGGTAGATCAAGAGACACTAAGATGAGAAGGTTTAGTTTCACTAGATGGTCTAATGTTTCTGTATAGCAGCTGAAAAATTTGAAGGAGCCATGGATAAATAGATAAATAGAGCAAGAATTTTACAATTGATTATTTGTTATTGCTATCTCTGTAATGTCACACTAGGGTTGTAGCATAATAGTAGCCTACTACATTCTCACGATTAAATACGTTCTGTGCCAAAGAGTCACTACATCCAAATCATAGTATACTTTCTAAGAATAGCTCTGACCTTTTTATATTCAACAGGCAAATAATATATCTTATCCAACATATAATCAGTTCTTACAATGGCTTCCATTAAACAATAAGTGTGTGTGTGTGTGTGTGTGTGTGTGTGTGTGTGTGTGTGTGTGTTTGTGTGTGTGTGTGAGAGAGAGAGAGAGAGAGAGGAGAAAGAGAGTGACCTGTGTGCCTCTGTAAGTCCCAACAGGCTCATGAATCATGCTAAGATGAGACTTGTTGACCTTTATGGACTTTAGAGAAGAAGGAAAGGAAGGGTTTTGAGTCACAGGTCCTTATGTATTCCTTATATATCATTATTATTTTTAGATGAATAATAACAGATTTTCATTTGCAGGGAGACCTGAAGGAAAACACGCAGAGAAAAATAAAATTGGATACTCATAACTTTAACTAAACTCAACCAAACTGCAACTCTGGAGCCAGAAAGTCTTTACCTCCAGCATGGCTTTTTGGCAGAAAGCCCTGAAGGTAAACCTCTCCCAACAGCAGCCCAGATGTCCTGGGAGGAGATCCTGAGACATTACCTGCTCAGATGAGATAAATAGTCTGGGTCTACACCCCAGGGTCTCTTTTGGTCACTTCCCAAAGCTCATGACCTGAATCTGAAATTTGAACCCTACTCCTATTACACACACGCACACACACACACACACACACACACACACACACACACACACACACACACACACACACACACGCGCGCACGTACACATCGCTCACTGTCAGTGGAAGAAATGAGCTCACTGTGGCCAGTCGGGTAGCCGGCATGTGCAGGGTGTCACAGTGTCACAGACCAAACCACACAGCTCACAGTACGTCCACTGCATCTCTAGAGCTGACACCTGTCTCAGAGACGTTGTTGTGTACAACGTTTGCTGATGTCCACGTCTAAACAAACTGAAGGGAGAGATATTATCTTAACTGAATAGCATTTGTGGCGTATAATATTTGATAGCAATAATGATGTAGGTTACTAACATCCAGCACTATAGATACAAATACAGTCTGTCATTCATTCCAGCTGTATACTGCAATAACTGCACAGGTATGGAATACCATCTGTCAATATTGAATAAATAAATTAATAAATAAATACAGCTATAAAATAAATCCTGAAATGAATAAATTAGGCGATACATATAGAAATATGTAAATAAAAGAATATATAAATATATATATAGGGGGGTATATAAATAAATGAATAAATAGCTGTACAAATGAACAAATAAGGTGGATTTAGAGTCTCAAAGAGCTCTTAAACAGAGAACGTGACATGTAACTGAAACCTGAGGTTTAGGTTTGCAGTGCGTACCACATGTTTCCTGCTCTGGCGACCTTGTCCTATATGTGCATAGATATCAAATACTCTCTGTGGTCAATATTTTACAGGAGGCTTCGTCTGGGAGAGTGACTGTTGTTCAGGTCACGTGAATGAAATGTATCAAAGACAACAGGGATGATGAATGACAATTTTGTGAATACACATTTTTTTCAGGAGTGAGACATGTCTGTCTTAAGTACAGAGCTGGACTCAGAAGGAAGTGATTAAAACAGGCTGGAAGAAAGGCAGGGGAAACAACTAGCAGGGCTCTGTCTGAGGTTAAAAAGTATGCACAGAACAAACAATGACATTCAGAGTGGAGATGGGAAACTCAATGGAAACAGACTTAGTGCATAAATCACAACAAAGTGGCAGACAAAACATCATTATTATATCACGATGAGGAGAATGTAACCTCCCTCAAATTACTACATGAAACAGAAATTCCATATTTTTGTGTTTTCTAAGGTTTTTATTCATTTGACTTATCATTACTGCTCTTTGAATAACACCATCTCATTCTCCCTCTTGTTCTTTAATTGCACCACCTTTCTCAATGTCAATGAACCAACTCCTAATATACACAAACATAAAGTCAATGTCAATGTTTTCATCTCACTCTTAGAAAGAAAGTGTTTTAGCATTTTTACCAATTTATAAATATTCCTTTACATGGTGTATTTATGCAGAAATCAATAAACTCATGTAACTTCGAAATAGAGCATCAAAAGTAGGTGGAGTCATACAGGGAAGAGGTGTTGCCCCTGACCTTTCCTCTAGCTGTGATACTTCCAGTAAAATGAAGTCATTTAACCATCAAACATAAACCTCTCCACTGACATCAGAAATTTACAGTGACATGAAAGATTCAAGAATGGTTCTCCTCTGTGAGGTTGGATGTTTGGTTCCTCATCAGCTGCGAAAAGGTTTGGGTCTGGACAGGTAACAAAGAAAGGGTACTGTTACAGATCAAGTGACTGCTGTGTGTGTGGAGTGGGTGGGGCCTTGAAGGGCTAAGCAGTATAAAAGAAGGTTGACAGTCAGATTGGTCCAAGTGCATCAAAGATGGATCAGTTTGCCTGACTGAGGATGCAACAAGCTGCTGAAGCAATGAAAAGTTCACACGCAGTCGTTCCCAACAAGCAGGAGCAGTCAGATTTGAATAGGAGTAGAAGGTCGGGACGATGGGGATTGAACGTTATTGAAAGTAAAAGTCGAACTTTGGAGATCAGCGTCCAACGGATTGACAGACCAATTGCTGGAGACATCAAAATGCGATCGTCCATTTATCTCCAAACAGCTTCAACAGTAGTCAACACTGCACGTGTCATGACCAGGTCAAAACGTCTCATGGGGTCTAAACCAAGACAAATAAGAGGCACCTATCTACCACCTATCACCAGATCAAATGCCATCTATGGCAAAGTGGGACGCACGGCTGCTCTACCAGAACATAGAAAGGAGTCATCCAAACCAAAAGGATACAAAACCCATTTACCAACTGGAAATGTGATGACGGAAAATACAGTGTTGGATACACAATGTGGAAAAGTAAATCAGGAGTCCAACAAATGTAACAAAATCAGTGCTGCTCTTGTAACAGGAAACAAAGTAGAATACCTTGATTCAGAGTCCAATGGGAGACTGATTAAACGGACCTTTGTTGGACAGTCAGCTGCAACATTGACTCCAGCACCAGTGCACCCTCCAGTATCTCAAAAGAAGAACGACACTAGTGATCCTGGTGCCAGTGACAGTAGTACAATGACAGCAGTCAGGGTTAAACACGATGCCAGTCTGTGTGAAGCAAGGAAACAAAGAGGTTTCTGCTCCAGTGACTCAGCTATTGAAACAGAATCTGAGGGCTCTGAAGACAAAGGTCATTCAGAAAGGCTGAAGGAAGACGATGATGATGAGTACTACACTGGCCAGAGGATCACAGAATGGGTCCTTAAAGTCAACTCCAGCCTCTTCACACCAGGAAATGATGAGCTAAAGCATTTAAAACCTGCAGAGGAGCAGGATGTGGCAACCATGAAGATAATCTATACTGGAGACTGAACTAATATAGAATTAGATTAGTATTTCCTTTCTGATGAAATCATTTTAACTCAAGTTCCACTTTCTAGTTGTGTTAACACCTGTCACATGATTATCACATATCACAAGTATCTTGGACTTCAAGTGAAGATAGTTTTGCTGAACTACTATTTACAAGCTCACGAATGAACTTTCCTGCGCATGTTTAATGCCTGCAACTTTAACAATATTCTAAATATTAAATTCATTTAATTTATTTATAAAAAATAATCATATAATATTGTAATTTATTTAAGTTCATGTACTTTGTGCAGTTATGTAAATCGTGGTTTCTTCAGTGGAGGAGAGAAGCCTGAATTACAACACACACAGTTATTATTGTTGAGAATCGAGACTGTCCTCCTGTGAAAAACGAGCAGACAGGTCGTTTGTTCACCAGTTTATTATGACCCATAGTTACGTTTTGTTGCTAGGCGACATCTAGTGGTTGTAGTAATTATGAAAGGAGCAAAGGGAAAAATGCAGTGACGTAGGAGAAAGAGCGACAAACAAAACACAGGAATATGACACAGGAGATTGATGTTTGATTCCCATGTGAACCCAGTTGTTTATATTGTTCCTGTTATCCATGACCGTTCGTTGTTATTATTGTAACCATGACAACAAAGATCTTCTGATGTTGAGGAAGTAGTTATTGTAACCCAAATCATGATCTTTTCCTAAACCTAACCAAGTAGTTTTAATGCTTAAACCTAACCAAGCCATTACTGTTACTAAAGTAACCACGGCAACGTTCGGTACACCGCTCGTGGTACGGTTGGTGTTTATTATGGTAACCATGAAAACGCATGCCGTCGTAGGGGTGCTATTTTAGGAGACACTCCTATGGGTCATATCAGAAGGTAGGAACAAACGGCCGACATGCTCGTATGGATTGGAGGACTTGTTACATCTCGTCTATACAACCTTTAAAGCAGGGCTATTCAGCTATGATATTCAGGGGGCCACATTTCCTAAAAGCTAAGGGCCCTGGGGGCAGACATTTCCCTGAGCTATTCTCATTCTGTATGTACACCTGACACACCATGACACCACATTTACAAAACTATAATTTTGCCAAATTGTAAAAGCAGCCTAATCATTACCTAAAGAAAAAAACAAAAAGGCCTCCTTCAAGTAATCAGGCCAAGTGGTTCATTTGATTTTCTGTGCAACACAAGCTGTCATATTAATAAAAGTAAACACATAGTTTTCTACAACACATCATGTCAGCTGATGTCTGGCAAATCATATGGTTAATTCTGACATCTCTTCTTCGTCACAGCATTTTTTAAAAAGAGGCAAACAACAGAAGAGAGCAAGAACAGTGAAAAAGTTCAGGATGAACTGAACTTGTCTGTGAATTTGATGCCAAAGATTATAGTTGAAAGTTTGGAACAGACACTGTTGTTACTGCCTGGGACTGGTGTTTACCAAGAAGGCTGCTGCAATATTAGAGCCTCTGTGGTTTAGAAGATTTACTGTACCAAAAATGTATTGTAATTAAACAATTGATCGGCATGCCGGTCAGACTTGATTGATGGGCTGGAGTTGGCCCGCAGGCAACCGGTTGAATAGGCCAGCTTTAAGGTGTGTTCAGACAATTCACACTTATCCCAGGGCTTTATAACTTCATAAAATACAGACATGAGGGGAAAAAGGAGAGAGATTAAAGGAAAATAACAGAAAGAAGGGGAGTTCCTATGTTTTCTGAGACCAGTTTGAGAACGCAAACACACTCCACAGGCACCATATGTTGCTAGCTAATTGATAGCTTCTATCCAAATATTTCACATCACATTTGTAGCATTGACCAATAGCAAGCTGTCCTGAGAGTGCTGACCTTTGAGGCAGCAGAGAGCCATAGAGTCAAAAATGGAGGAAGCTATCGCAGCTTATTAGATATGCACCATCAACTTCTAATTAACTCTCCTCCTTGTAACTCAGTAACACTTGCATTTCCTGGGCTGTCTAGTGTGTAGCAGTTAGCTTGCCAGCTACAGTAGTTTGAGTAGTCGCTACGGCACCAAGCTTCTAAAACAATGTATTTGAATGTCATGACTTTTAAAACACATATTTGATTTCCTTTCAGCATGAAAAATGCTTCATTCTGAATAAATGATAAATTCTTCTTAAAATAATCAAGATTTCAACTTGTTTATCCAGAATGTTTTCCTGGCTAGGCTCCACCATCAGCACCTATAGGGACAGAGTATCCTGTCACATATCCTTTGATGTAAATGGACACCAGGGCAACTGAAACATGTTCTGCCTTCATTGCTATTCCAGTGTTGCTTTTGCACACTCTGCTGTAAATCCTGAATGCAGGGAGGAGCCACAGTCAGGTCAAACAAACAGTTTGTTGGTATGTCATCCTGCTATTCAATGTCCTGGTTTCACCACATTGTCACCTTTGTCTGTAATGCCATAGCATTCAGGCGATGATATTTATAATTTGAGCATTAAATTGAATGTAGTTCCAGAAAGGTTAGGAGAAACCATTTCTATAATAAACATTTGTGAAGGTTTACCTGTTACTTCACAGGGACCTACAAAGGGCCCAGAAGAACACTATAGCCGGTGCTTGTCTTGAGTTTGCTGCTCTGTCGCAACTCTGGATGGCCCAGTGGAGGTGATGGCTGTCATTCATTAACCAAACAGTTGTACAATGCTGCCCCCTCATGGACAGCCATCAAGTAACTCCTGCTGGGAGTTCTTGTAAGGTATGAACTCACCCTATCCTTGCAAGATGAGTAATCAACTGATATCTTAGCAAACTTGGGACTGGACATCCAGGGTCCAGATATTTTTTCTGTGTCACAGCAAGTATGGACATGACAAATAGAATTAGCAAAAAGTTTTTCCTAAGTTCCTAGTAAGTACTACCTTGTTTCAAACTAGTGATTTACTAAAGTTGGATTCACCGCTCAAATATAAGAAATGTGACAAGTGGTAATGACTTCAACAATATGTAAATTGGTTACTAGGAAACAGTCCAATCAAATGCAATATACTATGTAAACAGGAAGTCACTAAAGCATCACAAACTAGCATAACCAAAGGCCCAAAGATGTATATTTTGTAAATGTAGGAATTACTTTGTTTTCTTTATGTCTGCATACATGGAGACGTGTGCCTCAGAGTGGTATTCCTACAGTTTAGAATTATATGACTATGCTCTTTTTATATTGTGCAATAGAGTGATTCATGCTAACCTAATTGACATTTACTCATTTAGGCAAATGTTATTAGCATGTTTCATAATTTAAAGTATGCTGGGTCATTTTTTTTAAAGGTAATCTAAAATATTTAAAACTGAGATAATTATTACACAACATTTATCAAGATTTAGGACAAATTTGTCAACATTTACAACTATTACACTATTATTATACTATTATTATTACACTGGGTCACACTAAACAAACCGAATAATGAACACAGACACATAACATTACAACATTACAACCTCAATAAGATATTAAAGAAAAAAAAATATATATAATTAATTAACTAAATAATAAAGAAACCAAAATAAAACAAAGGCAACATAATTCAGATTTTGCATTACATATATCTGTATTTCTTTGGCTTGATAAAAAAAGATTTTTTCAACAAAAAGATTTGATTATGCAACATCAGGGGGTTGGAGAAGTGTTATGCTGATTTTTCTTGAACTCTTTCCCTTTCCAGGACCCCTGTGAGGTAATATCATGCTGAGCTAGAGTAATTCTAGCTAACTCACTGATGTACAAACTTCTCTAATGTTTTTGATTGAATGAAAAGAGAAAAAGAGGTCACGTTAAAAAACATGGGGGACCCCGAATCATCTCATTACAATAATGTGATTGATTTTCATTTTAGAATACAAAACCAAACACATCATAAACACAAATACACTGACCAAAAAACAAATACATTTACACACAACAAAAACACAGTTGAAAAATGTCATTTTGGTCTTTAAAAACTCTTCTCATTCAGGTCAAAATGTCAAAAGACTTATCACAGGTCATGTGGAGGATGTGTCCCAGCTCGATGGTGGGGCAGGATGTTCCAGATGCACAGCAACCCCCCCCCCCCATCACATGGTAATCATTTTTTGTAGCGGTCACAACAGCCAACAGCAGGCTGATTTACAGCCAGTCACCATGTTCTGTCACACATCCATCACATGACACATTCTGTAGTTCCTCACCCCAAGGCATGTAACACTATCACTTTGTCCCCCAACCTGATCTCACTGTTAGGGTTTATGAGGGCAAAAGCCCCCCAGGGCCCTCGTTTGTGACACTATTAAATATTTCAGGAGGTTCATCTCTATAGAAATAGAAATAATTTTTCAGACTTAAGTTTCCAAAATGAAAAGAATTAAAGGAGGTTATAAACATCCATCCAACTAACTACAACCTCTTGTGACAGAATGAACTGACATGGAGTCACAGTTGCTTCCTACTGTCCATCCCCTCCTCCCATCAGGCCAGCTGGAATACTACTGGAATATGGTTTAACAGTTAGTCTGTGATATTATATTTCAGACACATTTATTCAAGGACATGCACAAGTGTAATATAAACAGAAAAATTAAAGATATTAAAATTGTATTTCAACACAGAGCCATCCATACATGACAGGACAAAATGGCAATAACCCTCGGACACTTTTAGACCCCTATGCTTTATAATTACATTTACTCATTTGGCAGACACTTTTGTACAAAATCGGCGACATCAAAAACGCTTTAATAGATTATCACTTCAGTTTATATTGTGTTGTAGGATGCCAAAAAGATCCAATTTACCTGTGTTGCCCAGTTAATAATCCAGCTCTGGTGTGTGAGAACATGCCAATTAGTCTGTCCTCATAAAGTGACAAATGTCATGAAAATGAACATCTTTTATGGTGAAGACCTTTTGCTGATGTTGTGCATACCTTGTGAGAATTATTTCCTACTTAAGTTAAGACTACATTTGGTAATAAATGGAGCAATGACTGATGACTAACCAGACATGTGTTATAGCTATATTTTACACCTAACTCCTATCTGGGGCTGTTTCAAAAATACTAGTTCAAAGGCTCAAGTCTCTATCATCGTTTTTTTGGGGGTGGCCCCAAATTTTCACTCATTAGTTGGAGGACATTTACACTAAAGGACACAAGTACACATTCACACAGACACACGTACACGCACTCACATACACACTCAGAGTCGTCCTCCAGAGGTGCAGCAGCCCGCACACCACATTGTTTCTATGTACGTGCCGTCACAGTGCAGACAGAGGTTGTAAACATGGCGGCGGACGGGATGGTGCTCACCAACCACGACCATCAGACCCGAGTGGGGATTCTGACGGGTAAGGAGACCATTTGATGAAATGCGATAAAATGCTTCTTTATAGTACACCTCTGTGCCGTTTTGCCGTAGGCTGCTTATGAACAGTCGTGTTCACGATACGAGTTGTCTTCGCTGCAGAGCTAGCTAATGTTTGCCAGTAAGCTAACCGGTTCCGTTGACTGTCATTGCACTAACGGTTGGTGCCTGCGTTTTGACAGGTCGGACAGATGTGGAATTTGCTTTTGAATCGACATTATTTGCAATTCTGTGTTGAAATCTGAAACGTTTATATTACCGTGTGAAGACTAGCTGTCATATTCAGTGTTATACTAGATAGCTTACACGACAGAACAGTGGGCTATTTTATGTAGCGTCAAGAAGGAATAAGAACGACAGGCAAAGACTTTCAAAATTAGGGCGCTATTCCCAGGCGTGCATGTACTGCAATGGGTTTTTCACAAAAATTGCGCTTTTATTTTGAAAGCAAACCCAGCATTCTTCCGATCTTGTTGTGTTGTATGTTGCAACCTTGACGCAACGGAACCTTATTTTTTCTATCAATATAGCGTTACCGAGCCTATATCAGTTGCATTATTCATGTCCCTTTGCAGATCCGATATGTTGGCCGATAGTAATGGTGCTTTTAATTAACATATCTTTTATGGTTCTTCTGACAGCCATTTCATTTGGGCTCAGTGTGTGTGTGTGTGTGTGTGTGTGTGTGTGTGTGTGTGTGTGTGTGTGTGTGTGTGTGTGTTTATTTAACGCAGAAAAGTAAATAAATCGTGCGTTTAGTTACCTATTAAAAGCAAGTTAGAAAGCAAAGGGCAGCGCTTAGGCGACATGAATTCAGGCTGATTTCGCTTCTCTAATTTGTTCAGCGGATGCTCATCCCTGAGTCGTGCAGAGGAGAACTGGGACTAGTATACAGTCGTATGACAGTCACCAGTAGTCCTGGTGCCTACTTGCCTAGGCAGGGGGAGACGTGAGAATAATGCTAAGAGGATACGAGCCAGCAGCTGGGCTGGGAAGTCTGTCGTGGTTTCATGAGCTAGCATTTCGGCTAAACAGCAGTTAACCCTGCTATCCATTCACCTGACTGCCACAATCTGCTGTCACTTGTTTACAGATCTTCCCAACCAATTCATGTGATGTGTGTGGGAATATGTGTGTGTGTGTGTGTGTGTGTGTGTGTGTGTGTGTGTGTGTGTGTATTCGTTTACACATCTACCATGGAGAAGACATTTTAACTGTTTTACATTGAGGATATGGAGCAAAACGTTCTGAAAAGGTGAAATAATATTGACAGTGAACATATTAGAGCTGGTGGGTTCACTAGCCAAGTTGCACATAGGCTAATTGTTAAATTAGCACAAGAGAAACTTAAAATAGGAGATTTGGCCAGCTGTGATATTAAAAAACTAATGCTGCCACTTGTGATTACTAGGAAGAAGGAGCTTCCATAAAACTACACAGGTGTTATGTTATGTATACATTTAAATACCCTAGGAAAAACTTCAAACGCAGATCATCACTTTACTAAAGAGCTGTGTCCAAAGAGGAAACCCCTTAAATGAAAAAAAAGGTCTTAATAATAATATATGATATATAATTTTGTTATTGTCAACATATTCCATGATAAGGCTGAACTCAGCAATCAGTTGATTCTAACAACAAATATTGTCTATGCATTCAAAGCCTGATATATTTTAATCCACCAAAACTGTCAAACACACCAGACAGCCACAGCGTTGCACAGGGTAAAGGCCATTGTAGTTATTTTGATGACACACTGTACCGTTGCCGTAAATACCCACTAGTAAAGATGCACTGATTACAATTTTTAGGGGTGATTTCAATTTCTGTTTTTTTTTTTTTTTTTCTGACATGCTAATTTTGATTTTGGCTGCCAGCAAGTTTCTTTCCATCAATATCCCTACTGAGCCTGTTTTTTTTATTGGGTTCAGGACATTTGTGAGTTACAGCTCGTAATGGTTTTGTTTGTTGCATACTAGATGATGTTATCTTGTTCCGGGTGTTTCCAATAGAGCAGGGCTGCCGTTCTCATTATCATATCGTACTGCTTAATGATGAAATTAAAAATGATTGCACTCTTTCATATACTTCTGGGTATGTTGCAATCCATTTTGCAATAATCCAGCCAAACCTGTTTCAGGTGTGATAGGCCCAGACATGCTAATTGTTTTCTAATGTTACTAGTTGATGATGTCAGAAATGAGCTCAGAAAATTGTGAAATAATATATGCGTTTATTACTACATAGCACTTACTTTATGTACCAGCGATTACATTACATTACATGATACCAATATTGGTTTTTATTAGAGACCAATAAATTGGCCCGGCTGATATAGCAACTGATATTAACACAGATACATCAGTATCAGCATGTATGTTGTAATGAACAAGAAACAGCAGTGCAGAAATATTGAAGATACTTAAACGTCATTTAGAAACACTGTCTCCATCAGAAAGTTTATCCTCCACTGAGCACTCAAGTTTATTTTTCAACTGCAAAATGTCCCACTCAATACAGAATTTGGTCACTTATTTTAAGAATGTCTAATGACTAGACCTGTGTTATATATTTTTTGAGCTGTTTCCTTATATTATCCCAAATATTTCCAGCAATTTTCAAACCAGAGAAATCTGTGATTTTAATCATGGTAACGGTTCATTTCATTTGGTCCCCTATGTGCATGTGTCAGTGTTGTGATTGTCTGCCAGAGGCTCAAGATTGACTTTTTATCCAGTTTTAAGTCACATTTTTCACATAACTTTTTTTTCTGGTCCGTTTGTCATGGAGAGGAGGACACCTCTGTGGATAATTTCGCTGCCAGTAAAAACCTCCCAAATGTCTGGTTCATAAATTATCAGAGAAACAATCAAAACAAAGGTTAGCATCAATCTCCGCTCCCACCCTCTCCCTGACATCCCATGTCCGCGGTACAGTGTCGGTAAAACACAGATTTCTAACATGGAACTGCTTTATTCAGTGTTTTTACCGGTAATCACCTGGTCTGTTTGTTTTGGAGAGGAGGACACCTCTGTGGATAATCTGGCTCCTGGTAAAAACCTCCTGAACAACTGACACTGAAGGAAACCTGGAGAAGCTGTTAGAAATGGTGGTGAAGACAATAATTCCCATGATCCTATGCTACTTCAGGAAGTTATCAAATGCCATATATTTTTTTTTTTTTTTTGATTGAGTTACACACTAAATGTATGCAACTAATAGTAAAAAAATAATGACAGATATATTGTCAAATTTCTTTTTAATTCTCCAATATCATTATTGATATTGGCCTCAAAACTCCAGTAATGGTTGTGCTGTAAAATTAATTGGTAATATTTTGTACTAAATCGTGAATAAATGAAGTTTGTATGTCAAAGCCAATAGACTTCTCAACATTTACCTAATTTAGCTTTTCTTTATTTTTAATTATCCTAGAGAGCTTATATATCAGTTGGTGACATATGTAATAGGGTGAGTTTGGGTGTTTTCACTGCATTAAATCAGCACATCGTGGCAAGTCTGACAGATAGAATCTCACCCTGTCTGTTAATTTTTCAACAAGCTTATCAGCTGAGTCAGAAAAATACACTAAAGCACAAATTAATAGAGCAACTGCACTTGAAAAAATATATATCTGCATGATTTGCAATCCTTGTAAACCATGGACAAGGATTATAACTCACTTCTTTACATTTTATTAAAGCTTAAAGTTATGTATAATTGAGGGCGTGGTCTCTTTGAGTGACAGTTGGATGAGCGCATGCTTGCCACAAACTGGCATGCACCAATCTCTTGGCTCCACACGCGCCCCTCTTCTTTGCACATGTTTGGATTAGCTGGGAGTTCGGGGCGGAGTCAGACACTGCCAATGTAGTAGAGGTGGAGCAGCTCACTCTGAACTTCAAAACTGCTCTTCAGAAACCTGTGGGTGAAGCCATGGAGGCTAGGTCCATCTTTCTTTCCAGTCTTATAATACAAAGACTAGAACCTGAGGCTAACAGCTAGCCTGGCTCTGTCCAAAGGTAATAAAATGGCGTAACAGCACCTTTAAAGCTCACTAATGGAAACATTAATTATTCTTTGTTAAATCTCTACCTTCCATGCCTTTAGACAGAGCCATGCTTGCTGTTTCACCCTGTTTGTAAGCAGTTACAAGTTTTTACGTCAGCAATTCAAGTGTTTTTTTAAATTTAAATATAAATCATGAATAATAAAGATCAAGGAATACAGGAATACAACCATAACGCCATGTAATGTTTTTTAACAATAATGTCCAAGTACTATTTCCTCTTTGAAAACAGTACCATCCAGTTTCCCTTGAAAATTTGACAAACTTCCTTTATTCAGTGAGAAAAGGCTTGTCAAGTTGTAATTAGACACAAAAGATGCAAGATACAAGAGATGCAAAAAAAAACAGTTAGAAGTCTGGATAAAAACGCTAATAACATTAATTGTGTGTATATGTGTGAAATTTCATTGAAGTACCTCACTGATGTCAACTCTGTTGTTCTTTTCTGTAACCTGAACTTCTCTCCTCTTCAGTCAGTGACAGCTGCTTCAAGAACTTGGCTGAGGACAGGAGTGGCGTCAACCTGAAGGACCTGGTCCATGATCCCTCACTGTGAGACTATACATGAAGTCTATGGTCTACACACACATGCTGACACACACACATGCTCACATTCCAATAACTGTGTCTCTGTCACCTCCTGCAGGCTAGGAGGAGTCATATCAGCCTACAAGATCGTTCCAGATGAGATCAATGAAATCAAAGTACGTGTCTTTGCTTTGAGCTCACTGTCAACAATATCACTCACAGACACTGAGACACATAACAATATGCTATGAAAACAGACTGGACTTAACACACTTTCCCATTGGTACTCAAAAATGTTTTAATCTGTCATAGAAGAAAACACACTTGATAAGTCAGATACAAGCTCTGGTGCCACAACACTGAATGAAAACAGTGGCAAATTGTTCCCTGCATACTTCCTGAATCTTTGCCTGTCTAGCTCATAAGTTTTCTTAGCAGTTGGCAGGGGCCATCTGTCCATCATCCAACATCTAGCCAGTTATGATTTCTCAATTCAGCACTCCTCTAGTCCCTGAATGTGTTGAACCCAATGGGGAAATTCTCCCTTGAGGTACAGAGGATCACCTTAGACCTTGCAGCGACTCTCCCGTTTATTTATTTAAGCCTCAAAGATCATTGCGGATTCCCTCATTTGCAATGATGTCAAGTTACATAGAAATACACAGTTAAAAATTCAAAAGAAGATGATACTTAGTGAAAGCATTTACACTCTGAGGTGAAGTGGTTTGAGTGTGTATGTCAATCTTGAGAGTGAGTTGTAGATAATTCCATGTGTTTTAATGAACAGAAACACAGATTCAGTTCAGAGTAAACCTGTGGGATTTGAAGCATAAGACACTTAGTAGAGCGAGTTTGGTCGGGCCAGTAAAGATGTTATATAGGGTGGTGAATGTCCAATAAGGGCTTTATGGATGCTTAAGGACACTTGAGCAGGACCGGTATTTGTCATCACTGGAATTTGAACCCAGGTTCCTTGTTTGAATGGAAAGTGTCTTTATCCATTATAGCTACATGTAGTGCCCATAGAATTCCATGTGAAGATGCATGTTATACTTATTAACTTTGTGTGTGTTTACATGTGTACAGGAAACTCTTTTGGAGTGGTGCGATGAACAGGAGCTGAATCTCATTCTTACTACTGGAGGAACTGGCTTTGCACCACGAGATGTTACACCTGAGGTACACACATGCACACACTGACTGCAAGAGTTTAAATAAAATGAATAAATGAAAAAAAAGTTGTAACTGATTAAAAACAAGAAATTTGTAGCATTTTTTCACCGACTCAACTTGATTTCACTTTACTTGCTTGTAGAACCAGGTACTTCTTTTTTCACTGCACATAGTACCCCCTTATTGTGGCGTCGTTACTATAGCAAGGACGTATGAAGCTATCGTGATGTCACCTTCAACGTGACAAATGCATGAAAAATGAAGGATATCGAAGGGACACCAAACGTCTACGAAATGTCTACTACCACAGCATGGTTTTTGCGGGTTGCCATACCAGAAGTAGACCACAATAACTAACAGAAATGTAACAGGCTAAAGTTAGCGGTGTAGCTGTGTCCCAATTCAGGAGCCGCGTCCTTTGGAGGACACGGTGCTTTCATTACCGGTGCGCAATGAACCTCGGGATAGGTTGGACCACGAAGGATCCAACGGTTGTAGCCTTCATTGCCCAGGAACAGAAGACTACGTTAATCGGCCGCGGAGGGAGCCTTTGAAATGGTCACAGTCTAGTTGCGCCGCTGTGACTCAGTCGGTCTTCATATGCCGCCTCTGAAGGATGCGGCCCCTGAACTGGGACACAGCTAATGATGACACAGTACTGACGATTCTCTCTGACCAATCACTAGCCTCCAGTGTTTTTACGTCACCTTTTGGTATCACATCAGCTCACTTGGCACCTCGGTGGAGGTAATATCAAAAAAAGTACCAGGTACTAACCACAATTTTTGCCCAATGGAAAACCAGAAAAGGTGAGTAAAGTCGAGTGGAGTTTAGCCGATACCATGCTGTGGAAAAGGGCTATTAGAGACTAAACAAGCGAGCTCTGTCCAAAAATGGATAAATAAGTGCCTGAAATGTCTTAACTGACTGAGCCCCTGTGTTTGTGTTGTAGGCCACCAGAGAGGTGATAGAGCGGGAAGCCCCAGGTATGGCTCTGGCCATGCTGATGGGGTCACTCAACGTTACACCACTTGGCATGCTGTCCAGGTGAAGACTTCATATTTTTGCTCTCTTTTTGCTTTTTGACGTGCTCCCTACATCATACATAACATCTACATAACCAGATTAATGTGTGTGGTGTCCTCTCCTGCTCTAATCTGCTCTCTACTGCTGTTTCCAGGCCGGTGTGTGGTATTCGTGGTAAAACTTTGATCATCAACCTGCCAGGGAGCAAGAAGGGCTCTCAGGTACAATTCTTTGACACTTGACCTTGTGCTAAATTCCCATTACCACTTCCTGCACCAGACAACAGACAGACACAGTTAGCCACTAGCTGGTGACCATAGTGGAGCAATTAGCGTCTAAAGACTCAGATGTTTTACTTAGGAGCTGGTGGAGACCAAAGCAGAGCTAAAAGAAGAGTGAATATTAGTCTTAACATGTGTCAGGTGGACACAAACATGACTCCAAATGCATGCCAATGTTGTCTTTCAAAGGTAATAATACACCAATCAGCCACAACATTAAAACAAGTAGCTGTGGGCCTGTTTTAAGAGTTCATTCTGAACCATTAGTAATTTGTTTTAAAACTTAATTTGTAGTTTGAATTATTTTCCACGGCTTAATGGCTTGATTCAGTCAAAAAATACACAGATAAGTCACACCCACATTACACTTGTTAAATATTGACTTGATGCATCTCAGTCAAGTCTTTCAGAGTTTTCAAATTAAACTACTTGACCTATGGGGGTTTAAAAGGTGACGTATTCATCAGTGACTTGTATTATAACTCTAACTGATGAAATTATGTCTTGTTGAATGTTAAAGATGGTCTTAAATTAAATTCTGTTTTCTCCAGGAGTGTTTTCAGTTCATCTTGCCCGCTCTGCCCCATGCCATCGACCTGCTGCGCGAGGCCACGGTCAGAGTTAAATCCACACACGCCGCCCTGGAGCAGCTGCCGTCCCCTACCCCTCTGCTGGCCAACACGCACGCCAACACTCACGCCGACACCCACACCATGGAGCGTGGCACCCAGTGTGAGGAAGAGGAAGACGAGGAGGACGACCGGAGGAGAGTTCAACATGTGCACAACCACCACCATCCCCAGCATGGCTCTTCCCACATCACTGCAGCTGCTATCGCTGCCAAGGTAACTGGTCAACAGGACGCGTGAAAACCAGCGCTGCTCAAAACTAGATAGATGAAACTTTAATGATCACTTTACTGTGTGAAAATTGGGTCATTGCAGCTGCAAGCTCCTGCACTATAGATACTACTCAAATGTTATAGGCAGAAAATGGATATTAGTAGTGATAAAATAGATAGACAACAGAGCATTTCAGGATGTTTGTCTTCAAATTTCAAATAAAATGTTAGTTTAGTCTAATTTAAACTGAGGAAAGGTGCTGGTTGATGAAATATTATAAATATAAGTCATTTTTGGAAACATTTCCTTGGAGTTTGGGAGGTAGAGTGATGCAAACTAAATCGAGACCCTTTCACATGACATCTAGACCTAATTTACACCTGGTAATTGTATCTTTATGAGACACAGAGTGGATTACAGCACCATGAGAAAGGATTCTGCAGCACTAAAAAGTTATCATGGTAAAAACTGGGGTTGTAACGATTCGCAAAACTCACGTTCCGGCATATACCTCAGTTTTGAGTTCACGGTTCAGTATGTTTTCAGCACAGTGAAAAATAGACATGAAAAACATCTTTTAATTTATCATGAATTGAACTTGTCAACATAAAGGTGTAATCGTAAAGTTGTAAAGTTGTAACCCGGTTGAAAACTGGCCATAACTTCAAATTGGGTGACTTTTTTCCTAAACACAAGAAATGCACATAAAGGTACATTTCTTTAAACAAAATAAAAAAATAAAAAAACTGATTAATCTAGGTATTATTGATATTGTTGCAATCTACTAACAAAACTTCAAGTGCTTCAGAAGTTTATCAATCAGATAAGAAATTAATAATATAATAATAAAATAAAGATCCATTAAAGTTTAGCATGTAGAAAATTATTGATACATTCACTCTATTTTCAGTAGATTTTTTTTTTTTTTTCAGAAAGATTAATGTATTATTGTGTTATTTTTGCCTTTATTCTGATGGTCACAGTGAGAGAGAGACAGGAAAGTCAGGGGGAGAGAGAGAGAGAGAGAGAGAGAGAGAGAGAGAGAGAGAGAGAGAGAGAGAGAGAGAGAGAGAGAGAGAGAGAGAGAGAGAGAGAGAGAGAGAGAGAGAGAGAGAGAGAGAGAGAGAGAGAGAGAGAGAGAGAGAGAGAGAACCTAGGCTGCTGTGGTTAGGACTAAGCCTTTATGGCACTTTATGGTTATGCACGTAATGTTCATGGTTAAAGATAGATTATATTCATTTGCATCACAACGCAAACCAAACCGGACATCCTGTACCGAACGACAAATATGTGAACCGTTACACCCCTAGTAAAAATCTACTGTCATGCTTCCAGATGAATAGTAGAGATATGCTGTTATTTTTTTATTTTCATAGGTTTTACAGCATTATTATTGTCAGACAACAGAGCACGTTGCCAGCTGATGTCACATTGGGTTGTGATAAATTTTGGTAATGTATCTGATGACCCTGCTGTACTCTTGGGTACTCTTGCGGTGACCATGTGCAGTGCATCCAGAAAGTCTTCAGACCCCTTCCATTTTTTTTTCACATTTTGTTATGTTGCAGCCTCATGCTGGAGTCTTTTAAATGAATCTCCCCCCTCATCAGTCTACGCTCAATCCTCCGTAACGACAAACCCAAAACAGAATTTTTGAATTTTTTGCAAATTTATGAAAAAGTAAAAACTGAAAGATCACATTAATATTAGTATTCAGACACTTTGCTATTACTCTATTACTGTGAGATGTGTAAAGACACACACCTGTATATAAAAGGTCTCATAGCTGACAGTGCAGATCAGACCAGAAACCATGAGGTGATGGAGCTGCTGCAGAGCGCAGAGACAGGACTGTGTCAAGGCTCAGAAACATTTCTGCTGCATTGAAGGTTCCTGAGGAGAACAGTGGGCTTCATTATTCTTAAATGGAAGAAGCTTGGAACAACCAGGACTCTTCCTACAACTAGCCGCCCAGTGACACTGAACAGACGGATGAGAAGAGCCTTGGTTTCCGAGGTGACCAAGAATCTGATGAGCTCCAGAGATCCTGTGTGGAGATGGGAGAGACTTCCAGAAGGAAAACCTGTTTTTAGAATTGAGGCTAAACGGTTGAATCTTGGTTTCATCAGACCAGAGAATCTTGTTCCTCACACTCTGACAGTCCTTTAGGTGCTGAGGAGAGGCTTGATCTGCATGCTGTGTCAGTCCTTCAAGAGTAACCCACATTATTCTCTTGATGTGGCATACACTTTGATTGATGAAAAATCTGCAGCTCTGCCTGCACCATCTGCATATTGACGTCCAATTCAGTGCTAGCTGAATTTACATTATGACAATGCTCATTATTACCAGGTATAAATGCAAAGTCTTGATGACATGTCATTATCAAGTTAACAAATTCAGGTACAGATCAAATGTTGACACCTGGAGTAATTGGGATCTTGATTTATAGAACATGTATAGCTGTTGTTTGAGTCAGGAGTATCCACAGTTTAGATAATAGCTACAAGCATCTAAAGGAGCAGCTGGTATTTCATTAAAATGTGAATGTTTTTTGTAATTACACACCATTTCACCTCATTCACCTGTCTGTCTATGCCGGCTTGCATCTGTCTGTCTGTCTGTGTGTGTGTTTGTGTTTGTGTTTGTGTGTGCCCGTACGCATGTGTGTGTCCATCAGACAAGCCATGCTGTGGTCATGGCTAAGGGGGGTCCCTATCTGCCTGGCAGCACACCCACCCCACCCACTCATTACACCTGTTCCTGTACTCATGACCAGCAGGTGAGACGCTCACACACAAACCATCCTCCTCCTGCCATTGATCAGTTGATCATGTCTGTCAGTACCACACACTGTTGGGCCCACAAAGCCTTTTCAAGATGAAGCCCATACACTAGCTTAACATTTTCAGATATGAGGCGATATATAAATGTTGATATGATTATGGTTTCAGATGAGAGCATCTAGGTTATTGAGAAAACTGAGATCACTTGATGGAATTCTAACAATCGCTAAATGTTAAATACCTTTTATATGACGGAATATTAGGGCCAGATTGAGGAGAAAAAGAAATATGAAATTTCGAGAATAAAGTCGTAATATTACGAGAATTGAAAATTCAAAATTTTGAATGAAAAAAAACAATTTTTAAGAATAGTGACCAATCAAACAGACGAAAGAACAGTCAGTGTCAGCATGAGCTGCTTCTGGCAGCTGCAGTTTGTCAGTTTAACCATAGAATAGACTCAGTTTCTTCACGAGCTTTCATGTGTCCTGATGATGATGATGATGATGATGATGATGATTTTCACAGGATGCTCCACGTTCCTCATTTTAAAGCTTCTGATATTTCCCTCTAAAACAACACGCAACCTAAAATTACAACTTTATTCTCATAAAATTCTGACTTTATTCTTGTAATATTACGACTTTATTCTCGAAATTTCAGATTTTATTTTTCCTCAATGTGGCCCTAATACTCCATTGTACTTTTACATGCTGAAATATACAGTAGTAAGTGTAATTTGTACACTTAAATGTGCACTTAATCAATATTTTAATATTAACAATTAATCAAATGAGCTCATGTTAAATGTGGTTGGTTGCATGTAGTGATGAACCTACAGATAATTAACCCCCAACTTTGTTGTTTCCTTCAGCTCTGTAGAGCTTTATCATCTTTCAGGTCATTGTTTTGATCTCACAGCTTTAGTGTTTTGGTTCATCGGTCTCATTTACAGCATCAGAAGACTGTCGAAAAAGCTTTGATTACACTTTACACATGTTTTCTGAAGTTGACTGTAGATGGAGACCAAAACAGAGCTATAAGAAGAGTGAACATTGGTCTTAAATTCCTTAGGTCACCATAAACAGGACTCGAAATAGATACTAATATTTCTGTATGTCAGCTTGATGTGAATAGGCGCACACTGACCTCAGGTGGCTCCAAAAATCAAATGATGCAGCTTTAAACACTCAAAATGGATGAAATGTACTTGCATCAGAAGTAGTGTAGTAGTACAGTAGTTTCTTCGCTCTTAAGATAACTACTATGCAAGTTGCAGTATAAAAGTGCCAATCATGGCTATAACAGAATTGTTTTAGCTTGCTAACATCATGTTTGCCTAGATTATTTAAGATAGATATAAAGAATGGGGCCCTAAACTTAATGGTTGAAAGCAGCAGTTTGTAAGTGTGATGGTTATTTTCCTTACAGTAAAACATATGGGAAAAAGCTTCTACGTGTTAAAAATAAGAGATTTTGTGTAATTTGTCCTGTTGGCTATATATCTTAAACATGCTGCATACTGTAGTATGCATGGCCAGATTACTTTCCGTCTCCCTGTCAACCAATGGTTGACCCTCAAGTAGTTCCTCTACAAATAATCTTGTCTAAATCAGCTAGAATTTTTAAATATTTCCCTCATTTAAGGTGGTTTTGCATGTGTTTGCCATTTAATTGCAACCCAGGAAAATAGTGTATTCTGACAATTTTCCAAAGCAAACCATAAACTCAAAGGATTTTCTACCTCCCAGACAGCCACTGGCTTCAGGTCTGGTTTTTAATTCTTATATCACATGAAGTTCCCGGTCCCTATCACTGAGAAGAGCCAACAGTTGAAAGACATGCTAACATCATTACTGTGCCCCCACAACCACTATAATATATATATATATATATATTAATATTTAACTGATAATAACTTGAACTCAAATACTTACTATCCCAGTGTCGTGTACTGGAGTTGAATCACATTTGATTATGAGGGCAAGCAGTATACAGATTATTCACAATATACTGTGAGGATATAAGGCCATAAAGTAACACAGGCTGGCTACCTACTATAACTATAGTTTGTTTACCCATGCTCTCATAAGTGATGAAATCAAATGAAGTCAGCAGATTTGTCAGCACCATCACTGTTACTGTTGCTACTAAGTAAAAATGCTCAAGTGTTAGCTGAAGCATCAGGACCAGTGATCTTTTAGACAGATGATTTTAGTGTCTGTGTTCTCAAAACCTGTGGACATGTATGCAAAAGAAACATGTAGGCTACCATTCCAACATTTGGGTTTTCTGCTTCACCAAATTAGAGGTGAAACTTGCATCATTTGCATTCAAAAAAAAGTGTCAACTTTAGCTGACAGTAAAACAACTGAAGGAACTTCTTTCAGTAGAATTAAGTGTGCGTGTGCGTGTGTGTGTGTGTGTGCGTGTGTGCGCGCACGTGGGTGTATGTAGATCCCGGACTCGATCATTTCTCGGGGCATTCAGGTGCTTCCTCGAGATTCGGCCTCTTTAAGCTCCACCCCTTCCGAGTCACCACGGGCAACACAGGCAACCTCCCGCCTTTCCACCGCGTCATGCCCGACACCCAAGGTACACCCTAACCTTTGTTCACGCACACACACTAACAGCACTAACAAATCAGAAGTCCTGAAAATTACACAAACAGTGTCCCTAAGCTCAGCAATTAAAATCTTTTGTGTCTTTATTGAACACAGCCATTAATCATTCACAGTGCTGGTGGAAAAAGTAAGTGAACCCTTGAATGTAATAACTGGCCGAACCTACTTCGACACCAATAACGTCAGTCGGAGCTGCTCAGTGTTCAAGAGTAACTTTGGATCATTCTTCCTCGTAGAGCTGCTTCAGCTCAGTCATATTGTCAGGATCTTGAGGTCCATCCCCAACATCTCTACTGGATTAATGTCTGGGCTCTGACTGGACCACTCCGGAAGGTGGATTTTCTTTGTCTGATGTCCTTCTGTAGTAGAACAATGACCCTAAACATCCGTATGTTTGGGGTCATTGTCGTGCTGCATCAGCAGCTTGTCTTGAACTTCAGCAGGAGGACAGACACACTGACATGATCCTGTAGGATTCCTTTATAAAACTGGGAATTCATTTCCCCCTCGATGATGTGGAGCTGTCCAGGACCAGAGGCAGCAAATCAGCCCCAAATCATGATGCTCCCTCCACCCTGCTTCACCTCTTTCAGGGGGGGCTCAGTGCACGGAATGGAAAAAATAATGCATTAGTTACCAAAAGGAGATCAGGTAAATGAGCCTAAATGTGAGTTGGTTAAAGAGATGCAGCTGTTTTAGGGAATTTTAATGTTTTTCTCACTTTCCCATTGTCAGAAATTAATAAAAGCCTTAAGACAGACCTTTTTTATTTATTTGGTTTAGTCTCAGTTTATGTCAAACAGAAAGTATCAGGTTCTCTTGGCTCAATTGTTGAGTGTCTATGGGATCAAATAACATAATCATGATCCTATAGGCAGCCAGGAATTGAATGAAAAAGGCAACTAGACCAAAGTGGGTTGACTTTGGAAACCCCCTGGCCTACACTCTACATAGTGCTGCATGTTCTTCTTAAAGAATTCAGCCCTAGTTTCATCAGTCCATGGATGAAGATCTGATGATATTTTAGGACAAATTAAATCATACATATATCGAGGTAATTCCAAAGGGTGCACTTACTTTTTCGTGCCACTATATATGTACATACAAATGAAAAAAAAACAATAATAGACAGTTCCTGCATGATTGGAGTTTCTGCTTATTTCCTGGATTCCCAAACCCTTCTCTAATGTTTTATCACTTATTATAACAAGTGACAAGAAGACATTGCTAATTGCTAATTGCTAATTGTTAATTCGATTTCCTGACTTAAAAAGCAACAATTCATTCATATTATTAATTGTTTGGATAACAATTGAAGTCACTTACAAAAAGTTAAAAGTGTTATGGATGGGTTTATTAAATGTGACAAACCCAAGCCTGTCTCTATTTGGCACTCGTGCAATAGCAATATGAAACTGCACACAGAAGTTAGTAGCTGGATGTTACAATCCTGAAACACAAAATGTGATTGTCGGCCTCTTGCTCACAGTGAGGGATGTCCTTTACTTAACAAATTAAAAGTCTTGGGACTTGTGTGATGTTTGGAACTGAATGGGAGTGAATGGGACTGTGAGGTTTGGCAAAACTGAAATATAAATATCTTCAGTTGTGGTACATTCACGTAAAACATTGTCCCAATCAATGGATGTCATTGTTAATAGGAAAAGCTGCAAAAACTCTCAAAATTATGCCGGAATTGTCTCAAAGGTAAATTTTAAATTAGTCCATCATTTTATTTGCCACAGTTGCAGAGAAATCCAGACCTTTATTTGAAATATGCTTATATAATAGACGGTCATATTTCTAATAGCCACTCTTATGTTCACATTTTTATAAGTATTTTTCAGAATGAAGAAACCAAACTGTTTTCTTCTCTTGTCCTGTTTTAATTTGCTGTTACATTGTCCGTGTTTACCTGTTGTCTTGATAAAGTACATCTCCAAAGTGAGTATGAAATGACTCAAATTGACTGAAATTACTGAAGTAGTTGACATAGTACAGGAATTTCCACATCCTCAGTATCCATTGTAATGAATTGTCTTCTGTTGTCAGCCGGCCTTTGACACTGCCATCATTTGAATACTGGCTTTGTTTAAGAATTTGTGGTATTTGTTTTTCATTGAATGGTAAGTGTAGTTGTTTTACATTTAAATGAAGACAAAGAGGCAGTTTTTAAAAGATGCTCCGTTTGGCAGATCACGTGTTAATGTCAAGAACAAATGAACAAACGTGAGAAGAAGTAGAGTAAAGTCAAATGTCACGGCAGGTTTTACAAACTGTTTTGATAAAGCTTGTAAGGAAAGGGACTTCCGTTATAGCAGAGATGGACAACACACACGGGTTGATGTGTGATTAAAGAACAGGATTCCTCTCATTCCTGTTTCTAATGATCCTGTGTTGTACTGTGCAATCAGGGAATTAGAAAAACCCAAAGACCTGCTGTCGTGCTGGTTTTGAATATCAGCTAGAATTCATGTTATTTATGTGTCCATGTCCTGACTGTGTATTAGACACTACTCAACATGAAAGCTTTTGCCAGACTGTCCTGTCATGAAGGAGAAGTATTTAACTCATTTCTTACATATGACCAAATATAGAATATCTGTTTGTCTCTCTGCAGGTTCAGTCACGATGTGGCAGTAATGAGAACATTCTGAGAGCCAGTAAGTTGAGAGAGAGAGAGAGCGAGAGAGAGAGAGAGAGAGAGCAAGAGAGAGAGAGAGAGAGAGTGTGTGTGTGTGTGTGTGTGTGTGTGTGTGTGTGTGTGTGTCCTATAAGTTGACTGAATGTTTTTTGAGCTGCTCCACAGCACACAGAGCGAGGCAGGAGCAACAGTGTGACAGGCTGTAAACTTGTAAACTGAATCTCGTCTTTAAAATGAACCAAAGCAAAAAAACTAACAGTGATGGAAGTAGACACAGGTGAAAGGAAAAGAGGGCAGCGCAACGCCAGACCGCGCAGTACTGCTGCAGTGTCTGACTGACAACAGGATGATTTCAGCCATGACCAAGACGCCAACTTTTACTTAATGTTGACACGTGGAAATCTGATGTTTTCACATTCCAGACATTACAACTTTAGTTTTCAGGTAAAACATGAGTCATGAATCAAACGTGAGTGTGTACAAAAACTAGAAAATAGCATGAGCCAGCGAACCAACCCACCCCAGAGTTGATTTATCAGTTAGAAGTGCCGACTGTGAAAATCCTCACTCAGGGACAGTCCTAATACGTCGTTAACCTGCCAGCCCGGCAACATCAACTTGCATCACTGTGGAAAATTTAGAAACTGTATGGTAGTGTTTATAGTAGCATTAACTCACACCCAATTTCTTAAATTTTGTATTTGTGTGTGTGTGTGTGTGTGTGTGTGTGTGTGTGTGTGTGTGTGTGTGTGTGTAGGCCACAGTGCGGTGGACATCAGTAAAGTGGCACGTCGTCATCGCATGTCTCCTTTCCCACTGACGTCAATGGACAAAGCCTTCATCACTGTTCTAGAGATGACGCCTATTCTGGGAATTGAAGTCATTAACTACAGAGGTCAGTCTTTTCAGTCTTAACAACTCCTGCCAAATATCATTACAGCTGTTATTAGGGATGCCCCAATTGATTGGTCACTGATCATTATCGGCCGATTTTCATTAAAAATTCATGATAGGTAGATCGGCATTAATGTTTTCTAGTCACTGATCACCTTAAAATCGATCACCTGTGGTTAATACTCTGCTGTCTGTGGCTGAGAGAAGCACTGTGCGCTGTGGAGTGTAGTCCCGCCTTGTTCACTGTGCTGGCTCGCGACAGGACACCAAAACAATACAACGTGTCGGCCGTGTGGAACTTTCACAAAGTGTGTGAAACTGATATAATGTACACCATCTGCAATGTCTGCCAAAGATGATCGGGATCGGCGATCTCACTCATTGGTGATCGATATCAGTATTGGTATCGGTGGCAGAAAAACCTGATCATGGCATCCCTAAAGATTTATTCTCTTTCAAATCTGTCCGATGAGGAGGACAAGTATATTGAATTTATAGTTAACAATATCAACATCATAACAAAATACTGTAGCCTATACATAAAGGCTATATATACATAAACTTTCCCTAAATCCCCTCCAATAAAAATGTATTTTTTCTACTTAACAATTGTATAGAAATCTCAAAAGCTCCTATGCCAGGAAGCTATAAACATGTCTGAATATCATTCTGATCTCTCTTGCTCATTTCCTTGTTTTTATTTCATTATTATTTTATTGGCCCAAATTTCTCTATTTGTATATTTCTTTCATGTTTATTACTTCAACGTTTGTTTTGTGTTTGTGGTTAAGAAAGGAGGATTTATTGTCCATGTGTTATAGATAAAGTTAGTTTAAAAAAAAAAGCTTAGTGTTAGTGCAAAAGGAAATGTGCTTAGGAAAGGAGATTATTTTGACTTTTCGACCCCAGCACTCGACTGCATAACTAGGTTTTGGCCTTGGTTTTTGTGCCTTAACCAACCTTACACCGGCAAATAGAAACTTCCAGTTTGCCTTATCGAAGGCTTGGTTGAGTCTAGGATGACTATGATGGTTCCTGCAAGTTTTAGTGACGACCACTGCATTAAATTGAACAATCTGCCTTTGTTGCTGTTAGACTTTGTTGTCTGGTGCTATTTTTAGGACACAGAGAAGAATATAAACGCATCAGTAGTCTGCTGCAGTTTGATGCTCAAACGGTCAACTATACACTGATTATAGTCATTATTACTGTGTATCTAATGAAATCTTTATTGTCACAATACGGTTGGAACACAATCTAACTGGTTTGCCTTGTTCTCTGCAGACGGTTTAGGTCGGGTGCTCGCTCAGGACATCTACGCCAAAGACAACCTTCCTCCGTTCCCCGCCTCCGTTAAAGATGGCTACGCTGTACGAGGTGAGAGCACTAATATCGTCTGATATTTTACACCCGATAAACATCACATCAGAGACACAAATGTAAAACAGGATCCATGAAAATGCTGTTAAACATATGCATTAATCTATTCATTTATGTTTATTCATTTGTTGGCATTTAATGGATGTTTATAAACTGTCACCATGGCTGCCTCTTGAAGATTAGAAATCAGAAGTCATGGTCTAATGTCCATAATTAACTTGATTAACATCATTATCATTGACCTGTAGCTGCTGATGGCCCAGGAGATCGCTTCATCATGGGAGAATCACAGGCTGGACAACAGGTCAGCTCTAATACACTAACACCACTGTAGAGATAAAATCCTGAGTGGCATTTAGTACATGAGTCCTGTTCCATCAAGGCAGATAAAGGAAAATTCTGGCTTATTTTGTTAAGTCTCACCAATAGAAGTCAGAGTTCTGTTCCATCACTGTTGCTTATAGGATTCCCTGCTCAGTAACCATGGTAACCGATGCTGCAGAACTAGCCTGCCCCATAGCATGCTAACTGTCAAGCTTAACTTAGCTGTGTTTAGATTAATATCCGAGCGGAAACAGAATCTCAAAAGAAAGTTCCATCAAGTGTCTCATTGCGAAGGCGACTCTTGTTTTCTCTTCTTTCTGTGACATGATCTTCTTTCTGACAATCGACCATTCTGGGCTGCTTGTATAGTCCGTGCATGCGCATCTTGCAGCTTATTCAAGCCTGGTTTGAGTTAACGTTGACTAGGCTCGGCTAAATTGTGTTAATGCAACAGCTTGAGTCTAAAGTGAAAGTCCACGTTAATTCAAGTAAGCGTTGATGGAATACCCCCCTGGAACCATTCATTTAGAAATGCAGCTACTCACACTGTCAACAACACAACTGTTAGCACCTCTACTCAGATAAACATTACCAGTTACTTAAGTCTGACCATTACCACAAAGACTGAAAGTAACAATACTGAATAAATATATTAACTTCACGAGCAGAAGCACTACTATTACTAATTCTAATGCTGTTATTAGAAATACTACAGGTCCTATTTTAATGGTGCAAACACAATACTGACGTCTTGGATGTGTGACTGTTTGGCACACCTGCCATTTTGGTTCATGTATGTGCAGCAGCAGAAAGTGGAAGAGAGCTGCATGAGGTTGAATATAGTTCAAAAGTTGTGGTGATTAATAAATACTTTCTATACCTTTATTAGAACCAAGTGCACACATTAATATGATAACAAAAAAGCAGAAAAAATGAAAAGGCTTGGGTTTTATGCTACATGGTCAGCTGTAAATATGTGAATATGAAACATCAAGGTGATGTAATTAACAAAAAGTCTAGACAGGCCAGGAAAGCTACGGAAGCTGAGAAAGGCCATACTCGCAAATATTTTTTTATCCCGTTTTCTTAAGATAACAAAGCTTGTTCGCCCAAGATAACGAGATATTAACAAAATGAGTTTGACTAAACCTCATACACTAAGTCACAGTAACCCTAACCTTAGCAACAATCCTTAGTAACTCGTTAGCTGACGACGATCTGAAAATGACCTTGTATGAAAAGACACAGTGTGATTCGTGCCTTTGATTGAAATATTCTGTGATGCGTTGTTCAATATGTTGTCCTGACATTTTCAAGAAGTTTCCATCTGCATCTGATCTCTGATTAACAAAGTCATTATATGAGAAAACAAGCTTTGTTATTTCGAAAAGACGCAATAATTATCTTGTTATCTCGAGATAAGGGGATAAAAAAATATTTTTGAGTATGGCCTTTCTTGGCTTCCATAGTTTCCACATGCATCTGCGCATGGTTATAACAATGCATGCAGTACAATAACTGATCTCAGAACGGTGGAGGCTGAGTCAAGGGGCAGCTTGACAGGCACATTTGTCTGGAGCTAGCTCTGGCTAGTCACTCATCAAAGATCCCAGGATTATTCACTGTGATCAAATTTCCATAAAATGGTGCTCCCCTCTCTGCTTGACAAACCTCAGCCTCTGTCACGACCACATCCACAAAAATGACAGCAATAATAGATGCAACGGCTGATAGTCAACCCTCCAGAGACAACAGCCTCCTGTGGCCACAAGAGGACTGTAAATTGCAAGATGAATGCAATGCTTTATGGGACAGAATGCTGTTTTGAGATGTGAGGAGAGATATCGCTTCCACTTTGGTGTCTTTCTAATTGATAAGTCTATTTTTAGCTTTAGCTGGTCGAGCACTACTCGCCTTGCTTGTCCTGATGGTGCACCACTGCTCTAAACCAGTTACATCACTGGTGTCACTGCTCTGAATCAGCTCATCCACTCACATTTAAGCATGACAACATCAATTCAACACATGGAGAGAGCTTCTCCAGAAAATCCTGTTGTTCTATGGAAGATGCAAAGTGACAAGACGTGAACACACAGCTCTACAGATCTGCACCCAGAGGCAGATGGTGGCTTTAGGATACATTTTTCTGGCTGTATATTTAACCTTAATTGGATCACAAACCTCAGTAAAACTTACATCATAACTGTGCAAGAATTATTAGGTTATCCTTAGAAATAAATAGTCAAATCAGCCTGAGTACGTTCCTCCTGGGCTAGCTTCACGGTCGATCCATTCAGTGGGGAAGAACCTTCCCATGCCCCCCCAGCAGAGTCCATCCAACCGAGAAGCTACGAGTTCAGACTTGAAGAAATCTGGAAGGAAACTGGGGATTTTGTCTTTGAATGTCTCATTCCATTTAGCACTGGCAGCCGTCAGGATCCTTATATCTACAGTCCAAAACCCTCAAAATCAATGTTCTCAGTTTGCTTGAGTTCATGCTTCGCCTGGTGCTGAAGATCCAACGGGCTCTTTCAGTTGTGGATGGAAATGCATATCCATGCTTAGAGCAATCAAAAACCAGGCACGGGCACATACATCCTGACCATCTTCTTACTTAGGGAGTTTATTCTACAATTTCAACACTCTATTTTTTCCACTTTGATTTGCAATATTTCAGTATAAATGTTATAGAGCTTTTTATCCAGAAAAACTGCAGCTCCTCCTGTACGATCAGTGTGGTGTCTATGGTTACTAGGGCCTGAAGCTATGACCATTACTACCACTAGTGCTACTTTCAGTGATAACTTTACTGCCACATCTGCTACTGATACTGCTACTACTGCTCCTTATTATCCCATTGTGTTGTGTCGATATTTTACCATGCACTAGGTTCCACTATGACTTCTGAAGTAAATATTCATGACTGAAATACATTGACAGCTATTAGACTCAATAATCTTTGTCTGTGTGTGTATGCAGCCCACCCACACAGTGATGCCAGGTCAGGTGTTGAGGGTGACGACCGGGGCTCCGATTCCTTGTGGAGCCGACGCTGTGGTCCAAGTTGAAGACACTGAGCTGCTAAGGGAGTCTGCGGATGTAACTACACCACTTAGGATGCTGTCTTGATCACTGCATGGACAGTCTGTGTTTTGTTCAGCAGGTGACACTGACAACGTGTCTGTTGCAGGGCACAGAGGAGCTGGAGGTGAGGATTATGGTCCAGGCCCGGCCCGGACAGGACATCAGGTAAAAGAAAAAAGAACCAAGTGGTCGCTCATTTCTGTAGAAGCTGCCGTCCGTTGATTATGAATGTAACGTGTTTGTGTGTGTGCACAGGCCAATAGGTCATGACATCAGGCGAGGGGAGTGTGTGTTGGCTAAAGGAACACACATGGGCCCATCAGAGATCGGCCTGCTGGCTACAGTGGGAGTGACTGAGGTCAGCGTGCACAAGTTTCCTGTGGTGGCCGTCATGTCCACTGGAAATGAGGTACATACACAAAAAAAACGCAAATACACTCACAGACTTTTCTTTTAATAACTGCATTTAGACTTTTTGGTTTTATATTGAATCAAGATGCCAGTTGAATTTGTGTGTGTGTGTGTGTGTGTGTGTGTGTGTGTGTGTGTGTGTGTGTGTGTGTGTGTGTGTGTGTGTGTGTGTGTGTGTGTGTGTGTGTGTGTGTGTGTGTGTGTGTGTGTGTGTGTGTGTGTGTGTGTGCAGCTGTTGAATCCAGAGGATGACCTCCACCCAGGGAAGATCAGAGACTCTAACCGCTCCACTCTTCTGGCCACCATCCAGGAGCATGGATACCCCACCATCAACCTGGGCATCGTTGGAGACAAGTAAGACGTTCCTCTGCACCTCCTACTGTCAGTCTTTATATTGTGACAAAGCACATAGATTCAGGCAAAAGTATTCAACCCTTTATAGTTCTGAGCAATAACGAGTCAGTGGAAAAAAACTATTTTATTCCAAATGAAATAAATTCTTCATCTTTTGATTGGGATGATTTTTCTGCCTCTGCGCCGGCGTCAGTCAGAGCCGGACACAGACACGGAACTTCTTCAAATTTGGTACAAACATTCACTAGGTCTCAAGGATGAACTGATTACATTTTGGGGGTCAAAGGTCATGGGCATGCTGACCTCTCAAAACACAGTTTTGGCCTTGTGAACGTGATATCTCAGTAACACCTTGCAGGAATTTCTACAGATTTGGCACAAAGCTTCACCTGGACTCAAGGACAAACTGATTAGATTTTGGTGGTCAAAGATCAAAGGTCACAGTGACCTCACAAAACAGTTTATAGCCATAATTCAAGACTTCACACAGAAATTAGGACCAAATTTTAAATGTTTTATATTTCTTTTTTGACTAGTCTTACCAATTGATGTGAGTCTATTTAAAATGATTCTTATGCAATTTAAAAAAGCTAATCCATGAAGCTAGATGACCAACAAGAGACTTAAATTTAGAAGTAATGATAAAAACAAGGGTCGGAACTGAAGCAGCAGATGCAGAGATATCCAGACTAGTTGTCCCTACCATGGCTGGATCCTGCACTTTCCCATAATGCCACTTGATAGACGTCTTTTCAAGTCTTGTCTGGTAAATGCCCACGTCTCTTCCATCAGTAATGTGTAGTTTTCAAGCCCAATCCAACATAACCCTGATGACATCACTGCGACATCACCAGGTTTGTTCTCTTAGACATCATACAGCTGAGTAGCAGCCCTCGTGAGTTTGATGTTTCACGCTTGTGTCTGCAGCCCTGATGACCTGCTGTCAGCTCTCCATGAGGGAATCAGTCGTGCCGATGTAATCATCACCTCAGGAGGTGTGTCCATGGGCGAGAAGGTATCACTAACTAATAACCCACCTCTTCTAACTAAGTAAAGAATTCACTGACACGTTGAGCAGATGTTCTGATATTGAATGAAGAAAAAGACAGATTTTCTTTTTCACAGTATTGTGTTCATTTTTGAACAGTTTGACAGTATTACTACTCTCCATGTGTCTGTGTTTGTGTGCCTATCAGGACTACCTAAAGCAGGTGCTGGATATTGACCTTCATGCTCAGATCCACTTTGGACGAGTCTTCATGAAGCCAGGGTAAGAGTTTGAAATGAGGGAAACATGGTTTTGGTTTCTGGTGAGAAATAAGATTTATCCTCTTCCCTGTTCATATTAATCATTCTGCTTATGGTGCTGATTTCACTACAACTTCTGCTTCTGCTCATTATACATCTACTACTGCCACTTCTACTACTGTCTCTGCAACTGTGAGAACTGCTTATACTACCACTGCTATCATTAGTACTAACACTACTTCTGTCGCTGCTATTACTATTATTTCAACTGCCACAATTTTGTTGTACTGTTCCTGTTACCTTTACTACAAATTATATTGATACTATCACAGTATCACTGCTGATAACAGTACTACTACTGCTGCTGTTAATATTGATGGTAGATGCACTATTACTGATGTGGAGGACCAGGGATGTCACAGGAAAAGTAATAAAGCATTTCCTTAATTTGATATTTTAATTGGCATTAAAAATAGGAATTGTAAAAAGAATTTATAAATGAACAATTAATCCATCTATAAATTCTTGTGATTTAAAAATGTATTAAAAAAAAATCATTAAATAAACCATTTATACATACATGTATTGATTCATGAATAAATAGTAGAATTTGAAAAACTTTCCTGGATTTCCTCTTCAGTTTCCATTTCCTTTTTCCTGCTGATTTTACTTTTCCTATTGCCTGATCGATTTGCTTCCTGACACTCTGGCCTTCAGTGCTGGTAAAACCTACTGGTTAGCTCTCCAACCCATCAGAGAGCTTGTTACATCCCATGGCCAGTTGGGATTGTTTAGCCTGGTTTTACCACTGAAGGTCCAGAGTGTCACAGAAGAGTGTCCAATTATTTATTCACATGTTTAAAATGCCATCAAAAATGTATTAAATGTATTTATTGATAGATAAAACGTTCACTTAGAAATTCTTTTACCATTTCTATTTTTAACGTTTATTAAAAGATGAAATGCTTTCCTGTGACTTCCCTGGTCCTCCATACTATCACAGCTACTGAAGGTGAAACAATTGACCTGTGTGTTTCTGTTCCTCAGTCTTCCTACTACCTTTGCCACAGTTGACATTGACGGTGCACGGAAACTCATCTTTGCTCTGCCAGGTACTACGTGTGAAGTAACTGTGTTGTCTGGGTGTTGTCTCTTTGTTGTGGTATCACCTGGACCCTCTCTGATCAGTGTTTCTCTGGTTCAACACCCACTAAAGATTATTCATGTCGTGTCCCATTCACTATATGTGAGCTTCAATCTGGCACCAGAACAGTAGGTACACTGTAGAAGAGGAGCAAAGGACAATGATAGCACATGACAAGATGCAGTTTGTGTGCAAAGAACCATGGTTGTTTAAAAATCATGTACAGTATGTGATGATCCAGGCTAGGGCTGCCACTAATGACCGTGTTTCTATCGATTACTCTATCGACTATTTTATCGATTAGTCGATTAATCTAAACGATTCATTTTCCTCCAGAAAATCTAAATGATCTAAATTTATCAGCTACAAGGACCAAAGATATTAAAAAGCTTGTCTACTAATGAACAGACACTTACAGATGAAGTAATCCTTCATGTTTGTGACTGATCTCACTGTGCCGTAAAAAATAATAATCACAAAATAACGCTGGTTAAACAAGACTTAGAGTGAGGGGATTTGAACTGTGATGTGCTCATCCTCCCAAAGTCAGACGCTAACCAGCTGATCTTATCTTTATCTTATCCATACACTTATTGATCCAGCTCAGACTATTAATGGTTCTTTTTTTAAAAAGAGTAAATTCAGAACAGGATCTGAATTGATTGTTCTGGTTTGTTTCAACCAGTCGCTCGGTTTACAACAGTCTGCCACGTTTTAAGATTCACAGACAGCTATCGTTGTAGCATTTGCTAACAGTTTGTTATTAGCTTAACCAGCGCCATGTTGTTGTGTAAAAGACAGCGGGACTCGGCGGAGGAAATAGATGAAAATATCTCTTTTGTGTTTGTTGCTTGTTGAACAGGTGATTGGATGAAGTTCTTATTGGCCTTTTACGTTTTATTGCACTTACAGTAAAGTTCGGTGATAGTTGTCTTCAGTAACTCCAGTAATCTTCAGTTATCTTTACTTCACCTGGTGCTGTCTCCAGCACAGCCTCGCTCTGCTGTTCGCTCTGTGTGTGTGTGTGTGCGCGTGCGAGTGCCTGCGTGTGTGTGCGTGTGTGTGTACCTGCAGCCCCGCCACCGCTAGAGAGCAGAAGACAGAGAAGCAGTGCAACCATAAATGATAAATAGAAAATAAATATATGACAGGTAATTGTGACTGGCTGCTACAAATAAATCAATAACAGCAGTTTAAAGCCTGAAGCACTTGGTAACAGACATGCACGTACTGATGACAGTTGCAGCTTGAATTTGATTGGCCACAGTGAGGCAATGCCAAGGCAGAAGCGGGAGTCAGTGGAGCGATGGTCCTGTTGTTCTGGATAAACGTTGTCATAGCATGGAGGCAGCTAGACCTCCAGTATATGAGAATAAAGTCGTAACTTTACAAGAAAGAAAATTCTTCCCTTGTGTCTCTTGATCATTTTCTGGCATACAAGTAATTTCAGGTCTAATCTGGTCAGTTGATTCATTTTTGAATACAATAAAAAAAACAAACATTGAATGTAGGTCTTTTTCAGCATATTTCGACCTAAATACCAGTTTAAGGCGACTGTGGCTCAGGAGGTAGAGCGGGTTGCCCACTAACCAGAAGGCCAGTGGTTCGATCTGCGGCTCCTACAGTACGTATGTGTTTGAATGTGTGTGTGAATGTGGGATGTATTGTAAAGCACTTTGAGTGGTCAGTAAGACTAGAATAGCTCTACATCTGCGTTGTGTATGCATCTCTTAACACACACTGCATGCTCTTCACACTCAGAGTTCATACAGTAGCCTGGATGTGCCTGACTGGGGATCGTATGTGATTACTTCTCTGGAGCGTTGACGCACACTGACACTGAGAAATCACAGCAGCATAACCCACTGGGTCAAAACGCCACTGGTGTGTGGACTTACACAGAAAAACAGGAGGCTCAGCTGTGTTAATGTGCATCATATATGTGTATTGCCAGTGTGTGTTGCTCTTTACTCTCAGTTTGGAGAGACATGCAACATTTCAAGTGACTCTCTGGAAGCTCTATAGCAGGTGTGTGACATGCACACACACACGCACACACACAGTAACACTGTGCTATCACCATGTTTGTTATATCTTTATGAATGTTTCCCCAGTGCTGTGCATCTAATGTGCCTTTGTAATACACAGTGCAGCTTGATTAGGGTTACCTTCAGGTGAATCTTGCTGAACTACTACACAAACGCCACCCAGTCTCCATCTGAACAGACCTGGAGGTTTACATGCTAACTCATGCTTAAAGTTGCAGGTTGCATCCTTTACATATCACACACTGGGGCCATGGTGAGTCACTTGAGCCAAGTAAAACTGAACTTGATGTATAAAGTTCCTAACATTTCATCAATACTTTTTGTTTTTTTTTAGTTTAGTTGTCGCAGTGCTCAAAAAAAAAATCACCTCATTTTATGATTCCAAGTAACTTCCTGACCCTTGGTAACTTTGTGTCGTGGTAAGGTCCTGTTTTCAGGAAACCAGGGCTGAGGTCGAAAAGTCAAAATAATCTCCTTTTCTAAGCACTTTTCCTTGACCTTGATGGAAAATGTCACAAGGTCAAGGAGATATTTTTTTTGAAAACTAACTTTATTTACACATGGACGATAAATCCTCCTTTTCTAACCACAAAAACAAAACAGGACTGAAATGTGGAAATAAGATGAAAGTAATACACAAGTAAAGGAAGTTGAGCCATTAAAATAATAATTATTTAGAAATAAGAACTGAGCAAGAGATCAGAATGAATTATATTCAGACATAAGTTTATAGTTTCCTGTCATAGACATTTTGACATTTCTACATTTGTTAAGTAGAGGAAATTCATTTCTAGTGTTCGACACAGTGGGAGGGGATTTAGTGCAACAACATTTATGTATAGGCTGTAGTATTTTGATATGATGATGATATTGTTGACTCTAAATTCAAGCTGCTTGTTCTTCATGACGACTCCTGACTGGATTTAAAGAGAATAAATCTATATTCATGGATTTGGGCTTCAGTGGATCAGACAGGGATTTCCTTCAGTTCTGGATCCAGTCACAAATATTAAACTGTTTCTCTGCTGTTTCTACATGTATGTGGCTCTGCTGTGGTGAAACTAACGCTGCGTCGCTTTAAATGTTGCTGCAGCAAGGAATTGTGGGACGGCATTTCTCCTTTCCTTTGATAAAGGAAGCTCCAGTGTTTCCTATGCTGAAGGAGATGAGATAGGAAGCACTGAAGCTCCTTTCCTCCTCATGTAGAGAAGTGGAGCAGCTCTGATCATGATGCTGCTCAGACACTTCAGCTCATTTCACTCAGTTTCAACCTTCATAAGAAAAAAAAGACTTTTCGACTGCAGCACTGTCCTTTTCACCTCTTGTAGTGTATCTGCCCTTTGCCCCTCCCTCCGTGTCCCTCCCTGCAACTCTCCTTCACCCAGTTTAAAAACCTCTGCTCTACTGTGAAGCAACTGATATTGATTTTGTTTGGACCAACTGATAACATGGTAAATAACGGGTTAGAAATGGGTAGAACTGTCCTTTAAAGAGCTGCTACAGTTAAGTGATTAGTATGCAGTGTTGAATGAAATTTAAATGATTGAATATCTGCAAGAATCACAGGTTTAAAAAGCCCCTCTAGAAACCCCAGTCTGTGTGTTGTGCTGATTAAAACTGTGTTGCTGGAATCCTAGAGTGTAGTATGTCCTGTGGCCTTGTAATGTGGAGTGTGTTGGTCTGTGCTCCAGTCTAGCATTGTATATGTATTGCTGTTGTTATTAAAGGAAACTTCAGCTTCAGAGAAACTGGGCCCTCCCTGCTGGAGGTCGTGGCCCCGAGTGAGACCGAGGGCAGACAGCCACAAAGCCCTGCACCTAGAGGAAGTAGGTCCTGAACCCAAAATGACCCATAATCAACCTCTGACCGCACAGATCCCCTTTCATCCTGCTTGGAAGAAAGACATCCTAACTTTGATTCCCAGATGCCTTTCTGAATTACCTCTACCCCAAACAGTACTGCACATTATGGCTGACTCGCTGGTGTGTGACAGCAGATATTTCTGTGATAAAATTTGAGTTGTCACTGAAATAAACTAATACCCTGCAAAACAAAATTGACACACACCAGAAATGACCTCAAATGTACCGCCATACAAATCACTGCCTACAGGACACTCGTCAACCCTCTCTGCCCAAGTCCGTCACCAAAACTTTGACCCTCAGCTGATTGAAAATATGCTGAATGAAAACATTGTGATTCCCATACTGACCTGGAATATTCTTCAGCCACTTGTCCTGGTCCTCGTCCTTGTGAGCTGACCCTCAGTCATCTCTGTCACTACCTGCTTATCCACAACTCACTTCATGCTGCATTCACACTGTGGTCAAGAGGGGGCCAAAATCATCGGCACCATCACAAACACTTAATTATTTTGGCACTTATACAGTCACACAGGTCTACACAACTTGTTTTTGTTCATATTTGGGATTAGTGTCATCAACTTAACTTAACTCAACTTGCAAGCCTCTTTGGACTACGGTTACCCATAACACCCGTCGCTACCTAGACCCACAGAGATGTGTACATGTACAGGACACCGTCTTGACCAGCTCCTATTTTTTTTGGTATGCTTGAGCTCAAACTGGTGTAGCTGAGACGCCAAAGTTTTAGCTGTGTTTCTTGTTCTTCTCTGATCTCCAAATTGGACGGCCTGAAGGGCAAATAGTTGCTTTGTTACTACTTTCATAATTACCAGAAGAAGAGGCATATTCGGTACTGCTATGGGAAACTGTTGTTATAAGTTAGGTTTGCAGACGGTCCTTTGTTCCTCTGCTTTCTCTTCTTCATCAGTGAAAAGGCTAAACTGAGGAGTGGGAAGCTCCACGTAGTCAGCAGTCTTGTTTGTACCTTGGCTTATTGTACGTTTACACTTCAATTAAATTAAAATGCATATCCAGGATGCACAGTGAAAGCCGACTTCTTCTCCTTCCTCAAATGTTTATCACCTATCACATCGTTCTGACTGTACAAACATTTAACTGTCGCTCTCCACTAGCACGCGGACAGTATATAGTAGTAGTAGTTTTTTATTCAGTCATCACACATAATACAGTAAATATAAACAATATAGACTGAAAAAAAGTGGTCTAAGTAGTGACTGAACAGGCTCAGGCTGAAGCAAAATGCTGTCTACATTCTTATCAATATAAGCTGCCCACCAAAAACTAAAGAAAATTAATCACACTTGTAACCCTCAGAAACAGCTCTGTGAACCAAAAGGAAATTACACATTTTCAAATTTATATTAGCATTGTTCCATAATTTGAGGAAAGGAAATCATCCACATTTACAACCCTCAAAAATAGCTTCTACAGATCATTCTTTTGAAAAGAGAACTACACATTTTTAAATTTAAATTTAACCCTGACGATGGAAACATGATTTTTATCTTTTTGTATACTAACCTTACAAACACCTTTCAGATCATATTTGCTCTCCTGTGTGTTACTGAGCTGAAAACATTTGTAAAAATTCTGTCAGACAGAAACAATTGATTTGTAGTCAAAACAGACTTAAGAATAGCAGCTCAGTCAGACTTGTTATGCTCTTGAATTGGAAGGTTTTGCTGACACAGAGTCCTGTTGTCTTTGCACAAGGTCTGCAGCAGTGGTTATGACTGTGACTTGAAGATACATTTATTCACCAAGTACAATAAATGCATCGGGATCTGTTTGGGTTATATCAGGCACGTACAGTACAGAAACATGTTGAATGGAAACAGAGACAGTGCAGACACTGATTACACACTGCGCACTGTATATATGCACTAATATATAGATTGTAGTAATTATCTACTAGTTATGTAACTCAATTGTTTTCCTCCTTAGTAACCGAGTGTTGTGTTGTTGTAAAGGTAACCCAGTGTCTGCAGTGGTGACATGTAACCTGTTTGTGATTCCGGCTCTGAGGAAGATGCAAGGCATTCTGGATCCAAGGCCTACTATTATTAAAGCTAGGGTAAGACACGAGCACACACGCACACACACACACACAGACACACACTTCAGAACCAAACACCTAACCCTAACCCTTTTAACAGTAACTTAAATGCTGTTGAAGCCTGTATCCTGTTTTATCTTCTTGTAATGTTCTGACGTTGATGTTATTTTAAAGCCACATTATTAGACACTCTATCTCGGCTCTATACAAGAAGAAATTCTAATATTATTGTAAATATGTAGCAGGAGCCAGCAGACGGTCAGCTTAGCATAAAGACAGGAAGGAAAAAAGAGCAAAACCCACTCACCAGCACCTCTGAAGCTCTATTAATCAACATGTCATATATTGTTTGATTGAAGTGCTTCATATTTAGGGTGTGGACATGACTATTCTTTAAAATGAGAAGCAGTGGTTTTAATAAGTATTTAACATGTTAGTAACTCAGTAACGTTTTGTGTGTGTGTGTATATGTGTGTGTGTGTGTGTGTGTGTGTGTGTGTGTGTGTGTGGGTGTGTGTGTGTGTGTGTGTGTGTGTGTATTACAGCTTTCCTGTGATGTTAAGTTGGATCCCAGACCAGAGTACCACCGCTGTATTCTCACCTGGCATCACCAGGAGCCCCTGCCCTGGGCACAGAGCACAGGTCCGCGCGTGCACACACACACACACACACACACACACACACACACACACACACACACACCACACACACACACACACACACACACACACACACACACACACACACACACACACACACACACACACACACACACACACACACACATTGTATACGACTTACTCACATGCATGATCTCTGTCCCTGTGTCTCCAGGCAACCAGGTATCCAGCAGGCTAATGTCAATGCGTAGCGCCAACGGCCTGCTGATGTTACCTCCTAAAACAGAGCAGTATGTGGAGCTACATAAGGGAGAGGTCGTGGACGTCATGGTAATCGGACGGCTATGATGCAGGTACATCAAGCTCTCGTCCTGTACATATGTTTGACTTTGTCATAAAGGTGAGAAAAACACAGACAGTAACGACCCTCCAAACTGTTTCTCTCCCCAGACTTCAGTGTCAGTCGCCAACAGTTACCATGGCAGTGCCAGAACTTCCTGTCTGGACAGGAAATGGGCGGGGGGCAGGAAGTGATGCATGTCTACCTGGTCACCATTAGCTGTGATGTCATATGCAACAGCCAATTGGAGCCAGCGCAGGCTGAATCCTCATTGGTCTGCTCTGAGGAGATCACTGTATTTCAATGGAGAAAAAAAGAGAAAAGAAATATATAAAATATGAGATTTATTCTGTAATATTATTACTATCCTGATGATAATTATTATTAATATTCTTAATTAATATTCTATTTATTATTATTGATTGAATATTATCATCTTAGTAGTAATCATGCCCTCGTCTCTCCTGTTCATTTGCTTTGTGCGTTTAACATGTTTCCCTGGTAGATATAGAGATGTAGAGATTTCCCCTTACTTCTTCCATCTCTCTCCCCCTCCTCTCTCTTCTTTTTCTTCCTCTTCTTATTCTTCTTCTTCTTCTTCTTCTTCTTCTACTTCTTCTTTTTCTACTTCTTCCTCTGCTCTGGCGTCCTTTTTCCAGATACTCCTTGAGAACCCGTCCCTGCAGTATTACTACATCTTCTCCTGTAACACACTGACCCTATCATCAACATTGACAGATATGAACTAAAGACATTATAAAGACATCTTTTGATTCAAGCTGCTGATATCGTTTTGAAGCTGCTGATATAGTTTGTGCCGGTACAGTAAATATGACTTTTTTTTGCCAAAAAAAGGAAAAAATACAAGGATCCTTTGTATTGTTTTTTTTTTTTGTTTGTTTTGTTTTGGGTTTTTTTGTCAATTTCAAACCATACTGAGACACTACAGCTCATCATCACTCTCAGTGAAAGCCATCAAACTCTTGTGAGTGGGTTATTGGCTCAGCTTGAGGCAGGACTTAAATCCTCCCTCACCACACTGGTACGGTCTGCTCCGACATGAAATATGAACAAGATCATTATAATACAATACATAATGACTTTTATGATCTGTAGTTATATCAGAGGTGGGCCACACTGGCAGTATTAGTATTACGCTAACCCTGCATTCAAGTGCTGTTTGATTTACATGAGTTTAAGGTTTACACCATAATACTACATTACGAAATTAAAATCCTTTTTTCTTGTTTTTTTCTTTCTTTTTTTTACTATTAAAAGATTAAGGCTGACTTTACTCTATATTTTTCATATGGTCATAAAATTCCTGCAAAAAAGACTGAAACCAACAACTTGTTAGTGTTTCTCTTTCCCACCTTGTCTGTGGCTCTCAATCACAATCACAACCCAATTGGTTCCTACTGAAGATGAAGATTTTTAAAGGGATAGTTTGACATTTAAGGAAATACTTTAATTCACTTTCTTGCTGAGAGTGAGATAAGAAGATTGACTCTTCATGTTAAACACTAGAAGCAGGGGGGAAAAAAAACAGCTAGTCAGGCTCCGTCCAAAAGGTGACTAAATCCACCTATCTCCACCACCTACTCATTCAGAACGGGTCAGAAACATATAGCGCCAACTTTTTTAAAGGCTCAGTCATTTCCTAAAACAGCTGGGCGGTGTTACTCCAACATAACGGAATAGTGCATTTATTGTGGACTACCTTTAGTGGCAGATTGATAAACTACTGTGTGTGTGTGTGTGTGTGTGTGTGTTCATGGTAGTGAAAGAATATGTCACCCAGTGCAACAGGGAGGAATATCAGGCTTTGGATTCACACACAGTAATTGTCAGTGGGATAATTTAATGTTGGTTTTGGTCTTTTCACAGGATTTGGTAACACTAAGAAAAATGTAGAATATTATCATTCTTTCAGTAGCCAAAGATTACTAACTATACTTACAGCTGGTCTCGAAGGCTGGCTTCGTTTTTTGGCCTCCATCTTTTTTCCAGTTTGTACCCATAAACCACACGAACGTGAACACAGGAGCTTGAATGAGTCGTGCCGTACTATATTCCTAACTCAGAGAAACTCTGACCTGACATCACTTGAAAGCAGGGTGTCGCATTCAGGTGCTCATAAACTATACAACTGGTGTATTTCTACCATGACAGTGTTAAGGTGCTTGTTAAAGTCAAAAATATCAATTCACTTCAAGGCTGTAAATCAAACGACATCATTTGACTGCTTCTCTTTCGATGTACTGTATGTAGTCTGAGCAACACTGAGGAACATAGAAAACCTTGTGTGATATTTAGCCCACGACAAGAGCTTAGTTTACGCCTAGCATTAACTAAAAGTAGAAACTGTTGGTTGCAGTATCCTGCTGATTAAACACTGACCATAAATTGTTTACCAATTAACAAGGACAATTCAAATGCATCATATGCAGTCTGTGTGTCCCAAGCATTCACCAGTGCACCATACCTTAACCTCTCTAGTTCCTCTGATTCTTCCTATCAGTGTGGTCAGTGCCAAACAAACCCACATGGTCAAAAGTCTAATGCTGCATTCAGGTCATGTTGGAATGACTGGTACAAAGCTGTGACACTTACTTTAATGGTACTTCATGACACCAAGATGACATCATTGATATGTTTTTCTCTGCTGCTGATCTTCTTGTTTCAGTTACTCCAAGAAATGTAAAGTGAACATTATTTCCAGATAAGAAGCTCCTCTCTATCTTTCCTCTATGACCTGAATACTGCACTTTTCAGTGTTTCTGACCTTTGACCCCTCTCCTTATAGGCTGATGCCTCCACCTCTCCCCTCGTTCCTCCCTCTCCTCATATTTCTCTTTTCCTCCCCACCGACTTCACACTTGCATGCCCATAAAGGGGGGCGTGTCTTTCTCTTTGGGCAGGACTAATTCCAGGTGTGAGACCAGGGTGCAGCACCTGGGCGTGGCTTCTGATCTGACTAAATGGTACACTTACGATAATTCTTGATGTGATTATTGGTGCGTAAGAAGAGTTTTCCAAAGTCCTGGCTCTGGTACCAACACTGTCTTCTCATTTATTCCTTTGGCTCAGATGTCAGAAACTTCCCAGTTACCTCAAATGCACCATATATATCTATACGTGGCTCATGCTGGGTTCATGCCATGTGATACAGAGTGGGTGACAATTTTGTGCAAGAGTTTAAAGGCAAGGATCAATTGACTGGAAGGCCCACATCCAAATTAAACAAAAAAGTATTAAATTGAAACACATACCATATTTGTTTTTTTTTCCACATTCAGCAGCTCATATTTACAGTTAACCCATTATGACGTGAACGCAGCATCAGAGCATATCCTGGCACCTGCCCAAGGAGGACCAATCAAACCCAGATAGATTCATTTGAATAAGAAGAAGCAGGTTATTGTTAAACTGCCTTTGTACTGAGTGATTCGTAACACTGGACTGAACTCAGTGTCACACTGCACATACTATAAACTATGACCAGCACTTGTAATGAAGCAATGACACAGCATTCTACTACTACTGTATAAATATGATGAAGAGGATGTTTTTTCTGTAATGATATCATTGAAACTGAAGATGAATTAATAAAAATAATCCTGATTATTCTGTACCTTGTGTTTGGGCAAGTTGTTTTTTCTCAGGTAGTCAGTATGTAATGACAAAAATGATCGTCAGTGATGTCGATTTGTCTCTGAAATAGATTTATTCAAAAGGAAAATCTGTATGATACAAAGTAGACAAAGAGCTACACACATGACTCAATCCATGACCCAGTCTTTCACTCAGGTTGTAAACTCAACAAATGATACTAAAGCAGTAATCACCATTTTGAGGTTTGGCATATTGTGTGATGCAGTTATTTAAGATATATTAAGTGGGTGTTTTTGTATTAATAAAGCACTTTGAACTACATTGCTTGTATGAATAATGCTCTATGAATAAAGTTTATTATTATTATTATTAAAATTTGGGATACACTTGGCTTTAATAAGCATACATGGTAAATTTACAAAAACATCAGAAATATTAAGGTAGCCAACACATTTTCAGATGCATTTTTGTTACTACCCATGTTTGTGGTAAATTTTGGCTTTTTTTCTTTTTTATAAAAATGTAAGAAAGGGAATAATTCCACTGTACAGGGTTCACACACTACATTGCATTGTAGCACCTCGCGTCATTGTTTTATCTAGTTGTTGGCATGTTGGCTCCTCCCCCTGTCTGGAGGTGGAAATGACAGTCTGAGGAGGAGGAGCAGGACAGAGGTCTGCGCTGCTGGGTCCAATAAACGAGTAGCAGGGCTGTCAGAGTGAAACTGTGAATTAGAGAAAATAAAGCCAGAAATAAAAGTGCTTGGATTAAAACTAACACTTATTCAACAGTTCCCGGTTGGATTTAGCAGTTAAATGAGTGCGTAGACGGCTCGGACACAGTGAGTATTACAGTGTTTTCGGTCTGGTCTGAAGTGGCTTTGTTATCAACAGGTGCTGCTGCAGGAAGGAGCAAGTTAGCTAGCTAGCTGCTAACGTTAGCCTGATAACGTTAAATAAAATTGACCCACAGTTGCCAATAAAGTAAGTTATAATGGCCGTGGCTACTCGCTAAACTGATGGGAAAGGTTAGTATCAGCCGAAGCCACCATATTTCTGCTGAACATGAAGCTAATTAGCTTCTCACGAAGTTACTTATGTATGACTTTGATAGTAGACCTGGCTAAACAAAACAGTAATTTCTCTTAGCTAACGTTACTCACCTAGCATGATTTGTAGTTCTCTTTCAGTAAGTTGCTAGTTAGCTGTCACTCTGTCAAACACAGAAAGAAACTAACTCACCATTTTAGCACCATTCATGCTGACGTTATGTAATTGTTAACAGCAGAGGACTGTGTTTAGTGTCGTTTTGTCATCTGAGGTTGGTGTTTTCACCCCGTAGCATTGGCTAATGTTGTAAGTTATTGTAATATTACAGCGTGTGTGTTTTTCTGTGGTTATCAGAACAGATTCACTTCTGTTGAATTAAGAAGTTAAGATAGTGAATGAATCGAGACGTAGCTCTTTCATATGCATACAAAAAGTCTTACTCATAGGTCTTACCTGCTGTGTGCCTACAGGAAAAGAAGAAGAGATAATAACTGCCGTATTTTTTTAAATGGAGTAATCTTATCTCTGTTAGAGAACGGTATGGATTGGGTTGTGCCAACATAAGATTTTACCAATGCTATTTAAAACAGTATTTAACACGATTTTCTTTCTTTATATCTTCATCTGATTTGCAATCTTAAGATTCAGGATTGTGGTTGTCAGATATATTGTAATATATTGTGTCAATGATTCAGGGTGAAAAGCCTATGTTGTGTTTGTCAGATACAAAACCTTTGGAGGATAGGTTTGAAGAAATGCAGACACAGATATGTAAAGACAGCAGAGAAAGGCAAACATGTTACCTAGTGAATGTTATCAGTGACAAGGCGCTGTCTTGAAAAACACTGACATTGAAATCACCTAATGTCAGTGAATGATTCTTCCTTTGCAGTGTCATGCTGTGTGCCTGAGGCTGTCTGTGTGGCGTTGATGATAACATTATGCTGCTTTGGCAGTTTATCTGACACATTGTCATGGCTTAGTGTTTTGTGTTCCTTATAATCCATTGGCTCTAGGGAACAAACACTTAATGACTAGTTGGATTTGAAACACACCCAATAACTGGTCAGCTTTAGGCACACAAACTTGGGACTTAAAAACAGTTTTGGAATACAACCTTCATTTTTTGCATTCAATACAGAATTGTTTGGTTATTTCACTGAATTCCAGGCAGTGGGATACACTTCTCTAAAAGTTTAACATGTGGTTATATGCACTGTATACATTGAAATGTGATTTATACCAAAAAGATCCTGATGAAACTTGGGCTTGTCAAGTACCAAACCAGTCCAGCATGCTGCTGTTGTTATGGATAGTTTTTTGGTGAAGGCTTGACCATTATATTCAAGTTGGATCAATAGAATGCAAAAATGTTGCTGTGGCAAAGAGTGTTGATTTTAAATGTATTTATTTTTAAATGTATTGTGTAGTGTGTAGAGTTTGTATGTTGGTTCTGTATGCTATGTGTAGGTGGGGTTTTGGTTGGACCAGAACAGCGGGGCGAGGCCTACAGAAGTGAATGTTGCTGGCTGACTGACTGACTAAATGATAAGGTTTCAACACTGGTCTCCACTCTTTCAAAATAATTTGGCACCATCAAGCAATGTTGCCAACTTAGCACCTTTGTTGCTAGATTTACTGACTTTTCAGAACCCTTTAGCAGCTTTTTTTTAATAATAATAATTAAAAAAAGCAACAAATCCAGCTACTTTTTGAATAAAGCTTGCGAGGTTCCAGTATTGCCCTGTGAACGTAAGGTTGGGCACACCTTTCTATGCTGACCACACAACAGCTGACATGAATGAGTTTCTAACTTTCTCTGTGAGTGATCAGTTTACAAGTAAATATAGGCGATTTCACAGCACAGCCATTGTCTTGAACCTTTGTGTATGGGGATTCTGTCGGACGACATTGCGGTTATAAATTAAGGATTTTAGCCGTGAGGAGCAGCAGATGGCTTGGAAGTGACTGCTGGTTAACACGAAGTCTTAATGGGACAACATAAACAGAAAAACAAGTAAATGACAACAGTTTTCCTGGGAATTCATCTGTATTACAATACTGCCGATGTTGTCAATGAAAGTAAGAGAGAAGCACACAGATAAGGGGCTGAAACCAGCTGACACTAGGCTGAATGCAAATAGCCTACGATGTGGTCCAGCCATTTCAAATAGTCTTGTTTCTGATGTTGCATATTGGCATAAATATTAACGATTGATACATTACTGACAGGTCTGGACTTAACAGCAGCTAAGAAGCCATTTTTATGTATCATAATTCACAAGTTAGTACAGTAAAAGAATAATTCAGTATGTGTTGTTACAAAATTAATAGGTTTTCATAGGATTGGACTATATTTAAAACATAGGAGGAATGTGTAGCTAGTCGACAGAAGGTACCTTACCTTCAGTTATAGTCTGTGTTATAGGTAGGGCTGAACAATATGCCAAAAAAAAAAAAAGATCACAACTATTTTGACAGATATTGCGATTGTGGTATGAGTTACGATTTTAGTGGGAATGGTAATTTTTCATTTCATTATAACTGAAAGAAATATAAAATGATGGTGCGATTTTTGCTGGGGTGTCAACTCCTGCGATCTGGATGTTGCATTTAGCTATATTGCAATTTTGATAATATTGTGATTAATTGTTCAGCCCTAGTTATTGGCTGTCAGCCCAGCCAGTTACCTGCAGCTGTATAGAATACTGTATAGGACAGTATGTGAACTCTGATGCTTTGAAACTTGGCTCTACAGGCAGGAATGAGGTCACATGGCTATGGTGATAAAGTCAAGGCTGACTTTTACGGACACACATGAACACACAGAGAGAGAGCTGGTGAAGCAGTGAGGTGAGGGCAGCGAAAAAACCACCCAAAAAACAGAAGTCCTCTGTTCTCTGGAATGCTCTCTCGCTCACTCTCTCACTCTCGTTCTCGCTCTGGTTCTCTGACCTGATTGGGACCCACAGTTAGGCTGTTGCCAAATCAACATGGGTCACCAAATCAGGGTTAGACTGATGTAGCCACTTCCACTAGGCCTAGTCTTGTCACCTGGTCAGTGTTGCCCACCTCAGATATAATGAAGGTTAGGTTTCTCCAGCCTTGGTTAATCAATGTGCTTAATTCTGACTGTCAGTACAGTTTAAATATTGTAAAAACTTAATGTTTCTGAGGCTATTCCACGATATATATTTGTATATGTTTAATTGTAAGCACGTGGTTGACAAATATTAGAGAAATATCTGTTAAATCTTTCCACAACTATTCATTGAAATATCAATTCCTAGTTGAAAACTAAGCTTTTTGACAGCTGTTCATCTTCTCTCATCATTAAGTTTACGTCCGCGTTCCCTATTTTCTCCTTCATTTTGGCTCTTTTCCTCTTTGTCTGGTACAAGGTGGTACAGCCCTTTTTAAGAATGTGCGTGTATGTTTCAGTGTGTACTGTTAAACACAAGATAAGAGTCGGCTCTGCTTCTGCTCCCAGTGACATTCACAACACACACACAGACCTGCTGCTTTACTCACTGTGTGTTAGTCACAGCGAGATTTCCAACATTATTTACATGTTGTGGCTATAATGGTGATCCTGACTGAGACTGAGAACTTTTCTGCACAACTTTTTGTCTTGCTTTTTCCACTCAGTAGAACAGCACAAAGTAATAGTGCTTTTCTCTTTTCGTCAACATTGTTGAGGATGTCGTTGTCTTTTTTGAATAAACCTAATTGGAATTATCAAGGGACAAAATCGGCTCAGTCTTTATGTTCAGAGTAAGGACACATTTTGTGACTGATACGGTATGTAATTGAACTCTACAGTGTTTGCCCTCCTTTAATCCCTCTCTTTCTGCCACTCTCTCTATGTCTCTTTACCAGGGCCAAATGTTTTAATATGTACCAACAGGTGAATATCACTCTTGCTAGGGTTCCTTAGAGCTGTGCTGCTTTACTTTATACTGCTGTGATGATCATTGTATTGTTTATAGCTGTATTTAAAGAGTTGATGAGCAACAGAACATAAACCGCTTGTAGAATAAAGGAGGAATTTCACTGCTGGAAAAGGGACCGTTTCTTAAAACTAGGTCACCTTTGTAGTATGCAGTTATTTTTGAAACTGGTACCATATAGCCAGAGAAAAAAAGCAAAAAAAGGTTGTATAAGCAGCCTCACAGTAGGGGTGTAAAAGAATATTGATACACTTGAGTATCATGGTACTATGTTTTGTGCACTTGCAACTTGTACAATACAAATAACTCAGTCAATGCTTTATTTCATTTGAAAAGACAGCATTTCCATACATAGACTGTACTTGGTTGGCCCGCTTAGCTAGATTAAGACCCATCCAAGTAGACAAAATCACTCAGTTACAACTTAGGTCAATCTTACATTAGAACGCCTCATTTCACTTTTCAAACTAAATCATTTTTTGCCAAACACCATTTGAGTTGCATGTGCTGCAGTTACTTAGTGGGGACTAGAGGCTTCTGTGTGTAGCCTCCTAGCTAGCATCTACCTACACCCTGCATTTGAGGCGTTTAAGGTACATACGTAAATTGTAGCGACAGAAAAAAAACGTGTGTTACATACTTTGGATAAACCGTAGCTACTTTCTGTAGCAGAGGGTCGTCAGTATTGCCCCATGAGTTGGGCTTTCCTTCTGCAGTCACACCTCTCTATGCTGACTGCACGGCAGCTGACGTGAATGAGCTTCTTACTTTCTCTCTGAGTGATCATTTTACAAGTACATATAACCAAAAGCACAGCTGTTGTCTTTAACTTGTGTCTATTTTGTCAGACAACATTGCGGTTATAAAATCTGGATGTTAGCAGCAGCTGCTTGGAAGTGATCACTGCTAACATGTTGTCTTAATAGGCCACTTTTCAGTTTGTATTTCAAACTTGTTCTGTGTGGTCACCAGACGTCCCAGTTTCCAGTTTCAAGCTGTGTGTCCCGAGTCCTGACAAATATGAAATGTTAAATGTCATGGATTTCAATATTGGCTACCAAATTGTGTACTATTCACCACAATTATCATTATTACCTAACCCAATATAAAAATGCACCACACCTCTGAATTCAGGGCTGATATCCAATGAGTCATAGGTAAGCATCATAGGCTATGACGCTGGTGGGTCTTTCTGACAGTATGCAGTTAGCTGTCATTCTGAAGAAAAGCTCCAGGAGGTTCACTCCTTCCCTTGTAAGGTACCAGGCAACGAAAATGCTGTGTTCATGGCGCCCGTGGTGTTGAAAGATGTACTCGGGAGGTTTGGATTGAGATTTATTTAGATCCCCATTAGCCACAGTGTAATAGTGGCTGCTCTTCTGTGGTCACCACAGGTTTTTAAATAATCCTTCAGTGATAGAACATTAACATTAATACATTGGCTCAGTTTCTTTGCACCATATATTCTTTGAGTTCTTGATACAGCCATGGAGCCATTTCATTTCCCACAGTTTGTTGTGTTTCAGGGGCATGTTGTCATTAACTGGTATTAACAATCCTCTTTAATATTATTTTTGACCAGATTTTGGAACATTAGTCCTCTCTCCAATTGCAATTTAAATAATGATTTCTACAGCCTACTGGAATTGATGTTTTTGAGAACATTTCAGCAACATTTGTTAAAAATAGATCAATGCAAGTCGACGATTGTCCTGCGACATATTTTTGTTGGCTTTCTAATAATCTGACAAATTACATGTATGTGAAATAATTGTCCCCTCTCCTGATGAGAACGTCTATGGTGAGGGCATAAGTGCATGAATGTGCAGAACACTTAATGCTCCCGGTTTAGGGGTTTGAAAATATGGTCACTATTGTTCTGTTGTCTGACAACAGAAACAGTAAAACATATAAATGAGAACACAGAGAGGAGGAGAGAAGCAAACAGACAAAGGGCAGAAACCAGTTGACACTAGGCTGAATGCAAATACTACGTGGTGCAGCCATGTACTAGGTTTTGACCTGGTCCTGTTTATTGTTTGTTTTAGAGATACACCTGTCCACACGAGGCTCACTGTTGTGCTCTTCATCTTAAAAATAGATAAATAAAAGAGAAAGAAGCTGAACACAGTGAAGTTTGTTGTAGTGAGGATAGTGAGTAGATACTTCCTCCATGGGTGTGCATCTGCCACACCGACGTCACACCACTCATCACAGAGCACCGGTGGGTGTAGCTAACTGAGCTACCCCAGCTGTAGGGCGTCTCTTTCAGCAGCAGTTGGAATGAAGGTGGCCACCTCCTCTTCCATACGCTGCTGTGTCTTTACATCTGTATCCAACATTTTTTCATGAAACTACCGCTTTAGTAAATACACGGGTATTTTACTGTCAGCGTTTTGCTGTTGCTATAGCAAGAGAACCACATGGCGGGGGCTTGTTTTGGCTCGGACATGCCCTGTGACTGTTCTTGGAGGCAGACCTACAAAGAATGAGGAAGTACAGCTCGCAATCTAAACAGGTTGCAAAACTCCTCCTGATGACATCACCTGAGGGAATTTAACAGCTATAAGCAGAGAGATAATTTCATATATGGAAGGCAAAGGGACATTTACTGCCATTCATATACATGTACTCTCCAAACTAGAAATCGGTGAAGTCGCCTTTGTTGCTGATGCTGTGCTTTTGCCAGAACTAACAGTGCACTGCACCTGTTGTTTTAGCTGAGTATACAAGGTTTTGTTTTAATACCCTCAAGAGGAGCCAGTCGCTGTTTGTCATTGTTACACATCTTAAATAAACAAGTAACACAGAGATAATCCTACAGTAAACATCAGACTTTGAGTTTATAAAAACTCTGCTTCATGTCATCACCTGCCGCCCTAAGGAGGAAATAGAAGCATCTTTGATGAAATAATGAGCTTATGACATAATATGTTGCCACGTGTCATTTATTGTCACGTCAGTGTGTTTATTTTGTGTCTTTATATGTTTATTTTAAGTTGAACACCATGAAATTTGTCAATTAAACATTAAAGTTAAAAATCTAGTAACCAAAAGCAAACACTGCAAAACGTTTGGGAGTGTATACTTGGTATAGGAAGTGGTTATGGGATTTTAACTAATATCTCTCTGTAAGCTGCTGCTCTGGAATGTCATTGGAGTATTTAACCTCTTTTTCACATGCATGGATTCAATTATAACACACTGATTCATATTTTCTCGCATCTCACTATACCAGTGTATGACGAAATAGCTACTTTCTTTTCCCAAGTGATGTTTCCACACGTGGATTTCTTTTTTTCAGAAGCTCATTTATTATCGTAGAGGAGGAGGAAGCTGTTGACTGTAGCCATCAGCTTTTGAGTTCAGTGGATAAAAAAACAACTCAGATCCTCCGCTTTGCAAGAAAATCAAAATAAAGTTAACTGGTTGTCTCCAGGTTGTCATTCATTCATGACATTTGCATAAAGTTGAACTTTTCTCATCCTCATCATGTTGTAGTGCTACTGATTTGACTTTTAACACTTTAGCTTCCTTGCCTGCAAATCAGTTCTGGGGTCTTGCTAAACTGATCCTGAATGCATTCAAAGATCTATTATCAAAATAGCTTCTTTTGATTAACTAATTTATCAGTTGACCAATAGTTGCAAGTCTTAAAAAAAATAATGTGAGTTGTTTACATAATTTCGGTTGCAGGAAATCATGAAATTACAATGTTTGAAGAGTACAGAGAGCATTTTTCTTAAAATATCTTTACACAGTATCAGTAACTGGGTTTCCATCACATTTTTGCGCAAAATAGAAGTGAATTTTATTAGAAATGTCAACATAACACAATAGTGGATGGTCTGTGTTTCCATTGAGTGATGTTTTGCAGATAAGGCTGGGTTTTCTCCTCTTGTGATATTGTTCTAATTAAACATGACGACAGATTTCCAGCAGTCCGCCTCTTGGTTGGAACTGACTCCCCGAGACCTGATATGACAGGAGCCGTGACTTGAATGCGAAAAAAGTGTTTCCATCTCACTTTTGCAAAATATTGCTTTGTCAAATAGTCTAAAGAAACACCTCATGGGAGCAGAGGCCTGCTTGAATATGGCAAAAATCATAATCACAATTATTTTGATCAATATTGAGATCACGATTATTTAACACGATTACTCATTGACTTTGGAAACACCACGCATTTATTGAACTTAAAAAAAATTAGTATTTTTAACAGTGGACTTTCTTGAACTTTAAATAGATTTGAACGGAAAATTTAATAAAACAATTAATTAAAAAAATTATATAAATAAATAACATAATATATATCTAAATATATACAATTAAATATAAAAATAAATAAATGAGATCAAAATGAATAAGATCAACTATGTTGTGACATTAGTGTACTTCCACAACCTACTAACATATATTCAGTATATAAAAATAATAAATAAAAATAAATTAGACCAAAATAAGGTAGATCAAATGTGTTGTAGTGCACTGCACCAACAAATTGAAAACTCATTGGTAAACTATATTCAACATATTCCGCTCAGTAACTGGCCCGACTATATATGGAAAGTCTCTGAACTAGCAAACTGCTCAAGATGACGCACTGCCACGTATGTTGGTAACATACGCCGAAACGTAACTAGGAAGTGGATGGGGGGAGGGTTTTTGTAGGGAGGATGAAACTTGTTGCAAAACAGAATGTGACATAATAGTAATTTTTTTTTTTTTTTTTTGCATTATTTAGGAGTTTTTTCAAAAGATTCATGGCTTTCTATTACTCATTTGTAAGTTTGTTATTTCAAATTGTGTAAAAAGTAGGTTAATGGAAACACAGCTGGTGAAATTACATGTTAACACATTTCTTTTTTTTTTTTTTTTTTTTTACTGCAGCTGAAGACAGTGATTAATCTGCTATGATCGATAAAATATTTGGTGAAGTATCTGCATTTCCTTCGTCTATTTGCTGTTTTTTGAAGAATCCTTAATTTTCATTGTTCAAATGTGAATAGTATTGCTATCGAGATATTTGGCATAAATACAGAGTTATGAAATCTTGTCCACATCGCAGCCGCAGCCCCCAACTCTTTATTGGAAGAGCTTTTTTGTTTCCCATAGCTTTGCCTTGAACTGTTGCCTCAGCACGACACGCATGCTTAGACACATTCATGCATACACACCAGGGGGTAAGCTGTGGTGACAGATGGTGTTGTGTGTGTGTGTTTGTGTGATGGGGGAGTCCTTGCTTTAGGTTATAGCTGATCAATCCTGTGTGTGTTTCTTCAGCAGTGCAGTCCAGGCAGATACAGTCTGATTTAACCAAGTCACTATAGTCTGAGTTGGAAACAGCTGCAGGTCTTCATAAGCCATAGTACAGGCTTTTCCAGCCAAACTGGGTGTCAACACCAAATCCCACATCATCAGCCAGAAACACTGATCTTCAAACACAGCTTTCAATGAGAATGTATGGATCACTACTCAGAGCAGCTCATGGATCGGTTTCCTAATGGATCTGTTTCCTAATAGCTTTCCACAACAATAGTATTTAAATGGGTAGGACAGAATACATGTACTCAGTTTGGGCACCTGTTAGCAGTACTGACCTGTCTCAGTATCCAACATCAACGCTCTGACTCATCTGCCAATGGTTAGTGAATCACAGAACTGCTGAGAATTAACTTTGAAAGCCAGTGTAATCAATAAACACATCTTCCAACAGGCATAAAACCCTTAAATGAAACTTTAACACACACACACACACACACACACACACACACACACACACACACACACACACACACACACACACACACACACTATTTAAAAAAGAAGGTTTGACAGTTTAATAATTAATACTGCATTTTGTCAGGTGTGACATGCAGCCAATCAGATGCCTTTTTCATAGCCATTCTGTTTTATGTGATTTTCTCTAACTCAGAGAGAGAGTGCATGGTGGGTAGCTGAGACACACCAAAGGCTTCATATAACTGAGCCATGCCATTCTTATGTTAATGTAATTTGTGTTAATGTTAGGCCCTGACCTGGTTACTCAGGTAACAGCTCATGTCAACATTGTAACTGGAAAAGAAATATCATAGGAAATCTCATATTCCAGTTGTAGTATTGACAATGCAAACAGCTTTTCACCATCTGTACAACTGCCTGACACGAGCACTACCAGTGGTCAAACACTCCACACTAAAATCAAGTTTTGAGAGTTGATTTGAGGAAAATAAATAAATAATTGAGGTGAGACATCTCCAAGAAGTGTTACATCTCTAGCAATAATAATAATAATAATAATAATAATAATAATAATTATAATAATGATGATGATAAACTTTATTTGTATAGCACCTTTCATATAAGAAATGTAGCACAAAAACATGTTATAAATAATAATGTAAAATGAAAAACATTAAAAAACATGTAATATTAGATAGAATAATAAAATTAAAATATTTCATATTTAATTTGACTTAATAACAAATCATTAAAATAAGTGATTACATAGAAAGCAGAAAATCGGTGCAAAGCAAAGTACAAAATTTAGTTAAAAGCTAAGGTGAAGAAATAAGTTTTGAGTTTTCTTTTAAAAATACTTAGTGAGCCGGCCTCTCTGATATCTATAGGTAGTGTGTTCCACAGCTTCAGGCTGCAACTTTCAAAGGCTGCATGCCCAATTTCCTACGGTGTTGTTGGGAACCTTCAATAATAATAAAAACCTTCTAAAAAGTAAATTTGGCAGCATGATACCAAAGCTGTGTCCCTAATCCATACTACGTACCAATTCTGAGTATGTTTTAGGTCTGTACTGTGTTCACGGTTGAATTATGACAACATTAAGGATACTCTAATGCCAGCACAGATATTAAAGACTCCTTGGATTCTGTGAGATATTACTTTTCATAGCAGGAAATGCACAGGTGTAAGTAATGCAGTGTTCATGTCATATCATTTAAACTGTAATTACAAAAAACAGCTGGGTGGGAAAACCCATTCACATTAACCTCCAACTGGTATTTGTGAGTTGCAGGTATTGGGAATTTATATATATATATATATATATATATATATATATCTTTTGAGGCCATATGAACTTGAAAAAAGAAACAGGTGTAAACTGCTTGAAGGCACACACTTGTATCTTTTTTAATTGAAGTAATTAGTAAGTGATATTTGTTGTCAATATTCCAAATCTGTAATTTTAAATATTCTCCATTCAAAACTTTGATTGTATCCTTGTTGGTCTTTTTTTTATCATTAATTTTGGGTTGGAACAAACAGAAATAAATCTTCCTCTTAAATATGTTCAGATCTTCATCCAAGTCACAATTATGAACAAACACAATATATTTGAACTAATAACACAAAAATCACTGTATTGTTCTTGTCCATAATAAAAAAACATCATTCAGACATTGACAGTGACGCTGGAAAAAGGATGAGAACCCTGCAGCCAATGGCATCAAGAACAGCTAGCTGGAGTCAGGCGCTATCAAACCTGGAGTCCAGTCAGTGAAACAACACTGGAGGTGTGGGTTGGAGCTACTTTGACCTATAAAGCGTGGTGTGTTGTGATCACTCACACACACAGCATACATGACACATACTCCCCTCCCCCATCTATGGAATTTTGTTCCCAGGGCTGCTCGGCATTCCTCACTGCTGCATCATGGGACCTCTGCTCTCTCTCTCTCTCTCTACGTGTGTGTGTGTGTGTGTGTGTGTCTCTCTCTCTCTCTCTCTCTCTCTCTCTCTCTCTCTCTGCTTGTAAGAGATAGTTGTTATTGTGGAACTCAAAGATAAGGCATCCATCCATCTCTGTGTTTATTTTTACCTCCTTTCTCTATCTCTCTCTCTGTCTCTCTCTCCATCCATCCACTGTTCTCTCCCACCTCCTCCCTACATAGTACTCTGTTCAGTGTGTGTGTGTGTGTGTGTGTGTGTGTGTGAGACCACCCGGTGGCTGACAAAGCTGTTGTCATGGTTATATGTGTGGAGAGTGGGGGACTGTCATGACATTGTTGTCTCTGAAGTGCTGAGGAGAGAGAGATTAGTAGAGAGAGGTACAAAGTGACCAAGTTGTATCTTGTGTTTGTCATAGGTTAAAGAATATCTGGACCCAAATTCAGGCTCAAAGGCTGGAGTGGTCGAGGTCAAAGATTTATTCAACAAAGAAAAACACAAAAGTCTTACTTAGATGAAGAAACCAAAATGCAATCAGGGGTGGCAAGGAGTCTAAAGGCCAAAAGTTAGGAACGCCAAGTCTAACTGACAAAACACAGGAAGTAATGAAGGAAACTGAACCTGGAAAAACTCAACAGAAACAAAACAGATGAACTGACAGAGACTTAAATACACAGGGGAGGCATGGGTAATTGGACACAGGTGAAATACATCAGGGCAGGGCAGGGCAGCCAATCACAAAACTAGAAAAGCACAGGTAGTAAAATAACAAGCAGACACACAAGGAAGTAATTTTAGAATAAAACAGGAAATAAACAATGTCATTATAGAGGCAGATGATGACATGATCATGTTGTGCTCTTAAAGTAATACCTATCACCTGTATCTGCATGATGTTATATATTGGTTGACTGAATAATGGCATGAATAAGCAGGTGTAAAGGACTTCCTGTTGAAGTGCTCGGTGAATGTATCTCATAGTCAACTTTAATGTTAAGCTCTGGGAGCATAGCGAAAAGAAACCTAAGAATAAGTCTGATGGGAGTGACTGGATCCAGAACTGATGGAAATCCCTGTCTGATCGACTGAAGCCCAATATATAGATTTATTCTCTTTAAATCCAGTCAGGAGTCGTCATGAAGAACAAGCAGCTTGAATCTATAGTCAACAATATCATCATCATATCAAAATACTACAGCCTATACATACATGTTGTTGCACAAAATCCCCTCCCATTGTGTCGAACACTAGAAATGAATTTCCTGTAGTTAACAATTATATAGAAATGTCAAACGTGCCTCACGGATCTATAAACTTATGTCTGAATATAATGTCTGTCTGAATGTCTGAATTTATTCTGATCTTGTAGTTCTTTGTTTTTATTTAATTATTATGTCAACGGCTCAACTTTCTGTATTTGTATTTTCCGTCATGTTATATTACTTTTAACATTTCAACATCATGTTTGCTTTGTGTTTGTGGTTAGGAAAGGAGGATTTATCATCCAAGTGTTATAAATGAACGCTTATGTGTAAGTGCAGTTGGATTTTGTCCTCACTGCGTTAGTCTTTTCCTACGTCCTTATGAATTCTCCTTCACATCTTTCCATGACCTCATGAAGTTTCCCATCGAGGACATGGAGAGATGTGACATTGACATGACTCTTAAAGGTAAAGCCTACAAGCCTGATCAGCGTGCCTGATTATCAAACAGCCTGAGTTTCTAGCCTCACTGGAGGTGATATCAGTGTTATTCAGTGTTATCTTGACCACTATCAGATCCAACAAGATTTTATCCTTTTTTAAGTGTTCCAGTCAGAAAACGTAACCAGATGGTAAACTAGTTTATACACAAGTTGATTAGTGATGCAGAGATTACACAGGTCAGTTGTGTGGTTTGCTGTATGGTGTCAATTGTGACTTTCTCAAGCCACTTTTTCACACAAACCCCTCTGTTATTGAACACTCATCCAGCCTATGTTTGACCAGTCATACCAGACTGTTGGTCACAGGTAAATAAGCATCTGATAGTCACCATTCCCATGAGACCTGGGTCTGATGGGGTTACTTCAGGAAACATGGCAGCTAAATGACTATGAAAATGCCTCGTGTTGGTTTTGGAGGAACGTTGGGTTACAGAATCAAACTAGATTAATTACATTTTCTTGCTCTCTCCACAGGTGAATCATGGCTGCCCTGTTTACCGAGCTACCCTCCTAGACTTCCGTGATATATAGACATACATATACCTAAACATCCCTGGAATATACACAAACGCACACACTGTTGACTTTTGTGTGTGTGTGCGTGAGGGATGACGACCTCCCATTTGAACGGCCACGTTGCTGGGGAGGGAGGAGGAGGAGGAGGAGGAGGAGGAGGAGATGAAGAGCTGAGGGGAGGACAGCAGCACCGAGAAATGGCCGTCGACTGTCCAGGAGAGCTGGGTGGTCGAATGCTGCCACTCCGACGATCTGCACAACTGGAGAGGATACGACAACACCAGGTATACACACACACACACACACACACACACAGTTGTTACTCAGTTACACAGCTGTTCATCACTCTTTTACTCGGGGTTGCTGTACTAGAAAGTGCAAAACAAGAATGGAAACAGAATACAAAACAGATAGTGTGCTACGTCTCAATCACTAGCCAGAGTCCGTCAGCGTATCTTTGCATGAGCTGACTTCACAAGAGCTCTGAGGCGCTTATACTTTATCCTTTCTATTTTATGTTATTTTTACATTTCCACTGAACTAAATTCTACAATGAAACATTTGAATTTTTACTCCAGTGCATTTCTGACACCAATGGTCTCTATGACAGTGACCAGAAGGATGTTAACACGGCAAAGAGAAAGAGGCACTTACATTTCCCATAATGCTGCACAATAGCGTCGTTAATTTAGTTCTGTGTGAACTAAATGAACCTCCCCTGTGGGTCGGTCTCCGCCCTCTGCACATATGATAAAGCCCCCTGCACTGCGTAGTGACAAGGAATGGTTCCAGCTTCACGGCCGTTCAAAAATACATGTTTATATACGTAAACATTCAATGCTGGTGACAGTGACATCATCAGTGTGTGGACGTGTTGATGACTGCACGCTCTACCCAGGCACCACCCGTCACCTAAACACCCAAACTGAGTTTTTCCAGCAGGTGAGAGTGTGTCTGACATGGACAATCTGCTGTTGTGAACCAAAACTCTGGAGAGTTCATATTATAAAAGGGCTCATGATCACCTGTTCTGACTCATCGTGAAACATAAGAATATTGTGTAGTAGGCCTGACAGGTTTCAGAAAAATATCCAATTGCACTTACAATTGCAGTTATTAGCCAATAGGTATGTATTTGTATTTGTGCTACATAGTTTTAAACTAGATATGATTGTAACAAAACATTATCAAAAACATATCTTGTTCTTACATACAGTATCTTAACATATCATCTGTATTCAAATGAAGATCTGTATTTACATTTAAATTAAAACTATACACAGTAACAGATCCAACATCAAAGTGTTTATATTCATTAAACCTACCAGTGTTGTAGTTCCCCCTCCCCCCTTGATTTAACATTTAAAACCACAGTAAAATGCTTCTGATCCAGTGATGCATCAGTATTAACGATCTAATAATGTAAGTCTGTAAGTGTGATATTTGTACATGATGCGAGCCTCCAGGTAGCCTCCGCCCTTTCAGCCAATCAAATGCTAGCATGCCTAAATCGGTTGTCTTGGAGAAGTAACCTCTGGGAGGGGACATCAGAATGATCTAATTTAACTTCAAACAGCGAGTTCCCTCAAATATTGGTAGTGACATGTCTCTACTGTCCATATGCAAACCTACGCCTTTGAATTTCCCCCTGTTGGTCCCTTATGAACAGCAAAGAGACACAGCAAACCATCTCTGAGCTATATGAACACTGGCAGGGAGCGTGTTAACCAGACAACAGAGGAGATTCCTTTTTTGTTGTTGTTTCATTAACTCACAGAATTGACACTAATTAATTACAGCAGGGTAAATTTACTGGTGGCAGTCGTCATTGTATCTGGTGAAATCAGCAGTTACTGACTTAGACTTTCACTTTCTAGAACTTGTTAAGATGCACTGTGAATTATCATTGAGCTCTTGCAGTTTGAACATCGCACTCTTTCTAAATTTTAATATAAAAACAATTAACTGTTCAGCCCTATTGCGTAATTGGCATTAAGTAAAAGATCTGTAAAAGAGCTTTGTAGCCGATCACATGTCAGCATGTACAGATCTCAGATAGCTTCTGTTTAACCGAGAGAAGATGAAACTCCTCATTTCCAGGGGGATGTTAGGTTGATTTTATTATTGGGCCACTTGATAAACAAGTTGATTTTAGATTGGCCGATTATTCAATGTAAGAATATATTGTACAATGTATTGTACATTGAGTTACAATGTGAAGTGGAGCTACAATGATATGTTTTCCTGTCCGTGTGTGTGTGTGTGTGTGTGTGTGTGTGTTAGGAGGACCTCCGACGTCGTAGAGAGGAGGAGGGTCGGCAGCTGGACCTGAACGCCTCACTCAGGCTCAGGAAGCTCTCCCAGAATCCCCACATCGGCATCGACAACCCCACATTCCTGGAAGACACATACATACCGCAGCAGCCAGCGCTCGGCAGCCAGCACACACAAGCACCGCTGGGTACAACATACACGCACAGCTAACAGCACAACAGCACAACAGCATTTCAGCAAAGATCTCAGAGGGAAAGGAAATAATAAAGAGGTTGAGGTGAAAGAGATGTTGGACAGATAATTCAAAGAGCCACGGAGAAGAGGGAGGGGGGGGGCAAGAGGAGGGTAAAAATAAAGAGATGGAGTGAGGAAGCTGGGAGGGAAAGGAATGTAAGGAAGACATGTCTGCTGTCAGGGAGGGAATTCCTTACGGAGGGAGAGAAGGACGTGAGAGGCTCTTGAGGGCGACTTAATTAAAACGTTGTCAGGGGTGGTATTGTTTACACACTCACGTAATCACACAAACAGGAACACACACTGTAGAAGCGAAGTCTCGACTAGGAAATGAGAAGCTCATTCAGACACACGTTACTCTGAAGCCAGAACAAGCAAGTTGTCGCCTCACATCATTTGAAATAAGAGTGATTTTAAAGATGCGTTTGATTTGGATATTGACGTGAATGTGTGTGCGTGTGTGTGTGTGTGTGTGTGTGTGTGTGTGTGTGTGTGTGTGTGTGTGTGTGTGTGTGTGTGTGTGTGTGTGTGTGTTTCTTGCAGAGTTGGAGGAGTTGTTGCTGTCACTGAAGCAGGTCCGGGGCTGTCTGTCCGACCAGCAGAGTCAGAATGACATCGAACTGGTACTTGCACTACTAAACAAGGTAATATGAAGGGAATTAGATGGAAAGAGCCTTGGGTGAATATGTAATTGTGGTATTTTTCAATACTTTCTGACCTCCAAGGTAAAAAGAGATTTAAAAAGGGTTAGCAGTGTCGTCTGAGCTGCAGTATCCGTGACAATGGGGGGGCCTCACAAGACTCCTGCAGCTGCAACGAAGGCTTCGCTTTGGGAGGAGGAGGGTGGAGACTACAGTTGGACAATTACACTATTTTTGGAAGTGATGAGCCCCTTTTGTACCAGTATCACATTTTATTAAATTGGATGACTTTCATTGCAAAAAAAATAAAAAATAAAAAATGGAGTGTTTCTCCTGGTCAGAGTCAAAAAGCCTTAAATGGCCCCTGTTAAACCACAGGAATCTTTCCAGGAACCCAGGAACCTTTTAGGAGCTCAGAAACCCAGAGGAACCGAGTTTTAGTTTGGGTTTCTGAGGAATTGTTCCTGCTCCTGGGGTCCAAATTTTTAATGACCCAGGAACTGTCTGGGTGGAATTTACACTGCGGAATGTTGCTGACTAGTCAAACATGAAAAATAAGATATCTCTATTTCACCCCAAATGTATGATTGGTTGCAAAACTGCTGCAGCTGCAGTTCACCACTGTATTTAAGACCAGAATTGCTGCTGTCATTTGATGGTCCTGTATTCTTTTGGAAGGTCATTGCTAATATACTTGTAAACCAAAAAACTGTCAAGTTACCACTCTGTCTTAAACCATTAGTTACTTCTGTCTTAAATGCATTAGTCAGTCAAAAACATGCAAGCACACATTCCTAGTAGATTACTTTGTAACAATAATGGCTTCATTGTGCTGTGTAGCTGGTGACTCTTGCAGTAAAGTAATCCAGTTCAATTCAATTTTACTTGCGTAGCGCAAAATCACAACAAACATTAACTAAAGGCACTTTGTAGAGGAAGGTCAAGACCTTACAAACCCAACAGTTGCCACAGTGAGCAGCACTTGGCCTCCAACAGAAACCTCCAACAGAGCCAAACTGAGAGAGGGAGAGATCTGGATCCTGCAGCTCCAGAGTCAGAGATATCTGCAGAACGAGGACAGAGAGAGAGAGAGATAAGACACATAGTTAATGAGTGTCTTCTTTCTCAAACTTTCTGTATATTCAGAAGAGAGAGAAAGAGAAGAGGTGCTCAGTGCATCATGGGAGTTCCCCCAGCTGTATAGGCTTATAGCAGTATAACTAAGGATTAATAATTGTCTTCTTCAAATACGTCTTCAGACTCATGGATCTATTACTCTGATTGGCTGTCCTGAATTCTACTTCATTTAGTGCAGCAGATAAGCTGTGGAAGGTTTGGTGCATTTAGAGACTAAATCGTGAAACTTTAGTTTGTTTTCAGATGTGGAGGCATCCCAGATGTCACCTCCGGGACAGGGCAGGGCCCCCTGGAGTAACGAGTGTGGTCCAGACCAAATTAGCATGTTGGCTTCTGTTTAGAATGATTGCTAATGTGCTAGCTAGTCATGTAATTCCACAGAACACAGCAGAAGTTGTCAGTGTTTTTAACGAGCTATTATAGCTACCTTAACACCTGGAAACGGTGGGGTCTGCAGTCCCCTGGAAAATATGATGCTCTAAGCAAAATTATGGCGCACAGATATAGCAGCAAATAAACATCTTTATTAGAACAAAAATGCAATTTTGGCAAAGATACACCTGATTATAGTGGAGGGATGGGACCAAAAACTGGAAAAATGTAATGCTGAGGTCAATGACCTCTCAAGGTCACCAGAGGTCAGATACAAATTGCCTCCACGTCTGAAATAAAACTTTGGGGTGTGTAGATCATATGCTGAAACCTTCATGCTTTAGTCATAAAATGCACAGTTGGTTTGCCTGTCTGCTCCGCTAAATGTCTCACCGTGCCTGAAGCAACCTGCCACACCCACACAGCCCCTTGTGTTTCTTAATGCAGAGCTGTATTCCCACTTACCAGCCTGTATGTGTCCCATTCTGTACTAGGTGATGTTTGTGAAGAAAAGTTCTTTTTCTTTTATTATAATTTTATATGATTTTTGGTTATTCTGTTCAGTGGGGCTAGAGAATTTTGCAAACTGATCTGAAAAAGATCTGTATGGACACAAATTCAAGCATTTTCGGAATCGGCTTCACAACAGTAGTAATACTGTGATAGAAGCTGTTTTTAGTTGCACTTTCATTTCACTTTAAATTGATGTAAAAACAGGTAGAGTGTGGTGAAAGGACAGCCTAGATGTGCTTCATGTGTGAGCCCCAGTTGAGTGGATCCTGATGGAACTTCCTGCTGTCTTTTTCTTCCTTCAGTCTGATTTCCAGTCAGCGCTGAAGATCCATAATGCGGTGGCCACCAGCATGCATCGACCCTCTCCTCCATACCCACACACACAGCAGGCACTGCAGCTGGCCATGGAGGTAACACATGCTTATCCAAATTACATGTATTTCAAATGATCATTTATTTCCCATTCCTTGACAGTCTTTATTGCATCATGTTCAACTGACACAAAGCTACACACACACACACACACACACACACACACACACACACACACAAGATGACAGTCCAGGTCAATGAGTGTAATAATGGGCTTGGAGACAGAGCAGCTCTGTTCCAGATCAATTAGAGATGAAACACTAGTGCTTACAGTACGTACACACACACACACACAACACACACACACACACACACACACACACCACACACACACACACACACACACAAGATGACAGTCCAGGTCAATGAGTGTAATAATGGGCTTGGAGACAGAGCAGCTCTGTTCCAGATCAATTAGAGATGAAACACTAGTGCTTACAGTACGTACACACACACACACACACACACACACACACACACACACACACACACACACACACACACACACTCCTCTGCACGCTGCTACATACACACAGAGCCAAACTCTTTTATTCTGTGATACCACTGTCAGTTTCGGCTCAAACTTTATTTTAAGGCCGAACTTTTGGACTGAGCGACATAAAGAATCAAACTCTGTGATGGTAAATTATTTTACGACTGATAAACATGTTGCTAGCTCTATCAGTGCTCCAATTATTTCCCTGCTACATTGTTGAGTTGGCTAGCTGATAGAGCTATTCATGGCTCATTTCACAACAACGCATTATTTCTGCTTTGTGTTGGCATCTCCACCCACATCTTTGGTTCACACTGCACTCCTATAAGCATGTTCCTTTGTCGTTGTGAAAGAAGTGGAAACGAAATAAGAAGAATTGGAACGGCCACAGTGTCAAAGACAAGAACTCAAGCCACCTTTAGTTGAGGTCCAGCTCAGAACTATTTTCATTTTAGTTTTGGATTGAAAGACATTTAAATCCTTACCCATTTTAAAGTTCAGTTACATTGTGCACCCGGCGGCACATTTCACAGTTTGTCTTCTCTCATTCTCATACTACAAAATTATGAAATAGTAGAAAATATATTTTTCAGAGCCCAGGTAATTCTATCCATGTGTCATAAAGCTTTCCAATCAATTTGTTTTCCCACGTCTCTTTGCCAGCAGTATTTTAAAAGTTCTCTCCTGTCCTCCTCCTTGTGAAACTTGTCTCTATTACTATATAAAGACTGAGTTCTGCTCAGTTCACTTGCATGTGCTACAGCGATAATGTACTATATAATAGCTATTGTGATGATGGGTGATGATGTTTTGTGTTGTTGCCCTGGTTTCAGGTCAGGAATACCATCCAGTCAAGTCAGAACAAAGAGGGACTCGAGCTCCACAGCCTGCTGTCAGACACACACATCCAGGTACAGACACACGCACACGCTCAAAGCTTTATTAGCAAGTAAAAATGATAGCCGCAAGCTGCAATTCACAGGTTTGAGCCCCTTGATTTGGATCATCTGTGTTCAACAGAGAGAAGCAGCCAAACTTTTGCTAATTATGTGAATAAACTAAAAAGCCATTACTGTCATTAAAGGCTTTTTTATTGACCTGTAGGTGTGAAGTAAAGAATTTTTCCCTTTTTTTTTTTTTCCTGTTAATTATAGCGTCACTATGTGTCCGATTAGGATCAGATTTTTTATTAAGCATTTACACATCATTTGTAGTTATGATTCCAACTTTCGTGTCTCTGACTCCTTCCAGCTCTTTGCAAATTGAGCAAAGGCTTGAGATGGCACATATTGACGATTTTGGTGAAATTCTGTCAACCAGGTTTTGAGGTACACATATGGTTAGGGCTCAAAATGTTCTTGGTAGGCCGGTTCCCTATCACGGCCGGAAGATAACTACCAAGTTTTATGATGTTGGACAAATGGTTAATGATTTATGGGCATTATTCGCTAAGCCCCGCCCTTTTTGAAGATATTTTGATAGATGGCGGCCATGTTTTTTGAATGATTTTTCCTCATTTATCATAGAAATATGTACCTCAGTCTCCTAAGGCCGTATACGAAATTTGGTGTTGCTAAAGTAAAAATCCATAAAGTTCTATTCATTTGACTATTTTTCACATCAAGCCAATTAGCAAAAAATCCATCATGGCAGACTAATTCAGTCCAAGATGCTGGACCTGTGTGTCCGATTTCAAATCAGTCAGACAGACGGTGTGAGGGATGTGGACTTTCCAAAACTGGCTTTAATTACAGCGCCACCATGTGGCCGATTGGACTCATGGCAATTTGAGCAAATCTGGCAGAAAATTGATAACAAACCTGAGCAAAAACAAAAGATTCCTGTAGTGACCGTCACTGATACAGTCCTATAGCTGAGTGTGTGTGTGTGTGTGTTCCAGTCATTGCTCCTGGCGCATGACAGCATAGCAGAGACGGAAATGCAGCCTGAACCTCCGCCTGCCCAAGGAGAAACACTGACCCAGTGGGGAGGAGAGACTGTGAAGATAGTTCGCATAGAGAAGGCCCAAGATATACCGCTGGTAAGACACGTATTCCTAAACTCTAAATCAGGGGGGGAGACAGCTGAACACAGAGCTGACCTCGCTTGTAGTTTAGCTTGTGTTCCGCCAGCTCTGAACAGGAACTCCAGCATAAGTGAAAAAAGTTACTCTTTTGTCTCTCCAGTGTGGGTCATGTAGGGGCCAGGTTTTAACAAGAAGAAAAATGCATGACATAAAAAAACATTATATTTCTGGTTCTGCTGCATCAATTTTGTTTTTTTATGTTTTATTTGACTTTATAATTGTGAGTCTATCAGCGTTAGGAGTGCAGTGTTCGGTGGACTTATCTTTTAGTTTTAACTCTGTGCAACATTTAAACTCCACTGGAGAGGTTTGGTAAACAAAACCATGCATCCATCTACAGTGAGTCTGTTCATACTCCAGTGTAAATGGAGATCTACCACTGCACTGGCTAACGTAATTGGCATACCTTTTCATTAACGACCACTTATTTTGGTTGCTGGATTGTGTGCAACAAAATGACCATGCAGATATACCAGGCCTTTCTGAGCAAATCCACTATTCAGGCCCATTCCATTGGAAGTCTGAATGTTTGCTGTCATTTGGATATATATGAATTATGTTTTATATATATATACATTTTATATACATATAATTAATGTGTCTGCTAAAAGAATTTTATTATATTTCAGGATTAGCTTGTTTCCATGGGTATTTACACTGTAAATAATAGACTTCAACTCACACAGTCACTGTAACTCACTGTGTGTTGTGTGTGTGTGTGTGTGTGTGTGTGTGTGTGTGTGTGTGTGTGTGTGTGTGTGTGTGTGTGCGCGTGTGTGTGTGTGTGTTGTGCAGGGAGCCACTGTTCGTAATGAAATGGACAGTGTTGTGATCAGCCGTATTGTACGAGGTGGAGCGGCTGAGCGCAGTGGACTTTTATCAGAGGGAGATGAAATCCTGGAGATAAATGGCATCGAAATCAGAGGGAAAGATGTCAACCAAGTCTTTGACATTCTTGTGAGTATATTCTTATCTCCAAATATTTAACACACTTCTTAGATGCAGTGATAAACGGTAAGAAAGAATGATTATTAATGAGTAATCTATTACTATTACTGTCACTGTTATTCTACTGTCAGTTTCACAAATTATATTACAATTACCTGTTACAATCAAGGTGTTGACATGGATTTTGAGCCTATCTATATGTTCATTTTACTGACCTACATTTAGATTGTTCCTCCACTCACTGATCTGTGATGTGAGTTGATGGCAGTATGAACTGATACTTTGGCTGCGGTCGAAAAGCAAAAACAAAAAAATCTCCCTTTCTAACCACTTTTCCTCGACCTCGATGGAAAACTTCATGAGGTCAAAGAGGGACGTGAAGGAGAATTCATAAGGAGTTATGAAAAGACAACCACAGAGAATCTGACTGCACTTACACTGGATTTTCTTTTTAAAAAACAACTCTATTTATAACACATGGATGATAAATCCTCCTTCTCTAACCACAAACACAAAACAAACAGGACTCAAATGTTGAAATAAGATGACAAGAAAGGAAAATACAAGTAGGGAAAGTTGACCCATTAAAATAATAATTACATAGAAATGATAATAATGATGATGATATAGTTGACTATCAGTTCAATCCGCTTGTTTTTCATGATGATTCCTGACTGGATTTAAAGAGAATAAATCTATATTTAAATAGATATATATATTTAAACTCTAAAATAGATGCTCTGGGGTCGCTTTAAATGTTGCTGCAGCAAGGAATTGTGGGACGGCATTTCTCCTTTCCTTTGGTAAAGGAAGCTCCAGTGTTTCCTATGCTAAAGGAGATGAGATAGGAAGCACTGAAGCTCCTTTCCTCCTCATGTAGAGAAGTGGAGCAGCTCTGATCATGATGCTGCTCAGACACTTCAGCTCATTTCACTCAGTTTCACTCAGCAGTGAGGCTGCCGACAGGTTAAATACAAAATTTAAATAAATGTCAGTTGAGATGATGAAGGCAAGCTGATGGATAACAACATTTCTCTGTGTGTGTGTGTGTGTGTGTGTGTGTGTGTGTGTGTGTGTGTGTGTGTGTGTGTGTGTGTGTGTGTGTGTGTGTGTGTGTGTGTGTGTGTGTGTGTGTGTGTGTGTGTGTGTGTGTGTGTGTGTGTGTGTGTGTGTGTCAGGCGGACATGCATGGCCTTCTGACCTTTGTGCTGATTCCCAGCAGCCAGAGCAAACCTCCTCCTGTCAAAGAGACTGTGGTGAGTGCTGAGTCCTCAACATGACTGCTTTATTTTAATTTATCTTAAGTCTGGAAGAAACACAATTAGTTTTTTTACCTTCACCGAACGGACTAATGAACAGTTGCCTTTAGTTGGAAAATGTTGATTAAAATGATTTAAAATATCCATGATGTAAACATCCTCATCTTCACTGTTGGAAACGTCCTAACGTCTCTGGATGCGTCTGCTGTCTCTCTCCCTTCTCTCCTCCAGGTCCATGTGAAGTCTCATTTTGACTATGACCCCTCAGATGACCCTTATGTACCGTGCAGAGAGCTGGGCCTGTCCTTTCAGAAGGGAGACATCCTCCACATTATCAGTCAGTCAGACCCCAACTGGTGGCAGGCTTACAGGGACGGAGACGAGGATAACCAGCCGCTAGCTGGACTGGTACCAGGTCTGTCTGCCTGTCTGCCTGTCTGTCTGTCTGTCTGTCTGTCTGTCTGTCTGTCTGTCTGTCTGTCTGTCTGTCTGTCTGTCTGCCTGCCTGCCTGCCTGCCTGCCTGTGGCTGGGGTTTTGATATTATGTGTTTGTGAAGAATGCTTAGTCAGACTCTTGTGGGTAAATATTCTTGAATTTTTTCCACAGGCAAGAGTTTTCAGCAGCAGAGAGAAGCCATGAAACAGACCATAGAAGAAGACAAGGAGCCTGAGAAGCCTGGTCAGTTCCTACACCATCTAACCTTATTGCTGCGAATAAAACATTTTAGAGTGCCCCCAGTAACCTGAGTTTACATTATCACAATATAAGAGAATAAAAATGTGTTGTTGTCCAGTCATATTCACAAAGCATCTTAAGGCTAAAAGTAGCTCTTAATTTGCTGATACTCCTAAAAATAATGGGCATGTCAGTCCGAACTTTAGGACTCCTAATTTCTAAAAGCAATTTACAAAGTCACTTAGCACTAAAGTAGCACCTAAAACTAGGAGTAGTCACAAGCAGTGGAGAGGACTCCTAACTCACTAAGACCAAGTCACAGAGAAGAATCTTAAATGGCGGCTGTCACTCCACGACGCAGTTTTGTTTTGGAAACCTTACACGATGCTGAATCACTGAAAACACACGACTCAATAATGAGGGAATAATGATCGCTGTGGGGTTTGTGAGGGATGCAACAACATCTCCTACCAACTGAAACAACCTGATCAGTGTTTGGCAACGCTGCGCTAGTTGGCAACAGGAAAATGCAACTTTACAATGCTGACGACGTGGAGATCTCCGAGCTGCCCGTAAGCAGATCTGTTCACCAAACGATAAATGTCTCTATAGAACCACATTATAGGACAATTCATACCATTTCCTTTAGATGTCGAACAACAAACGTGCGTGTGTTTTTAGCGGCACAGCTTTGTGAAGATGATTCAGGTGAAAACTTTTACTTTTAGCGTGACTTAGGAATACTCTTAGTGGTAAGATAAAATGTTTTGTGGAAACGGGCGTTTCATTTCATTTCAACATTTCAGCCCCTAAAATGTGTGTTCTCCCCCAGCTCACATACATAAATCCAAACAAGACAATAAGATGAAATTGGACAGTAATTTTAACATCCAAGCCAATAATTGATTGAGTAAAATTTGTGTCCCTATACAGTAAGTGCAATAAGCCCTGTAGCCCCAACAGAGAGCTTTAAGGTGTCTGTTTGTTTACAGGGAAGCTGTGGTGTGCAAAGAAGAACAAGAGGAAGAGAAAGAAGCTGCTGTACAACACTCACAGGAACGATGGTATGACCCGTTTACCTGTCTGTGTGGCCAGGACGCACCACCTGTGTTTCATGTGTGTAGCTCAAGGCTCATCTAGAGTCGCGGCATCTCGCCGGCTCCCAGCGAAAGGAGACAAGAACGAGAAGATCTGTCCGTCATGTTGATCATAGCAGCAACATCACATAAAACTGACACCTTCTATTATAGTTTCATTGTGTAGACTGAATCTGAATATGACGCACACATGAGAAGAGAAAGATGCAATAAACATAATAAGCGTGTATGTAACAATAAATATCCAGGATGTGTGTACTCTATTTTTAGAGAGTGGGCGGTTTTCTAAAATACAGCACATGATGTCAAGACCTTTGGACCGAGCCGTCACTTGCTTATTCTGTCCTCTCCACTGGTCCAGATCTTGATAATGAGGAGATTCTCACCTATGAAGAGATGGCTCTGTACCACCAGCCGGCCAATAGGAAGCGGCCGATTGCACTGATTGGTCCAACCAGCTGTGGACAGGGAGAACTTAGGCAGAGACTTCTCAACAACCAACCAGAGCGGTTCGCTGGCGCTGTCCCTCGTAAGACCTATACACACACACACACACACACACACAGGACACACTCTTCTATGTGTTTGTGGATGAACAAATTGTGTTTTTTCTTTTGTGGGTTTTTCTGCAGACACCACGCGGAGCCGGCGAGACAGCGAGGTGGGTGGTCGAGACTACCACTTTGTGTCTCGTCAGACCTTTGAGGCAGAACTGGCAGCTGGTAAGATTTCATGTTTTTGACACCCTTCAGTCAGTGTCAGGCATGTCTTGCTTTTTCTTGCCGGAGCTCCGGATGGAGAGGATTTACAGCAGCTACCTCAGTGGTGAACTGATAGATAAGTTATGTAATGATAACCAAACCTTACTACAGTAAATGATGACATCTCACAACTGAGGGGTTCATCGGAATCAGAGCATGACAGCCAACATTCCAGTCACAGCCTTTTGTCCAATATCAAATATGAGGATAAACTTTCATTTATCAATTCTAAAATGAGACGACCTCAGATCTTGTCCCGTTCAGACCTGGTATTAACATCCATCTCAGGTGATCTGATCACAGGTGGTCAGCTCTAAGTTCAGGTGTGAACGCAGCCAAGACGCAATGAAAACCCAGAGAGCCGATCACTCACACGTGTCCACATTCTTTTAGCAGTGTGAATGTGTCTACTGACGTGCTCTGACAGTGTGATTAGTCCCAACACAATTTGTTATGAACTGAAAATACTTTACTGTTTCAAATGGATAAAAGTGTTTTTCACTCAACCGCTTTGTTACTTTTCTCAGGAAAGCTGATCGAATCTGGTGAGTTTGAGAAGAACCTGTATGGGACCAGTACAGACTCGGTGAGACAGGTCATCAACACTGGAAAAATCTGTGTGCTCTGTCTGCACACGCAGGTTGGTACACACACACACACACACACACACACACACACACACACACACACACACACACAAACACACACACACATACACATACAAGACAGAGCTGGGTGGCAAAGTGAGTTTCAACTACAGAACTCACATTCAGAAGTTTGTTGATTAAATCCTTTGTGTGTGTGTGTGTGTGTGTGTGTGTGTGTGTGTGTGTGTGTGTGTGTGTGTGTGTGTGTGTGTGTGTGTGTGTGTACAGGCTCTAAAGGTGCTGAGGAGTTCAGACTTGAAGCCTTACATCATCTTCATAGCTCCGCCCTCCCAGGAAAGACTTCGAGCCCTATTGGCTAAAGAGAACAAGAACCCCAAGGTTCCTGTCCAACTGTCTCCACTGTCTGTTTACACTCAGTCAAAGATAAATATCACTGGTGTTTACATCTCTGCAATGTTTGCCTCAGTAATATGTGTGTGTGTGTCTGTGTGTGTCTGTGTGTGTACAGCCTGAGGAGCTGCGGGACATCATAGAGAAAGCCCGGGAGATGGAGCAGAGCTGCGGTCACCTGTTTGACGCCGTCATCGTCAACACAGACCAGGACAAAGCCTACAACGAGCTGCTACGACTCATCAACAAACTGGACACTGAACCTCAGTGGGTGCCCTGCTCGTGGCTGCGCTGAACACACTCTCTCTCTCTCTCTCTCTCTCTCACACACACACTTACACATTACTCACATAGTAGACACACACAGCCCATGGAGCCCATTTCTACAGATGTAACAAACTGGACCCTGAAACACTGGTGTGGTTTTTACACAGTGTGCTGTGGTGAGGTTATAACAGAATATTAGGGTTGATGTTAGGAAAAAGCTAATGATTTTAAGAATGAAGTTGTAATATTATAAGAACCAAGTTGAAATGTAATAAGTCACAATATTGCAGGATGATAATCATAATAGTATCGCAGTATATTGACCATAATATTACAAGAGTTGTAGTTTTACAAGGAAACAAGTCTAAATATTACAAGAATAAAAGAGTATTTTAATAGAAAAGAAATTAGGATTTTTTTTTTTTTTTTGCAAAAATTACATTGACAAAGTTGGAATTTTAAAAGGATAATTCTGACTCCTCTGACACCAGACTTTTCCATGACCAGTAATGGTATTATGGTCTGTCAGAATGAGATTAGTTAGCAACACATCAGCAGAGCATTAACTTTCACTCAATGCACAGTTCACCACTTCATAGTTGATTCTGGCTGAGTCACCACTGTGTTCATTTCATTTCAATGTCCTATGATATAAAGGTTATATAAAGAATATAAAGGGTATTATTCATCCACATTCCCTCATTTTAAATGTAAAAGCAAACAAACCTCCCTCAACTGTTAAATAAGATGCAGCATTAAAATAAATGTCTCATACTTTTCCAACTTCATTTTTAAAATATTACTTTTTTTTTTTTTTAATAAATTCACATTATCTCATAATATTAGGAATGTTCCTGCAAATCTAGGACTCTATTCTAAGACTTTAATCATAACATGGGACATATTGTTCTTGAAAATACGATCATGTTTTTTTGTAAAACTTTGTCCTCAAAATATTCCAACTTTTTTCTAGTAAAATTAGAACTGTGTCTCATAATATCATGACCTTTTCTCACAACATTACAATTTTACTTTAAAATATTACAACTCTCTCACTTCTCTTTACTCATAAAATGACAACCATAAGTTTTGTAAACTTGATTCAACTGTGATCATGACACACTGTATTTATTTTATTCTTAAAATAACAACTTTTTTGTATATTTTGACTTTGTCTCAAAATATTCTAACTCATAAAGGACGTTATTCTTGTAATTTTATTACTTTTTCTTGTAAAATTAAGACAGTCTCTCATAAAACTACAACTTAATTCTGGGTCTTTAATCCTAACATAACATTTTATCTTGAAAATAACATTTTCTATATGACTTTATTTACAGAATTTTATTATATTAAGACTTTAAAACATAAAACCATGACTTTATTTTTATTTAAAATAACAGCTTTATTGAAATATGATTTTTTTTCTTCACTTCATTCTCATAACATTAAGACATTTTCTCCTAACATTGGCCCTAATACTTGTTTTGTAGAGCGTAGATACTCTGCACACAATCCGCATCATCTAGAATGTATTGACCTGGTGGCACTGGTAATTATAAATACATGATATATAAACGTTTGTGTATTGACCGTCCTGAAAGGGAGGAAATCCTCAACAAACTGATCTTGGATGGTGCTGAACTGATCAATGATGTTTTTATTCATCAGACATTTTTAAGACAGAGATTTCTGGCATCATCACAGTACCTAATATACAGAGATTTTTTTTTTTCTTTTGGTTGTTGTTTTTCCTTTTAAGAGTTGTTCTTTCTTAGAGTACTGAGACTTTTGTTGTTGTTATTTTTTTTCCTTTAAGAGTTGTTTTTTTCTCAGAGATGCTGGGCCTCTTTTATGATGCATCCTTTGACTTTATCCTGTGTTCATTTGAATTATGATGCCCAAATCATTTTAACTTGGACAGTGCAGAGGATCAATGTAAACATTTGATTTTGAATTCAAGAGCTTCTTAGTGTTTTTGTTAAATAACTTGGCCTTGGACCCAGATGCCCCTGGTAAGGAGTAAATGTGAAGAACACACACACACACACATACACACACACATTCAGTACAAATTAAAATTCACACTGAGCCACCGCCTGTATTGCTATGAAGAACACTCACACGTCCTAATTGTACACACCACAACAGTGCATTAGCTTCTGACTTTCCCCTGTACTGGAGGTCTTGAGCCCTCTGGACCCTGACTGACTGACTGACTGACTGACTGACTTTGTTGAACGGCTGGTTTATACCTGGCTCTCCTGTTAAAGTGCACACAATGGCAATAAACACTAAAATAAAGGACACAGCACTTGATCTCGGCTGACTGTTTTATTTTCTGCCTGTTTTTTCTGACTGACCAATCACAGAAGACCGTGTCAGCTGACTCTTCCTGTCCTGTCTGATCACATTTAAGTAGACCTCTGAGCCTGAGCCCTGAGGGGCGAGTGGGTGAAGGAAAGTTGTAGTTTTTAGTTGTGTTCCTGATCGGCACACAGTGCTGAATTTATTATATATTTAGTGTGTATGTGTGTGTGTGTTCATATGTGTGTGAATGGGTGTGTGTGTGTGTGTGTGTGTGTGCGTGTGTGCGTGTGCGTGTGCGTGTGTGTGTGCGGCTGTCTTTGAAGACAGTGAAGTATTATTATGACCTGAAGTAGACCTGACACAATATCACTGTTATCATTGTGTAGAGCTTTTATATATATGTAATGCTGAAAATAGAAGTCCAGAATGCACCAATAGAATTGCAGGTTTCACCCCCTTGCCTCCCTGCCATTGGTCCAGGAGGAAGAGGGGGGCAGGGAAATGAACTGTATTGAATGTAAAGTTAATTGATACCAGTTCCTGTGTATCAGACATCACATCTTCCTGAGAAAATCTGCTTTTTGTATGAATATTCACAATGAATAAATAATAGATGATTGATATAAAATAACTGACCTTGTGTTTTTGTTTAATGTTTCTTCATATACAGTTTTTTCCAAATCCAAGAAGACAGCCAAAAGAAGGAAGCGACATACATCTTAAAATAACTCAAATAAATCAACTTTTTTTGGAGCTTTCAACTGCATTTCAGGGTCTTCATCAGTGAAAAGAACTGGCTGAGTATCATCACATGAACTAAATTCAGAAACAGTCATATTATGATGAAAACATATGAGACGTGTCGTACGAAGACATACATCGTATTATTAAAATGTAATTTTACTATATTTTCATTCATTTTCTATTAATACACCAGCCTCCACCTATGACTGCCAGTAGCAGTTGTAACTTAATAAGCACTTATATCTGCTCAAACCTACTTCATAGTAAAGTGTTACCTAAACTGTCCAATTACAGTGAGCAATACTGTAATTAAAAAGGATAACTGATACATCAATCAATCAATCAATCAATCAATCAGACTTTATTTGTGTAGCACTTTTCATACAAACAATGTGACACAAACTGCTGTACAGAATAAAAGCAATAACACCCCCCCCCACACACACAAACACACACACACACACACTCACTCGCTCACTCACTCACTCACTTACTCACCATTTACACACAAAACAATAAATGACAAAGTAATCAGTACAAACAATAAAAATAAGAACTGAGGAAACACAGAAAACTGGAAAACAAAGATAACGATAGAGTGAAAAAGATAAAAAATAAAATACTAAAACAGAGGAGATGTATTAAAGTGAGTAAAACCAGAAATAAAAGTAGACATAATTGGCTGCTGCAAGGACATGGACCAGAGTTATAAAAATATACCTTGTGGTTTTTCTGACTTTGGGTTTAATATATAATGATATAATAATTATAACCAATTAGTCTGGGGTAATAAAACCCTGAGTAGGCCACCACACCCTTTCATGCCCCTCCAGTGTGAAACAGGTCTCTCCAGAAGATGTAGTAATATGAGGAGACCAAGAGGTGGCAGCGTTTTCCAGATTGTTGATGCCATGTGTGAGAATATTCAGAGAAGAGTTTGCCAATAACATTGTGTCAACTGTTTCCCTAAGCTGATCGCCATGCATGGGTGTTTCGCAAAGTCTGTTTCTGGGACATGGTTCTGGACACGCAGCTGGTAAACCTGCCGTCTCCTGTCTGGTCATGCCAAACGAAACGCAACCTCAGGATTTCCACAGAATTTACTCTCCACCCTCCTCTCCTCCACATGTACTGCACTGTGTTCAGCATCAAAACACCTCACACTTACTGTCCCAATAAAGTCCTATGTAGAGGTCAGTAGACTTTGACTGGGCAAGAAGAACATGTTCACTTAATGTTTTACTTTTAAAGTGCAAATTCATTTATTTCATTACATTACTCCTAAATTTACATTTGGTCTATGTGTCCTTTTGAGGTGCTTCTTTGATTTCTGTTTCAACCTGTTTGAACAGAGAAAAATAAGTGTCCTTCAATAATAATGGTAGACATTTTTCATCGTAGTAACTTTGACATTTCATGACAAGAAAAGCACAGGTGTAACAAACATACACCTTGCTGTCTGCATGATGGCTCACACATGTCTTACTGGGACATTTAAATGGAAATGAACCATCAATTTATTAGTTACACAAGCAAAATGTCTGTTGTGAGAATGGTCACGAGACACAGTGCTTAGCCCTGCACAACAGCTATTCATTTTATTAATTAAACCTGTGCTTTAAGTGTTTGGGTAATGTTCGCCGGTTAGTTACTAACCTATCTGGTCAGATAAACTTAGTGTGTTTGTGTCTACTGTCTAATGTTTTATCTTTACGCTATCGACATAGTTCTTTTGGTGGCAGCTTCCGTGGCAGCTCACACTCTGTGCAGCAAGTTGTGCTTCCACCTGAAATGAAATGTGTTTTATATAAAGCTTTGCTTGATTGGTAGTGTACCTATATACAATATGGTAATATAGCTCCTTTACTAGTAAATTTACTACTCAGATAGCAAAATAAATCCATGCTTGTTTTCTTCTGGCCCAGTATACACCTGGTTTCAAGGCCTGAATCTGGCCCATATACAGCGTGATTGTCAGAGTACACATCTGGACCAATTCTGGTGCACACACAGAAAATCTTCAGGCTGTCAGCCTGGCTGATAACAGCTGGAATCTGCCCAGATTTGGAAGTATATGGGCCAGGCCCAACATGGGCAGAAGACCCAGGTATTTTATTTAGTTTATTTTCCCAGCTGACATGGGCACAAACTATAGATATGGAACAGTAATTAATATGGCAGTATCATATCATATCAAGATAATGTTCATTCATACATACTTATTCAATATATTGGCAATAATTATCATAATACCGCCATGGTTTGCTACGTTTATCGCATATAGTGCTTGAAGAAACTCTGTATTCTTAAAAGCCTACAAAAAGTAAAAAAGTAAACTTTATATGAGCATTTATTATTGCATTACTTAATTACCCATAGCTCATAACATTATGCCTACAAGTCACAAAAAAAATCAAATTTTGAAATCCCGCTATGGGACGTTCTTTATCTTGTTCCGTCTAAACTCTTTGGCTGGTTCGGTCTGTGTTGCTGTGACGTCAGTTTTATAGAAACGTCTACCAAATGATGGCACTGTAATGTATCGTAGGGGGCGGGACCCACGCCTCTTGCTGCAGCGGATTGGTCGATACTCCTGTCAGTCAATCCTCTCCTGCCTCACCGCCTCTGGTCTCGGAGTCCGGTTGATGAGCAGAAGGAGGGGAAAGAGGTAGAGAGACGTGGTGGAGATGTAGCAATCAACGGAAACTATAATTTTTTAACGCTCTCCATTCCTCTTATATCGTGCATTTTACTTTTTTCTACTTTGTTTATTTCTGTTTTCTTATTTTACGCTTGTTTTGCCGCTTTTCGGTTCGAGTTGTGTATCCTTGGCAACGCCAGTAACTGTCCTGCGAAGTTTGGATCAAGTGGTTTACCTTTGGCCGGAAAATAAACTGGATAACTACCCGATAAACTAACGGAGTTGACTCCGTGAGTCACAGGAGGGTCTGTGAAAGTACTTCAGACTGTCTTTATCCACATTTAACGATTTTTATTTTTAATTTTAAACCTTGTGTTAAAGGAAACCGGACAGCGCGAGACAATAGTGGTGTGTGAGAGACACAGAGAAAGCTCGTGCAAGGGAGGAGGAGGAGGGGGGTCGATGCCTCGCGGGGGCTTTGTTCTGCCCCGTGTTGAGACATACCGCGGATATCGACAGATTTAGTGGTGGATTAATGATTAGTTCGTGATTAATAAGCGGAGTCGGAAGCCGTGGGAGCAACCATGGATGTGACTCTGTCGGAGTTACTAGCCACTTTCATGGAGTCGCCGCTGGTGGTGTGGGTGAGTGAGAGCAACACGCGCACACACGGTTGTGATGGTGACCTCTGCCTGTGTTTTACTTTCTCTCAGCCAACTGACAAACTAGTAGCTGGCAGCAAACATATTATATATATATATAATATAACATGTATATAACATGTCATCCATATTCTACCTTTCTATTGAAGTTTTGTTGTAGTTAATAGTTTTTATTCATTAACTACACTAAAGTGAAAGGGGAAAGATTTGTAGTGTAAAAGCCTCAGATTAAGTGGTCCATTGAGAGATTTTTGGTTGGTGTCTCAGGGGCTTTCCAAGTGTGCTTCTCATCCAAACTGTCAAACAGAAGTTTTGTCTGCTTTGCTTCACTGCTAACAGCTGGTGTACCTCACTTCTCTCACTTATTTACCTCTTCTTTTGCCTTTTGCTATTAAAATGCTGATGCATGCAAGACCCCCCCCCCCCCCAGTACAATGAATGATTGAAATTCCAGTAAGAAACAGGACACTAAATTGACTAACGGGGTAACAGACCAATAGTGTGGAATTAAAGATGTTAAAGACTTTTACTAAGCCCACAAAAGGCTTCTTTCTCTCAGATTTTCTTCACAAATGTGTTTAAATCCGTGTTAGTGAGCCAAGATCCAAGATCATCCATTCACCTGACAGGTGCGACATACCAAGATGCTGATTTCACAGCATGATTATTGCACAACTTTTCCCTGGGCTGGTCACAATAAAAAGCCACTTTAAAATGTGCATTTTTGTATTGAAAAGAGACATTTATTAGATAGGGAATGGTGGATTTCACATGACTTAGGCTGCAGATGTGCAGATTTAGGGGGAGAGTCATGAATCAAAAAATTATGTGACCACCATTTACCTCATTTCCTTCTAAACCACCACTGTATAAGTTGGACAGCTACTGTGTGTACGACTGATTAATGAGACATAAAGAAGACAGAAGTGCTATACATATTGTTATTGTTTACTGTGCCTGCCTTCTTCCTCTCTTGATGTCCCATTAAGACCGTTGTAGGGTTATTATACTGCCCTGGTCAGTCCCGGAAGAATCATATCTCCTGTACCTACCACATCCATGGTACCTACAGAAGAATTTTGGCTCCGACTTGTTACCGAACTATCAGTTCTCGTGACATCCCTACAGTCCCCCCTAATATTCTCACAGATTTGTGATTTTAGATGTGTTGCTGATGTTCAAGGTGTAAATGTGTTTAAAAAAAAAAACAGTCATTATCTTCATCATAGCAAACAGCACTTTAATTGATTTCACTAAACTCGAAAAGCTTTAAGCAGAGACTGATTTAACTAACTGAAACCAAATCCAGAGTAAAACAGCAGCATCCTATAACCCACTGCAAACATCAGACCAGCATGTATCATCTGCCTTATTGCTGTGCATATATTCATTTGCAGGCAGGTTCATTAATACAACATTTGATTTAAAACAGCTGTTTGTGTAATTAAAGATGCTCCACAACAGTAAAAAGAAACAATGTAAGAAAAACTGTAAGGTAAGCTATATTAACTCTCAAGTATACTAGTGATAGATACTAGTGTCTTCTATTAGACTCTACTACACGAGTAATCTTCCTCCTGCCCAATATGGGCTCCCAGCCCAGACTAGACCACCAGCAGAGCTCTCAACAGGTTATTAACCCTGTGGTACTTCCTGTTTCCCCATGGCCTCACATCCTGTTGACCTGACCAGTCAACCAACAGTTGTTCCCATCTTTGTTGGGCAGACAAACACGATTAACATGGACAGACAGTAGAAAAGTGCCTCAGGGCAACTTTCACCCAACCAGTTTCTCTCTTTTTCTTGTTCTCAGTTTTTCTTAATGTTCACATCCATGCGTTAATGAAATATATTTTGTGACCAAAACATTGCCGGTACAGTCTCTGGACCAGGTTTTAATCCGGACCAGATTTTAGGTTAGATCTGGGAGGGGAAAGGGAAAGAGCAGTGCTTGCAGACCACACTGTGGTTGTACTAGGCACCTTTGAGGTATAATATTATGTGAGTTTGAGCAGGGTATTTTTTCTCAAAAAGAAACAAAATACCCCTGAATAAATAAATAAAGAGAAAAAAAATGTCACTGTATCATATATAACATTTTAAAGCGAGTACATCTCTATAGTGTTACATGTACCTGACTGTTTCATGTCTTTGTCTGTAACCTGTCTGTCTCTAGGTGCGGATGCTGGGCCCGTTGGGTTCATGTGACAGTGTGGGCTCAGAGGAGCGGGTCAGCATGTTCATGGAACTGGTGGACGGTGTCTTCTTGCACAAGATCATGACACACATGTAGGTCTCAGCATACAGAGTGAGAGTTTGCATGAGTCAGTAAGAAGTGTCTTTTGGTGTGCATTTGTATTTGTGTGTCTGAAGTGGGTATATGAGCAGTAAGTGAGTTAATCCAGTGTTTCCTGTGTGTGTCTGTGTGAGTGTGTTCATGTAACCACATCCTGACTTGCTGGTATCAGGTTGTAAACGTCACAGCCAGATGTGCTGCTCAAGGTTGCAAAGAGAAATGGTGTATACGAGAGTTTTATCATTTGCAGTCCCTTCAGAGCTGAGCTGAAGTCAGTTTGTACTCAGTGTCAGGAATCACACAATCAGGTTTGTAACAGGTAGAACAGATTGAGTTTCAGCACATTTACGGACTGGTTTCTGATCTGTGTGGCTCTAGAAGAAATCACAAAGCTGCCACTGAGCAAGAACATCGGTCACAAATATCAAAGTCATGTTAACGCAAACTAATGGACATACACAGGGAATACAAATGTTACCTAAACAGGAGGAGATGTGCATCTGTTGTGGACTCTGTTAAATTGGAGATTAATACACATTTAGTCCTATAGGGAGTATTTCTGGCAGCAGGATGGTATATGTTGCTTTGAATAAAAGTAGACTACAGTGTGTGTTCATGGTAATGAAGGAACATGTCCCCCAGTGCAACCACCAGACTTATCACCAGACTTATCCCTCAGTATCAGCTGGAAAATCCGGACAATAATACTGTCCACAATAATATCTTTTATATGTATAATATCTTATATATCAATAATATCGTATAGATATTATATATATATCCTATCTATCAACATATCTACTTGTGTGGAATCTCAATCTTGTCTCACCCAGACAGCCCTGTGTCCACAATCAGACCACATGTTCATATGTTAGTTATTGTCTTCAGAAACAGTGATAATCACGCTATTGTTCCCCACAAACGAATGTAGGCTGATGGGGGAGGGAGTGGGGTGTTTGGGGTGTTTGGGGAGGGTGGGGGGGGGTTAGTAGGATTTTATAGGGGTTTTTAGGAAAGTGGGTTACAGAGGAGGAGGTCAGGATTGAAGGGCCATGAGGACTATCAGAGGATAGGCACTCAGAGACAGTTGGTAAATCAGTCAGTCAGAGAAGCAGTCAGCTGTTAAATCAGTCAGTCTATAAACCCAGTCTTTCTACTCTATACATATGTACATATATACATATACGTACACACATATATATATATATATAATATCATGAAGTTGCAATTACACAACTCTACAGAGGACTTTTAATCTATAACTGGAGACATGTGGGGACATCTGACAGATGACAGGGAGAAAGAAGAGAAAAAGAAAGATAAGACAGCAGAAGGTAGATTTAACAAGCTAACATTAAGTCAGATATATTTTTTTGATATTCATTGAGACTGCCAGTGTACTATGCACGCTTATAGGTGCAACAAAAAGTTTTTACTGGCCCAGTTAGTCTCTCTGGACTCTGTACTGTCATTTGGGGATGCATAAGATGTGTCACGTGCCAGCTCCAGACAGGGCTCACTTCACCAACCCCGACCTGAGGAAGACTGTCATTTAAAATGAGCAACCACAGAGAAAATTAGATGCGACCACAGGCCATCTTGATTTACAGGCATACAACCTCAGATCTTCACTGGACTCGCTTGGAAAAGCTCCTTTTACCTCATAAATGCTGAAACACCAGAGATTTACACACTCTGGAGGCTGCTGTGGAAAAGACTCCTCATGACTCCATTTTGAGGGGCGAAAAATGCTGTTTTAGTCTGGACTGTTGGTGAAACAGAAAAAGAAGTGTCAGAGATAAATTGAGCTGTAAGTGTTAGTTGATGAGTCCAAAACGAAATTGGTGGCAAATTAGTGTATCAACTGAAAGAATGTAAAAGTTGATGATTCAGCTGACCTGTATTCAGCAGTTGAAATGTTTGTTCAAAGATGTAACCTGAAACTTGAAACCATCTTAAGTGTCAATTGAAGCGTAAACAGTGAAAGAGCTGAAATGTCAAGTGGAGTTTAACAGAATCAGATGAACGTTTAGTTAAAGCAAAAGAAATTAAACCAGTGAAACTGTCAGCGGACATATAAATAATAAGGCAATATTTTTGGCTATATCGCGATACACAATACAAAACTCAATATTTTGAAATCTCCTCTGCAGCACTTCATAAATACGTGGTTTAACCCTTTGATGCATAGAATCACACCAGTATGATGCATAGACTATAAATAAAGACATAGCCTCCATGACATCCCCACAGGTTTCTGAATAGTGGTTTTGAAGCTCAGAGTGAGCTGACCCACCGTCACCATCTTGGCAGTGCCTGACTCCGCCCCTAACTCCCAGTTAATCCAAAAATGAACAGTGTTGGCTTCATTTTCCAGCCTCGGAGGTTGATGCGTGGTGTGATGGTTCTTCTCCCTGCAGCGTTTGTTGGCGTTAAAACATTCTTCTTTACTCTATTTTAAATTTGTAATAAATGGGGAAATCACAACCAAGTTAGATTTTAGCTCAATCAACAAAAAAGTGCATTTAATAAGAATCCCTGAGAAAGACGTTTAACCCAGTGCTGTTTCTTTTCTGAACCAATTTATCCGCCTCCATCCTCAATTACTGTTCTTGAACACGTATAAACTCGCTTCGGTGCTTCACTTCTTTCACTCTCTCCAGATGCCTCACCTACGTCACACACACACACACACACACAAACACACACACACACACACACACACACACACCCAGGATAGTTTTCTGGATAGGAGAGATAGGAGAGAGAGAGATGAGGGCAAAACTCCAAAGTGAATTTCATTCCATACACTTGTTAAATTGATATAAATGTAGAGATGCCAAAGAACACAAAGTTTATTAAAGTTATTTGCAAGAAGTAGTTGTAGGTTTGATCATTGTTTAGCCTCATTGTTGGGCATGTGGAGGCCAAGCCACACCAAATCTGTTCTAGCCGCTTTATATTTAGATTGGAGGTGAATTGAGCTCCATCCTCAATCTAACGTCATGACAGTCATAATAGGTCCAGCCAGACCACATAACACACCCCCTGTTCATATGCATATCAGTCTGGCACAGCCTCGCGTGCGTAAAGCATAAATCCTTCTCCAGCACAATAGTTTCCCTGGACCTGGGACGTGTGAGTATGTGTGAGTGCAATGATCTTTGTCTCAACTGCCTCTAATAACGTCAACCTAAATGCTCCTGTGGTGTGTGTCTGTGTCTCCATAGTGACCCGAGCCCGACCAACCAGAGGCTGAACAAGAATGTCAACAATGATGTGTCGCTTCGCCTTTACAACCTGACTGTTCTCACCAGACACATCAGGACGTACTACCAGGTACACACACACACACACACACACACACACACACACACACACACACACACACACACACACACACACACACACACACACACACAGTGCCAACAGTGAACTGAGCAGAGTCCAGTGTTATGGATGGGTAGATGGATAGATACTTCATTCGCCCCCTAGATGAAATTAAAGTGTCCAGTAGCTCAATATTAAAAATAATGTTAAAAACAAGTTAATAGACGTCATTGATCCCAGCAGCAATGAAGCAACTACAATCAGTTAATTTCTGCAATCAGTTGTTCATATTCCACATGTTGTATATCAGACCTACTGTGTAGCATGTTTGCCTTTATTATTGACCTCTTCTTGGTTTAAATCTCTGTGTGTCTTTCAGTTTCTGTTTATTATATCTTCAGCTGATCTGCCTAAGGGGTAAATGTATGTGTGTTCTGTTTGTCTTTTATCCATCATCATTGTCATGTGTGCGTTTTGTAACGTGTCTGTTTCAGCTTGATGTGACAACAAAAAACTCCCTTCCGGCACTCACACACAGCAACATTTTCAGTACATTCCTGAACCACAGCACAGTGTGTGTCAGTGTCTGCATTATTGATGATAGTAAATCAGTATGGATCACCGTTGAACTTGCTGACCAATCATTCTTTAGTGTACTTGCTTGATGATCTGCAGTGATCAATAGTAGCAGGAAGTAACACATCTCATGCAAATGTCGTGCTCATTGTGAGGCGTTCTGCTACTTTGATATGACATTTTGATGTCTAAGTACTACAGCATTTACTTAATCTCATATTTTAATAGGCATTAATATAGGAATTGTAAAAAGATTTTATAAATTTACAATGAATCCATCAACAAATTCTTCAAATTTAAAAATTTATTTTTTGAAACAGCATAAAACACAATACATTTATTAATTCATGAATAAAACATTGCTAAATCTAACCTTTCTGTGACACCCTGAACCTTCAGTGGTAAAGCCAGGCGAAACAATCACAATTGGCCATGGGATGTAAGGAGCTGTTTGATTGCATATTAAAATATGAAATGAATGAAATGCTTTATTGCATTTCTTGTCACAACCCTGGTCGTCCATACACTCTTAGATTTTTTTTGGGGATGTTTGAATGTATTCTCTAATGTTTGAGTCAGTTTTGGGTGTTGTATAAAGCACAGTAAATGTTTCTCAAAATGGTTGTCATAAAGGAAAATGTTACTAGAAATTCTGCCCTCTGTTGAATGAATCAACTTTGGGTTTAGATGATCAGGAAATGGTAAATAGCAGCTTTGTTGAACCAGTGATCATTGAGTTTGCTCAGGAAGATGTAACAAGATAAGCAGCATTCAGTGGCTCTGAAAGCTTGTCATTGCAGCTTGCCCCTTGTCACACTAGACATTCACTCACTCTTCTCTGTCTGGCTTCAGCAGAGCTTTTTAAGTGCAGTGAGTTGTAATTCACAAAGTTTTTGGGTCGAAGCATGTAACAATAAAAATTTGTTGATGTGGGGAAACTAAAAGCTGACAGTTTGTTGATAGTTGACACTTGAGAAATATCAGCTGTAGCTGTAAAATGTGACGCCAAATTGTGTATCAGACGTGTCACTACCAGAATCCATTGTAAACACAGCACTCATAAAGAAGCACCCTTACACTTATAGGAAACAGGAAGTGATGCGTTCAAAGGGAAGAATATGTAAAATAACATATCTCAGAAATGCAAAGGGTTTTGCAGAGCCTTAGAAAATTGTGAAAGCTGATGCCCTTTACAGCGGGACAGGTGGATTATCCTCATAATGGGCACCACAAAACAGAGCCCGGTTCAGTTTTTAGGTTGAGGTATCACTAAACAATGTGACCATCCTCTCAAAGCTAATCATAGCTGATGATCAGAGGCATAAATAATGTGTGTGTGTGTGTGTGTGTGTGTGTGTGTGTGTGTGTGTGTGTGTGTGTGTGTGTGTGTGTGTGTGTGTGTGTGTGTGTGTGTGTGCGTGTGTGTGTGTGTGTGTGTGTGTGTGTGTGCGCGACAGGGAGTTTTTTGTATAAACCAGAGATAAGGAGCTCAGATGCAGTTGATTGGGTTGAGCTGCAGCTGTGTCCTGCTGACTCTTAAGCTCTAACCTCACACAGTGGTGGGAGTGTAGTGGTTCATGTAGTTGTTGGTGTTTTAATATTTTTTATCTCTAGGAAGATTCTTTGATTGTTTGTACATTGTTTGGAGGTTAGTGTTCAACACGGTGAGCTACAAATTACAGTTTAATGGTTTCAGATGTATTTAGTTTTTAAGTGATGCTCAGCATATCTGATATCCCTTAATCTTTTATTGGGTTTAGTCGGTGATAAACAAGGTTATTATTTCAAAAAGTGCCCAGTGCACATTTAGGGCGAAGTACATACATGCTTTATATACAGTACATGATGTTCTGCTTTTATTACATCGAGACCTGATCATTATAAATCAGATAAATAGCTACTCATTTCAGAGAAAAATGGAAAACCAACACAATAACACAAGATCACATCTGCTGGTGTGTGTGTGTGTGTGAGAAGTGGGTCATTCTAGGTAGTATGGGGTTAATCTGTCCATGGTTAATCTCTAACCACAGTCAAATACCCTGGCCTCAGCAAAACACACTCAGCCCCACGTGCACACACACACCTCATAGCATAACCTTAAGTCAATGAGGTATGAGCCTTAGAGTGTGAGTTGGTGCAGGTTTAGCTGCATAAACAAAACACAGTGCAGTGGCTTCAGAAAGTATTCAGACCCCTTCACTTTACTGTGTTGAAGATTTAACTTTAAATCGATAGAATTGCCCTTTTTGCCCATCAGTCTACACATAATAAACCAAAATGAGAATTTAGGGTTTATTAAAACCCTTGTGAAATAGAAGAAGTTTGTAACCACCAGGACTCTTCATTTGGCTGTAAAGATCAGTCATTTATAAAACAGAATCAGGCTTTCCCTGGTACTTCGCTGGGCTGGGAGGAGCCTGAAGCAATAACACCGGCGCTGTTCTCCTAAAGTAAAATGTTTGAACTCTGCGGAATACTTGGATCAAAATCTGATTGGTCAATCAAGGCATTCTGATTGGGTGGAAAACCAAGCATTAACCTCCAGGAAGTGCTAAAAACTCCTTTCATTTCTGGCTCCACAGTGAGTCAGTCCTCATAGACTCGCATGTTAAAAGGTTTGCAGAGCTGCTCATGCAGTACAAGTTATGTGAATATGAAGTAAATGAGTAGCTAAATGTCAAATATCAGTGTAATGTCATCCCCTCTGTCAAAGTGACATAAATGTTACTAAACTTAATGTTACTCAATGCTCGCCCACTTAAAGTATTTCAGAAGGTTACCCTATAAAACCACTTGTATAAAAGTTGATCAAATTATTTTAAATATGAAATGTTATTATCACTGTATATGATAAGAGGACCGTGCAGTTTGACTTAGTACCCACCACAGAAGTAGTGTACATATATACAGCTTGTCCAAATGTCCAACTTTACCGCAGAAATAAACTTAATAAGCTGTATAAACAAATAAACAGGTACAAAAAAAAGTTTTGCCCATGCTGAGCCTCAAAACTGCTCTTCAGAAACATGTGGGTGACGTCACAGAAGCTACGTCCATCTTTATTTACAGTCTATGATGGGAACCACCAACACACACACAACCACACGCACTGATGGTGATGGTGATCAGATGAGAAAGTTTGTGATCTTGCCGTTGTACAATATCTTCACAGCACCAAAGTAGAGTTAGGTTTTGGCAATTATTTATATTTGTATACAACTTTTATTATATACACCTGACTGACCTCACCGGTGGGCACTGCTGTGATTGAGTGGCACTTAACGTGAGGACGTTTATTCATGACTTTTAAGTTGTCCAATTGGGCAGACAAGCCTTAATTTCGAGCCCTGAACCATCTCATCAGCACTCCATCAGTTAGTCAGGCCTTTATGCTAGAGTGGTTAGGCACTACGGGACACTGGAGTGGCTTCAGGACAAGTCTGTGACTGACAAATCCTAGACATAAACTTTACAGGACATCTGTGGAGAGACCTGAAGATGGCAGCTCACAGATGCTTCTCATCCAACACAATAAAATAGGCAATAAGTGAAGGGGTCTGAATACTTTCTGAAGCCACTGTGTGTACACACACACACACACACACACACACACACACACACACAACTGGGGCTAGGCGTTGGCTTTCTCTTAATTAGATGATGTCCCAGTAGACACGCAGGCTGGTCCAGTGAATCCCTCCAGTCTCCCCAGTGATAAAGCACTAATTGTATGTGTGTGTGTGTGTGTGTGTGTGTGTGTGTTTGAGAGCAAGAGGAGGGGTGTCTGTCGTCTCCCTTCTGTTCCCTCTCTATTGTTCAAAGCACAGTAACCTGATATCACAAGCTTTGGATACAAAGCTGTTCACTCTGTTCTCCCTTTTGCTGGATTTTCCATCCAACTAGTCCACCTAAGTACTGGAACAACGAATTGTTAATTGATCAGTTAATCAACAGAAAATTAACCTATGCAAATTTAGACAATAGAAACACCATTTGTTAGTTACAGCTACGTGAGGAGGAGCAGCTTTTCTCTGTTTGAATGTTGGTCAGACCAACTAAGCTAATACTACTAAGATCATTTACAGACTAATGATTAATCAGTTATTCAAACAGAATAGATTAATCACTAATGGAAATAACTCTCAGTTGTAACTCCACTTCTTAAATCTCACAGGTGAATGTAGTCTAATCCACCAGGTGATTTGTTTGTTGTGCTCTCTAGAAACCATGCCATTAGCGTGGTGGGAGAAATGAACTGAGCAAGTTCTTTTTGAAGGCATGTATGTTTTGGTTGATCATGTTTTTGCCAATTGCTGGAACAAATAGGTGCTTGTGAATGAGGACAACCTCATTTAGTCTCAAAACAGTGTGCAGTCGGTCATGACACAGGAAAAAACATGATTAACCTCTGGTGTCAATGTTGAAAAGCTTTGTAACCCAATAAATGGCACTACTTGCTAGCTTATGATTACAAATCAACAAACTTGCCTTGCAGTCAGCTGAAGTGTGCCCTTGACTGGTCAGTTATCCACTTGGTCATACAGTTCAGAGCTCAAATGTAAGGATTCAATAAAGATGAATAAAAGTGGATTTAATTTTATGTAGGATACGCTTGCCTTTAGTCTTTTGTTGGAAAAACGGTGGACGGCTCTAAATCTGGAAAATCTCACTGAAGATAGATTATAACATGTATTTAAATAACAATGTAATGAATATTTTTTCAACATGTAACACATTCTACTAGATATTTCTTTCATAAAGATTCATAAATCTATTTGTCAATGTCTGTTGTGTGGTGGGGTGTGGGCGGTGTATTGTGGTTCTGTCTTCTGGTACTGACTGTTGATGTTTGTGTTACGGTTTCGGTCTCCGTTCTGGAGTCAGTACACCCCTGGTTTTTTAGCGCCCCAAACAAAACGTGAATTATTGTATTGAAATCACAAATGAAAATGTATATGCTATTATATACAGTCAATCTAATACAGTATATGTCCTTGGATTAATCCTGTCTCCTTCAACATTTAAATCAGCACTTTTTGTTTCCACACCGCAATTTGTTTATACAATATCTGTGCGTCGTTAGAACTGTGAGACTCTCTGGCTCTGAAACTGATTTAAATGTGCAGAACTTTCCCCCTCTCTCTTTCTATCACCACTTTACCCTTTCTTGGTTACCGTGGGAACTGAAGAACAAAGCCCTGAGCCTTCATGGGATGTTTTGAACTTCATATCCTCTGGCCTACTTCGTACACACACACACACGCCCTGGCAGGGTGGATTGTAATATTCTGTGTGTGTGTGTGTGTGTGGTGTGTGTGTGTGTGTGTTGTGTGTGTGTGTGTGTGTGTGTGTGTGTGTGTGACCCTGGTCAAACCCGTTGACAGAGTTTTATTGCTCAATGTAACTGCCAGCCACTGTCAGGAAAGACTGCCGGTGTGTGTGTGTGTACTGAAGGGGTGAGGTTACTAGACAGAAGTTTTACCTGTGTGTGTGTGTGTGTGTGTGTGTGTGTGTGTGTGTGTGTGTGTGTGTGTGTGTGTGTGTGTGTGTGTGTGTGTGTGTGTGTGTGTGTGTGTGTGTGTGTGTGTGTGTGTGTGTGTGTGTGTGTTGTCATCCCCTGATCCTTTTGGGGTAGAGTGGAGTGACTGGGGGTTTACAGATGGAGTACTAATGTGCTCTGTGTTAATAGAAAACTTATATAAAATATATGATAGAAAAACAGAAACGTTTTTATTTTTAAAACTGGAGAGTCACAAAATCCAGGCCTGACTGAGTGATAGAGTAGAGTGATCATAGTTCCACCATTGGCCTCTTTGAAAATGAATTGTTTCAAACAGTTTTTACAAATCCTAGTGTCTTTTTACACAAACCTTGGCTACGTAGAAGAGAGTAACGCCCTCTCTCTGTGTCTGCTGTGTTCAGTGAGAACAGGATAAGAAAGTTATTCTGTCGCTTCTAACTTGTGAGTGATGATTTTACAGTAAATCCAACTGAAATCACAGCTCAGTCTTTGTCTTTAACTGGTGTGTTTGGTGATATTGGTGGACAATGTCCTGGTTATAAAATCAGAAGCTTTGAAGTTAATGTGTCGTCTTAATGGGACGTGTTTCAGTCACTATTTTAACAGAAACAGGAAAAACATGTGAATGAGAACAGCTTTATTGTGAATTCAGCTGTATTAGAATACTGTATATGTGAGCACAGAGAGGAGGAGAGAAGAGAACAGATGAAGGACTGAAACCAGATGACACTAGGCTGGATGCAAATTAGGTTCTCGCCCCTGTTCAAGAGCAACAGGAAACATACTCCTGCTCCTTCACTTTGATCGTTGTTCGTCATTGTCAGAGATGTTAAGGAGAAATTGACAAAACCTGCAAAAGTAAGGATATAACAGATAAACTTAAGACTATTCTCAACAGTCAACCCGTCGTTACTATCTATGTCGGTACAAATTAAAATACAGGTGGCTTTCTTGTGAATTACTTTTTGAACCGGTTGGAAAGAAACATTGCTGATGTCGGCCTGTGAAGTCCACTCAGATGTCTCATGTGACATGGGGCTGTGTGACTAAATGTGACTTCATAAAACTAAAGGGAACAATTACAAAACTTCTGAGGAAGCAAGGAGCAGATTTAAATTTTCAGGTGGTCAAAGTGGTGAGAGAGCTGTGCTCACAGAACCTAGTGGCTCATTTGAAGTCAGATCTGCTGTTAGCTGCCACCATTTTATTGATCTGGGATTAGAAATAGGAGCCCAATGTGTTAGTGGGACATGGATTTAGGCCGTGTGTGTGTGTGTGTGTGTGTGTGTGTGTAAATAGGTCAGGATAGCATGCTGTATTGATCCCTTGTCAGTTATAAGTGTTAGATCCTGCTGGTGATGTTGCTGCAGGAGAATATCTATAGATCTCAGCTATCACTAGTATTCACAAACACACACACACACACACACACACACACACAGCTGGGTGTGAAAAGGCAGAACTTGGACTATATCATATTTATAATCCATGGTTTATCAAAATACAGCAGTTGACTTATTTTCAGGGTTCCCTCTGAAAATGATGTGAATGACTGTAAAATAAATAGTTGGCGTCATTGTCACTACCAGATTATTTAACCACAGTATATAGTAAAACTAGAATATCAATACAACTCTATCATGGTTTGTTACGCAGTCTCTCCTTCAATAACAGTGTAGTCATTGCATGAGTTTAAAATTTGTTTTGAAGATGTGATGATTTAATTTTGATTTGAGGCATTTGATATCAGTGACCAATGACACTCTACCATCACTAAAAAGTTAATTTAAAGCTACATTTAGGATTTGGGAGAGCAGATTTGATTTATGGAGCTGAGGGTAACAGTCAAAGATGATCCACACACATTCTCCATTTCTTTTGTGTCATTGTTTTGTTCTTCACAAGTGCTCTTCGCTACTTTTGTGACCTTGTGGCCATGACCTGATTGGTATGTCATTCCCAGAGGAGCGATCTATGTCCCATACTGCCCTCCTGCTTTGTAGCCTCTGCTGACGAAGCTGTCAGAGCCACACAAACTCTCTGCCTTGGCTAATGTGAAATCCTAGAGTATAATGTTGTTCAGTCGCATGTGACCTAACCCTTTTGATTCTTCAGATTACAACACGTTTTACTGTGATAACACCAATGTAGCAGCTGATGTGTTGTCCCAGTACTGGTGGAAATCTAAGAAGAGCATTCACTTTTGTTTTCTGGTTCAGCAAATACTTTTTAAACCAACATTTTCAGTGAATTGTATTGATGGACTGGAAAACCATTTCACTTGCTCTTTGTGTGTATGTTCAGTGTTCAGTTCACGGTTGTCGTTGACTTTGTGGCAAAGCTTCCAAGGCCAGCTCCTCTTCCGAGTCATCTGGTAGCCAGCTCTCATGTTTTATTCAAACTGTACTGTGTGTCTGTGTGTGAGAGAAACTAGTTTGGTCTCTCATTACATCCTGGTTTATAGTTCGGTGTAACAGTATCTGCAGGTACTGCTCTGCCTCTACACTCAGTACCTCAGCACTGTCCCTGCAGCTCAGCTGTAATGGTGGTGTAAGATGATAGTGCTTTTATTTGCCTGGTTAGCAGATGACACTCTAGACCACAGCCCTGTATCTCATTAGGTTTGACTGTGGCCAAATATAAACACCAGCATAGGTCATACATTGTCGTTACGACGTAAAGGAACATGTTTGTTTGGTACAAGACCAACAACATCATCATCATTTTCATATTTTTTTCAGTGAAAATCAGATGACAAAACAACCATTCCAACTCAATCCCATCACAATATCTGCCAAAGTAATCGCAATATGATTTTTTTTTTCATATCATGCAGCTCTAATATTTACTATAGAAACGGCACCACCGCACATATGAATTTTGATGTCTTTCCTTATTGTAAGAAGCTGTGTGCTACTTCCCTCCTCCCAAAACACCAGGATTTGACACACACTCCCATTAGTACATTTCCCATCAGTACAGTAAATTTAACATCTTCCCATGTCACCTCGTTCCCCAGCCATGTTTCCTCATCTCTAAAGAACTTGCTGTGGCAGACAGATTTTCTTGGCCCGCTTCGACAGTCAGGTGTGTTTGGGAGACGGGAGAGGATATTGTGGAATGGAAAGCATTCCCTCCTAGTGGGGTGTTTCTTTCCTGACACTGACACACACACATACACACACACACACACGTTCTCTCTCTTTGTCGACAGGAGGGTGTTTCCTGTTGGCTGCTTGCCTATACACACATGCACCCGCACAAACATGAAGCACACAAGTCAGGGTCAGTCAGAGGCTGGACTTTGATTCATTTCTACACAAGCTGTGTTCGGATCAAAGTTGAGCAGCTCTTGTAAAAACAAGAACAACACTAGACATACACTGTCACTTCTGCTTCCATACCTACTGTTTATGTAACCTGTTTTTGGTCCTGATTTTATGCAGTATTTACCCTTTTTAAAAGCATTAAAAAAACTTAATAGCCCAATGGATGTATTGGCATTTCTTATTATATTATAATGTTGGCTGAACTTAGCTTGTCAAAGATGTGTAGGTATATAAATTGGCTAACAAGCTACAAGAAAATTGCATTATAGAAATCAGTTAAGAAATGTTAGAAGTAATTTAGATACAGTGTCTCCATCACATATTTGTCCACTGACAAGTTTAATTCAAAATCAAGTTGAAGGGATCCTTAACTAAATTTTGTTGTGTTTATGTAAGATAATAAATATACTGTATACCCATAGCTTGTTTCTCAAAAACTCAGCATCGGTCAGGCTGTAATACAATTTTGTAAATGATAGAAGTTTAATAGAAGTATACTGATGTTTGAATTGTGACAAGGACCCACTTTAATGCTTTTATTGCACCCACTTGGCTACTGATTGATAGTTTGTAGTGTGCCAGTGTTTGTCAGTAACATGGTCTTATGCACATTTATCATCATCAGTGTAAAATTGAGAATTAATTTGTTCTCTCTCTCTCACCCTCCCCGCCTGTGTTTCAGGAGACTTTACAGCAGTTAGTAGTCATGCCCCTCCCCAACATCCTTTGCATCGCCAAGGATCCAATATCAGGTAACACCAACTGCTTCACAACGTACTGTACACCCTGTTGTTTATCACGTCCTGCATATTTTCACCACCGTCCTACATGTACTTTAATCTATAATACACACAGGATTAATCACTAAATGCAAAAAACTGGTTGTGTTATTTATTACCATCTTAATGTTGGTAGTAATTTTCAGGCCTGCGCTGAAATGGATAAAAAACAGTATTTATGTTTCTTTTTGTACTTTGTTGGTTCTTGAATCTGTTGCCATGACGTCATTTCAAACACTGGTCTCTGCATGAACAGGAGGCATTTTCTCTTGGCTGCTGATGATATGATTCACAGGATGAGGTCATTAGATGCTTTATTGATTTACTGTTTGATAGGTTGTGAGTTGGATCATAACCACTGATTAAGATAAAGATTCCTGATGATATATTTCTATGGATCTGATTACAGATATTTTATATAGTCTCACATGTGCTCACCTCTGATGCAGACATTTTAAACTCAGTGTTTCTGTTTTTTTTTTTTGTAATTCACTTTTTATTGCTTTTCAAACACACAAAAAACCCCAGTAACATCACACAGAGAGACATAAACAGAAGAGGTAACAATGATAATGATAAAAAGAGAGCACAGAAGACAGAAAAAAATAAAATAAATATGTATAATAAACAACAATAAAAGATACGAATCTATATATACACATGGTAAGCATTGGCATCACCTATCATAATGCTATCCATCCTGTACAGTAGGATAAGAGGTAAATATAATTATCACTCCTGTATCAAAATGGCAGTAACAAATAGTATCTGCCAGGGCAACATGGCTGTAACTAATAATACTAATAACAAATAAGAACATCTCATCACATTGCTATCTGTCCCATATACTGATAACACCTTATTGGGCAGGCAATATTCATCGTACATTTTTACATACAATACAGGCCATCTCGATGGTAACATCTTATTACATTAACATTGTCAACTTGCCATATTTTGAGTTTTTTTCCTGTTTAAAAAAAAAAAAGAATGTAAATGTAAAATAAAGGTGGAAAAACCTGCAATGACAGAAACAATATAATGTTGGAGAGCTCATGAATTTTAGTTGTATTGAATCTTATTTGTGGGAGCCAAGTGGCACCAAATAGCTCAGTATAAGCAAAATTCAAGACTGTGTTTACTGCTAAGCTTGTTCTCATAATGAAGGAATTATTTTCCAACCCTCCTGAATTTCATGTATCTTGTTGTGGTCATTCGATGGAAAAAAGCCTTTAATTGAACTGTAGTCTGCAGCCTGCAATGTTTATTCATGTGCACTGTCCATGTTTCATAAACTTAAGTTCAAATCACATCATTCTTACTTTAACAAGAAACCAAACTAAGGGAGAAAAATACTAGTATTAGTTATTTGAGTCTTGATGGCTGATGTATTAGTGCACAATGGAAAAGTGTTTGTTATATTGTCTGCATCTGTTTAGAGTTTAAAACTGCACGGTTTCTGTTAAATTGTTGTTCAATGAATAACAACAGAGTCTGTAGTCAATGAACGGTTAGCTCTTGTATACGTAGTGTACTTTAACGCTGCCTCAGGCGTCCTGCAGCCTCAGTCACCATCAGCCTTTAGATCATTTTATAATGTTCAAGGCCTCGCTCTGTGACTTTCATTAACCTTTTTTTTCTTTATTCTTTTCACTTTTATCATGATTTCTTGTATCTGAAGCACTTTGTAAACTCTGAATATTCATGTTTGTGATTTACAGTACATCTGTGTTTTGTTCCCCCTCCAGCCAAGAGCATGGAAGAACTGAAAAGACTGTTGTTACTGATACTAGGCTGTGCTGTACAGGTAACACACACACACACACACACACACACACACACACACACACACACGCCCAAACACAGCAGTTCACTGTGCCACCCAGTCTCTCCCAGGAAATGGGTTTGTGTGTGTTTAGTTTTGCATGTCTGAGCACAGCCGCTCAGTGTGTCTGCTGATAAGGTGCAGGGCGGGACTGCAGGACTCAAAAACACATGGAGTCATATCAATGGTTTCCTACAGTAACAGTCATCAGGATGATGGAACTGTGTATTGGCTATTTGAATGTCACATGTTGCTCAGGGGCACTCTGACAGTCGTTTAAATATAAGATAATTAAGTTTGTGAGTGCAAACCAGCAAGTTTTGAAATCTACTCAGAGGAACCCTAAATTTGATTTAAGAATTAACCAGAAGGGTGAGTTGAGAGTTAAACTGTAAGTTACATGTAGGTAAAAAGGAGAGGCGTGGGAGGTGGGTGCGCAGGTGTGATTGTTCATTCAGCACTTTGTTGTCTCTCATGTCCACCTCCCCCATGGCTCTGAACCCACCAGACTGTTTTCTCCTTTGCTCATGGCTGCTCTGTTCCTCTCCTCCTCACTCCCTGATCCCTAATTTCCCTCCTTCTCTTTCTGTCTTCCCCCCTTTTGTCTCCCTCCCTCCCTCCCTCCCTCCCCGTACTGGTTCTACTGGTTCCATGAAAGCAGAAGGTCATGAAGGAGCGATGAATGGAAACACAGAGGGAGGGAGGGGCTGATAAAGCCACATTCAAATGTTGTTGAAGTTGATGTTGTTCAAAAATAACTCTTTCTCCAAACAAACAAACTCACATTCATGACACTATATGCAACTGTGTGTGTGTGTGTGTGTGTGTGTGTGTGTTTGTGTGTGTGTGTGTGTGTGTGTGTGTGTGCGCGCTCAGTGTGAGCGTAAGGAGGAGATGATAGAGAAGATCAAGCTGCTGGACATTGAGACCCAGGCCGCCATCGTCTCTCACATCCAGGAGGTCAGTAGATGCTGGTGTTTGTCTCTGATGATCACTGTAGGTCAGAAGTTCAAACTGTTGTGGTGTTTTCTAACCTTACAGCATTTTTGGTGAAATAATCTTAACTCAAGGTCCACTTACTAGCTTTTCGAAGGCTGTCAAACACATCTCGTGTTCTCCATCAGCTCCTGGTCGATGGCCTCTGACCTCTTGGCTGTATTAACTCCTTGTGATGTCTGGGATACTCCAGGTGTCTGACTTGGTCTCTCCCTACTCACTTCACTGATTAGATGTTAAAAGCAGAAATGCTTAGTCAATTAAACAGTTAGATGATCAACAGTGTTTTAATCTGCAGCTATTTCGATAATCGATTCATCTTTACAAATCATTTGTCAAGCCAAACTGTTCTGGTTCCACCTTCTTAGATGAGAATATTTAAGTTTTTGAGCTAGTCTTCTCTGGTTCTCGATTCTCAATATCTTTGTATATCAATATTAACATGGACATTTTTTACTTTTTTTTAGAATGTATTTTATGGAATAAATTATTAATAGATTAATCAAGAAAATAATTGATAGATCAAATGATAATAAATAATAAAATTGTGATGATACTGGAGCTGTGTCATCTACATACCGGTGTCGGATGTCAGGTGAGGTTGAAGCTGTTGTTTCATTAGCTAATTGTTCCCTTATGTCTCTTCATTACAACCACCCAGAAATGTCCCATTAATGTCTCACACCATGTGCATTGTTTCATCTCCACGCAGCATGAAACACGTCCAACATCAGCTGACATCAAAGAACAACAACAGCTTAGTCAGCAGTAATCAATTTCACGACATTTTTTTATGAAAGTGATATTTAACATAACTGCTTCCTATTTTCAGCTTGTTTATTTACAGCTGTATTAAACAGACTATTTTCTGTTGGATGACTCAGGTGATGAGGTCAGGTTAATGAGGTTACCATGCTAGTTAACCTCTTCAGCCACACTGACACTTTGAAGAGCGCTCATCACTCGCTGTGTGGACGAGCATTGTTCAAACTCACAGACCTTCATTGTTTTAAGCTCAGATCCCGAGGTTTCCAAATATGTCCAACAGGTCAAGCCCAATTACAACAGTAATGAGTATAAAAATTGTGAAGGTTGTGTCTGAAAGCACTCACTCAAACTCCCTGCTCACTATCCCAGGAGCTCTAGAGGATGATACAGTGAGAGAAAACACTTTTCGACAGTACATGGATCATTTTCTCTGTGCTGTCTTTCTTTCTTTCAGTGCAAGCGCAATGCATGATGGTATATATTGCTTGGTTAGAGACCATCAGTTGTACATAGGGGTGTAACGGTTCACGTATTCGTGCTGTGCCGTTCGGTACAGGATGTCTGGTTCAGTATGCAATGTGATCCAAATGAACATAATCTATCTTTAACCATGCATGTTATGTGCATAATGTTATGTGTTCTGATTTTCAGTCTATGACATGTAGTGAATAAAGTCATACAAGTGAGCGAGAGGGTTTCTACAACTGCAGGAGATATTTTTAGAGCCAGCAGATCTCCCGGTCACTCGCCTGGTAAAGGCTTAGTCATTACCACAGCAGCCCGGGTTCATATCAGACCTGTGACTCTTTGCTGCATGTCCTCTCCTCTCTCTCTCTCTCTCCCTCTCTCTCTCTCTCTCTCTCTCTCTCTCTCCCTCTCTCTCTCTCTCTCTCTCTCTCCCTCCCCCTGACTTTCTTGTCTCTCTCTGACTGTGACTATCAGAATAAAGGCTAAAATAAATCTGCCCTTTCTGCAGACGATGTGGATACATTAATCTCTCTGGAAAAAAAAATTGAATAGAGTGACTGTATCAATAATTTTCTACATGCTAAACTTTAATGGATCTTTATTTTATTATTATATTATTAATTTCTTATCTGATTGATAAACTTCTGAAGCACTTGAAGTTTTGTTAGTAGATTGCAACAATATCAATAATACCTAGATTAATCAGTTTTTTGTTTTTTTATTTTTTTAAAGAAATGTACCTTTATGTGCATTTCTTGTGTTTAGGAAACAAGTCACCCAATTTGAAGTTATGGCCAGTTTGCAACCGGGTTACAAGTTTACAACTTTACGATTACACCTTTATGTTGACAAGTTCAATTCATGATAAATTAAAAGATGTTTTTCATGTCTGTTTTTCACTGTGCTGAAAACATACTGAACCGTGAACTCAAAACTGAGGTATATGCCGGAATGTCAGTTTTGCGAATCGTTACACCCCTCGTCGTACATTACTTTTCACAATGCATTGTGGGATACTATGAGTCTACACTATACATTCAGACTCCCTATATAGTGGATTATAATGGGAGTAGTGATAGAGACATTATTTTAAACATTTCCATTTAATTAATAAGTGCACCTGTACAAAGTGACATCTTGGGTTTTAATATTCTAACCAATAGATATAATAATGTGTCACTACAGTAAATATGGGGTGTGTGTGTGTGTGTTTGTTGCAGGTCACCCACAACCAGCTGAATGTTCTCGACCTGTCGTGGCTGGAGGAAGGAGCAGAGATTGTGCAGGAAGAGCTGGAGCCTCTTTCCCGTAACATGGCTTCATCGCTACGGCAACTGATTGACCAAAGAGACAAAGCCAGTGAGGTACTGAGAAACAAAAACACAAGAACCACTGCCAGGCTGATAATATTATTTTATTATGATAAAAATTGTATTTATGTATCAAATATTAAAATCCCAGTACAGTCATTGTCGTTGACATTCTTATGTGAAGAACGTAAAGCAGATTATTGAGATGATGTCATGCTGCTTATAGGATTCTCCACTGTAAAACACTAATGAATACATTTTATCTGGAAGTATTAAACGTTGGCAGAATTCTTCTTGTAGCATTACTTTGATGTGAATTCAGCAGAAACACTTGTGCCCTTTAGGTGATTGTGGATCTGACCCAGGAGAGGGATTACCTGTTCAGTCAGCAGCCCCAAGAAGGGTGCAGGACTCTAGGCATGAGCAGCCTGGAGCGTGGGCAGGGCTCTGGAGGTGTGGGAGTAAATGACGGAGGAACGTCTGTAACTGTGTCTGGGCTGACCAAAGAAGAGAAGCAGCATCTGTCTGTGGAGCTCGCCGACACCAAGGCCAAGCTGCGCAGAAACAGACAAGAACTGTAGGTCTTTTCGTTAAAAAATAGTCAAAACCTTGATGTTGGCTTAAAAGTAACTTAAAAAATCTAAATATTCCATTTGCTACTAATCAGTCCTAAAATGTTCATTTTTCAAGTTTGACTGAAGCAGCAGCTCATTGCACACTGTTCCCTATCAGAGTAATCACTGGTTTAAGGCTGAGCAGTGGTGATACAAGCAGGGGCTGGAAGTCATTATACTACCAGCATATAGGTCATTATGCTGTCTACTTCTGTCCAGTCATTCTGCAGAATATACCATCTAGATTCTTTTACCAAACACTGTAAAATAAAGACTTACAGTCAGACCAGTTTACTCTAAGTTTCGACAGTCTTATTACATCACTGTGAGTCCTTAATCTCTTCAGTTACTCTCAATCTATCTGGAAATTACCAGCGTGTGGAGCTGATTATACAGAATAATGACTGTAAAACTTTTAATTGAAGCTACTCAGTTATTTATGTGGTGTGTGTGTGTGTGTGTGTGTGTGTGTGTGTGTGTGTGTGTGTGTGTGTGTGTGTGTGTGTGTGTGTGTGTGTGTGTGTGTGTGTGTGTGTGTGTGTGTGTGTGTGTGTGTGTGTGTGTGTGCGTGCATATGTACAGGGAGGAGAAGACAGAGCAGCTGTTGGATTCAAAACATGAGGTGGAGCGTCTGGATCAGGAGTTACAGAAAGTGAAACAAGAGGTCAGGACTCATTTATAACAGTAGTGTCAGATATGTACGACTGGAATCGTATGTGACTGTGTGGTTTCTGTCTTAACGCTGGAGATACACTACACATATTGTCTGGACTCTAGACAGGGATTGACATTGATTTCTGCTGTCACTTGTATTAGAGATGTTCCAGTTAAGAAATGTGAATATTGACTATCATTCAATGCTGATTTGATATATATATTTAAATATATAACACGGCTGCAGAATGGACACTTTAGCTTGAACCAGATCTATATGAAAAATGTCCCACTGTGGCAGGAATGTTGACAGGAAAAGACTCTCTTCATCCCAGACATGAACAAAACACTGAACCTCAAATGTAGTTTAATTATCCAACAGCAGCACTGGACGGTTTTTTCATGCCAGAGCTAGAAGTTCATTGTTTTCTCTTATTGTCATTTTAGTTGCGTACACGAAACACAGTCAGAAACAAAGCTGCTGTGTCAGAGCACACTGCTACACCACATACTGCAGTCTCAGAGATGTTAACGTGTGATTTCTGTCTCTTTTGGAAATCAACCCAGTAAACATCATCATGAGTCTACACTTTTCACTTTGGTTCCATAACTTCTTCTACATGTTATTCAAGCTTACATCCAAATGTTCAATTTAACAGCAAATTCAGATTCCCACTTTCTCTGTCTGTGTGTATATGATGAATAGATTTATTATTATTTTTAATGTGTGGTTATGGGAAGAAAAGGTGACAATAATGCACGTGTGTGTGTGGTTCAGAACCAGTCGCTGTCTTGTGAGGCTCGTTCGGTCCGAGCGTACCGGGACGAGGTGGACTCACTGAGGGAGAGAGCAGCCAGGGTCGACAGACTGGAGACTGAACTGACCAGATGTAAAGAAAAACTCAACGATGTTCACTTCTACAAGAGCAGAGTGGAGGTACAACCACAGCTTCACACTACACACCAATATACACATACCCATCACATTATGACACTATAGGTCTATAATATAGTTTGTGTATTATGAGAGACTACCACATGTTCTATCATTGGATATGTTTAATTTCATGTTGTAGAGCTTTTTATATCTGTTTGCTTTGCTCTTTCAACTGACAGTGGAGACACAAACACAATATGAGCACGGACTGACTTGTATCTGGCGATGGCTGGCCACTTAACGCGTGTGTGTGTGTGTGTTGGGTCATTTAGGAGCTTCGTGAGGACAACCTGACTCTCATGGAGACGAAGATGTTGTTGGAGGAGCAGCTGTCAGCCTCCAGGGGACGCTTTGAGAAACTCCACACACTGGAGAAAGACAACCTGTTACTACGAGCTAAGATACATGACCTGGAAATGGTATTATACTACACCTGTGTGTTAGTCATATACAGATGTATTTGTTCTGTGGTATTAACAATTATTCTAAAGCAGAATGTCATCTTTAATCTGCTCTCTAAAGGGATTTTCACTTAAAAAGACAAGGCATGTGTGTGTTTGTATGTATGTATGTATATATATATATATATATATATATACATGTGTGTGTGTGTTTAATCAGAAAGTCACACTGACATAAAGAGCTCATTTACAAGTGAGACCTGAGTACACAAAAATAAAATAAATAACAAGAAAAGAAATATTGATAGTAGAAATACAAATTTTCAGTGATTTAAACATACATTCAGATATGTAACACATGGACATGTGTTTATATAAACAGCGATCAGAGTGTACATTTAAATATTTTTAAATATGCACTGAGATACACAACCGGATAGACAACAAACTGCAAGTTAGAAGCAATAGAACTAAACAATTTAACTTGAACATCCTGCAGATGTTTTTTTTGACATAAACATTGTTATAAATTAAACAAAATCTGTTGTGGTATTTGGCTCTTGTCAGAAAAGCAGCTGTATTTTGAGGACTTAATGTAGTTGCAAAGTTTTTAACCTTTTTGTCAGTGTTAGCAGCCATTAGCTCATGCGTGTTGATATCATTGATGTCTCTGTGTGTGTAACTGCCTTTCTTCTCCTGTGTGTTTTGAAGGGTTGAGAATACTTATGTCTATATATCTTTTGTGTGTGTGTGTGTGTGTTGTGCAGGAGAGGGACAATGAACGTCAGAGGCTGGAGGAGCTGGTGGAGGAGAACATGCTGCTGGAGATCGGACAGAAACAGAGTATGAACGAGTCGGCTCATCTCGGCTGGGAGCTGGAACAGCTGACTAAGAACCACGACAACACTAACACAGAGAGTGAGATGCCTGCTTTTTTTTCCTATTATTTTCTATTATATACTGCTCTGTTTGTGTCCAGAAATGTTATTCTCCACACTCTGTCCTCACCAAAGTGTTTCTCTCTGCTGCAGCTCGCAAGTCATTGGTCCATGAGCTGAACGAGTGTGTTTCCAGTCGAGTCTTGAAGCTGGAAAAGGAAAACCGGGAGCTACAGGCCTCTATAGAGAGACTGAAAGGGGATAATCACCTCCTGCAGGAGCAGCAGCTCCATACCCAGGAGCTGGACCGGGAGAACCAGAGCCTCAGCAAGAAGGTGGGAGACCTGGATATTGTAGAGCCATTTGTACAGTGAGGAGAAAAGAGTTGCACACAATCTACAAAACACATTTTTAATTGTTACAGAGAAAAAATTATTATAATTTTTCTGTTACTTTCTGTCAGCTGGAGCGCCTTCAGGTCTTGTTGGACCAGGAGAGACTGACCAATCAGGACATGGAATCTCTGGGAGAGGAAATATTGAAGGAAAAGCAGAGTCTGGAGAGAGAAATGCACGGTCTGAGGGCAGAGAGGGATCGGCAGGTAGTTAACACACTCAGATAAAATATGACGCTTAAATACTTTCTTTGTTGTTAACGTTGTCGTACTTTTGTTCTCCTTGTCCACTCAGATTTCAGAGTTGGAGAGCGACAAGCAGCACTTGTCTGAAGCAGTGGTGTCCCTTCAGGAGCGCGCACAGTCTAACAGTGAGACAAGGGTCCGCGAAGTGGAAGCAGAGAACCGTCTACTGCACCAGAACATCACCGACACCAGCTCCCGAGTGGCCAGCTTGGAAAGTCAACTCAAAGTCTCCAATGAGGAGGCAGAGAGGCTGAGGGAAAGGGCGGGTCGGTGCGAGGAGGCGGAAAGAGAGGCTGCAAGGCTGGAACGGAGCAGGGACTCTTTGAACAAAGAAGTAATAATATTCATAAAATAATTCATGTATTTATGATGTATTCCTGATTTAAAGCCAATCTGATAGCTACAAAAATTAGTCTATAAGATGCAGTTGTCCCTGTTTCGCTTCTAGGTGGCGTCTCTGAGTTCATGCAGCGAGCGGTCAGAGGCTCTAGAGAAGCAGGTGTCCTCCCTGGAGCAGGAGGTGTGCAGGCTGAAGCGGGAGGCAGAGGAGGCCCAGCAGAAGCTCGGGAGGCATGAGGTGGACAATGGCTTGCTGTCAAAGGAGAACCTGGACCTCCGCTGCTCAATGGAAAACCTGCGTGCCTCATCCGCCCGCCTAGCCACCCTGCAGGAGGAGCATCAGGAGGTGCAAAGAGAGGCACAGGAGTTAAAGAGGAGGGTGGAGGAGGTCAGAGAGGAGGCACAGACGGAGAGGAAGAGGGCCGAAAGGCTGGAGCTGAACACGGCAGCTCTGAATCAGGAGAAATATCGCTTAGAAGAGGAGATAGAGAGGAGTAAAGAGGAGAGGGAAGAGGTAGAGAGAGAGAGGCGAGAGACACACAGCAGAGAGGAGGAATGGAGAAGGGAAGTAGCAGAGCTGAAGGAGGAGCGGAAACGAAGGGAGGAAGGAGACAAGGAGAGGAGGAAGCTCCAACTGGACCTGGAGCAGTCAGAGAAGGGCAGGAAACACCTGGAGAAGGAGAGCTTGAAGATCAGAACGCTGCTCGAAGGTAAAGAGACAGAGCTGGAGGAGAAAACCAGGCGACTGGCTACAGTGGAGAAGGAGGGCACGACTCTAAATAAGGAAGTGGACAGGCTGAAGGAAGTGGCCGTCAAAGCCAAAGAGCTGGAGAGGGAGAACAAGGAGCTGCAGAAACAAGCGACTATTGACAAGAGGACTCTAGCTAATCTGAGAGAGGTGAGAGGAAACAATGTGCACCACAAGAAAAACAACAGTGAACATGTTTGTGTTAACCCCTGAATGTTATTCTTGTCAGCGTGGCAGAGCTGAAACAAGATCCATTTATTAGCTGGAGCATTCAGTTGTATCACAGGATCTTTCTCAGCCCATTTGTCATCGTAGATATATTACATTTTTTCTGAGCATTTTAAGGACTGCCATGTTGGCTTAAAAGTTCCTCACCTTGGAAACCGCATTTGACAAAACAGTCTCATAACAAGGTCCATTTACTGTTTGTTCACTTGTATCACATGATCTTCTCCATCAGAGAAAGTTTGAACTTATTTTCATGACAACTGCTGATGAAGTTCATGTGATATGATCAAAAGCTCCAGAACAGCTAAACCTTGTGATGATACAGTTTCCAAGGTCCAGAATAAACTCACAATCTTTACAGAAAAGTATTGAATAGACTGTGATAAACATACAACCACTCATAGTGAACCATATCAAGTAGATAACACCAACTGGTTCATATCCAGACTATTTATTTATTTACTCATTCATTTATTTATTTATTTACTCATTTATCAATCTACTAACATTACCCTGGTATACATCCTGTGCTTAATGTTACACTTTTATGTTACACTTTTATTTAGACTTTTTTACACTTCTCTTCATCTTCCTGTCTGTCCACCGATCTACTGTCTGCAAATGAGAAATGTAAAAATGAATTTGCAAAAACCAGTATTGGACCGTTTGTTTGAATTTGATTTTCTCACCTTCTTTTTTTTTTTTTTTGGAAACAAAAATCCAATTAAACCAAATGAATTTGGTTTTTGATGATAAAGGGAATTGTCAAAAACCAAAAAAACGGACCATTTTCATTTGTTTGGCATCTTTTGATTCTGACATCAAAAAAAGGTTTTCTCTATTGATTTAAAAACAAATAAGAGATTTACATTTTCTTTCGTTGTTAAACTATGGATTATCCGATGATAACCAGACTATAAAGTTTCATAGTTTTGTACCACACATTTTTGTGTGTGCAGGAATTGGTGTCGGAGAAGCTGAGTGTTCAACAACAGAGTGTCAAGTTGGAGAGACTCAACGAAGAGCTGGAGAAGATCGGACTGAACAGAGAGAAACTACTGCAACAAGAATACACACAGGAGGACAGGTATCTTTCGCTCTATGCAGATTTTGAATTATTTTATGTCATTATTTATGGCGCTCATCTGATTTAATTTTTTCTGTAAAAAGCGATGTTTGAAGCTTTCTTGAGAACCACTCATCCAAAATACTTCAGCAGTACATCTGCTGAATGAATAGGTGTGTAATTCATTGATTCACTGATGTCTGTTGTTTGTGGATGTCAGCCGGTACAGGCTGCTGGAGTCTCGGCTGGAGGAAACTGTCCAACAGACAATGAAGATTAAGGAGGAGAAAATCTCCACCCTGGAAAAGAAGCTGGAGGAGAGCAACACACTCAATACTACCCTGCGTGCCGAGCTGGTCACTGTAAGGACACACATGCCCCGCCTTCTCCCAGTCTGTTCTCTAGATTAGAATATAAAGAAAGAAATAAACAGCTTGTATTGTTACACTGACAAGCAAATGCAATGTAATGTAAGAGCAGGTTAATGAGAAACTAAGAGGCTCACTCTCATTGATTGATTCAAATGCTCCACCAAACAGTTGAGCTGAAGGTAGTTCGCTTGTCCAAAAATGGCTTCAGCAGTTCAACTGTTTCTCGTACACTGATTTATTTGTGGCAGTGTGTCACAATATCACCATTGCCTGCCTCTCTCTAACTCCCTCTCTCTTTTCCTCTCTCTCGCTCTTTCACTCTCTCTCCCTCTCTCTTTCAATTCAAATAGCTTTATTGGTATGAACAAAAATGTTGTTGTCAAAGCAGTTTGCAGAATATTATAATACATCAATTATTAGATATGTCGCACACTGATACAGATTTAGATTTTCATATAATATCATAAATACAATATAACACAATTTCATACATTTATTTAAATACAATCACTTAACATCATATGGATGTGTAGTGTTGTGAGTCCCTCAGGCTGTGTCCGGCAGAGACATATTTAGCTGTTAGAGGAGCTGCTGGTCTTTCACCCAGGAGAACTGAAAGTTTGTCCTCTGGGGTTAACATCTGGAAGTTTGGTATCTTGTTGGATAATTCCCTGTGGTGGAGGTCTCTCACTAGAGAGAACTTGTCACAGTGGAGGAGGAAGTGCATCTCTGTCTCTACCGCCCCTGTTGACCACTTACATGCTCTCTCTCTCTCTCTCTCTCTCTCTCAAATCCCATGACTTGTTTTCTCTGCCTCTAAAACCAGACCAATCACAACAACATTATTTATTTGTCACGAAGTCCTCGGCAATTAAAATATTTGTAGTGAAGCTTCTTACTTGATTAATTAGTTATTTTAAAGATCAAATAGACACTGTGTAATCGAGTAATGTCTAAAGTCTTATTGTGAAAGAATAACATTGTGTTAACAGCATTATTCTGCCATGTTGATTATGAGTTCTTTAGATTGGTATGCTTTGTGTTTTAGAGTGTGTTAAAATATATATAAATAATTTATATTTATGTATATACAGGCTCATAAAACTGCCCTGAGGCAGGAACAGGAGGAGGAAGAAAACCACTACCAGCAGCGCTCAAATGGCAGCCGGGGTCAAGGGTCAGCAACTGCTGAGCTTCTACGAATCAAAGATCATCTTATTGATGTAGAAAAGAATGTAAGAGATACATCTTTAACCCTTGAATAAAAAACATCAGTGCTTAAATACCTTACTATAAATACTTACATTTGTTACCTCTTATTTTTACATTTCTACTTCGTTTGACCTGCTGCTATATTTGATGGTTGTGTTAATGGTACATACTTCTCTTTATTTAATAGTATTACATTATATATTATCTGTGTCCTAATGCTACAGAAATGTTCCCGTTCGTACTTGAATGTTCTCCCAGTAAATGTTTATGGTGTCATTATTTTGTCCAGAACGCCTCCCTGCAGACAGAGAGCAGTCTGTTGAAGGAGCAGCTCAAACAGCTGGAGAACCAGAACACTTCTCTTAACAACCAGATGGTGTCGCTGCAGCGACACATCACCACCCTGCAGGAACAGAATTCATCCTTACACACACAGACCGCTAAAGTGCAGGTATGAAGTCCGTCATTCAGACAAAGTTGAGAAAAATTCAGTTTGTTTTTTTAAACTCTTGATTTCTAATAATTTCTAATGGACTTCTCAGGTGGAGAACTCCACACTCTCGTCTCAGAGTGCATCTCTCATGGCCCAGAATGCGGTACTGCAGGGCCAAGTCACCGCCTTGGAGACTGAGGTGGAGTCATGGCAGCGACAGCGTGAGGAGGCGTGGCGAGGTCGAGAGAGTGTGCTCAGCGACCACGAACGCCTGTTGAGCGTTCATGAGAGGCAAGCTCACGAGTACGAGCAGTTGATCAGTCAACACGCCGCACTGAAGTGCAAACAGAGGGCGGTAGAGAGCGAACACAGGACGCTGCACAGCAAGTAAGTTCATACCATACAAACCCAGCTGACAGTGTTGAGATGCAGGGTCTTTGATAATCCTCAGCTCGCAGGTGAACGCATGACTAGGACATTGGGATCACACCAGCTGCGACAGCCATCAATTATCATCAGTACAATATTATAATGGGTGAATGTGGTTTGTAGTGTAAAGTGCTTTGAGTGGTCGATAAGAAACTAGAAAAGTGCTGTATAAGTGCAGTCCATTTTATACAGACTCACAAGATAAAAACAGCACCGTTCATGCTGTTGCTCCTGGCAAAGATGTGTAATGTGTTTATAATGTTACTTATGTTTTAGTGATAGAAACTTTGTGTTGAGTCACATGACAAATAAACTGTTGCTTTAAAGGCATTTCAACAGTTTTTAATGAGAGAAGCTCAAATGAATATAGAGCTCTGTACAGGAAGATGCTGTGCTCCTACTTGTTAGGAAATGTTTAGAAAAGTAAGTAGTATTTACTTACTTTAACTAATATGTACCATTGTCTCAGCAGAGACATAAGCTGTTGTTTAGTAGCCATAAATCGATGTTTTTGTCATAACTAAATTTAGCCTTTAGTTGCACTGTGTTTTAATTAATAGCTATAGTATATAGTATATATAGTTATAGTAGATAAGCAATTTACTTTGTCTCAGAGTAACTACATTATAGTGCACAACAGATTTTCCTTATACTTCTAGTGTATAGTCTGTAACACAGATGCATGGAGTCACAAGTTCATGTAAACAGAGTAATCACACACAACCATGAGGCTTGCTCATGATGTAATTATAAACACTGTCAAGTAGACAACCCTGTGATAACCCCTGTGCGCCGTCTGTCTGTCTGTCTGTCTGTCTGTCTGTCTGTCTTTCTTTGTGCAGGTATTGTATTTTGCTGCAGCAGAAGGAGAAATGGGAGGAGCAGGAGGGTCGTGGCCAGAAAGAGAAGGAGGAACTAAACCAGGAGATCCAGAAGAATCGTCTGCTACAGCAAGAAAACCGAGAGCTAAAAACAGAAGTGAACAGGTATCGTATTTTCACACGCAGTCGCACCGTCATATTTAAGACTAGAGGGGATTGTAGCTCTGCTGTTGGAACACCTAAGCACTGGAGTGACCACTATCTTTTTTTAAAGCACTTACAAAATCTCAGTTTATCAGTTAGCCTTTTAATGTTTTCGTATGACATCTTTTATACGCTGCGCCCTTGATATCTGTCTCATGTTCTGTAGAGCACTTTGTGACATTGTTTTTGAAAGGTGATATACAACTAAACTTTATTATTAGGGTCCATGCACTGTATGTGCTGGAAAAATATCATGTTAGGAATCCGGCGATCACATTTTTTTGCCACTGGTACCGATCACCCATGAGTGAGATACTGTGTGATCCCGATCATCTTTGGCAGACATTGCAGATGCCATACATTATATATCAGTCTCACACACTTTGTAAAAGTTCCACACGGCCAACATGTTGTTTTGTTTTGGTGTCCTGTTGCGTACCAGGCAGGACTCCACTCCACAGCACACAGTGCTTCTCTCAGCCGCAGACAGCAGAGTATTAACCACAGTTGATCGGTTTTAAGGTGATTGGTGACTAGAAACATAAATTCCCATCTAACTATCACATATTTTTAATGAAAATCAGCTGTTAATAATCAGCTGATCAGCTGATCAATCACAGCATCCCTAAATCATGTAATCTGATCCTGTCTGGTGAATGAATATTAGTCCAGTATCAGGTCCAAAACAACTTAGAAGTTATTTCCTTGAGGTATACGCATTGACAGGTTCAGGTACAGTGTAGCCATAGTGTGGTTAAGGTTAGAGGAATCTGGGAGCACATAGAACTACTGATTTTAAGACTACATGAGTTGATGCTTGACTTTTCTCATTTCTGTCCCCTCTTTTTGACTTTGTCTATTCCCCCTGTAGATTGACAGAGAGCCAATCACAGCACTTAGAGCACAGTGAAGGGCTCCAGCAGCGCGTGAATGAACTCAAGGGCTCATTAAGCTCTGCCCAGCAGGAAGTGACTCAATTGATGGCACAATATGATTCACTAATGGAGCAACACCAGGGCCTGGACCTGACCATGACCAAACTAGACAACCACTGTGAGGTAAACACACGAGGCAGCGGGGAGAAACAAGCAGAGCTGTGTTTGACCTCAAACTCATCAGCTCTGGATCACTATCTATTTACTACTTTCCTGACCTGACTGTGTGTGTGTATGTGTGCAGCTGCTGAGTCGACTGAAAGGGAACCTGGAGGAGGAGAACCACCACCTCCTCAGTCAGATCAACCTGCTAAGTCAGCAGAACCACACTCTGCTGGAGAGGAGCATGGAGAGCAAAGAGTTGTATCACCAGGAACAGAAACTATACATGTAACTGCACACAATGCAACACAAACTACCATCTACACTACTGTCTAGAAATGCTGTCAGAAAATATATATGTATAGAGAGAGAGAGTTATATGTATATAGATACATATATATCCAAACAGTTTAACAAAAGATTCAGAAAGAACAATACTGTAAATTTGAATGATGTTTTCTCACTTTCTCTCCTTCTTTCTCTCTGCCTCTCTCTCTCTCTAATTAGTGATAAGCTGAACTCTCTTCGTCGGCAAAAAGAGAAACTAGAGGAGAAGATCATGGACCAGTACAAGTTCTACGACCCTACACCTAAAAAGTAATACATCATTAACAGCACTATATAGAAGAAATATACACTCTTCACTTATCTCAATACTTGGTTTTTAATGATATGAAGATAAAGGTTTTATTAGTCAAGTCAACTTTATTTCTAGAGCACATTAAACACAGCTTGAGCTGAACAAACTTCTGTACAAAGGACAGTTAAATAAATAAAAGCAAGTAGAACAAATGTAGTAAAATCATGAGTGCCAATAGATGAGATCTGTGATGTGAGGTGGGGCCTGATCTATTAAGAGGTCAAGGTCTTAAACTAAATTCTAGACTTAATATGGAGCCAGGTAATACGGGGGGTGATGTGCTCGCAATTTTTTTGTGCCAGTCAACATCCTTCAGCTGCATTATGGACCAACTGTCAGTGAGATAATGAAGAGTGGGAAATGCCTGAATACAAAGAATTACAGTATTCCAGTGGAGTTTTGATAAAGACGTGGATTACTTTCTCCATCATGGAAGGACAGAATCGGCTTAAGTTTGGAAATAGTTCTTAACTGATAGGAGCTGTTTTTAACAACAGAGGTGATTTGTTACATGGCAACATACGAACAGTCGATCACATCACAGGATTGAAGCTATTTCTAACCAAGCATATGCTAGTGGTTGAGTTTTTGCTTTTGCTTTTGTAATGGTATCAAAAGTCAGACAGATACAGAGCACATGGTGCAGCACAATTGATTCTAACAGCAGCAATTTAACCCGTTTAACTGAACAGAGAAAAAAGAAGCTTCTTCCAGCTTTATATCCTATAACAAACAAATCAACAGACACTAGTATCCCATCATGCTGTTGCTTCTTTTGTATTGCACAAGACATGGTACTGATCATAAGATTGTACTGATCTGCAAAGCCAAACATATGGAATTCACGCTGATGAATGTGATTTAGAAACATGCAGCAAACTTTTTATACATACCGTATATATATATGCAAGATTTTTAAAGATTTATACTGACAGGATTTAAGATTTTTATTTTTGAATACATTATTTTCTGTATTTAAATAGATTTTCAGTCATTGTTCACATTCTACCACAATGGAATTTTAAGTTTGAAAGTTTTCAAGCTCAACAGAAATATTGACTTGATATCAGTATTAACTCATGTGAAAAAAAAGATTGTGATTAACATTTTTCACCAAGCTTGCATGAAATATGGAATATTTGTTAAGTATTTTTTTTTACTCTAACTATTAATTATTACCATAACTGTAAATACGCTTATTTATGGTTACTACATAGCATATAATGTTGTTGTGTGTTGTCAGGAGGAGTCAGTGGTCTGGAGCCAAAGCTTTAGCCAAACTGATTAAACCCCGAAAGGAGAGCAGCAGGGAGAGAGGGGGCGACCGAGACAAAGACGGGGGCAAGGAGAGAGAACGGGCAAAGAGTGCCCCTGACATTCCCCTACCGGCTCCACCCCCACTCCTCCCCCCTGAGACACCTCCCCCTCTTCCCCAGCGGACGGCAAGTGACTCGCAAGATGGTGGCCACGCTCACAGTAACCATAACAACCTAATCACCAGCCCAAGCCTGGGACCCCAGAGTCCAGCACTGACTCCCATCAGCCGAGGTAAACACACTGCACACACAGTCTTGTTATAGTCTTGTCTGCAGGTGGATCATTTTAATCTGAGGAAAATTTAACTTGATAAAGACACATTCAGAATAAATATTTGTTCCATATTGACACTGGTGGAGAAACCAGTGTCTCTGGTTTCTTCTCTTTATGGGTTATGGTAGAGCTGAAAACTGTATAAATAAAGTCTATTATTGTGAAATACATACAGCATCTATTAAAAACATTTTAATTATAGTTTTGCCACAAAGCTGATGACATAAACAGGACTTTGGATGAGGTGCACCTCCATGTTGAGCCTGCACAGGGCGCTGTTGACCATATTAGTGACTGGATGACTGACAGTAACTTTACACCTCTGTTTCTCACCACTGTTAACATCCACTGTGTCCGTTTTTAACTCTCTAACCTGTTCTTCAGGTTTCTGATCTGTTCTGACCGAACATCAGGAAATTTTCAGATATATTTATTTTACATTTACATTTTCAGGCATTATCTGAACTAACAGCCCATGTGAAAGTTTGTTTTGACTATTAGTTCTAATTTAAATTTTTGACAGGCATGGTAATTAAATGTATGTATTTACACAAACAATACAAAAAATCTTCTTTCAAAGGTGAATTCACACATATTTCCATTATCATTATTATCATGTTTTCACTTTAGCCAAACAAAAAAGGAAAAAAAACATTATTAATCAATTAATTTAGATAAATTTCTCCAACTTTTGTCTTTCCTAAAACTGATCTTTTCCTATGTCTGGGCAACAAAATAAATATCAGTCCCTAAATGGATCTCTAGATTTAGTGTCAACAACTTTATGTGCAGTGCTCAGTGCCTGTGTGCCTTGGCTTTGTAAAATCATCATGAGACTTTTACACTTCATCCCGAGAGTTCTTCAAACATGACACATGGTTCATGTATGGACATCACTGACTGTCATGTTTTTAGTGTGAGACAAAGAGAGGACAGCTGCACTTAAACAATAACTGCAATAATAGCAATCCGACATGGCAACAAAAATTCCTCCCAGACCGCAGTGATAGACATTTATTTTTGTCTCAACACAACTGTCGAGCATACTGAAATTCCATTGAGAACAGAGAGGAGACAAAAATAGTTGGTTTAGATCAGGGGTCTCCAACCTTTTTTACTCTGTGAGCTACTTCGACAAAATAAAATTGGCTGAGAGCCCCTCGTGTCTTATATTACTGGTTACATTTATTCACATATCGGATCAATACACTCAAACTGAAATCAGATGAATCAGATAATTTAACAAGTCATCAAATATCAATATCCAAACTCACATTGGATATCACCAAAAATGTGAAACTCACATGAGACAAAAATGTGAGTCATGATTCAGTTAGACCTGAACACACAGACATGAGAACACCACTACAAATAAACCTCCTTAAATCTGATTATAAATCAGCTCCTCAGTCAGTGATAGTTGTTGTTAGTAAAGTACACAACAAACATGAACTTAAAATAGAGAATTCACTACACTTCATTTAACTCACTTTATCTGTGGCGGCACATTTCCTTTTTGTCGTTTATATCTGTTCTGTTATCAGACGAGTTATCATTGCATGTTGCCTACAAACCAGAAAGTTTCTCATGTGACTGACAACTGACAGATAATGATCTGGTGTTGAAGAGGAGGGAGTGTCTTTGTTTGGAGCAGATCTACTGAGTGAAGTTGTGTTGAAGTTTGAACTATACATCCATGGTTTTTACAGACTATATCCTCTGAACCTTTGGGTGAGCTCCTGGTAGCCACCTGTTGGAGACCCCTGGTTTAGATAAACAGATTATGGATGATTGCAGATTATGAAGTCACAGCCATGACAGTAATAGAAATTGTTGTTGTTTCACTACGATATATCGTGAAACTGGTCTACCTCTAATCCAAGTTATGACGAGAGGTGTTAGACATTGCTTACACTCTAGCTATACTTTTCATCATTCTATCCTAATAGTAGAACTGGGTTCTAATGCATGGTCCTGTTTTTATTTCCATGGGTTTTCTGTTTAACTGCTCTACTCTTCTGCTCACGGCTCAGCTCAAATCACTCTCAGTTCAACAACAAGTGGCTTTTACAAGCATTTGTCCACAGGCATGTGGAAGTTGTCATACTCAACTAACTTAAGGAAAAAAGTTGAAACAATAAAACTTTCCAATTGCTCTATTGTACAGCTACATACACTCAGCTGGCAGTTTATTAGGCACAAAACTAAACAACATTCCTGCAATGAATCCTCCTCCATGGATGTTATAACGCTCAGTTCTGGTTGAAACTGCTTTAGAGAAGTGTTGATTCAACTTTATAGTCTGCAGTTTGTGGTGCTGCTCAAGTTGCATTGTGTTAATCAATCAGAAGGGTGTTTCTATTATTTTGCCCACCCCAGTAATATCAATGATGGTAGGCTAAATAACAGAAACGCCTCTCTGTATAATGTAATACGATATGATAATGATGTATAATGCTCACACAGTTGAATCAACACCTCTCGGAAAGAGCCCTCATGAAGGAGGCTTTATTACAGCACTGTCATTTAGACTGCATTAGTTTGAGCCAGGTGTTCCTAATAAACTGACATCTGAGTGTGTGTCTCTGTTGTGTTTATCTGTTGTTTCCTGTGCACTGAGCTTTCTGCCAGTCGTCACACTTTGCTCAAATCAGAGTGAGTTGATCTCAGTCCTGGGTCTGATGCATGATTTTACTTAACAACAGAATTCCATGTTCATGTTTTGTTCTAGTGGGTTCTCTTGCATGGCCTCTGTTATTTTACATCCTGACATCATTTACTTTATAACTTCTTAACCAACTATTTTACTCACTGTCATTATTTATCATTCTCTCTACATTTCTCCACATCTCTGTCCATTTCTCTCCCACTCAGCTCCTCCTGCCTCAAAACGCTTCTCTTTTCTCCGCAGTAAAAGTCAAGACAAGCTCCTCCCCTCCCCCCCCCCTTCTTCTTCCTCCTCCTCCTCCTCTCGCCTCTCCTTCTCTCTCAACAGACGACTGCGATTTTGGTCTTCCTCTGACATCACAGCTGACGTCATCACTAGCCATTCAATGTCAGCCAATGGAGTTTTCTAACATCTTCCTCCCTCCTCCTCATCATTTCTAATCAACACATCATCATCATCATCGTCACTGTCGCCCCCAGCACCCACTGTTGTTAAGGATTTCACACATATCATCTGTGCACTCTCTTCATGAACACTAATATATGCAAACATTGCACACTCCTCAGGACTAATAAACATACAGAACACAAACAGGTGCATGTTGCTGTTGCGAGCCAACCAGTTTTACTAGTAAGTAGTGTGTGTAGACATGGTTTATGTGTGTGTGTGAGTTTGTGCACAGACTCCTGTTTCCAGCCAGGCTTGCCTTCATATGTCTGCAGTTCTTTGTTTTTGATTTGTATGAATGAAATCTGTGTTTGTGAGTTTGTCTCTGCTTAAAGATGCATTGCATTCACAACGTGTTCAGACCCCTTCACTTTTTACAGCCTCATGCTTGATGATGAAAATTCATTTTCTACAATCAGTATCCCATAATGACAAATCAAAAACAGAATTTTAGAAAAACTGAAATATAGAAAAATAGAAAAACTCTTTGCTATGATACTTGATTCAATTGTTTGGGCATTATGTGGAAAGACACACACCTGTCTATATAAGATCTCACAGCTGACAATGCAGATCAGAGCAGAAACCATGAGGAGGAAGGAACTGCTGCAGAGCGCAGAGACAGGACTGTGTCCAGGCTCAGAAATTTCTGCTGCAGTGAAGGTTCCTGAGAAGAACAGTGGTCTCCATCATTCTGACATGAAGAAGTCTGGAACAACCAGGACTCTTGTAGAGCTGGCTTCTCAGCCAAACTGAACAGTCGGGGGAGAAGGTCCATGATAAGAGAGGTGACTGGGAACCTGATGATCACTCGGGCTGAGACTCAGAGATCCTGTGTAGAGATGAGAGACAACCATCACTGCAGCACCGATCTGAGCCTTTTTACAGAGTGACCAGTTGAAAGCCTCTCCTCAGTGAAAGACGCATGAAAACACCTACAGGACTCTCTGAACTGGTTGGCCTCAGTTTTAAGCTTCATGTCTGGAGGAAGCGGGACACTGTTCATCACCTGTACAACAGGAACAGGGAGACTGGTCAGGGCTGAGGGAAAACTGAATGGAACAAAGTACAGAGATGTCCTTAATGAAAACCTGGTCCAGAGTTCAGGACCTCAGACTGGGCTGAAGGTTCACCTTCCTGAAGCACAACGCAGGAGTGGCTTAGAGACAACTCTGTGAATGTCCCAGACTCCTGACCTGAACCCAAATCTAACATCTCTGGACAGACCTGAACATGTGTCCTCATCCAGCCTCACAGAGCTTTAGAGGATCTGCAAAGAAGAACAGCTGAAAATCCCCAAATCCAGATGTGCAAACTTGTCACGTCGCACCGAGAGGACCGGAGGCTGCGATCACTGCCGAAGGTTCTTCAACTGAGTTCTGAGTAAAGTGTCTGAATTATGTCAGTGTGAAATTTCAGTTTTTCCTTTTTAATAAATTTGCAAAAATCTCTATAATTCTGTTTTTGTCATTATGGAGGATTGAATGTAGATTAATGAGGGGGGCAATTGATTTAAATAATTTTAGCGAGGCTGCAACAAAACAAAATGTTAAAAAAGAGCAGGGGTCTGAATACTTCAATACGTGAATGCAGTGTGGAGCTGTCCGCTGCACAAAGCTTTACTCCAGAGCTTTTCCTTATTAACTCACCAATGTCAGGTCCCCACAGCAACCAACTGCTGCACACTTGTCACCCACAGCCTCTGTGTCCAACATGACTGTCTGCCTGCTGCCATAACTCATCTCCTACCCTCCCTCTCTCTTTTCCAGCACCATGAGCTTATGTGGGTTTTTAAACATCAGTTTTTTAATGCTGATATTAGCATTTCTAAGCTTGTGGTGGCTAATGACAATGTAATGGCAATTTTTAGTGCTACCTTTTACAACTGCTGTTCAGCAACAGTTATATAGTCTCACTTCAAATCATGTGAAGTGTAACAAAACACTAGACCGTCTTTTAAGAGAGTCTTACATGTACAGTATATATAGCGAAATTTTACTGAATGGTGGCTGTTGATTATCAAAACTACTTCTACCCAAACCACACAGAACATTTTCTATTATGAATCTCACTAACTGTACCTGTTGCTGCCATCAATGTGAAACTGAAGAATGCAGCTTTTGATTTGAATATTTTAGTAGATTTACAGGGTTTCAGTGGTTGGTTCAGATATTTTTTCTTGACTTCTAGAAATACATGGAAACCATCACTTGAATTTAAAAGCTCAGTATCTTGCATCAGTGATGCTGCGTTACTGTTCAATGCATCCATGTTCACACCTACATTGGCTTGCAGTTTAGATGATGAATTGTAGAGGCAGCTCTGTCCTTCACAGTGATCCCTCTTCCATGATGGTGATAAGAAAAGTAAAGTATTTGAGCATGCTTGGGTGGAATCTAGTCTAAAATCTATTAACACTAATATTGATATAAGAATCAGAGATGTACACTGAATAATAACAGATTACTATTCATACCTACGCGCTCACTGCACTGTGTTTCCTGTGGTTTTATATCTCATACTTACACTATGGTTAAAGCCCCACATCAGTCCTTCATCACAGTCTTATTGGTCTGCAGGTTTGACTGACAGGGGCCGGGGAGTTTATCGCAGCAGCACTCCAGGAGGCAGCAGTGAGAGTGTCAATGGAGAAGATGGACATGGGCAAGGTAATTAATACGTTAATGATTGATGATAATAATATTTATGGAAAATTACACTCCAAAGGGCTAATTAACAGAGTATTATGACACTGAGTACAGTTATATGTAAATTGAATTAATGTCTGCATATTTGTCAGTTGCTGTTGTTCCCTTTTACGCTTCTGGCTTCTCAAAATAAAAGGGAGACAGTGAAATGAAAAGAGGAGAAAATTAAGAAACATCTGCTTCGTAAGAGGGATGAGTTCAGGCAGTTGGTCTTAACTTTGATTTTCTTCAACTTCGAATGAACGAGTTCTATATTAATTAGTTGTTTTTCCTCTGTTTTTTAATCCCAGGTCAGAACCATAAAGCTTTGAGCTCCACTCCAAGCCATCAGTCATCCTCATTGGGCCTAATTAACAACTCTAGCTCCAGAATGGGACAAGGCCCCGGCCGCAGGCCCAGAGGTAGGCTGAGCTATTGATACATAGGACCTTATTCAGATGTCAGCAAGAGAGTAAGTGTGTTTGGAAAGCATTAAGACTGTTTGTAAAATATTTCAGGCCTGTTATTTGATGAAGACTCTTGCCACAATACCTCTGACTCCATGTTTGGTCACCATGGAAACAAGGGAGGTCGTCCAGGATCAGCAGACTTCAGTCACAACACCTCCAGCTCCAATTCACCTGTCAACTGCAGAGGTAAATCCGCTTAAAGCAATATTTATTTAAAAGGATATTTGCATTGATACTTCATAAATTTGCAGATTTGATTTCAGTTTATTGTCAAAGTGTTTTCTAAAATTTGTCAAGGCATACACCGTTTCACACATGACTTTTTTAGAACAATTTTTCCAACATAACACAAAGAATTGTACACAAGCATCCCCTCCGTCTCTCCCTCCCTCCCGTAGCAGAGAGAACCAGGAAAAGACGTTGGCATAAAGAGACCATCAAATACAAAATAGGTAGTGGTGAACAAAATGTAGCAGCAGGCAACAGTATATAACATCCGAGTTCTAACACCATGAGGCAAAAGGCAAATTTGACAGCAAGTAAGTCTGTTGTGCTGTTGCGCCGCTTACAGAACCTGAGTGCAGCACACACATAACATTTAACCACAAAACAAAACAAATACTAAAAACATATATTACACCAGACTTTACAAATAAGTAACTGCAGTAACGTCAATTTAATCACTCACTTTTACATTCTGTGCTTGGTTTGGAGCACTGACGCCTACTTATAACCTGAACTCTAACTCACATTCAACAGGTTGACAGACCGAGGAACAAAAGAGTTCTGCGGTCTGTTCAGTCTGACCTGTGGGACTCTAAATCTTCTGTTCTTCTGTTCTTCCAGTAAAACATGAGAGGGATCTGATGTAGTATTAGAAAAATAAAGATAACATCCTTCAATGAATAATGTTATCGTTTATTACTGACAAACGTTACTCCCAAGTGACTCAGTTTATATACAGTTCATTCAGGTCTCACATACAGTAATCAGCTGGTTCCCAGATTCAGTTGGTAATAACACTAATATTTTTCATCTGTTTTAGACACAATAGATTGTCATGCTCACTCAGCCAGCCTCTCGAGTGATGATGTCACGGGTCTCAGCCGTTCACAGCAGACTCTGTCACGTAGCTCCACCCTCCCGTATGACCACACGCCCCAGAGGGCCCAACCACAGCGTGGAGGCGGAGTCAGGACTAAGACTCGCCCATCTTCACCTGGAAGCGAGATGGTGACACTGGAACAGTTTCTACAAGAGAGCAACATACAGTCACCTCCTATGGTAAGAAACATATGTGTGTAACCCTTGGTCTTTGATTTTCTACAGAGGGTGCAGTCAGAGAAAATAATATATTGCATTTTCTGAGAAAGTCAGTTGTAGTATTTAAAATAACATGTTAGTCTCCTTACAAGAAAACAGCAGACTGGGTTTTTAATCATGAAGCATTACTTGATGGCATTTGAGGCTGGTTTTAAGCCCAGCTGGAGCTAATTTCAGACAGGTCTACCGCCAGAAACAGCTTTAACAAACCAGAAAAATTCAATTCAAGGTTATAGAGTCGCTCTGACTTGGCCTTAAAGACATGCACACTTTAGATCAGCCTCATCAACACTTGTAAACAACTACAAAGAAAAACTACAAGTTGTAATCATTGAAGCTGAAGGGCTGATTCTGGAGCACCCAGTAAACAACACCATTTAAAAGAACCATTCAACATTTGTAATGGATTGAGGTTCATGTTACAACAGAGGCAGTAAGTCGCCTGGCAGTGGATTTGTCTTGTTTGCCAGCTTCTGTTGATCATTTCACTTAATGCTCTGAATCTGTCCCTGAGTAAAAGTGACTTTTTTGAGTGATCATTTTGCGGATTGGGGGAAGCAACTTTAGAAATATTACCATGGATTTAAGCTTTTGTTTGGCTCTGAGATGAAGCAGAAGATTCATCAAGGAGAAAGATGACTCACCACAGTCATGAGAGAAGAACGGAAAATGATGTTTTCCTTGATTGACTTTTTGTACTGCAAGTTCAGAGTAGTGTCAACAAAACCAATAGCATGGCTGCAGAGACCAGCCATGGACATGTTATTTGACTTTTTTTCAATGTAGATAATAAAAAAGAAAGTGAGGTTTTCTAATGGAGAAACGGGAGGTGTGTATTAACTCCATAAACAGTCGTCTAATGCTTTTATTTGAAACCAATCCAATTCTAAAATGTTTTGGTATTGATTCTGAAACATATTGCACATCACATGAAGAAAGGAACTGTGACACATGTTCTGTTAAATAGCAAAACTTGTCTTATTATAGAGTTGCACATTTGATTTATGCTGGCCTTTCGTCATTATTAATGAACGCAGGTTAATCTGCTTATCATAGGTGGCCAGAAAGGGAAATTACTGACTATTTCCAGATGAGCAACAGACACTCACTTACAAGTCATATCCAATTTTGTGTGAAGTGCTTCTTATCACCTCTAATCTGTTGTGGGATTTTTCTCCTGCCTACAAATCAGCTATTTCAGTCCACCCTGTCACCTAAATATGTACTCAGAGAGCCAGAGTGTGAAATCATCAGATACCCAGTCTTACTAAAAGAATTACAACACCCCTAATAATTGTTATTGATGATCCTGCACAAAAGAGGAGGCCTTCAAAAACACATTCCCATGATAAAAATATGAAACACAGGATGATTCAGATAACGATCACATTGTTAAATCAAAAGAATTAATGAATGTGATTAATACTGTAGACTAGACACACATGATGTCATTCCATCAGAAATAATCATTTAAATCACGCTTGCTCACAAAGTGCAGAACAGATAGACAGAATTAATAAGTAAAATATGCTACATGTAGATATGAAGTGAAATGGAATTAGATACACGGTCACTTGAGATGAAAGGTCACACAGAGTCAAAACCACTTTTCTACATAACTGTCCTCAGCTAAGTGACGTATAGTCAGTACTTAGCAACCCTCCCTTTGGCAGATCTCATAGCTTACAAATGCTTTTTCTAGTCATCTAAGAGTGTGTCAGTCAGTCAGTCAAAAAATTCCTAAATCAAGAACAGATGGAGTGAGTGATAGAGTTGAATGATCAAGGTACACCATTGGTCGGCCGTCTGAATGCTGGAGTTTCCCCATTGGCCGTTGCTCAAAATGAATTGGCACAAACAGTTTGTATTAAGGGGCATTTACAGCCTGCAGAGCTGCCAATGTGGCGCATTTGTTGCTAGATGTAGAGACCTTTTTTCAAAAAATCACCCAGCAACAAAACTTTTCATACAAACCTTACCTACTTTCCATAGAAAACAGTCACCTAGGTCACTAGGTTATGACCCAGTCTTATTTTCTTAGGCAAGTTTTGACTCATCTGTCGACAGCACGTTTCCAAAATGACTCTGGTTTATCCAGATGTTGCTTTTTAGACTCCAGATGTTGTGTTTTGTGTCACAGGTAAGTTTTACTTCTGATGACGCTACATAGACCCTGTTTGTGAAAATAATGCTGCTCGGTGAGAGGATGCACCACCTCCTGTGTCAGCTACACCTTCCAGGTCCTTTCTGTCCTGCAGTTTTTTTTTATTTTTATTTTTATTTTTTATTTTTTGGGCCTTTTATGCCCTTTATTGACAGGACAGTAGAGAGACATGAAATGGGGAGGCAGAGAGAGGGGGAATGACATGCAGCAAAGGGCCGTCCGATGCGCGACTCGAACCGCAGCGAGGACCTTAGCCTCTGCATATGGGGTGGATGCTCAACCAACTGAGCTACTCGACGCCCCGCAGATGTGTAGTTTTGCCCAAAAGTCTACAAGATCTTGTTTCGACTTCCACATTTCCCCTAACTGCCGTTTCTCAATGACTACTGAATGTGGAAATTTCAAGCTAAGAGCACTTTTCATTTTGATTCTCCAATCCTCCATTTCCAGAATCAGTTATTTAGAAGGGGTCAAGCCAGAGGTCGAGACAGATAATTTATTTACTGTGGAAAAGTCATAAGATGATAATTCCTAAGAACAGTTTTTGACCTGCCTTTCAAATCCCAGCAAGGCAATTAAAGCTTAACAAGTTAATTAAGAGGCTTTGTATATTGTAAGAGTAGAACATTGCCCAAACTTAGCCACAATTAGTTAACTGTGCATTCTGTGATACACCTAATTACCAAGTCCATAGAAATAACACATATAAAATACACTTTAAGTATTTGATGCGTTATTATGTAGCTGTGGTTAGCTGTGTTTAGCAAAAGAATAGCATTCAGGTAATCGATGTTTGCTACACCCTAAAAAAGCTTAATTTTTCTTATTTCCTGTCCTAATTCATTCTTTCCATTTTTTGGTTCTCTCTGTCTAGGTGTCTACAGGAAGCAGGGAGGACTTGATGACTGACTATTTCACCAGAAGCCCCGCCCCCTCTGGTCCCACTAGTCGAGATCAGGTGACTCCCACCAGTTATGTCACACCCACTGTACAACCATCCAACCAGAGGCCAGGCCAGAGTGTGAAGCCTTCACCTCGCCAGCCCATTGGCCAATCCCCATCCTCGGGCCAGCCCCTCGCCCAGAGAACCAGCCAATCCCTGAGCCGGGCCTTCAGCCTGGCCTCAGCTGATCTACTGCGCTCTAGTGGACCAGACAGTTTTCGTGGAAAAGAGGGTTCTTCTGGCCAATCAGATGTGGTGGTTCGGCGGCAAGGAGGAGGGGCTAATGCTAGAGAACGACCGCTCTCTGCTCGTCTGGCTGGTCCAACTAATCAGCTCGGAGATGCCAGCTTCATAAACCCACCCATCCACCACTCATCCTCTCTCAATCTGCAGACGGAGAGATACGCAGAGCGGGAAAGAGGGAGGACTCCTGTCTCTCAGAACGGCCCGTGCTCCTCCTCTTCCTACCATCACCGTGGAGAGGTCGCCATGGTATCTCCGGTCAGGGCTGTGCCCACCCCACGAGCCAACGAAGGCTCAGAGCATGGGGATGTGTTACGGGAGGGACAGTCAGGTGACTCCTCCCTCTTAAAGAAAGAAAGTGAGAGAGCGAGGTGCGGCTCTGTTGAACACCCGAAAAGCACGCCGGCTTCCCCTGACCCCAACAACGACCCCCAGACTGTGTGGTATGAGTACGGCTGTGTCTAAAGCCAGGAACCAGTCTGCTGGAGCTTCATGGTCCAAAGCCTCAGACACAAGTCATCAGTGTTTGGGCTGAGCGTTTTGTCTTGTGGATGAATGTTAGAATGTAAAACTGAAGCTTTGTTCTAATTCAGCATCAACCACTGGAACTGTCTACAGGCCGAGCACATTTAAAACATCTCTGCATAAACTTTAATTTCTATTTTCTGAAATGAACTTGTAGATGAACAACCAAACCTGATTCAACACACCACCTGCCAATACAGCTGCTGAAAACAGTCATTCAGGAAGTTTTCTGAAGCGAAGGAGCTGAACACAAACGTCACATCACACACCAAGTATCGGATCTATGCAGTCAATTTTCGACTCACCGTTTTCCACTCACCGTCATCAACCCGAGCTGAATCGCTCAGAGGCGGGTGCAATGTAGATTGATAGATTTTTTTAAGGATTGAAACTTGAACACCACAACACTATTACCACGTCTTTTATTATCACCATGTTTAGTGTGATTCAGCAAATAGCCTCAGCCCATATGATGGGATTTTCATTTCAAAGCCACCAAATTTTTGAAAATGGAGTTGCTATTACTGACTGTTGACTGAAAGATGGATTGTGGATGTTTTTGACCAGATGATAATTCAGATGTAAAATTTTTTTCGATTTTGGATTTTAAAAACCTACAGAAACGGATATGGAAGCTGCGATGTCTTGAAGTCTGAGAATCCATAACACTTAAAGCGTGGTTGTGGAGCAGAACACTAAGAACGGGCTTTGAAACTCCGTGACTGCTGACTGACACCGTCTGGCCCTGCACATGTTTATCTGGATGCCAGGAAGTAGCCCTCACCAAGAACGATTGGAAGTGAAGTGACGACCAGAGCGACTGAATGTATCAGATTTCCCTTCCTTTTTTCCTCTCCTCCACTATCTAGAACAAACACACTGGAAAAGATGAGAGGAAAGGAGGAAATAGAGGGATTCAAGCAGAGAGAGACAAAGCATGTGAAGGAGAAAAGGGTGAGTTAGAATAAATAGAGGGATGCTGGGATGTGGAGAGCGGTGGACAGGATGAAGGGACAGATATAGAGGCGAATGGAGTGATGGAGTGAGGATGAATAGATAAACAAGACAGAGATGGAGGGCCCCTCCCAGTTAAATTACAGTCTTTCTTCCTCCATCTTTAGATTCTATCCCAGCATGCAACACTCTGACACTTTACTGGAAATGTTGCTCTACCCGAGCCAACACTAGTTTCAAAAACACAGTCACACACACATATATATAATGATATATACAGACACAGGCATTGTCCTTGAGGGGGTTGGATGTGGCTTCGCTAAACCATTGAACTGGACTTAATTCACATCCACACACACACATACACACATACACACACCGCTGGGTAAACCACTGTGTTTTGGTTGGGGTGTACTGCTGCACGCTACGTTAGCCAGACAGTTGTAGACACTGCACAACAGCGATGGGGAGAGACTCGGCTTGAATCCAGAGCCACTGTGATCCGAGTCGTTAGAGTTGTTCATGCAGTGAATTAACTCGGCAGCAGAATTTGAGAGTTGGGCAGATTGTCCTCGCTGTAATTATGTAATGAAAACAACATCATCCAAGTGTCTCTGGTGAGTCTCTGACTTTGGTGCACATTAACTTTTGCATAGCACCATAGCATAACGGTGTGACAGCTTCATGTAGATTTACCATGTCAGTCTATGATAAAAGGTGCTCAGTCCTCTACACTCACATTTAACTGAAATTTGTCATAAGTTATGTCTTTAATGTGTCTACAGCACATTATCCACTGGTCAAAAAACCCACTAAGATCCATCAACATCAGGCTTTTGTAGGCAATGGAAAAGGGAACAATCGGTATTCACACCCGGGTCACATGACTCTGCAGTAGACGCAGGTATTTATTTGCTCCGGTTCCGATCAGCACCAAATACAACACCCGGGTGAACACGCTAATTTTCTCCCCTTTTCCTGCTGTAACACCTCGGCAGCACAAACGCTGTAGACACACCTGTCACCTGTCCAGGTGCTGTTACACCACACAGTGATGCTGCACACAGTGATGACAGAGTGAAGCTGCAGCCCTGAAATAAGTTTTAAAAACACACAATCACTAAGCGAAGTGTCTCCCACAGAGGCGCCGACACTGACAGAAGCAACAACCTGAGGATGAGATGTAAAAGATCTGTTTTACGGTGGCTAGCAGCTCACTCTTCCTCCCCTGTGTGTGTGTGTGTGTGTGTGTGTGTGTGTGTGTGTGCGTGCGTGCGTGCGTGCGTGCGTGCGTGCGTGCGTGCGCTCTGTAAGTGCAAGTGATGACTCCTTGCAGTTGTGTGTGTCTGTCAAAAGAAAAGTCTGAACAGAGAGACAAACTCGTCTGACATTGGAAAAGGTTTCAATCGGCTTTTATTAGCGGGTTTACCCTTGTTTAAAAAACCTGCTTATACCTTATGCAATTTTTTTGTCAACACTTGCTCACATTAGAGATTCCTCACTAAAAGATCTTAGTATGAATCTGTTTTTCCTAAAGTTTATCGCTTCTTGTATGAAGCTCACCCATACAGGGGAGACATATACACTGAGTCACGAGTCCACTGGAGACACATGAATGATTTTGTCATCACTGGTAGAAGACATTTGGGGGAGTTTACAAATATGTGGTGTATTGTTTTAACGATAAATGATGATGTTAATGAAAAAGAGATGAGGACACTTATCCACTGACATGTAGTCTGTGCTGCTTGTAGTAAATGCAAATCTGTGCTTCCTACATTGGAAATAACTGACAACAAACATTCCTGGAAGAAGATGATGATGATGATGATGATGATGATCAAGATGTAACACTGGAGTTGTGAAAGATTTTTTGACTGGAATCCATCATTAACCTTTCTGCTCACCTTTTTGAGCAAAAAGCACATGTCAATATGCAACGAACTAAATTATTTTACCTGTAACATTTGTATATGATGTTAGATTTTATAAACTGGTCACATGTTAGAAGACCTGGGATACATTTAAAAAAAACTTGACCTTGAAAATGTTGATACCAAAACAGATCCAGATGAATTCCTGTAAACTGGTAAAACCCTGTGATTCCACTGTAAAACTTTAATAGGTGTAGATAGATTTTTGTTTTTTAATCCTTTTGAAATGTTAGAACTGAGATGAAGTGACATGATGTGAAACACTGTAGGTTGATGCTGTCAGTAGTTCGTCTGTTAACTGTGCTGGGTTGGTGTGTGTCGTCTTTGTTGCTGCACTTAAGGCATCTCTGCATTATAATTTCCCAAAGCCCTTCAGGACATTTGTGTCTGTGTGTGTGTGTGTGTGAGAGAGAGTGTGAGAGTGAGTCAGCAGTTTCCTGATGTCACAGTGGGGAAAAAGATTCCCCAAGCATTTCTCTTTTATTGAAAACACCATCACACCATCTTGCATTATTACTGTTCTTGGCTTTGTTGAAGGTGTGTGCGTCTGTCTGTGTGTGTATGTTTGCTTCCTGTCTGTGTTTTCTGCGTGTGTGTGTGTGTGTGTGTATCTGCCAACCTGCCTTACTGTCCCAAAAATGTGGCGTCTTCCTTCATGGAAACCTCTGCGATCTCGTGTGTGGTTTCCGTGTCTTAGCACAGCTGTGCAACCTTTTACTGAATTAGAAAAATATTAGTGCAAAAAAAGCAGCAGTGCAGTTCAGCGTCACAGGAGAGAAGTGAAAGCAGAAGGTGACGTGGAGCTGATGTCACTGACATTTCCTGCTGCAACTGGAACAACTGCTACTGTAACTGAGGAGACTGATGTTATTACAACCAAGAGCTTTTTTGTAATAAAGATTGATAAAGTCATGATCTCGCTTCACTTTCTCAGTTGACCTTTGACTCTCAGGGCAGGTGCTCCTGGCGGGTGAGAGGTCATCAGTATGTGACTAGATATGAGAAAAACAAATGCAAAGCAGTAATGAGCAGAAGTTAAAGAACGTGTAATTGGGAGTATTTCATCATTTCAAGGTCACTGTGTTTTTTCGACTGTGTTCACTAGTTAAAAATGAACTTTTATCTTACAGTGCATTCAGAGTGTTTTCAGACTTTTCTTACATGTGTTGTAGATTTAGTTTTGTGTAGATAAATTCCTGAATGTCTCCACGCTGCTGACAGTCGGAGCTGTTTTCAGGTTGTCCGTACGTACGTCCATCCCATTCTCACGGACACGATATCTCAGCAACGCCTTGATGGAACTTCTTCAAATTTGGCACAAACATTAGGACTCAAGGATGAACTGATTAGATTTTGGTGGTCAAAGGTCAATGTCATGTTGACATCACAAAACACAGTTTTAGCCTTGTGAATGCGGCATGTCGAGATCCTCTCAAGGGAGTCCCTTCAGTCTACTCTCAATAACCCATGATGACAAAGTGAAAACCTTATTAGTAATTTTTGCAAATTCATTAAAATATAAAAACTGAAATCTCTGATTTACAAACGTATTCAGACCCTGTACTGTGACACTCAAACTGTTTGCTGCAGTTGTCAGTGAGATCTGTCTACAACTTTGTCACAGCTCGACTACCTTTGTGGTGAAGATGAAGCTGAGCCGGAAGCTCTCGATTAACCAGTCGATCTTTGTTCCAACCCTCACCTCTGGTCATGAAATCTGTAGTGAATGTAGTGAATCCTTCCAAGTCCAAAGGAGCCGGTTTGAGCATCTGATTAGGATTTCTCCTAGGCACCTTCCTTTGGAGGTTTTTCTGGGCACATCCATAGAAACTGGGAGGTTTCGGGCAAGAGTAGACCCAGAACTCACTGGAGGGATCACATATCCTATCTGGCCTGGGAACGCCTCAGGATCCCCCAGGAGGAGCTGGAAAGCGTTGTAGGAGAGAGGGACGTCTGGAACTTCCTGCTTAGCCTGCTGCCACCGAGACCTGACCCCGGATAAGCGGAAGAAAATGGATGGATGGATGACAGGACAAAAAACCAAGCCAGAAAGCCCAGGGAACTCTCTGTAGACCTCTGCAATGAAAATGTGGTTTTTGAGCAAACTTATGAAACCACTTCTAAAACTGTTCTGTTTCCAGGAACAGAGTGGCAGAAGTTTAGAACCACCAGGTCTCTTCCTTTGAATTCAAATTCAAATTGAGTCACCGGCACAAAGGGCAGCAGAGGAGCCCGCGAACATTCGCTCTATCAGAGCTTCAGCAGTGTAATGGAAGGACGACCCTGTCAGCAGCTCTTCATCAGTCAGACCTTTATGGTGGAGTGGTTAGACAGAAGCCACTTAGAGTTAAAGGCAGATGACACCCCAGACAGGGGTTTCCCACACAGCATTTAAGGGACTCTGAGAACATTAGTGCAGCAGATTACTGTAATACTCTTTTCAAATGTGGATACAAGCACCAAAATTGATTTGTTTATTCCTCTGAGGTCATTCATTTGAAATATCCCATTAGCCATTTGAAATTTCTCTAAGATGGCCGCTATTTCTGGTGTAGGAAACATATTTTACCACAAAGTTTTACACATTGGACAGATTTCAATGATTTTGCAATTGAATATATACATACATACATACATATATGTATAGATATATACACACAACATCATGGAGTACCCCACCATATTGTTACATTGGATGAAACTGTGTGTGTGTGTGGTGAAAATATTGATGAGACATTGATGTCACTGACAGGAGGGGAAAGCACTTTGATTCATCATTCAAAGGAAAAGTTAATGAAGTTAAACTTATGTGTAAAAATTGTGTCCCACACAGATAAACTTTAAAATTGCCACACTGTGTCATTTGGCCGTAATAATGTCAACCTTTTTTATTGTGTTGGCTCAATTCAATTCAGTGTTTTATTGGCATGAATGTCAGGTGGAAGCATCACAGACAATATAATCAGGATATCAGGAAAAAAATACATAATCTATGAAGCAAAATTGAATGAATAAGTAACAAGAACAGTAATTTTTGTAATCATTGTATTATAGGTTTCTTTAGGATCAAAAAACAAACAAATAACAACAATATGTTGATATAAAATGGTGAGTATGGGATGTGTGAGTGTGAGGAGACTGACTACAGCTGTCATGTGTTGTTGTGCTGTGACACACACTCGCGTATCTCGCTGCTTCTACGGCGCCGACACTGTTTTCTCCGAGTACGTGTTGCGTTTTAGTCACAGAGGGAATGAAAGTTTTAGATTTTCATTTCATTTTTGTGAAGAGCTTCGTTCTGACATCACTGTGTCTCCACCTGTCTGTGTGCACAGATCTGACTCAGCCTGTCTCCTCTCAGCACCAGGTGCTCCACTCTGCCGGAGAGCAGCGCTGGAGCCCGTCTTGGAACTCCACCCAGATTTGACCTCGATGACTCGGACTCAGGTAATGAGGACTTGACTCAGACTTGACTCAGACTTTGAGGTTTAGTGACTAGCACTGGTATGAGCTGTAGCGACCCTATAACAGCATCAGATACTTCTAACACGGCAGTGAGTGCACTAAAAGCAAAACATGCTCTAAATGGTATTAAAAGAAAACTTCCTAACTTGCTTATTACACTGTACGGTAGGTCGGGGTTAGGGGTATGAGGTCCACTCTGTCATCATAGGGGATAATCTCAACATGCAGAATTCTAATCTGCAGATACAAAGAAAAACACAGACAAATCCCTCTTGAGCAAGAATGATACAGATTCCCGCTGATAATTAACATTCAAAGCAGAGCACTCACGATTTTTTTATCACCTTAAACGAGCCCCCCAGACTCCCTCTGTTCCAATGCCCTCCAAACCCACGAGCTGCCCCCAGAAAAGAGTCGGTTATGTCAGGTGGAGCTGAGACTAACCGCCTTCTCTCAACGCTGCTTTCCAAACACCAACCGCAGTAAAGCAAGTTATAACACTGTAAAGAAACCTATTTCAAACACTGAAGAAAAACTAAAAGCCAAAGTAGATTAGAACCTTATTTGTTATTTTATCAGATAATGAACTGGCAGAACTATCTCTTAACTGTCAGAGGAACAGTGAAACCTCAGTGACCACAGGCTGACAGCTGAAGGAAGGCACACAACAAAAAAAAGACAATTGAAAGGAAACAACATGGCGATCGCTGTTGAGTTCGAGACACAGATGGACTTCCTCTTAAAATGTTATCCAATGAAATAAAGAACATTTAACCATGTAACATGTAGACAAGGAGACAGGGCATATCTTGCTGCCCCAAATATATATCAACATGCTTATACTGAGGAGGGAAATGTAGTTTGGACAGGGTTTGAATGCCTGAACAGGCTCCTCAGTTCCAGAGTTGTTAATTATTTATCTTAACCATTAGTCAGGGACAAAGGAACATTTTCCATCTCTGACAGGACTTCATTTACGGTGTGAAGCTGCAGGGAGAAAGCTGCAGCAGCTGCAGACAGTACAGTCACAGCACTTCTTATTGTCACTGCTTGATGCACTTCAGAGCTTCATGTAATATTCATAGAGTTGCCACTGACTGATAAAGAAGTGTGGCACACAGCCTCACATGTACCTCAGCTGCACCTGTTGGTCTCTGTTCACAAACCAGGCTCTTCACATAATATAAAAATACCATGGGAAAAAAAAAAAAAGAGACAGTCATAAGATTTCTCTATCTGACGGGGAGGGAAACACCTAGTCTCAGAGAAAGGTTACTGCAACAGGAAACTGATCTTTGAAAATCTGAATCACTGGCACTCCCACACACACACACACACACACACACACACACACACACAATCAGAGCCAGGTTCAACTTCTCTGGCCAAGTATGTCTTAACATCGAAGGAATTTTATTTACATACTGAGAGGTGTTTAGCCTCATTGATATAAATGGACAAAATACTGGAAAAATCTCACAATAACAGTCCAACTCAACAGCAGCACGAAATGACAATAAAGTTGAAACAATGAAAACAATGTTCAGCCTCTATGAAGGTAGTACTGTCAGCTGTTCGGCTCGGCGCAGCTACAACAAAATATAATGAATCCCTGCGCGTGCTCGATGTGTACAAAGGCAATCGTTTCCTAACGTGTTCATCTTAACAACTTCATCAGGCAAGATCATGTCAACATTGTGTTTACAACTTGTTGTTCTGTGGTTCAAAGTTACGGGTTATCTCATTATCTCGAGATAACGGGATGATCCCGTCATGTTGAGATAACTGAGCTTTGTTATTTCAGGATCACAGAATAATTATCCGGTTATAGTGAGATAACAAAGCTCCATTATGTTATACTGAGACTAACGATGTTCTCTCATGATAAGAAGATAATTGTTCCGTTATCTCGAAATAACGGAGCTTTGTTATCTCCAGACAATGGAATAATTCCGCTATTATCTTGAGAAAACAAAGAACCCCCCCCCCCCCCAAAAAAAAAAAACCCAAAACATTTTAACATCTTCATGATGACCACTTCTGTTGTGGAGGTGAAGTCAGGTTGTTCCAAAGGATAAATATCTACTGCTCCACATCCCACGTGCTGCCCGCATGCTGCATAGTGTGAATTAACTATAGGTCAAATGTAAATAAACAGTTTCCTATCCCACTCATTCATGGTATTTTCCAATATCTTTTGCAGGTCAGATATTAAATCAGCCAGAGACGCACAGTAGGCTGTTCATAGGCTGCACATCTGAATGTGACGTTACGGAAGCAAGACACCACGCTTGTGTGTGAACGACAGAGAGAGAGAGAGACGGAGAGAGAGAGAGCAGCGGTCAGTTTGATGCGGACCTCCACACCGGAAAGATTCGGTAAGAAAAACGTCTTTATTTCATTTAATTATGTAAATATTTTGCCCGGTTGAACTTCAGTTTCCAACAGTGAAGCATGTGAGTGTATTTTCTACCTGATGAAGGAATGAGTTGTTTGGACTTCCAAGTCTATATCAGTTAAAAGTCTTTTTTCGTATTTCCAGCTGAAGTGACACATCCTGTTGAATGTGAGTTATTATGAGGCGGGTGAAACGTCCAGTCGAATATTTGTTTATTGTGAGAGTGAAATGTGGTTCGGACAGGGTGTGAATGCCTGAACACTCTCCCCAGTCCAGAGTTATTAATTATTTATCTTTACCATCACAAGTCCAGTCAGTTAATAGGCTGCTGTCGGGGGGGGGGGGAGACAAACAGTGTTGGGAGTCAGGGACAAAGAAACATTTTCCATCTCTGACAGGACTTCATTTACGGTGTGAAGCTGCAGGGAGAAAGCTGCAGCAGCAGCAGACAGTACAGTCACAGCACTTCTTATTGTCACTGCTTGATGCACCTCAGAGCTTCATGTAATATTCATAGAGTTACCACTGACTGATAAAGAAGTGTGGCACACAGCCTCACATGTACCTCAGCTGCACCTGTTGTGCTCTGTTCATCTCTGCAGTAATCTCAGATCAAACCAGGCTCCACGGATAATTTACAATCATAGAAAATCATAAAAACAAGATTGTAACCAGTTAAGTTCAATATAAAATTTCACACACAGGCACAATGCAGATTCACACGTTAATATCACTGGACTGTAGTGATGATGCCACTGGAATAAGAATATCTAACCCTATTGACATCACACACACGTGTATTAATCTTAGGGGTGTGCTGATTTTATCAGTGTGCTGACTGCTGCTGTGATATGGAGGAAGTCGGCCTCAGACACCTGTCCTGGAGGCAGGCTGATGGTTAACCTCAACAACGCTCCCTGCTTCACTCACTCTCTCACATCCTGACTGACACGAGGCTGAGCAGAAACATACTGTCATTAGTTTGATGGCAAACTAATGACTAATTAGTGACTGGTGAAATGACTGGGCCATATCTTAAAGGATCACTTCACAAAAAGCACAAAACAAGCTTACTGTATATTCCCATTCAGGATCCAGCCGTGCAGTTAGTGTTATTGGCTGTGGGTCACTGCTGATACTTCTGCAATCACCACAAACAATGGAGGTGAATGGACTTTCACCTGCAGTGCTTCACTCATGGATGAATGATTTGATGAAGTGGATCTCAACCTCAAAAGAAGCTTTAAAGGAGCACTAATCAATATTTTTATACTAACTATGTATGTATATATATATGCAGGGGCATTTTAGACCCCCTGGGGGCCCTAGGCAAGAAGGACCACGGGGCCCCCAGAATCATGATGAATGAAGTCCAGGACTACGGATCAATAGTTAAACAATTAACGTATAAGATAAATAATAAATAACATAACTATCTGAATGCAAACTTTACATACAATATATAAATAACAGAAAAACAAACATAACTGAAATGTGCAAAATTTTCAGAATGATAAAAACGCAACCAAGCAAAAAAACAAACAAACAAGGAATTGAAGTGGAAAGGACGAACTTAAACCTTGCTGTGACACCTTGGTGACACCTTACTGTACAGATCCAGAAGGTTTTCACTGTAAATGTAGTTTAACATGTCATTTGGGCAGGTGGAGGCGTGGTCTGGAAAAGTGTAGACAGCAGAATTGATCTCCAATTCTAAATCATCTGCCTCAATGTCATGCATTGTTTGCTCCAAGTTCTTGCAATTTGCACGAAGCTTGCCACTCTTTAGCACCTGTTGCATACTTTTCTTTGAAAACAGGAAACTGTAGAGAAGATAGATATCTTCCATTTTTGAAAATCTGTCATTCAGGCTTCTAAGGGCTGTGTCTACTAAAGGGAGAAAGAACTCCCTTTTGAAGGACTCCTCTGGACTGGACTGGGTTTCTGCTGCTCCCTCATGCTGAAAGCGTTTTGCTGCTTTTCTCTGTCTTTTCTCTGGAAGCTCCATTTCAATTTCCAGTTCTTCTGCAATTTCTACTGCATCAGATTGACATGAAGCAAGCCCACTGTCCCTGAAGTTTTCCAGGCACTGCCTCACTCCCTGTGTTTCTGTTCTAAGAGTTTCCAGAGAAACATCTGGACTTTGCAGCAGCTTGCTCACAAGGTTAACCTGGTACAAGACATTGTACCAGATCATGGTGCACAACAGAAAACGCCAGGACTTCAGCTCATCATGCGAAGCATTAGCAGTGGACATTGTTTCCGAATCCCTCTTCTCCACTGCAAATGTGTGGAGAGCCGACAGTGCTTGGAGAATCTGTGGCAGTTGGTATCTCACAGCCTTCACACTTTCAATACGAGCCTCCCGGCTTGTTGTGGACAAAGGTTTAAGAGACAACTGCTTTACATGCTCCTTCAGAATTGCCCAGCGTTGTACAGGTGAACCGAGAGATTGTAGAGTCCTTGCAGCACACCAAAAAACGAGATGGACAGGACTGATAACTTTGCAGCATCTGCCACAAGATTGAGAGTGTGACTGCTGAAGGGGACACACAATGCCTTGCTGTTATTCTGCAAGATTCTTGCCTGAACACCTTGTTTTTGTCCCATCATGTTGCTTCCATTGTCATATGACTGGCCACGACAGTCAGAAATGTTTAGGTTATGTTTCTGCAGATGTTCCAGCAGAGTTTCAGTCAGACCCCTACCAGTTGTGTCCTCAATGTCAATGAATCCAATGAAATGCTCAGCAATAGAGACGCCAACTGATGGTTCACAATTCACAATCCTCAGAACAATGGAAAGTTGTTCTTTGTGACTGATGTCAGGTGTGCAGTCCATGATGACAGAGAAGTACTTTGCTTTGGTCACGCTTCTCACTATCTCTTGAAGAGTTTTGTCTCCAACAAGGGTTATTATTTCATTTTGAGTGACCCCACTCAAATAGTGTACCTTTGTTTCTTTGTTTTGAATTCTTCTAATGTGCTCACTCAGCACTGGATCGCACTGCGCCATCAGTTCCACTAAAGAGAAGAAATTCCCATTGTGCTGGTCATAGAGCATATTCGAAGGCCCTCTCAAAGCTTGATTGCGCTCAGCCAGATGGCAGATGATAGAAATCACTCTTCTGATGACACCTTTCCAATGCTCAATCTCAATCTGCAACAAATTCTGATGGGTTTGGTCTATGGTTGTCCTAGTCTGCAATCTCTTCTGCAGGTCATGCCAGCTTCTCATATTCTCACAATGCATTTTTGGATATTCATGTTCTTTGAGGTGATGAGCTAGGTTCTTCCATGCACACGTTGGAACGTTGGATCTTCTCACCATTTCTCATAGTCATTTTGTAATTTTCTTTGGTAAATCTCCGAGGTGGGTTTTCTGAATTTTGGGGGAAGTCCATGTCTGTTATTTGGAGTGGTCCTTTTCTCACAATTTGACACCGAGCATTGTCGTTGATGGCTTTTGGCCACAGCGCAGGATCATCTGATATTATTTGATTTGATATTATTTGAGTACCGTCTGGTGATGTGGTGCCACGGGGCGGTGAAGAGGTGGTGATGGAAAGATGTGGTGTGGCCTCAAATTGTAAAGGTACTGCCATGCTGCTGCTGCATGAAGTTGCCATCATGTCCTGCTCATCTTCCTCAAGGTCCCCATCATGATCTGAGGTTGATATTGCCAGAACGAAAATAGTATAAGAAACAATTGTTTAAGAAAAATATTTGTGTAGTCATATTAAATCAGATAGATCCCATGATATATTTTAAAATGGGAGAGCAAGTCACTGTAATCTTAACTTTAAAAAGGAAACTAAATAAGTTCCGACTTTGCTGCTGCTGCTGTTCTTGTTGTTGTTGTGGGCCGAAAAACTTCAACAAAGCACCTTGAGGAAGAAAAAAGAAAAGAGCACAATGTATTTGGTTGGCTTGCGTAAAGTAAAGTAAAAAACTGTGCATGCTACACAAACACAACAGTTGAGATCTGTATGGAATAAATAATGAACATCCATTTGCAGTAACAACTTTAATCCTTCATGTTAACACTTTATTTAATGTAACATTTAGGATATAGCAGAAAATGTATGGATATATAGGATAGGATAGGATAGGATGTACTTTATTTATCCCGGAAGGGAAATTCAGTTGTCCAGCAGCTCACATTTAAAAAACATAATTCCACATACAAATTAGCACCAGTTTAGACAGACTAAACTGACAGCAGAATTGATGCTGGTATCAGTTTTAACATTTGACAACAAATGCTTTATTCTGAGAGAAAATATAATTGGCATTGGCAGTAAAGGACTAACTTATTGTGTGGCTATGAATGTGTTTAGAAGAAAATGGCTGAATTCACTTTACACGGACTTTAATGTCAGTAAACTTATTAGGTGCTTGGTGGATGACTGGGAGCTTCATTCATCGCTTCATTTTTTCATGTGTGTGTTTGACTGGGACCGCACGTCGATGCCGGCCAGTAAGGGGGCCACATTAGGGAGATTTCCGACGTGTCATTGCAGTGTCTACAGGGGTTTCAAGTTGTGTCGCTGATATGGAGCGATATCAGCCGCCTGTCGGTGCCCCCTACTAGCAACTAGCCATTGACAACTCGGAAAGGGCCCTGTACGGGGCATTTCCGATGCGTTGTCGTTGCAGCGTCTAAAGCAGTTCCATTATTTTGTCATTGACGTCAGCCGTCCCTTGGGGGCCCCCTTCAGCTCAGGGCCCTATGCAATTGCCTGGGTTGTCTGCCCCGTTACAGCGTCTCTGTATGTATGAGACTGTCCTCCTGTAAAAAATGAGCCCACAGGTCGTCTGTGCAGCAGGTTATTATGTCCCATAGTTACGTTTTGTTGCTAGGCGACATCTAGTGGTCGTAGTAATTATGACAGGAGCAAAGGGAAAAATGCGGTGATGTAGTATGAAGAGAGACAAAGTCCACGTCAGGAGGAGGTTGTGGTGGATGGATGAATACGATGCAGGAGAGCACTGTTCCATTCCCATGTGAAATTAGCAGTATATATTAAGTAGCAGTTTATTTTGTAACCATGACAACTAAAACCATGTAATGTTAAGGAAGTACTTATTTTAACCGAAATCACAATCTTTTCCTAAACCTAACCAAGCCATGATCGTTATTGATCGTTATTATAGTAACCATGGCGACAAAGGTAGGTACGCTGTTGTCGGTACAGTCCACATGTTGACACCATGACAACTCCTGAAATATGGGTCGCATGAGAGGGTTAAAATAAAACTGTATGGTTATTCAGGTTGTTCAGGAGTTGTTGATGTATAAATTACTACCAGTCAAAAATTTGGAGACACTTTCCCAGAATACTTTTCCAGCTGGTGGAAAAAGTAAGCGGAAGATTTAATAACTGGTTGAACCTCATTCTGCTCCAATAACCTCAAACCAGCTCTTCCAGTAGCTGCTGATCAGACCTGCTCAATGTTCAGGAGGAAGTTTGGATCATTCCTTCAGAAGAACCGCTTCAGCTCAGACAGATTCTTAGGATGTCTGGTGTGACTAATAATAACAATGATAAAGCATAATAAGGAAGAAGCAAGAATGGAAAGAGGCTCAAAGGCAATATTAAACAAGCGCAGGACAGAGATGAGGTGAAGGTAAGAGGGAAGACATACAATATACTTCAATGTAAAAAAAGGACAGAGAGATGAGATGCTGGGTAAAAGCAATAAAAGCACATGCACACACACACACACACACACACACACACACACAATGAAAGCAGTAGAAGAACGATAAAAAGATGATTTCACATAAAAGCAATATAAAAGAGAAATGGGTTTTAAGATGTGATTTGAAAGCAGTCACTGATTGTGCCAGTCTTATCTCCTCGGGCAGTGTCTCTCCTCAGGTCCATCCACAACATCTATACTGGACTAAGGTCTGGGTTCTGACCGGACCACTCCAGAAGGTGGATTTTAGTCTGAAGTCCTTCAGTCGTAGATGTACGTTAATGTTAAGTGTCATTGCTCTGCTGAGCTTCATCAGGTGGACAGACACCCTGACATGATCCTGTAGGATTCATTCCCCGCTTCACCTCGGGGGGGATGTTTTCATGTTGGTGTGCAGTTCTCTTTATAAACCACACGTGGCGTTGCAGGTTCTTCCCAGACAGTTTGACTTTAGTTCCATCAGGCCTCAAACGTTTTCCCAGTAGTGTCTATGGAGGGCATGGCCCCCAAGTGGGTTCATCTAGCCAAGACTTTGAATATGAAACTGTTTTTATACAACATTTAATGCATCAATCTGCATTACAAACTAAACACACTCATTCCCCTATACTAGCAACACTAGTAACACTAGTATGAGACACACTAGTATTATCTTTGTTGATTATCTTTAGTAGTTGCTACTAAATGCACAGTAAAAATATCATTCTCATAAAAGAAGTGATGCGTCTTACTTCTCACTTTATCAAGATAAAGACTGCCTAGTTAGGAAGAGCGTTGACGGCCATCTTGGCTGATCAGAGAAAAGGAGAGAGCTCCATCCATAAACTCAGAAACTCAAAAGAAAATATGTCAGAGTGCTGTTTTGAGGGTAGGTGACCTTTGGGAAATGCAGTGCAAAACACCACAGCAATTAGCACTTAGCGGTAATATGAAGACTAAAAGCCATACGGGGGTTTCATGGAAGTAAGTAGTTCACCACATAGTGATTACTGGCAGGGAAATCTCTTATTACAGCTGACTGTATCATTGTTGTGATGTTTGTGATCCAATTTTAACGCCAAGATTTTCTTTTATGATTTAAGACTGTGATGACTAACTGCGTATCCCTAGATGTCTAAAGTGGTTTCTGAAATATCTGCATGTGGTATATAAATACAATCCAAAATATAGTCCATTATATAAATTTGGCATTTAGCGTGGAGCACCTTGTTGGTGCATCTCCATGGCATGGCCATTTGATACCTGAAGTCAAGTGTATTTCACTTCTTGCAAATGGAAAGTCCTAAAATATGTCTGTATTTATTATGTCTGTCTGTATTTGTTTTTTTTTTTTTAAAACATATCAGCTGGAATTCAGCATCAAAGTGGACAGTTGTGGTTGCGGACAGATGGTTATTTCAAGAAAGCTAATAATAATACCAACATCCATTTTTGATGCCCTCTTTAGTTTGATGCTTGTAGAAGCTTGTATCACTGAATCAGCGACCACTGCCGAAACCAACTGCCACTAAACTGCAAAGACCGACTTTGTACATCCTTGTCTGTATCTAAGATGCAAACAGAGTTAATGTATTGATGTTCCTGAGTGATGGCTTCACCAGCCTCGGAGGCAGAGGTCTGGCTGCGAGGGGTGAGCATTGCTGAGTGAACACACTTAGCCAACAACGAAGTGGAAAGGGTGAGTGGAGCTAGATGATAATCAAATCATACTGAATGTCATCTCAAAGGTCCAATCTCTGAGCTATTAGGAGAGAAACACATCACACCAGTTTATTTACATTGACTGTAAATCCTGGGAAAGAAGGAATCAGATTACTATATTGACTGTTCATGATCATAAAGGGAGGGAAATCAGATGATCGAGACTGTGTGGTCCAGATATGATACTCTGTGATGAAGTAATTACTAATCAGCTGTTTGAATCTGACATGGGTTGAGATAATGTTAATTTTAATCCAATTCAATTTTATTTGTATAGTGCCAAATCATAACATGGTCAGGGCACTTGACAGAATAATGTCACCATCTTACAATATTATAGAGAGAAACCCAACAGTTCCCACAGTGAGCAGCACTTGGCAACAGTGGGGAGGAAAACTCCCTTTTTAACAGGAAGAAACCTGCAGCAGAGGGTCAGGGTCACCTGAACCAGCTCTAACCATAAGCTTTATCAGAGAGCACAGCTTGAAGCCTGATCTTAACTGTAGAAAGGGAGTCTGCCTCCTGGACCCAGACTGGGAGCTGGTTCCACAGGAGAGGAGCCTGATAGCTGAAGGCTCTACCTCCCGTTCTGGTCTTAGAAACTCTAAGAAACCACAAGCAGACCTGTATTTAGAGAGCAGAGTGTTGTGTTAGGATAACAGGGAACTGTGAGCTCTTTAACATACGACGGTGATTTTAGAAGGTTAATGGGAAAGCAGAATGTTTTGGGGGAAATTGATTTGAGAAATGATGTTTTGGTCGTGAAGGATCAAGATATGCTGATAGTGAAGCATTAATCAATCCTGAACTGAAGGTTTTACTTCAGTTACTCAGCATACAATATATGGTGATATATGCATAATCTGAATAGACACTGTGCTAATGCTATCTGCCTACCATAAAGATAAACAGGAAACATGGGGAGAAAACAAGAACCCAGACAGGGATGCTGCAGTTACACATGGACCTTGTGCCTAAACCAGTAACTGTAAAGAAACTCATTATATTGATATCAAGTCCATATCCTGTAATTTAAGCAGCACACACTTGTTGTAACTCTGTTTAAGATTTAATATCTTAATGAAATATAATCAATATTACCAACCATGTGGTTTGGCTAAAACGATGATGTTTATATAGTGATAGAAATGTTGCGCTGACATTGTAGTCCACCAACACCCAGGGGCGTTTCTAGGGTTTGAGGAGAGCGGGGGCTTAGCCCAGTCACGTGCGCTTGTGTCTGTGCGTTTAAGCACTTCCTCATTATAAAGTGAGTGGAACATGGTGCCACAGTAAATATCTGCCCCTGCAATATTAATACTTTTCATCAACGTAAAATGAGAGTGAGTTGTAGTCTTAATTACCCGAGTTACCTGTCAGTCCATATGGCTTCAGGCTGACAGCTCTTGGTTTGTCTGGAAACAAACTGCACAAGAAGTAAACAGCAACAATGTCTTTCCTTCAGTCCGGACCAAATGCAAACACCCTGAGGTCACATTGCTAAGTTTACTCAGTCGTTAATAGTTTATTTGATGCCGAGGCCTTTTACTTCTTTTTCTCCAGCTCTAACCATCTTTTAGTGAAGCTGAACACTCGCCTTGTTTCTTTGTGCCTCTGTGTTTTTCTCTGTTTCTGTCTGTCTCCTGTTTCTGAGTGTTTCATAAATCAAACATAGCAGCAGATACATAAATCAAATACTGACAGCTGAGAGACAGACGCCCACAGGGGAGTGATATTGTAACATCCAGTCTTCTTATGGATCCATGGAAACCGATGGTGACTTGGGTGCTGTTGGATGAAAATCTAATCTCGGTGTAGGTCAGTGTCGCCCAAAGCAGATGGAAAAGCAACCCACTCCAAAGGCAGATGATTCAATATTCTTAGTGACGGTCTGTGTACAGGTCTCAGGTCTATTCACCTGTTATGACATTGTGATAAGGATACAGTCCAGTTTTTTTACTCCTGCAGACTTGTTTTCTCATGAACGGGCGTGAGCATACTTGTCACTCTGCACTATTGTAGTTTAATATGAATCACATATAACAGAATCAGTACAAGGTCCATGTGACTCAGTTGGGGTCACTGTGATTTTTGTAGGACTCGGGCTAGCTGCGTCCAATAGCTAGAATTTGCATTTGTGTATTATCTCTTAATGACTGAACAAACTCGTGTCAGAGGAGATTTTAAACAGAGATCTGAACCTCGATCTCGACGTCTCAGATTGTGTGCAGGCTCCACAGTAAAGCTGAAAAACCCATGAAGTGTGAAATTGTACATCACAACATGTAAAAGCACTTAAGCACTGAAGTAAACAATAGGAGTCTCTCCTCTCTCGCAGGGCTGACACACTCACTTGTTCTCTGTTATCAATGGATCAGTGGACAGCAAGTGTCTGGACTAAATGTCCTCTCAACATCAGTAAGAGAAACCTCTGTAGTCAGAATGAGTTGCTTTGTCTTTAGCAAAACTCCTGGATTTTTAGTGGGTAAGGAGTGAAGACTGGTGCTTAGGTTACAGTGAGGTTGTAGAGTCAAGGCTTAGTGGTTTGGGTTTAATGTTAGGCTGATTGCAGAGTGCGAATTATACAATGACAATCAGGGGGGTCTAATATTTCTCCAGGGCGAAAGGGAACCTAAAACGCAGCGCAGAGTAGTTGGTCACACATGTATTTTGTTCTGTTCAATTACCCAACCAGGTAAAACTCCTGCATTCCTGAGTGAAAACTAAGAGAGTGTCTATTATTAAAAAACTAATGTTAAAGGCAAAAGTCTAACTGAACCACCTCAACAAATGAAATAATAAACTGTGTATTGATGTCAAAACGTATCTCTACAACAACTAATCCTCCATTGTCTCACTGCTCATGACTGCACCAGTGTTTGCTAATATTAGATCATATGTTAGCTAAAGTGTAACTTTAAGGCGAAAGAAATATTAACTTACATCCGTAGGACATTCAGGTCAGCATGGGACATTTTTTATTGTATAAGATTTCCTTAGAATAATTGTTTTAATGTCTGAATCGTGGCAGACCAAAACTGGCATTCAGTTCAGTCAATATTTTTATATTAAAAATTGATCACATGACAGTGATGAGTAGAATTATCACACAACTCCGCAGAGCTTTGAGTGAAAAAGCCCCACTGCACCCTACCTGCTCTGCAGCAAACAGCAGAGTTAGCAATGAGCTGCATAGTGGAACATTGAGTTTAGCAGCTAGGAGTTGGTGGTCAGATTGTATGTGTGTGTAATGTCTCCCAGTGAGATCAGGTGATCCAGGTTTAATGATGCATTATTGCCATTGACCTACAGCTGCAGCAAACAGGCTGGGTCAACAGATCAAAATGTGCAGGTTTGTAGAGAACATACAGTAAACATTATATATATATATATATATATATATATATATTTATGAAATTTCACAAATAGAACATCTGGTATTATGCATGTGTATAAATTGTAATTATTCCCGTCACCTGGCTGAATAAGGGTTAAAAGCGTGGGTTAGCTTGACTGTAAAGGAATGCACAGTATATTCAACTGTGTCCTAATCTGACAGTGGTTTCTTTAGGAAGATTAGAGAGACAGAGATTCATACTGAGAGAGAGGGAAAGAGAGATGATGCTTGTGGTCTAAGTGTGTTGAGTTTAGTGGCTCTAAATGGTTTTGCAGTATGTTATTATGGAGCCATTCTAAAAATGCAGGGATATAGTAGAGGTTATATTCAGAGGCTTCACTGTCCATTGACTCTGTCGCACACAATGCTGCATTTACAGTGGCTTTAGAAGTATTCTTTCTTCTCCTTCCGCACATTTTATTGTTCTGTAGAGATGAATTTGAAATGGATAATGGATGAAACATTTTGCCCACCAACTTAATAAATTAATAACATATAATGACAAAGTGAAAACATGTTTTTAGAAACTTGCAAATTTAATCAAAATCTAAAATTGAAATCTTAAATCCAGTTCTGAGTTGAAGCACCTTTGGCAGCAATTACAGCTTTGGGTCTTCTTGGCTAAGTGTGTAGAAGCTTTACACACCTGGATTTCGGGCAGTTTATCCCATTCCTCCTAGAGGATCCTCTCAAGCTCTGTCAGATTGGATGGGAAGCGTCTGTGAACAGCCGTCTCCAGGTCTCTCCACAGAGGTTCTAATCTATGGGGTTTACAGTTTTTGCCCGTTGCTTGAACACATTTTGCAAAACTTCGCTCATTGTGCCAAAACTCTACACACAAGTAAACATGACACAACACTGGGAAATATACCATAAACATCTGTGTCAAATTGAAACTCTACTATCAAAACTTAACAATCCTTTGTCAAAATGTAACTCTGATGACAAAATGACACACACTTGCATCATATGCATACACTTTCAGATCAGGGGGAACACACTAGTCTACTTTATATAAAACACTGCAGTCTTTGATTTTCACTGTTTATTCAGAAGGCACATTTTCAAACAACCAAAAAAGCAAATAGGCCTACTCAATATTGTACATTGCAGCAACATGAATTCAGATAAAGCAAAAAAAAAAAAAAAAAAATAGAATAAATACTAATAATGTAAACACAGAAAATCATGGCAATTGTGCATACGTGGGCTCATGGCTCCCGCTGTCTGTTGGGGTCTGGCCACAGGACCTCATCGACATCGCAAGCAATGTCTTCTCCCGCTAGGCACCGGGGAAAATATCCCCTTGCATGTCGAAACCATCCATGGATGGTTGCATTGCCTGCAGAAGAGGCATGCGGGCATGTGGTTGGCGGTCATATACACGCCATCTCCAAGCCGAAAAGAATTCCTCTATAGTGTTTAAAAATGGGGAGTAAGGGGGCAAGTATATCACTTCAAATTGGTTGTGGTTGGTGAACCAGGCCTGGACCAGAGCAGCCCGATGGAAACTGACATTATCCCATACCACCACAAACCTGGGCTGATCTGGTCTGTTCTGTACAACTATATTATGGAGAGCATCTAGAAATGTGAGTATATGTTGGGTATTGTGTGGACCTAGTTTTGCATGATGATGCAGAAGCCCTCGAAGGCTTATGGCGGCACACAATGTGATATTTCCCCCGCGCTGCCCCGGGACGTGCACAATTGCCCTTTGGCCAATTACATTACGACCCCGTCGTCTTGTTTTGCTCAGGTCGAATCCAGCTTCATCAATGAAAATGAATTCATGAGGCCGTGCAGCTCCATCCATGGCCAAGATTCTCTGTAACAAAAAAAAACAAAACATATTACTACAGTGCTACACATACAGAACCCCCACCCCATCACACAGGTACCTGTGTAGCTCTCCGAATGGATCCATGTGGCACTGATATGGTACATATTCAGCTGCTACTGGATTTCACCAATACTGTATTGTAAATGTAAAGGACAGTTACACTTACCCGTACATATTCACGTCGAAGTCCTTTGACCCTGACACTGTTCCTCTCAAATGGGACCCTGTAGAGCTGCTTCATGGTGATGTTGTGTTTTCCCAAGATGCATCTGATGGTGGTGATGCTCACATGGTTAATGTTGTTGAACACTTGCCTGTCTGCAAGTATTTTCTGTCGTAGCTGGTGGAGACGGCATCGTCTGCCCTCACTAGGTCCACAACGGCAAGTTCCTGCTGTTGTGTGAACAGGCATTGGCGTCCTCCCCCAGAAGGTCTTCTAGTCTTTCTAGAGCAATACAACCACATTGTCATTGGTTTGCTTCTTTTTCTTACAGTACTATATATACTGTACTTTACTGTATATACTGTATCATCCACTGTACTGAAACATCTCAATATAAGTAATCATGGTATGTTTCACAAAAACTACCACTTTGGCTGCAAAAGGAGGATTAGCACCCTGCAATACCCTGTACACGTGATGTGGTAATGTGATATACTGTAGTACAGTACTGTAAATACCATCTGAGCAGAGTAGAAGGTAGAGAGGTGAAGACATACCTGTTTTCCAGTCGGAATGTTCTTATTACAGATGCCACTGTGAAGCGGCTTAGATGTGGGTGGACTCTCTGCACAGCTTCCCTCATAGTCAGGCCATGGTTGATGACATGGTCCACCAAAGTTGCTCTTATATCATCAGAGATAGGGGTCCGTGGATGGCCTCTTCGACCTGGACCTGGACCTTGTCCTCCTCCTCCTCTTCCTCATCCTCTTGCTCTTGCTCTTGCTCTACCTCTGCCTCTCGCTCTCCCTCCATCCATGCTTGCAAAGTTCTTGAAATGGCTAAACTGAGGGCTTTTTGTAGCTGGCTGATTGGTGTTCAGTTTTGCAAGTAAGTGCCTTCAGGTGTGTATTTGAGTGGTTGCAATTACCCAATGTGTTTTGTATTTTGGATACATGTGTTTTCCAAATGGCACCCTGAGATTTCATTTTTGAACAAAGTGTCTTATGTATGAAATAGAGTGTAGTATGCAGGACCAAGTGTGTTGCATAAAGGAGTAAGTGTGTTGCAGAATTGCAACTAGAGTGCAAAGCAGCGCTTTTGTTTAAGGTATGGGTACATGTGTTTGACGTATGGTAACAAAAGCTTCAAGTTGTGTTACTTTAGTGTAAGCATGGGTCTATAGTGTTCAAGCAACGGGCAAAAACTGTCAGTCTGGGCTTTGGCTGGGCCACTCAAGGACAGTCAGAGACTTGTCCCAAAGCCACTCCAGTGTTTTCTTGGCTGTACACTATGGGAATGGGACCTGACTTTTGCAGCTCTGTTAGTGAAATGTTGGGTTCTTGGACACCCTACCACACTCCCTGACCAAGGCTCTTTGTACTCCAGGAAGAGACTTGGTGGTTCCAGACTTCTTCCATTTTAAAATTATTGAGGCCACTGTGCTCCTGGCAACACTCTTTAGAAATGTGTTTTATCGATGCCACATGCAAAGGACTATAGAGATCCTTGGACCTCATGGCTTAGTTCTTGTCCTGACAGGCAGTGTGAATTGTGCGACCTTACATACATCATTATCAATTCAGTTGCCACAAGTGGACTCCAGTCAAGGATAATTAATGCAAACAGGATGCACCTGACCACAATTTGGAGTCACACAGCAAAGAGTTTTTATGCCTCCACTCCAGTGACAGCCAGAGCCGGAGCGGAGGCATATTGTTTTCAGGTTGTCCGTCCTTCCGTCCCATTCTCGTGGACACAATATCTCAGGAATATCTCACCCTGGCATTATGGGCTTTTGAGAGTAGGTTGGCAATGGCAATTTTGTCCATTTAAAGTTAAATCTACAACACAATGAAGTGTGCAAAGCGTGGCGGAGTCTGACTACTTTCTGAAGCGGCCGTAGATGCTTTTTATAAATTCAGTTTGCACTGGTTTATTCTCACAGCATCAATGGAAGTAACTCAAAACATCTACAACACAGTCAAAAAAATGAAATGTCAAAGTCAGGGATATAAAGTTTTTTCTTGTGTAAGTTATTTTTTTGGGAGTTTTTGCTTTTATTGAGACAGACAGGAAAGTCAGCAAGAGAGAGAGAGGGGATGCCATGCAGCAAAGGACCACAGGTTGGTTTTGAACCGATGGCTGCTGTGACTGGGACCAAGCCCATGCGGCACATGCTCTACCAGCTAAGCCACTGAGGTGCACCACAAAGCGGTTTTCCATTCGATTGTGCGCTCTGTCTATCTTTATGCCACCATCAGAAAAACAGAGCGGTGGGTGGAAAGATACGATGCAAGATGCAAAACTGTAAACTGTGTTTCAACGAAAACAAATGTAAAGACTGCACATTTAATACTTTGAGGTTATACTGATAACTCTGCTGGCGTTGGTATATGTTATATTTTAAACTACTTTACCAAATAAAGGCAACACCTAAAACGGTATTTATAATATGAACAATATCCAATATTACAAAATCTACAGTGTGGGTGAATGCAGCTATGATTAATGTCAGTAATGTTACTCCCCCATGTATGGACTGAACCAATACGTAATCACGGCTTCAGCCTTTGGGCACACTGAAGGTCTGTGTCCAGTTTCACAGTGTGGCGATTAGTGTGTGGTAATTTGATTCAGTTTGTTGGTTAACACTGTATGGACCTTGAGCCATGACCTGTATTATTACCTCATCCCGAGGCCCTGTCTTGTGTGTAAAGGTCGCTCCTCTCCTTTTCACGCTGTGTTTTCCATCACTACCAGGGTCTTCCGTGTGTTCAATCATTCATTTCACTCCAACGTTTCAGTTAATCTACTGATTTATGTTCAGGTTACATCAATAACAGTTTCAGCTGTTTCGGTTGTATAGTCTAAAAAAAGAAAAAAGGTGTGTTCTGTTGTTTCAGTGTGTTCTGTGATATTAGGGCAGATCATCTGCTTAATTGGTGACACATTGTCGTATGTCAGTAGTCACTCTAACCAGTGAGTGACTGAGCGCTGTCAAGTTAAAAGAGCGTCTGCAGTGCGAGGATGGGAGGAATTGGTTGACATCTGAACTTCCTCTTGTTGTGTGATGTTACAAAATAACCTGCAACACTCAGCAGTAGCTATTTCACAGTAGTGATGTAGTATGTGTAGACAGAGGATGGAGGACTATTGGCCCCCGTTGACATAGACACGGTAAGATAGATGCATCGTGAAGAGATGTCTCTACTGTAATAATGCTGGCTTGACAACGGGTGCTGCTCTCTGTAGAACTGGTGCAGGTTTTTAGCCAGAAGACACACGTGGCTCTCTGGAAGTGAAACAGCTACTGTATATTCTGCTTCAGTGATGTAACCGGTGTGGATACAATACTGTATATGGACCATACAGAGGGGTCTGCACTGCTGAACTGAGGAGGGTGTTTTCTGTTGGTAGAGATGTTGTGAAGTTAAGGAGTGTATTGTTGCCTGTAAGAGTAAATCTGACTTTGTTTTCCTCTTTTTGCCACGATGCTTGTAAAACTGCTGTGTGAGGGCCTTTCTAATCCTTTCTTATTATTTCTTGTTATAATTTATCGGAGTTTTGTAGTTTTGCGTTGATCGCATTGAGGGTCCAAGGTGAAGGGTGTCATTTTTATGCCTCTGCTCCAGCAACAGCCAGAGTCCGGTTGTCAGTCCGTCCCATTCTTGTGAGAGCGATATCTCAGTAACACCTGGAAGGAACTTCTTATAAATTTGACACAAATGTTCAATAGGACTGAAAGATGAATTGATTAGATTTTGGTGGTCAAAAGGTCAAAGGTCGAGGTCACTGTGACCTCAGAAAACACATTTTTGACCATAACTGTAAACTAATGGTCAAAGGTCAAGTTCACTGTGACATCATAAAGTTGTGCAATGTTCAAAACATCATTCAATGCTGTAACTCAGGTAGGAGAAGTGTGACTGTAACTTGGCTGGTTGTTGATGGCCTACAACCATGAGGTGGTAATTCTAGTCGTTTCATTTTTTGCATATTGCTTCACAATATGATCTTCAAAGCAAAAGCCATTTCACACTGTGTCTCTGATAAACATCTATTGATATGATAATAACGTCTAGACTTCAACACTGTGCCACAACCTGTGGATGTCTGCATGTGAACATTCTACTATCAGCAAAAACATGCAACTAAATGTAAATGGACTCCAACTCCAACTCGGTCATGACAGTTGTTGACAGATGTTAATCACTGTTGCATTCACCATTTGAATTATATTATTACATTATAACACATTTTAATGACTTACAAGCACAGGATGCAGATGTGGTCTTAACAGGAAGTTGAAGTATTTCTTAATCTTAGATTTCCCATGTCTCAACCATGGCACAGAGAACTGTGCGATGTTATGGCAACATGATTTTGTTCTTTATATTCAGATAATTTTAGTTTTTCAGTCATTCCAATGGCATAGCTTTCCGGATGTCATTATCAGTCGCTATCATTATCAGTCATTCTCATTATCAGTAATGATTTAGTTTATTATAAAAAAATTACATAATGTTCAGAGCTAAATCGAAGTCATTCCCAGACTGTGGCCTTAAGTGTTTTTTTTACAATACAGGAGGGCAAATATGATCTGAGAGGTGTTTGTAAGTTTACTGTACAAAAAGATAAAAAACAAACAAACAAAGGGATTAAAAGAAGATTCTATTGTTGGGGTTAAATTATGGAACAATATATATAAATTTGCGTTGTCATCATGAGCATGTTGATGTTTAAAGTTATTTAAATGTGAAGTTATTTATTTATTTATCACTTAGTTGGAAGCACCACGGTACCTAAGGACAGCTTCACACAGCTGCTAGTGTGGTTGTCTTGTTAAGCTCTGATGGGAATTATGCTGCATCACATCCGTCGTATCAAAGAAGCATCACAGTGACAGCACCGAGTCTGATAAACAGATGTTCATAATCATGTTCATAATCTCTACTAAATCATATTCTCCTGTGTTCCACAGTGGCCTGATGAAACTACCCAATCTGACCACACAAATACTCAACCACATGAGCGCTCCAACCAGCATGAAGATTTGTGTGTGTGTGTGTGTATCTGTGAACATGTCGGAAAACATTCATGAGAGAGAGTCCATGTTAAAGGTGAAGTAATATGAATGTGAGTGTGATGGATGGTTACAACATGTCTGAGGAGGAAGTGATTAACTGCACCATCAGTCATGAGATCCACCAGTACGTCTTCTCCTGTGTCTACATCCTTGTACTATTGGTAAGTCTGTTGAGGTATCTGAATACTTTATAAATGTGCATAGTAAGTGTGAAAAAGGTTTGTAAAGGGGAAGGACTTGTTTCCAAATAGAAGTCAGTGTGACACAATCATGTCCCAGGCTCTAGAAAGCCTTCCTCCTCCTCCTCCTCCTCGAAAACACAACATTACAGCACCGACACTAAAAGGTGCTGTATGTAAGTCTCGTAGTTTAAAATGTCACAACATTAACTAAAATTATCAACAGGATGTCAAAAACGTCTATGTGTTGTGTTCAGAGTGCGATTTATGAAATGACAGTGGGGGGGGGGGGGGGGGGCAGACAAGGTGTGCAGCTAATATCAAGGTTTAGAAATAGTATGGTCCACTTTAGGGTGAAAGTAGTAAAAATATTTCAACCCCCCTGAACTGATTGTGTTGCATCTACTGTGCGTGTGTTGTATCTACTGTGTGTGTGTTGCATCTACTGTGTGTGTGTTGCATCTACTGTGTGTGTGTTGCATCTACTGTACGTGTGTTGTATCTACTATGCGTGTGTTGTATCTACTGTGCGTGTGTTGTATCTACTGTGTGTGTGTTGCACCTACTGTGCATGTGTTGCATCTACTGTGTGTGTTGCATCTACTGTGCATGTGTTGCATCTACTGTGTGTGTGTTGCATCTACTGTGCATGTGTTGCATCTAATGTGTGTGTGTTGCATCGACTGTGCATGTGTTGCATCTAATGTGTGTGTGTTGCATCGACTGTGCATTCGTTGCATCTACTGTGCATGTGTTGCATCTAATGTGTGTGTGTTGCATCTACTGTGCATGTGTTGCATCTACTGTGCATGTGTTGCATCTACTGTGCGTTGCATCTACTGTGTGTGTTGCATCTACTGAAGTTAGCATGCTAAACAGGTCGCTCCAGGCTCTTTCCTCGTAATACAACTTTGTTCCCCGAGAGGAGATAGTGAGTCACTGTCAGAGGTGTGTCCGGTCTCATGTGTGAACCTCAGCACCTGTTACACTGTGATTCAACATAGCGCTCTCTATGCAAACCATAGGGGACAAGTTAAAACACTTTTTTTTTATGTGCTATTCAGTAGCAGGTTGTTTCTGGAGTGGTGTCAGGAATGTCGGGGAAGATTTAAATGTTTCCAACACTTAAATTAAATATAATAGAGAAGAGAGCACTCCACCAAATGAACATTTCACTCCTTTAACAATATCAGACTCACAATGGACAGTTTAAAAAAATGTTTAAAGAATGATCAAAATTCATGCAGCAGAACCAAAGATCTAATCTTTGTTATTTCAATGCATCCTTCTTCCTTGTCAAAACCTCATTATGGCAGCATTATAGGCGGTAGACTCACAAAAATACCTTTGAAGATATTTCTTTTTCTTTAAGTTTACATTTCATCAAATCATGGAAGAATCTACAGAGTGCTGTGCTAACCAAAGGGTCAAGGGTTTATTCTCCAGCCCTCTGCAACACTGCAGGGAATATGCAAGTAGAGAAAGTGGATGGATGAAGAGATGGGGTTGTGATCCAAAATCAGTTTAGAAAACTCGCCATTCTGCAACTCGCAAGTGTTACCTTTAAATGCAGTTAGCCGTTTATATCTCATGTGACCCTCAGCTGTGAGCCTCCACTCTGTCCACCAAAAGATGCATTATATCACTAAAAAGCCCTAAAGGCTCCGCAAGTCAGGTTTGCTTGGGAATTACATCCATATTGCACGATTCTTCATCTCATAATTTACACCCGTTGCCAATGTCCGGCGGTGGTGCTGCAGGAAGCAGCGAGTCACACAGGCTCCAGGAGAGGGAAGAGTAATGTGGAAGAAAACTGCCTGTAGCAGCGAATGAAAATAATCACAATGAATGATCTTCTTGATTCTAGATCGGTGTTCCCTCCAACTTGTACTCTCTGTACCACGCTGCTGTACAGCTGAAGCAGAAGAATGAGCTGGGAGTTTATTTAATGAATCTCACCGTGTCTGACCTGTTATACCTGGCGTCGTTACCAATGTGGCTCCAGTACATCTTTCAGGTAAACTAAAAAAAAGCAACCATTAGTTCTGTCATATGTTTGATTTGCTGAATGCATTGGATGGTCCGAATTTTTAGAACGATGTTAAATGAATGATGTTAAATGTTCACCTCAAACATCAGAACGATACGGGGGGGCGCTGAGAGCTCAACGCACTGCAACGGCAGAAAACATGCAAATTGACAAAACACAAACAACTTCAGGAAAGATCATGAGCTGCAAATACTCACAGCGAGAGACAGTGAGAGAGAGAGAAAGTTTCTGTTTTGTCTATTTGAATGGGAGAAAAAAATGTGATCTCAGTATTTTGGCAATGGCATGATTGTTGGTGCAGACAGGCTCGTTTCACTATTTTTGAACTGCTGATCTCCTCGGATTGTCGTGCACAACAGTCTCTAAGAGTTCTTACTCAGAGTGGTGTGAAAAAAAACATCTGTGGATGGAAACCCTTTGTTGTTCAGAGAGGCTCTACCCATCATTAGCACGGTGTTCCTATTGAATAGCTTTTTGAGCTTAGGAAGTGTTGTTGTTTCAGGATGATGACTGGCAACACAGGGAATGGTTGTGTAAGCTGTGTGGCTTCCTGCTCTACGAGAACATCTACATCAGCATCGGTTTCCTGTGCTGCATCAGTCTGGATCGCTACCTGGCTGTGGTCCATCCTTTAAGGTAATGTTGAAACAGCATTGTGATTATTTACTCCTCAGCTCCTTCAACCTTTCACCACTGTTACTCTGTGCTGATGCAATGTGTCTTATTAGTATCAGTATTATAATTTGTGCTGAAAAGCATCTCTGAGATAAGATCCGAGAGTTCTCTTGGTAATACAAAACTTTTGATTGGTGGCGCCTAACCCTTTATTTTATTTTCACTGACGGGTAAACAACACATCAAAACAAATTTCATAGATTATAAATAACTGTGTGTGTGTGTGTGTGTGTGTGTGCGCGTGTTACATAAGCTTCTTATTCATTACTTATTACTTGTTCTTTTATTTTTCTAATCTCCATGTCTCCAGGTTCAGCTCTCTCCGCTCCATGAATGCAGCGTGGATTGTTAGCGCAATCATCTGGCTGAAGGAGATCGCAGTCGGCGTGGTTTTCTTCCGCCACAAAGAACTGAGCAGAGACCGCAAGAACCAATCGGTGTGTTTCGAGCACTACCCCATGCAGCCGTGGGAGTACCCCATCAACTACTACCGCTTCACCATTGGCTTCATGTTCCCACTGGCCATTTTATCGGTAGGATAAGATTTTTACAAATATATTTTTGATCATATTTCATCGTAAAGATTTTGACACAGTCACAGAGGCATTTTATTGCATTGTAATCACATTTGAGTTCATTTATCAATATTTTGCAATCATATTTTTCATGTAGCACCTTCTAGGGCAGGGCATCATTCTGATTGGTTCATAGAGGTTTGTGACATCACATAATAAACAAACATAGCTCCGACCCCCTTTAACTTGAGGTTACAGGTCTGATCTGAGAACACCTGTGTGAGCGTGCAAAGCCTGTCAGTATTTTTACTGACACATGTAACTGGTGTTAGGTTGTGTCTGTAATCAAAATGCCACACTTCATATTCACTTATATGCAAACAGACGAAACAGAAGACATCAGAAAACATCTTCATAAGTTTGACAACACATGAGCGGCGAAGACTCACAACACAACATCAGCGTTTCCAGGGGACTCCAGAGTTGTATTCTTGAGCATGACCCCGATGGATCTGATGACTTATCTTTTTCCTGTCCAGATCAGCTACCTGTGCGTCCTTCGGGCCGTGGGTCGGAGCGCCGGGACACAGCTGGTTCAGAAGATAAGGATCAGGCAGTTAGTCAGCAGCACCATTCTCATCTTCCTTGTCTTTTTCTCACCGTACCATGTCTTCTTGTTAGTGCGCACCCTGCTGGAGCGGGACTGCAACTTTATTGCAGGTACTGCTTTCTCCGGTTTTCCACAAGTATTCCAGTGAGTAAGAATGAAAACTCATTTTAACCACACGGCCTGTATTCTCATCTCCTAGGAGTATTTAACTACTACCACCTGTCGTTGCTGCTGACCACCCTGAACTGCGTCGCTGACCCTGCTCTCTACTGCTTCGTCAGCGAAAGCGCCCGCCGCGGCCTGTACAGAGCCGTTATCCGACCCTTTGCCAGGATATTCTGTTGCTGCTGTCGCCGTGGCAACGTGAGCCCCGCCAATCCGGCCGTAGATTCCCATGAGGTCGCCGTTGACGAGTACAACGGCCAGCCGACTGTGACGCTGCTCACACACACCAGCACGCTCAGTAACATAAAAGCAGACCCCGCCTGCAATAACACACTTTTAATCACACAGACTGATGAAAAAACTATAATGCCCTTAATTAACACAAATGACAAATATGTGCTCGGTGATGGAAAGCCCAGCTGTGTGATAGCCATGGAGGAGCAGAGCCAAAAGACAGAGAGGACCGAGGAGACTGACAAAAGCATCAACTGAAGGGATCCAGGAAGCGATCAGGAACTGTGCTAGCCGGCCTCCGGGCAGACTGACTCCCTCACCACATCTTAGTCTGAGAATGGGACTGAGCTTGTCATGTCACGTGACCAGGGTATTCATTCATGTTGGAACATACATCACCCGGGCTCTATCCTAATGTCCAGCAGGTGTCCACCGCTGGATTAAAGTAGCAGCTGGCTGAATTGGTAATAATAAATTTTGGCAAGACATTTATTTACACTCTGGGTTGTTGTTATTACTGGTTTATTAATGAGTAAAAAGTAAAGTTTATTAGTTATTATCAGTTAGAAAGTGTAACTTCTAAAGCCTCGGCGGCGGCGGCCACAGGCGTATTGTTTTCAGGTCTGTCCCATTCTTGTGGACACGTTATCTCAGTAACACCTTGATGGAACTTCTTCAGATTTTGCACAAACATTCACTTGGACTCAAAGAGGAACCGATTTGATTTTGGTGATCAAAATTATGACAACATTTCACACAAATATTTAACTTGACTGTGGATAAACAGGGATGTAACCTGAAACTAGTCTGAGTGGCGGAGGCAGACGACCGCCAGGACGTGATTCTAGTTTTTAATAAAGAGTGACTTACTAGAAAGTTGTATCAGTGTTCCTTTAAAAAGATGTCAGTGAACTCCAAGTATGTCGACAGCCATGTTGCCATACAGCATGTACATCTACAAGATGAATAGAGAAAGCACTGTATTCAGACCACTTCCCTTTCTGCACGCCTTATTGCGTCGTACATTTAATTATGAATGGATAAAATAACTATTTGGTATTTGCTGCCAGATTGATTGATTTATAATGAATTTGCAAAAATAGTTTTCACATTCTCATTGTTGGTTACTGAGTGTAGATTGATGGGCAGAAATGTCGCAATATAACGTGCAAAAGATGAAAGGGTTTGAATAGTTTCTGAAGCCACTGACTGCTTCCATAATTCTGTCCAAGTCGTTTATAATGTTGCAAATCTGGGACACAGTCATCTTCTAATTACACTGCTAAATGGTGTGATTTATCTTGTATTTATAATGATGTCAGTGCAGGCAGAAACCCTTTAATAGTGTTGACAAATGAGTTCATTTTCTGGCTTAATTCATACACAACTCTTTCTGACATTCAACCCAGCGACAGCACACAACAAACAATATCAGAACAAATCTCATAAAAACTTGAAGTTGTGCACATGTTGTGTGCTTCATGGTTAATAGTTTTGATCAATACATGAACACAGTGCGCTAAATTAAAAGGTTAAATACAGATCGTGCAGCTGTAAAATTACTGACATTAAATTTAAGGAATTTACTGATGTTTGAGTCTGATGGGAAAGAATCATGTAAATTAGGTGGGTGAATGGTATAGTTGTTGTTGCTGTGAACATTTAAAACAGGACAAAAGTCTTAATTACAAACATCTACAGTGTTTCTTTCAGTGTTCTGTAATACACATACAACAGAGTATTAGGGCCACATTGAGGAAAAAAAAGAAATCAGAAATTTCAAGAATAAAGTCATAATTTTATGAGAAAAAAAGTCCTAATATTTCAAGAAAAAAGTCGTATTATTACGAAAATTAAAAATGTAAAATTTTGAGACACCAAGTTTTTGAGAAATACATATTTTTGTGAAACTTCTGCTAAAGTAACTTCACACGATGCTCCATGTTCCTCATTTTAAAGCTTCTGACATTTCCCCTCCAAGACAACACTGAACCTCAAATTACAGCTTTATTCTTGTTATATTAGGACTTTTTTTTTCTTGAAATATTATGATTTTATTCTCAAAATTGCGATTCAAATTGTTATACAGTGTAACAGCAGCACATGTACACAACAGTCATCAAGTCAGCCAGCTGACCCAGTAATGTCTGCTACACAGCAATATCTACCTTGTATTTGCTACTTACAGGGTAGCTCCCGTTAGCCACCATAAGCTACTGCTCATACCAGACCGAGTCAGGGTGCAGAAACAGTCCAGGGTGCCCTGAGAGCTGGGTGGGTGTGAAAGCCCTGAGCAGCAGGTTCCCGGCTCTGCTCCTGACCAGCTGCTCTCTCTCATCTCCTGACTCCTCACCGTCGCTGTTGAATCAAGGCAAAAAAATAAAGAAAATAATAACTTAAGTATAAAACTCCATAGTCTATTGAACTGAGCAAGGATGTTTCATTAGATATAAATTCCACTTTTTATTTGGAAGAGGAAGATTGTTGTTTATTTTGTCAAAAGCTACACACTCTTTCTTCATCATTTGAACCATTTGACCCGACTGACCTTCCCTCTGTGCTTCTTTCACAACTTTAACCCTGAATTGAACTTTGAAGGTTTGTAACACCTTGCATTTGTTTTTAGAAAGTGTTACTATTTATTCTTAAATATTTTTGACAAATACTTTGCATAATTTGCATTTGGGTGACTTTAAATTTCCATACTGGTGTAAGTGAATGAAGATGGGCTTTAAAAAGAAAAGGGCAGTGTGGTTGTTAATATTAGCTTGTATCTGCTCTTCCTGGTCTGCTTCTGTTCTGTGAAAGGATAAATATCAGGAAAAACAATCTCCAGTGTTTACATATTGTTATTTGCATGCATGGGGACGGCACTATATTCTTATCGTCATAATTTTCAACATTATAAATTCAAATTGTTACATAGATATGATGTTATTGTCGAAGCTTCAGTCGTAGTGGAACTACAACGTGATGATCACATCATCTTGTCAGAGGAAATATCTTCAGTGATGAATGTGACACGGAATATTTTTTTTTATATTTCTTTTATAAAAGTTTGAAAACGTGTGCTAAAAAGAACAGCTAAAGCTTTTAATTGTGTTGTTGTTGCTGTGCATGTGTGTGTGGTGTGTGTGTGTGGTGTGTGTGTGTCTGTGTGTGTATCTGTGACTGTGGTCTATGTGCATGTGGTTTGAGTGTGACCCAAAAGACTTCTCACTCTGACGCTTGCAGGGCTAACAGCAGGAAGTGTGTGTGTACGTTTTGACGCATGCAGAGTGTGATGCAGCGGACCGATAGTGCAGGCCCTTGCTGATTACGCAGATGTACACTGGTGCCCCGGAGCTGTCTGTGTGGTGTGACTTCTTGTTTGTCTACATGTCCTTCTCGCTCTTGTATTTACAGCTCTACACGTGTTGGCCGGTCGCTTCGGTGCAGATTGAAAAATCTTAAATGAAATGCGATTAAATTTTTGTACAAACATTGAACATCTCCAGAGCGTGAATCCTAATGACTTCGGTATGTTATTGTGTGGAAATGCTGTTAAAGTGAAGCTTGAAAGAAAAGTCTGAACTGCATTTTTTTTTTTGAATCAATTCTTTATTTATAAAACACAAGAGAGACACATCGCACTACAAACATTATCTCATCTTTAAACCCACCACTCCCCCAGAGAGCACGGTTACATACAGTATATAACAATGTCAGTCCCCCATTCCCCCTCCCCATATCTCCTCATAAAAACAAAACTAGCAAAAAAAAAACCCCTAACCCTTTCTTTTTTCATGCTTTTGCCTTCTATACAGTCATAGAGAGAGAGAGAGAGCGAGAGAACGAGGCAAAGGGCCACTGGCCTGTCTCAAACCCAAGCCACTCTGTTTTCATTGCACCCACATGTAGCCTAAGGCTTGTTAGTGCCACTAGAAACAGGGGTGCTGCTTCTTGTGTTCATAGAGTACAGAAAGGTTTTTATTTCTCCTTTTATTTTTACCTTAGAATATAAAACCGCCAACTCATGTTTGAGTCCTCTTTCTGTTGTATTTAGCTTTTGATTTAGACAACATCTGCTTGCCCTGTTTAAGTTATCCTCACACTTTGACCGGTTCCAACTGGTTATGTTGCTTCCCTCTTCCCCAACAGCGAGCCAGGTCGTAACTATTATTAATATTATTACTAGTTTTCATCAATAGATTACATGTTACAATTTGCTGTTGAAACATTGCTCTGCTATATTGTTGTAGAAAAATCACACACAAAGGAAACACTTTTCCTCTAGGTTCTGTGCTTGAGTGAAGGTTTTGAGTCGCCGTACTTTCCTTCTTGAGTGACTCTGGTTCTGTTAACAGCTGTTCTGTCTCTGTATTTCAGCACTTGGTGGTGTGATGTTATGGTTGGCTGGATGTGAGTTACCCGTGTTTATTGGTTTTGGGAGATTAATAAATGCAGTTGTCAGGTGAAAATGAAAACGACTGTGTGAGAAAACAAGAATGTTCTTTGTGTGTCATCATATTTGTTTTTGTAACAGCATCCTTCCTCTGGAGGTACTTATGAAGTAGTGTGTGTGTGTGTGTGTGTGTGTGTGTGTGTGTGTGTGTGTTTACTCTAAGTATGTAAACAGTGCAGACACAAGAGGACTTTAAATGTGTGTGTGTATGTGTTTTTTAGAAGCTCTGAAATAGTGTGGATTTTGTGTACTGAGAGGTCCGTGCATGTGTGTGCGTGGTCGCGGAGAAAATGCATGCGTGTGTGAGAGTGTTTGTATTAATCTTGGCAATATCAGCTGCTCCTGGCTGCCGCTGTCACCAAGCAGGAAGTCACATTAAACTTGGGTAATATTAGGGTCAGAGGTAACTTGAGAGACGGAGATGAAGGGAGATGAGAAGAACAGCAGGACGAAACAGAAGCAGAGAGAAGTTTGTTGAAACTGGCCCTCGTTACATCATGAAATATTTACTAGATTCGCTTCTTTTTCTACTGCCTCAATTCCTGATCCATTCAGCCAAGCTAACTGTGACACGTGTTTATGTTTCCAGTGTGATTTTACTGTAACCCAGCAGAACAGTAACAGAAATACAACAGGAACGTTATCAACTTGAATTATTTTAAAGAAATCAGGAAACTTGTCACTGAGTCACTGTTGTTGAGATTGTTCCTGTGTTCCCTGCTGTGTTCCCTTCCCTCTTGTGTCTGTTTGTCCCCAGTTTGTCCTCTGTGTCTGTGTCTGTGTGTGTGTGTGTTGGTCTGCGCAGCTGGGCGTCGGCTCCTGAGTCTTCCTTCACACCTGATAAGCATCTTGTCATCAACACCTCCTCCTGCTGCAGAATATAGAAACCGCTTCGTATTCGGATTCTCTTGGACACGATATGTCAGTAACGTCTTGATGTAACCTCTTCAGATTTGGCACAAACATTCACTAGGACTCAAGGATGAACTGATTAGATTTTGGGTGCTAAAGGTCAAAGGTCAAGGTCAGTGTGACCTCACAAAACACTTTTTAGCCATAACTCAAGACTTCCCTCAGCAATTATGACAAAATTTCACACAAATGTTTCATATTTTAAATGACTCTAGATAAACAGGGATGTAACCTGACTTTAACTAGCACACCTGGATTTTCTTCCCTGCTCCTCTGCAGTTCCTCTCAGGCTCTGTCAGTGGACAGACATTTTCAGAGATGGGTTCAGGTCAGGGCTCTGGCTGAACCACTCACACATTCACACAGTTGTCCCTAAGCCACTCCTGCGTTGTGCTTCGGGTCATTGCCCAGTCTGAGGTCCTGATTGCTCTGGACCAGGTTTTCATGAAGGATATCTCAGTACTTTGCTCCATTCAGCTTTCCATATCTTCAAACAATGCTACAAGCTGTTACAATCATGTGAATAGAAAAAAAGACAAAAGATGAAAAGGATAAAACAATTTGTTGAACACACCTTTAGAAAGCACATGCTGTTTTGTTGGTCAAATGTAGATGGAGTGGAAACCACAACCATCGGACACAAACTGTGCAGGTCAGATCTAAAGCAAACTGTCTGTGTTGCTGTGATGAACATGTGATGAAAAAAAAAGAAAGTTTAACACTCCAGCTCCTCTATCTCACACTCCATTCAGACTCCCTCTCTGATGAATCTCTGATGACTCGTCTTGAACTTGATCTTTCCAACGAGGTGTGAGACATTTCAGTAGGTTTTTCTCAGCATCCACACATGGCCACAGTCTGTATGCTCCTCACACAACTTAGTCTTTATTGATAACTTAAACTTCTCTGTGAGCCTGTGTCCTTTTTGGCTGGACGCAACAGCAGGGTCAGCCCTATAATCTGGAATGTGTCTGACTGACTGAGTGATCATATTTCCACTAGTGGTCAGCGGAGTGCCTCGTCACTGAGTTTGAGTTTCTGGTACAAACTGGTTCTATGTGTTTACAGCTTTAGTGTTAACAACTCAGCTCATTGCCTCTGGATTTAGAGACTTTGTTTCAAACAGACTGGGTATAAACCTGGTTCAGGTCTGGACCATGTATGGATGCTGCCCAAGGGCTTAAGGTTTAGCACTTCCAATACACTGAGCCTCTCCTCCATTACAGCAAATAAACTACTTTGATTCCATGTATCATTATTACTAAAGGAGGCAGAGGAAGAAATAAACATAAGACACACCGAGCAGAGAGAGCAGGAGAGAGGGAGGGAGAGAGAGAAGTCATTGGTAACGAGGCTTCGTACTAACGACTATGACCAACTCTACATATCAAACAGAGGGAGTCAGACAGAAAGACCTGCCTCTAATAAAAGTCTGTCACGTTCTGGAGCTGAAGCAAATAAAGAATAAACTATTGTGGATCACAGACAGAGACTAAATAAGGAAGCCAGTCTGTCTCCTAACTTTCTCATGTTACAGTAAATACAACTGAAATCACATGACATGTCTTTGTCATTAACTGATGTGTTCGGTGACAACGTCACAGTTACAAAGTCAGGATTTGACATGTACTAAGTTTGGACCTAGTCTTGTTTAACAGAGATGGCAGTTATCCTAGTCCACAGGGCTTTTCTGCGCAATCTCCACCACCACACACTCGCAGGTCAGATTCATTTAGTCAAAATTGATTTGTGTTAGTGTTTGTGATTATGAAGGTCACAGCACAGTCGGTGCAGAGTACAGACTTTTACAAAGAATATGTCGGCAGCTCCTCATGAACTCGCACCGCAAAGAAACTCTGGTACTACTACTGGGTTGATTACATCAGTAAGAGAGGATGCATTGCATACCTCAGATTTTTCATTTGTAATTCAGTCAGAACAGCTGGCACCAATTAGCAGAATCCCACCCAGCTGTTATTAAAGTGCAGATTGTATCATCATGTTTCAACTAATATAAATTAGGCTGTTTAATATTAAAGAAAACCCTTGCAAGGTTCCCTTCCAGGGTACAGGTGGCAAGCGGTTTCACAGGTGGGGGGGTGTGGCCAGGAGAACAGGGAAGGGTGAAGTGCTTGGTGAAGGAAGACAGAGAGTGGGTGAATGTGTATGGTGGTAGACAGGGGAGCTCTGAGAAGGCTTTGATGCTCTCTGGTGTTGAAGCCTCATCCTCATGGAGGTCATGGGAATTCTGTGAGTGGAGGGGTTTAATAACTGAAGCTGAGGATCATGATGAGATCAACTCTGCAGTACTAAACCCCAGTGCTGCATCCTGTGAGTTTGATCCTTTTTCCTTTTTCCTTTACAGTGCATTACTGTTCCTGGATTCTTTTTTTTTTTTTTTTGTTGCATTGTGAAGAGACGATTTAAATTACATTTCTGTTTTTGAAATTTTTGAGCGGCTGCTTTGGACTATATGGGACAGTGAAGAGGTCTGTTTGAGTTGGCTTGAACAGACCAGTGAACTCTGAATTCCATCTTTTGGTCCATCATTTTGGTGATGTGTTTCGTTGTCATAATAAATTGATGTGATGGACTACAAGTTTCCATTCAGTTCGCTCTGTGGATTCTGTTAAGAAGCTTTTAGAAGCATTTACAATCAAATTTCATGAATTAACCAGGTCTTAGTAAAAACAACACAGTAGCACCTGAATTAAGTCAGTAACTAGGTTTAAAAAGGCTTAAAAAGCTCATTTGTTATGTGTTTATTTCGTGTTTGCATGCAGTCCATTGTCAGCTTTATACAGTACATCAGAGGATCATAGTCACATAAAATCAATATAATTAAGTGAAATTAAAATTCATAAAAATGAATATATCCATAACGTGAAGTTGTTAATCAGTCTCTGGAATGTTTCTTCTCTCCACATCATCAGTGTAGCACCAACATATTTTTTATATTGTTGAGATGCTTTTGTCTGAATTCAGAATAAAAACCCTTTGAAAAGTGAGGTCAGTTCACTTTCTGCAGACTGACACCTTCGATCTGTTTCTGGTGTTGGGTCTCATACTGCACTTCTTAAACACTAGAGATACAGGGTGTATAAATATAACGTATATCTTTCTGGCTGTAATCCTCCATAGACAGAGTAACTGCCACCCTCACAGGGAAGTCAGAGTCATGCTCGTGCCTGAGGAAGCCTCCAGGACAAACTGAGTTGTGTATAAATGCAGCATTTCATGGCCTTAGATTTAGTTCTTTTTAAAACCTCTGTTTGGGACCCCAGTAAACATGGATGCAGAAAACTGGCAGCTTCTCCTTCTCCTCCTGTTTAGACTGAATGACGAGTGGCTTGCCTCTAGGTCTTAGTGTGGAAAACATCTACTGAGAATTGATTGAGCCAGAGCAGTTCAGATGGTGGCGCGACACCACTTCCTGAAAACCCCTGAACCACAAAGAACAACTATGTTAACTACATGTTACAGATATTTAAAGGTGCAGTACAACAATTTTACGCTGCACGAGTTCAGTACAAGAATATGTTTGATCATTTTTAAAATCTGTCTCTTATGACTTCACTAACTTTAAAAACGGGACACGGTCTATTTCTCACTACCTAAACTGCTTATTCTGGATATTTCAGCTGAGATTTGACAATTCAAAATCAGGCAGCAAGTTTTTCCAGTTTGAAAATGAAAGGCCAGTGGTAGCTGAACATGTTGACAGTCTGTGTTGATGTCTGAGCGGAGCACGTCACTGTCACTCGTCAGTCCGTCTTAAGCAAATTGAGAGCAGAACAAGGGTCAGGAGCGTGACCACTGCAGAGGGCAGCCAAACACATTCCACCTCCCCGCCTACGTCACTGACCATAATAAAAAACAAACTTCCAGCTCCCCAGTAATGCACACTTCCCCCACCAATGGATGGTCCCGACTCCCCCATCCCCTATCCCAAGTACCTGTTTTCTGAAGTGGAGGGGAAAGGAAGAAGAAGAAAAGGAAAAGAGAAAACATGTATGTTTGTTTTCTCTTTCTTCTTTTCCTTTTTTCCATCTCCTTTTCTCTGTCCCTCTCAATAACAAAAGCTGTTAGTTGTTTCGTCACACTAGTAGTGTACTCCATCACGTCACGTCACATCTCACAAGGTAACGTATGTTATATCAGCTCCCTTGTCTTTGAGAGCAGAACCGTGAGCTTCAAGAGCTGTCAGTAATACCAAAGATCCTCTATACAGAAGATGCTGCATTACAGGCAGCACCACTGGTATGAAATGGGACACAGTTCTGGTCTCCTAAGTGGGCGTTGTCCATCAACCCCTCCCTCAAGCGAAGGCAACCGGCATGAAATGTGACAGTAGCTAATATGAAAATCTATCCCTGTCTAAACTTACCTCTCTGCATCCTTTGGGAAAGAAAAGACAGATACGTTTTTCTTGTTATTACAGCCTGTTGCTGCACAAAGCTCGGGCATTTTTAACACTAATTTATGGGCCCAGCTCAAGTCTAGACCTCTTTACCAAGACTTAACTTTCTACAAAACCGATTAGAATTTATTCTTTCACAAGAACAAAAAGCGAGATCAGATCCGGATCTGAACTGAAGACAGAGTGCCTGTGCACAATCATATATAGTTCCTTCTTAGGTGGATTCTCCACCTATTTTCTAAAGCGAACCTATCAATGCCATGGGAACAATGGCGTCCAGCCCTCATGGAATTTCCCCAAACCAGGCATGCCAGGGCATAGTAGTGGTGCCAAGTGACCTGAAGTTTCCTTTCTATCCTCAACCTAAGTCTCCTATTTATGTCTGGCTGTTTTTATCTACTAATGACATCTGGTCAGCCCAGTACAAAGTCATGTCAGTTTAATAGGCTTACACTCTGTTTTAACAATTGTTAAGCAATGAAACAAGTTTAATTTAAGTTTTAAAATTTAATCCATGGTTTCACTCATCAGTAAGTCGATCCAAAAATAACTCTGGTCCATCTAAACATCTGGTTATCAGTTGGCCAACGATGTCGGCAGTTGACAGATCTCGTGAGAGTATGGCACTGAGACAGAGGCAGGTCTCCAATAAAGTTCTTCTGATCTGTTCATCTGAAAAATGTCATTTTGATGTCAGAATGTTCGGAAGACGTGTGGCTTGTGAAAAATGGATCCAATATTTATTTCGGTGACTACGGAGCGAAAGAATCTGTCATAATTATGTGATCTCGTTCACTTCGCCCATTGGAGTGAATGGACTCAGGCCTGCTTCTGGTCACCTAAAGGGGCAGGACAAACCCATGTGTCACAAATACAGGAAATAATAAGAAATGAAGCGTCTTGAACCAAAAAACGCAGGGGAAAGTCTCAAGGTTGGGTTCAGAAGGCTGGGTCGTTTACCGGGGAACAGGTGATGAAGGAGAATCAAAGACAGGCTGAGTCGGCAACGGGGGATCCAAACGTGAATGTGGGAAAGTCTTGCATGGGAAACAGTGAAGAACATTCTGGCAGTGAGTGTGTGGAAAACTGGAGACTAAATAGTGGCACCCTCAGGAGATGGTGGAGATGCCTCCTCCGCCAACTCGTTCTTTCGACACACCAGCATTTTCTCAAAGGAATCTGTGACACTGAATAAAACATGACAACAGATCACTCAAACAGTGAACAAATTACTCCAATAATCCAGTCATGTATCTATCAAACTGTCATGGTGAATGGAGGTCTGGACCCACAATGCAGACAAGACACTGAATGGCTGTAGCAACAGCAAAAGTTTATTATACAAAGGTTGGAGCAGCTGGAGGGGGGCAGGGGTTGCTGGGTCTTGGGAGGTGTCCAGAGGTAATCCAGGTGAGTCTGCAGAAAGCGGAGTGAGGCCGGGTCAGGTGGAGTGGCGTGTGAGGACCAGAAGGGTAGCGGCAAAAAGCAGGACCTGGAGACAGGGAAAACACACGATCAGAAACTGAGCTATAAAACTAGCAAGAGAGCACTGAAAAATACTGGGAGCCGATTCACTATACCACCTAGGTAAGCTGACAATCTGGCGAAGAGCTGTGAACTGGACCAGGGTTATATGCAGAGTGGAGTGAAGGCGACTTGATTCCTGATGGCTGGCAGGTGTGCAGGTGAGTGGTGACTTCAGCTCCGCCCAGCTCCAGACAGAAAAACACTAGGATCCTGACACAAACCCCAATCAAACCAAAACACACAGTCACTTACTACAAACTGATGTCTTTCTCATCCTCAAGATGGGCCATTGTGACGAAGGTGTGTGAGAGCCTTCTCTGGAGTGATCCTCCTCCCTGGATCTGTGTGTAGAAGGCATCTCAGGAGGCTGACAGATCCTCCAGTTCAATGGGTTCCTGGATGTCTGGTTAGTGCTGGATTGAAAAACAAAGTAGGCGACACCTTAGTCCACAACGCCTCTCAGCTGAGGAGACAATATAAAGAACCACATCAGCCTTCATCCTGCATCAAGCCCCCTTATTGGGTTTGAGCATGTGTTTGGTGCAGAATGTAACTGTCTTTGCATTTAAATCTATACATATTTGGTTACTCACTGACTGGTACTTAGTTACTTACTACTGGTACAGTGTATTGAAAACAGGTGTTTGCTGCAGTACAAGAACATGAATGCACAGCCAAGACCCCACATGGCCCAGGATGACCTCGGGTGCCCTGTGTGTTATGTACAAGAAACACAAGAGCTGTTAAGCACATTGTGAAATTCAGCATGTAAATGCCACTTTGTTTACATAATGCCACAGTTGTTTTTAAAATTATTTTCAGTGCACTAAATGCTATGGGGGGCATTTTTTGATTGCATGTAGGCACAGGAAAAAAATCTTGTGGGGGGGGGGGGATCTTCCAGTTTCTGGTGTGCACCAGAAAGTTTCACGTGCGCACATGCAGGTTTCGCATGCTCACAAGAAAGTTTTGCGTAGTAGCTGTTAAAAATGACGGTCCTCACTTGCGTTTCAGGCGCTTTCCTGTTACACTGAAACAGAAATACACACCCACACCCATGAAAAACACGCGCACAATATGCCACCGCAATGAGCTCATATGCATCCAGAAGTCAGTACACAACACACACAAACAGCCTATATCACGCTGTGGTAAGATGATGGGGTGTGTGGTTCTTTGCATGTGTGTACATGTCTTTCTATAATTTTGAGGACAATTTTGGTTCAAAAAAACCTTTATTTTGAGGTCACGTTGGCTGGTTCTGACAACATTTACACTGAAAGACACACAAACTATCACCACCATAAGGATATTAACTGTATAATTGTCTCAACCCGGTAACACAAGCTTTTTAGAGGCACTTATGGTATACAGCTCTACTGCCACACACAACAATACACACATACACCATATTACTATTCTTACTACATTCACCTTCAAAATAAGTGTCTCAACCAGGTAAAAAGAACTTACTGGAGGTTCACACACACACACACACACACACACACACACACATATTGACAGAAAACACACAAACACTATCTCCATGATTTGGATTAAGCTTCAAAATAAATTAGTAATACAAAACCTTATGCAATTTATACTGCCAAACACAGAAGCACAGACACTTTCAAAAAGGTAAGAGGTAAGGTAGGTGATAAAAGTTCGATCTTAGAAGCTATCGTCTAGATGGGGATATAGTGGTATAGCTTTATTGCAGATCAACTTCTGATAGGGCGTGTACGTGTGTGTGTACATGTCTTGCTATGGTTGTGGGGACAAATTTGGGTTTGAAACATCAGTGTGAGGTTATTTTGGCCAGTCGTGACAGCTTCAGAAGGCTTTTTCAGGCACATCTGCAGTGACTGAGGTCAGCGTCAGGATGAGTCTGTATGACATGAATGAAACTGAAAGTAATGTCCTTTGTCAAATTGAAACGTGAGGAGTGAAGTAAATGCATCAAGCAGCAGGAACATTCAAAATTTCTCGTGGAATTTTCTAGTTCATTTTTATTGTTTGTCCTCAAGCTTTATTTATAACACCTGTCAAAACGCAGTTAGAAAGTATTTTACAAAAAATGATTATCATTATTATTATTATTATTTACAGCTGTGAGCTACAACAGAACAAGCAGTGTCAAGATAAATCTGGGAACTGCCAAACCACCTCATAGTAATATCTGTTCACACATCAGCAGCTACCATCAGTCAGCAACAACACAATGATGCATCTCTACCATTACAAAGTGTTTTTAAACTTTCATTCCCCTTTTAGGAATCAAAATAGTATCAGAGCTCTGATTTATTCATTGCAGAGGGAGCACAGAATTGAGGAGAGAGGGAGAGAGAAAAGAGAGCTTTTTTTACTTGAGTCTACTTCACTTTGTCAGTGGTCGTCAAGGGAGAGGGCTGAAAGGTAACCACGGCAGCATCTACAATCGCACACATGCTACACTCTTTATATTCTCTCCTTTGTCTCTCACTTCCTTTCATCAGTCTAAATAGAGAGGAAACAGAATTTCACACATTGGCACATTGATTGTGTGTGTGTGTATCTGACACAAATAAGCATTAACATCTAAAAGGTTTCAGCCATCCAAGTGATTTGTATTAAGGGCTAGATAATTCACTTTTTAAAATACCAAATACAATGGAGGAATTGATCAAGGGTTTTCAGGGCTGGAGCTGACGATGACTTCCAGTTGTCTGGTGATTATGTCAGAATGTGTGGGGTGAAAGGTCAAACCATCCACCTCCAAGGGCAGGTCACCAGTATTCCCACTTCATATCCCAAAACACACCAGAGTGCACCTGCAGGGTTGTACAGTGAGCATTTTAGCGTCTCATATACTGACTGTAACCTGTTAAACACTTCTTTACAGGTGGTAGTTTGGTGAGTGATGATTAAAAATGTATATGCTGATCAAATAGTTGTTATTAAGTCATTTATAATCAAGATAAAATAAGATTAAATGACCCATTCTCACATTGCAGCTAGTGTCCCTGGTGTCTCTGTGCTCGTAATCTAGGAATGTATCACTGACAAATAAAGGTTGATGTGTTATTTCCTGATAATTCTATCTGGTTTCACCTCTCCATTTATACAGATAAGAGCCAACATTCAAACGACCATCATGTGCAGACGACAGAATTACACCACTGCTGAACTTTCTGACCACTTTTGGTCCTCGACGTGGCTTTCACAGGTTACATAGAGAGAACTGTCACTCTCACTTCTACACAGTGTGTTCAGTGGTGCCGGCAGGACTACACCGATCAGCCATAACATCATGACCACTGATAGGTGAGGTAAATAACACTGGTTATCTCGTTACGATGGCACCTGTCAGTGGGTGGGATATATTAGGCAGCAAGTGAACATTTAGTCCTTGAAGTTGATGTGTTGGAAGCAGCAAAATGACAAGGGCCAAATTGTGATGGCTAGACAACTGGGTCAGAGCATCTCCAAAACTGCAGGTCTTATTGGGTGTTCTTGGTCTGCAGTGGTGAGACAACCGGTGAACCAGCGACAGTGTCACAGGCGCCCGAGGCTCATTAATGTGCGTGGGGAGTAAAGGATCATTGGTGTTGTCCGATCCCAACAGAAGAGCTACTGTAGCACAAATTGCTGAAAAAGTTTCTGTTGGTTCTGACAGAAAATTGTCACAACACACAGTGCATGTGTAGCTTGCTGGGTATGGGGGGCTGTGTAGCTGCAGACAGGTCAGAGTGCCCATGCTGACCCCTGTCCACCGTCAAAAGCGCCTACAATTGTCACAATGGTCACAATGGTCGCGTCGCTTACCTGGGGAAAAAGTGACTCCAGGATGCATTATGGGAAAGAGGCAGGCAGGCGGAGGCAGTGTGATGCTTTGGGCGATGTTCTGCTGGGAAACCTTGGGTCCTGCCATTCATGTGGATGTTACTTTGACACGTACAACCTACCTACACATTGTTGCAGACCCAGTCCACTTCTTCATGGAAATGGTATTCCCTAATGGCAGTGGCCTCTCTCAGCAGTATAATGCTCCTGCCACACTGCAAAAGTGCTTCAGGAATGGTTTGAGGAGCAACGAGTTCAAGTTGATGACTTCGCCTCCGAATTCCCCAGAACTCAATCCAATCTCAATCCGAGCATCTGTGGGATGTGCTGGACAAATAAGTCTGATCCATGGACCCGCCCCTTTTGGCGGCAAAGGGGGACCTACCCAATATTGGGCACGTGGTCATAATGTAATGGCGGATTGGTGTATATTTCATAGTACGCACGAGAACCGCCTGTCCACTTGTAGGCTGCCTATGTGTTTCCCACACACACACACACACACACAAATGTCTCCTCATCGAACAAGTGAGCGATCAAGAGATAGACAGAGGACACAACATCACCATAACACTCTGATTAGCCTGAGAAACAACAGCAGCAGCTGAATAACATGATACAATTTTCTATTACACTATATTGAATATCCCAGAGAAACGTGCAGTAAAAGTAAAAGTCGGCATTAAGCAACAGATTCCCTCATTAGCATCATCATCATCATCATCATCATCATGAGAGCAGCTGTCTAACTAACTACTAAAGATAGTAATAGCAACATGCAACATCAAGACCAAACCAAGCTGCTACAATAAACAATCAACATCATCAACATCAAACTCATGTAGAACAGCCTCCACATCAGTTCACATATGATGATGGATGTTCATCAGTGCTCCACATCTGCAGTGTCAACACTGGGCAGCAGAAATAAGACAGGATATCCTGCTGTCACAGTTTTACGTTAAAGATAAACAAAATCCTTTAAAAAAAACACAGTGCATATAGGATTACAGCTGCAGGTGCCACTGCAATGGACCCTATAAGACGTTTGGAGCTTATACGGTACAATTTCCCACAGCCTGTACTCCAGGTGTTAACAGAGTATTTAGTGCTGGCTGTCTATCATGCTGAAGAGCAGCTACAGAAGTCTGGGGAGCTCATTTCCTCCTCACTCCACCCCCGGATTTTTTTTAATCATCTTCAAACTTGTCGTCTTCAGCTCAAAACTGACGCTGACTCGGTAACAGCACATGAGACGACTCATCAGACGTCACACAGCTCCCTCTGGAGCCACAAAAGGCTCTTTACAACTTTTCTTTTCACATATACAGACATATCGCCAACATGTCCCTCGAGTTCATACTGTGCTTGGAAGATCTTTGCCCCTGAACTCACTACAAAGCTCTTGAAAAATGAATTTGTTGGTACCTTTTTGGTCATTTTAGATTCCTAATCTCTAACTTTATAATCTCATTGTATTCATATGTTTGTTTTAATTGTTCTTTTTTAACTGGTATTTTTATTTTATGGTAAAGAAGGGCTTTACCCTCAATGATCTTCAAGTTTACATAAAGACATATAAACATATGTAAAATATAGTGGAGTTCCTTTAAACTGCTTCCTTAAAATGTATTGTTAAGAAAAGTGATACTGTATTTACATATTATAATACTGTTTACATAAATGTTTAATTATGAAGGTTATTTTTTAATCCTGTTTAATTATGACATTGATTTACTGACTTTACTTGATTTTAGAAAAAAAATGTGAAGCAGGACGTATAGTTTCATGAGCTGCACTGTTATTTAATTATATTTATTATATGATCATTGATATATGAATAATTCACAAATCTAATCTGTGTCTTGATACTGTTTTGTGTGCCAGTAAAATAAAGCTCAAGTGTGTAAATATGCAGTCTTCATTGTTTGAGGGGCTCTTTAGATCATTAACACGTCTGATTCGTTACTGCTGAACTCTCAGATCTGCGGAGCATCTTTTTAGTTTTTGATTGTTGTGGTCTAACAGTCAGCAACTTTATTGTTGTGGTTCAGTCTTACTGCTCCCACCAACCGTGATATATTCACAGCAGGCAGCTGTTTTCAAACTCATGCTGCATCATTAAAGGCCACAGCAGACAGACAGCAGACAGACAGACAGACAGACAGACAGACAGACACAGGCAGAGATCAGCTGGTGAACACAGTGAAGCATTAAGCAGCTAAAGATCCAGATATTTCCCCGACTGAAAACTGGATCATCCGCGTTCATGAGGTGAATGCAAGCAGGGCTCTAAATGAATGATAATATTTCAACATAATTTGAATAAATATAATATAATGTGTAAATGATGCAACTGCTTACAGATTCCTCTTAACAGCTTAATAAGGACACTACATGTCGGTTATGTTTTCATCTTGTTGCACTGCCCCCAAGTGGTAAAAAACAAAAATGAATGCATGTTAAAGTCTACAATCTTAATGTTGTTCTGACAATTTTCACATCTAGTTAAACTTTATTATCGCCGTTCTTGCACAGGATTTATTCAGAGACATTAAAGAGTTCAAGGCTTCTCACCCCTGCCTGGGAGAGCTACACACACACACACACATACACACACACACACACACACACACACACACACACACACACACACACACACACACAGAATATACAAGCACACATTCATGAACTGTACGCCAAGTTTTTCATGTACTGGTGAATGAATGTTATTAAGGTTATTATCTGGTATACAGGATGTTTGTGTGTGTGTGTGTGTGTGTGTGTGTGTGTGTGTAAACCTGGTTCTCCTGTGTGTACAGGAGCTCCCTTTTAGTTTGAGATCAGTAGCTTCCACCACTGCATCCTGTGTAGCAGCTGGAACAGGACACATAGTGACCACTAGAGAGCAGCTGACCCCTCCAGCAGGAATACAGGGAACTGCAATCTTCACACACAAACCCTGTGAGATGCAGTAAAACCAATGAAGTGATGATCAGAAATGACAAAGACCATCAAGCCAAATATATAACAGGGTTTTTGTCCAAGAGTTGACTGTGTATTCACACCATGGGCAGTATCTACACTCAGATTACACTTTTTTCTAAATTGCAAAAACACTAAATCCCATCCTCTGAACCAGATCCTCAGTGTTTTTGCAAAACCATAAACAAGTTCCACCTGGTTAGACACAAGAGATCAGTGATTCATATGTAATAAAACACATCTCATTTCACCGTTTTGCAAAACTATGAACACATTTTCACTCATTAAAACACACTGTGCACTCTGATGCATAATGATAAACACAGGTAGCGGAGGGTAAACACAGTTTCAACACAGATGCCATAGCTTACACACAGCAACTCAAAAATGTTCACACTTGTTGCTAATGATGTGATGAAACCAATATAAACCAGTTCAGAGAGAATAATACAACAAGACTCTAATTATAATGTTGGGTAGTTTAATCTGACTGAATTGAAATGAAAAGCCAATTCAGTGTGATCATCAGGCTCTAATTTATAGCTAAAAATGTAATGTCCACAGACAGTCTTTGTCTTACGTTTCCCTCCTTTGTGATTGTCTGCCCCCCCCTAATGTGTTTCACCTGTGTTCAATCACCCTCGCATCCCTGGTGTGTATTTAGTCTCTGTGCTCCCACTTGTCTTTGTCAGTCCTTCTGTTTATATCCTGTTGTACTCCCGTTTTGCCCCTGTTCACCTTCATGATTTTCAGTTCTCTGCAGTGTCACCAGTTTTGTAAACTTCGTTCTGTTATGAAAAGGAACCTAAACCTGCAATTGGGTTCAGTTATTCCTGCAAACATTACATGTAGGGCAGTTAAAAAAAAAAAGTAGCATAAAAAGTAAACACTGACAGTACCTCAAATTGTAAATGTAAAGGTCATGAGTAAATGTACTTGGTTAAATTCCACCACTGCTGCTGATTGTTTGCACCTGGAGAAGGTATTGTTAGTCAAGACTGCAGCTGGAGATGATGAATTGAAGCTTATGAACTGGTAGTACTTTCTTAATGAGCACATTGTACAATTATATGAACAGATGTGTTTAGAGTTTTGTACAAAACCCTCAGCAACATGTGGAAAAAGGGGTGAATATTTGTTTATGGAATCACTGCTGGTGTGAAAGGGTGTGAGTTACCAGTGAGGCTGGGTCAGTGAAGGCTGCATTACCTCATCAAGATCACTAGGTGACATCATAGCACCATAAACAGGACTGAAATTAGGCCTAAAGAAGCCGTGATAATGAAATCAAATTGTGTGTGTGTGTGTGTGTGTTTGTATGTATGTGTGTGTGTGTGTGTATGCGTGCTCGTCTGTCTTGGTCTTTGTTTAGAAACTCAGATATATTTACCTATTAATCAAATGTGCTGTCCGAGCAACCACTTCCACTTCAACTGCTGCCCACAAGGAAACAGGAAGCTCAGCAGGGAGTGAAACAATAATAAAGACAGTTGAAGACCTGGTCTGATGGATCTGGATTTGTGCTGAGGCAGCAGATGGTAGAGTCAGAATCTGAATCCATGGACCCAACCTGCCTTGTGTCAACACTCCAGGCTGGTGGTGGTGGTGTGATGGTGTGGGGAATGTTTTCTTCTTAATACCAATCAATCCTGGTCTGAATGTCTCAGTCTCTCTGAGTATCGCTGCTGGCCACAGTTCACCATCTTCTAATGGCTTCTTCCATCAGGATCATGCTCCATGTCTCAAAGCTAAAGTCGTCTCAAACTGCTTGAATGTGCAGCTGACAAATCTGCAGAAATGATATCAACACCGACCAGAATCATTTTATATATTCACATATATTTTTAAAAAAATGTTTCCTAAAGGAATGTGTCTTGCAAAAACATGAAGCAGATTCACTAATTGTCTTTTTAGTGTCATGTAAGATTAAAGGTTCTGTAAACGAGACCTTAACATTACTAACATTAATATTAAAATTATTTATTATAATAACCCACAGGTGAGATGGCTCAGTGCAGTATGCAGTGTTCAGGTGAATGCAACCTTCCATAATTTCCTCCGCTGAAGAAGAAACCATGTTTTCATCTAAAAAGGCCTCAGACAAAAGAAAGATTCAACCAGAGCACATGTGGGCTGACCATGGAACTACCAGCTCAAATTCTGGTTGGCTTGTAGACTGTCAAAACATCTATAAAGTTTAGTTTAATAAGTCTTTACAGGCTCCATCAGTGTCATTTGTACGGCCGGTCCCAGCAGATAAGTCCAAGACTGAATTTCTTTCCCAGTCTGACCGTGGAGTCCATACTGGTCTGGATTTACGGAGAGGAAAACCCTACGAGCTGCTTAAGGGTCCACCTGGTCTCAGAACTGTTTTTTCTTCTCCTCCATGTGTCAGTAACTTGATGGTTCACAATACTGCATGTCTGTTTTCATTAGTGATGGCTATAGCAGGCATAATAACATAAGTTAACTTAATGTTACCTATATTATGAATTCGTTCAGCAAATGTTGCAATTGCTAGCTGGCTAATTGTCAGCATTGCCATCATGGTAATGCTGGTGGTTTAGTGCGACATCTCGTGGTTTACAGATCATTTCAGTGTACTCTGATTTGTCTCCCTGCAGCACAGAAACGTGTACTGTCTGTAATGAGTGGTAAAGATGGTTAGCATCAAATCACCCCAGATGGCCCCTGATGAAGTTATGGATTTAAGTGCACAGTGAAGGCTTTTTAAGTAAGCTATGACTCAGACTCGTAAAATGGGAACAGCATTGTTTACTTTGCAAGAACATGTGTCAGAGGGTTAAATGTGGCACTTAAATCAGTCATGAGCTTGTAGTTTCCACTATATTAGTTATTATTAAACTCTTATCTAACACCCCTTCCCCTGTCCCCCATGCTCCTTCGGCTCCTCTGCCTATTAATTAACAACATCCATGCACATCGTTATATTACCCATAAAACACTTCTGTGGTGAAATGAGTGTTGATGCCGTGATATACCATTAACATGCCATGACGCTACTCTCATGTGACTGGGCAGCCTGGTTGGCATCATGTTCTGTCTGTCCTCCAGAGTCCAACTAACACAGGAGGAAGTCTGTGACCTGCAGGGCGACACGTAGAGTGGTGATCCTGATGCTTTATGATGCATTTCAGTCAGCATCTAATGAATTGAGAATGAAGGCAAACATCTCGATTACCAGTAGATCTATGTTTCTATTGTCTCATCAGAGGTCATGAGCTTTGTTTCTCATAGCATCGGTTTTCTTTGCAGAGTGTCTGGGCTCAGCCTCAGGAACAGGGTGAGGAGCTCAGACATTTGGAACAAGCTTGGGCTACAACTGCTGATCCTTCTCATTAAAGGAGCTAGTTGATGTGGTTTGGACATCTGGAGGTGGAGGGATACTGGCACATCTAACTGGAAAGAGACCCTGAGGCAGGCCTAGAGCTGGCCTGGGTTCAGCTTGGCATCCCCCAGAAGGAGCTGAACAAAGTTGCTAGATACAGGGATGTCTCAGGTAGTCTGCTGTAAAGCTGGCAGCATCAGGACCTGGTGGCTGAACACTGATGGATGGATTTTTGATTGGTATGAAATTTAGAATGGTCTCACCTTGGTCCTCAATGAGGTACTGTATCTTGCAAACTACTGTCTAGATTACCAGAAAAATGTGCTGTACAAATAGGATGAAAACTCCTTTTTCTGACTCTGTCTTCCCTACAGCAACAACTGGACAAAAATGTTCACTTGTAGTAAACTCCATTAGCCTCAGTCTCACTCTACAGGGGCTCCAACATTATTTAGGCTCTGAGAAAAGCTAAATCACCTGTTTGTTTTTGCCCAGTTCCATTTCATATTTAGGGTTATAGTGAATTTTTATTGCCTCTACAAGTCTTTAGTATGGTACTGAAAACATAAAAGTTTTACTGAAAACACAGAAATATTAGTTCAACTGACAGTAAATGAACAGAAAAGGCATTCACTCATGTTCTAACACAGGCCCTGTGCAACATATATCTCTTTCACTCTACTGCTTCCTCGCTGTTATCTGCCATCTTCAAATGAAAGAGAAAAAACCACGAAGAGTAAAAATAGGGCCAAGTGCTGGAGCATGCACCTGGGACTCCCAGAAGGTGTTAAAACACCAGGATTCCTCTCCTGCAAAGCAAAGGAGGGATCATATCAGGCTAGCAGGCTAGCAGGTGCAACCTTCACATTAAAGAGGGACCAGTGCCTCCCTAATAAACGCTTTTATGACTGCATCTGTTTTCAAGTCATGTGGTGGTAAAGTCAGTGAGAGGGAGGAATGTTTTATGGGTAGCAAACACAGGGGGGGATTTCTCTACTAACTCCATGTACCAGTGGTATAAACAAGTATGTTCCACATAAAGACTATAAAGACTATAGAAAAAAACACTAACTCTTACAGTGGGATGAGACAAAAGATTCTTGTCATTATTTCAGTGGGGTGGGGTGGGGGGTGGGGGTCAGGGAGTTAGGCTTAAAATCGCTCCGTCAAAATGTAATGATTGTCAACATATTATAACTTCTACAGATGTGAAGACTAGAGCGGACAAACACTGTTAGAGACAGCATCAGCCTTGGTCAGAGATGTCTGCAGGTCCGGTGCTGCTGCTTTACCTTGTTTAGATTGACCAATAAGATCTTTGTAGGCAGGGCTATGTGATGTCATCGTTCTTCATAGCAGGCTAAGCTAACTGGCTACATGAAAAATGGTGAGCGGAGAATGTGCGGTGAGCATGACAGTCATCGACACAGATGTTACAGATGTTGTAAATTGAATTATAGTTTTAAAACCTCTTGAACCGACATATTTCTTTCATTATTATGAAAAACGTTAACTGCTCCTAGAAACTGCTACCACTGCATCAATACTGACCAACAATGCTAAAAATGCACCAATGCTTGAAATCAAATACTTGTATGAGGCATGTTTTTGGATTGCACAGTTATGTACAGTGGCCCTTAAGGACAAAACACAGAAAAACTTTTTTTTTTTAACCAAAAACGTTTTTACCAGATACCAGCTGTGACAAAATCATTTTACTTAATGAGCTATAAACATTATTTCTTTTTACTGAAATACGTATAATAACCCCAAAGTCCACAGAGGCAGTGCTGTTGTTAAACTGTCCAATAAAACATGTATTTGACTTGTATTCAGCTGAACAACAAAAATTTATATTTCAACTATGAGACTTTTCCAGAAGGAATTATATTTCAAAATGCTGCAAACCACAGATGCTGCAGGAAATGACCATGAGTGCCCTGATAAGACGCTGCAGAGCAGAACATCTGCATCTGCAATGTTACTGCTTCTCCACATTGAGCCCAGTTGTTCCGGTGTCACAGTTCTTTGTGCGTTTTCCCTGTTTGATTGTGTTTTCCACTTTCTTGTATTTCTGGATCTGGAGTGAATTCCCTTCCCTGTTTTTGCTTTCACTCTAATGTGTGCCCCTTTTTTGCCGGGCCACTGTAGTTTTCATCCACTTTATTCACATACTTTGATGTGTCGGCCTTGTGGAGCCGTAATTCATTTAGCAGGACCAAAAGACAAGTGTTTATTCCGGTTGTAAAACAACATCACAGGTAATTCTTTACTGCTCACGCTGTTGTTTGGATAGCTACCTTCATGATGGACACGTGGTCTGTCCACTGAAACCCTGTGTTTGTGTCTATAACGACATCATAGTTGTGAAGTGACTCAGTGTGTGAAGCTCTGTCTGAGGTCATGGCTTAACTGGACTGAAGGTCTCAGCTTGTGGTCCTGCTGCTGTTTGTATTCAAGGAGGGATTTTATGGTATCACACCTGTTTGTTTGCTTAAACTATGACTCATTTGCCTCTGTGTTGTATTGTTATGGATGTTGTTGGCCATCTTGTTCTATTTTGTTGTGGTGTGTAATGATACACCATGGGATAACAATGCTGTCATCTCTGAGCTTCTCACCACATGTGCCTGGTGGTTTTATTGCATTATTCTAGAGTCCAAAGGGAAAACTCTGGTGCTTCCCATGAATGGTACAAAAAAAATGACAACTTACAGATTTTGCATGCACTTCTAGGCTCATGCCTCAATTATTATATAGACTAACACTATTTGTAGGTAAACGCAAGCCACCGTAACAGCAGTGACATCTCACTTGTAAACTGTTGCAAAGTCAAAAGTCATGACAACCTTGTGGATTAAAAAGTAAGCAAATGTTTCTGAAGTCAACAAAAAAAAAACCATATGCGGTGTGAATCTCTTTGTCTGTCTCAGAGCCGCCAGCTTTACCCTTGTCCCTATAGGGAGCCGTTCCAGTCTGGATGGAGTACTGAGTTCAGTGAGGCTAACACTGTGGCTAAACTGGATGAAATTTCACATACTCATGGAGGCACAAAAGAAACACAAGGAGGAGCACCAGACTACAAAATCAACTCACTCAATATATTTTATGAGATCTTCATTGGCCATCATAAAAAGATATTTATGTTCCTCTTCAGACATCACACCTCTGCTATGATTAATATTTTGTTTAACAAAACATGAATTTCTCACATAAAAAGTGAAAAAAAGGAAAACTGGGTCTGAAGCTTATCTGGCAAATCTGGATCAGGCCTTATGCCCCGCCCACCACCTGCTGGCTCCAGGTGGACAGGTGAAAGAGCAGAGAGTATCAAAACAAAGAATTGCCTTAACACTGTCAAAAGCTTGTTGACAAGCCTGAAACCAGACATACTTTTCCTTTGCCTCCAACAGCTCTGTCAAAAATCTCATTAGGTCTTGGTTGCTGGTGGTGGATACTGCTCAATTGCCTGCACCTTCACCCACAGAGGCTGCACCATGCCCTGACCAACCTGCCAAGGTACATCGCAGTCGCTCGGGCGAACTCTCTCTTCGCCAGATTTATCGGCAGATGCGCCTCAGTCAAACAGTGGATCACTGCCTTGATGCACTCCGTATGGGAAGACCAGGAATCAGAGTAAATGATACTTCACACCCGTCAAAATCACCAGAAATCGGTTCATTAACTGTTGAAACGTTACAATTTCACTGTGCAACCCGAAAGGCACGACAGTATACAAATACGGCCCAGTTGGAGTAGTGAAAGCCGTAATGTCACGCACCTGTTTAGACAAAGGAACCTGCCAATACCTTTTCAATAGATCGAAATTTAGCAGCACCAACCTTATCAATACAGTCATCAATGAGAGGCAGAGGAAATGAGTCAGGTTTAGTCACACTATTTATATTTCCTCCAATTAGAACAACAAGGGGTATTATCTGATTTCAGCACCATCAAACAAGGCGAAGCCCAGCTCCAGGAGAATGGCTCAGAAGTATAATCAATTTCTGAATCCAAAAACTTGCATTTCTCAGGATTGACCCAATAGTATTGCTTCGGAATAGGCTTCGCTTTTCCTTTGCAATGTCATGTTTTATCACACGCGTGCGACAGAACATTTCCAATCAAGCTGGGATAAGCACTTCAGTTCAGCCAACTCTACCTGCTGCGGCTCAGACAAGTGAAAATGCACCAGAGCTCCCGGCTCCCTACACGCATGGACATTATATGGCTTTGGGAGATTCAAATGATGTAACTGGTGATGGTTACGACTTTCAGGGGTGAAAATGAGGCAGTTCTGTTCTGAAAGCTGGGTCATTACTGTTAAAGGGCCCAAATACCTGGCTTGAAAAGGTGACCCAATTATAGGCAATAAAGCAAGAATGTTGTCACCTGGACTGAGAGAATAACGCTCAGCACACTTGTCAAGGACAATTTTTGCTGTGCCAAGTCTGTAGCCGAGTAAAGCCGCTGCCTAAAGCCAATCACATAATCGATCATGTTCCCTGTGCTCTCCTACGTTACCTCCCTCACTGCCAGCAGCAACCACGGTAACCCACCCTCCCAGTCAGCATTCATCTCAACACAGTACACACACAACAAAGATTTTGAAGCCTGGTGGAATTGCTCCAGTGTCCCCTGACTTTGTGTAAGTGTGCAGAGGACTGATTGTGCTTGATGTTCAGCTGCTGTAAAACCTGTGCAAACAAATGCGAGGAAAAATTGGATCCTTGATCACCATAGAATTCTTGCCCCAGCCTCTGTCTCTTCTGACTCTAGCTACCCAGATGTTTTAAGCATATTGAATGTTATTCTCAAAATATACTGTAAGTTTACTCAGTTTTGTATCAAAATAAATGTGTAAAAGTATGATTCAAATATGAAGTTTTTTTGTTTCTTTATTAGAAATATAGCTTATGTTGTGATTGCCTATGCATCTTTGAAGGAAAATATCACTTATGAAATATTAATTATAAACTACCTTTTTTCTGCCCTCTTAAGCTACAGACGGACCCAACAACCTTCACTAATAAGGTAAAGCAGCTTGTCTGTAGCTAGCGTTGCCACCTTCCATGCAGAAAAATAAAGGCGGCCCCCCAGCAGGGGCACAGCTCCGTGGGGGGCCAATCACCACTGGCCCAAGAGAGGGGTGGGGTGCTGGTTGTGGTAAATCATGACTTAAAACATTGTTTTAGTATTAAGATTCATAATTAAACTTTGAAGTGCTTTATTACCATTTTTTTTTTTTAGAAATAAGATATATAGATATCTCTCAAGTTAGAAATTTTACTTCAGTCAGTGCTGACAAATGAACTCCATCTCTTTATCACACATCTACAGGCTTCTCTAGTGGTCATTTTGTCATAGCTGAGTTCAATAGGCCAACATCAGAGTGTGACAGAGAGACCATGAAAAAAAAAAAGAAAGCTTTTGGAGGAAAATGAACAGCATATTATCCTCACATCATTTCACAGTGTAAACTTTTATAAATATTGTGCAAACACAAAACCTTAGTGTAAAGGCAGATACAGTAATGTTTGCAGAATTGAAATGCAAATAACACAACTTTTTTATTAACTAATTTAAGTGTAAAAAATGGGGCAATATTGTATTTTACGTAGTATGTGTATAGCAACTTCTGGAAAAAAGCATCAGAAAAACAAAGGTGGGGGGGTGGGGGGGTGGGGTGGGGGCTCTCACAGTCACTTCCTTCCTGTATAGAGAATATAGCCATTTGCTGCACTGGAGGAGCAAGAAAGAAAGAAAGACAAGAAGACAAAGGCAGAGAGACAAAGAGACAAATACAGGAAAAGCACAGAATGTTAAGTTTTGAAAGATACAATTCATACTGCAAGCGACACTCCACTTCAACACGGTAAGTTCATTGTGTTATTAGAAGTGTTGCAGTCTGTTCCGCCTTCAGATACTGTTTCATACTGTGTTTCACAGAGCACCCCCTTCCACAGTTGGGCTTAGGGCCTAGGTTAGGTTATGGTTTGGTGTAGCACGAATAAGTGATCGGGTTTAAGGATAAAGTCCAGTTAAGTGCAGTAGAAACACATATCAAAGGGGGAGACATACTTCGACAACACAGGAAGTTCTCAGCGAGGGCAGGGTGTGACACTCTCCATGCAAAGAAATTCATATCTAAGTCATATCTAAATTACTGCTCGACCTGTTGCAAACTTTTTTCTGTAAATAGAGTAAATATAGTTCTCAAGTTGGGGAATTTTTGCATACAGGCCAGTTCTTTTTCAAAGGGGCTGTGAATCACAGCACTTATCACGGTTTGTTACAATGTGGATGATTTCTAATGCAAGTGTCAGTTTTGAATTATTCACCTAAATACAATAATGGTAAATGGAATATTGTTTAACGCTGGAATAGGTAATCCTGGAGATATTAGCATGAGTTAACCAAATTTTGAAACCATCCAACTGAAAGAATCCCACCCCCTCCCTTTAGGCACCCCACTATAGAAGCCTATAGGGGACTATATTCAAATGATAATGTAATTCCACATTGGACATTGGATTACCACTGCATTTTCATTTACATGTTCACACTTTTTTGCAAAATGAAAATGAAAATGAAAATGCAATGTTTAAACAATCTGAAAATGGCATTTGACATTTCATTTTCAAAGTAATAAGCTGCTCTACAGTGCTCAGCTAACATGTTGCCAGTTTCAGCCTTGCACTCTCCAGTTATCCAGGTGCAGTCGTACAGTATGTAGCCTCAGTAATCCATGTTATCGATGACGGCCTTTGACATGGTTGACTTTATACATCAGCTTTGTAGGACCCACACCTACCAAACAGAAACACAGGTAATTTATTGAATTAGTCCAAACAATTCTTTGGTTACAGTCTTCATCCTCACACATGATGCTGGTAACATACACATTTGTCAACATAAAGCCCTCACTAGAGCTCAATAACTTTAAACTGTCAAAGTCAGTGCAGCCGTTACAGCTGCGATGTTAATGATGAGGCTAATTAACTCATACAGTAAATTAAGTAATTTCACACAGCCTTTGGGGAATACCCTCTGAGATGTAGAAGAGCTGACAGTAATAATAAACTACTAACGTTAGCATACAGCTATGTGTCATCTACCAGTTTGCCTGTCAACCAGATCGATTAACTCACACTGGCTATCTTCTGTAGCCGGCTAACAATTGCTTTTGGGCAGGAAAACTAAACATAAATGCTATGATGTCAAGCACACAACAAAACCACAAACACAGATAACTTAAGAGTTAACTCACTCACCTGTAAATGACCGTGTGTTTATTATCCTAGGTCTGGTTCTGTCTCCTCTGCTCCTTTCACATAGTTTCAACCCCAAAGAGTGTAATGAAGTGAGCGAAGCAACATTCTGCAAGCTTCAGCCACTACTTGGTAGAAAACAACAAAAGCAGTGGCGAAGCCCATTCACTGCACAACCAGCCATTAGCCACTGCCCAGTGACAGGCAATGACAACAAAGTGACATCCTAACTGAAGACTTGCCTTCATGAGTAAATCTTACAGATTGCATTTTCATGTTGAACCCAAAGTAGCGTGGTAACATGTAAATGAAAATGGAATGGAATGGGGGCGCTGTTTTGTGTATTGCATTTGAAAATTGTCCACTGTAAACCAGGTTAAGACTTTGAAAATGAAAATGAAAACAGCATTTGACGATTTCATTTTCAAATTGTGACCTGAATATTGCTTGCCTATTTGTAAAATGAGGTTAAATTGTTTATGTTGCATTTTCATTTTCAAATTTGAATTAACATTTGAATATTGTCCACTGTGCAGCAGGGTATGACTTTGAAAATACAGCTTTTTCATTTTAATTTTAATATGGTCCTAGAATGCCCATACAAGTATGTGAAAATGAAAATTCTAATTGATTTATTGCATTTTCTTTTTAAATTTTTAATCAAATAACACATACATGTAAAATGAAAATGCTATTGTGGAATTAAATTATCATTTGAATATATTCCCCTATAGGCTTCCATACAAGGACTTTTTACAGTCCTGTGACTTTCACATTGGGTGGATTGTTGTCTGTTTATTGTCAGATCATTTAATTAATTCATTGCTACCAGGATGTCGAGACAATTCAAAGAAATATAACAAAAATGTTTCTGAAACAGATTACCTACCCTAGCTTTAAGCTTCTCAACACAATGAAAAATTGCACATCAAAATAAAATACAGCGGCATTCAGACAACTTTGATATAGACTTTACTTTAAAAGCTGTCTGAAGCAGCTGTGAATGTAACAATCCTTTGAGATCAAATTCTAATTATAGCTTTTTAGCTGTTTGTCTAAAGTTTACAATATAATAATATGTTGTAACAATAATATCATTTTGTTTTCCCACAGTTAATCTGAAGCACAGAAATGAATAAATTCACCACAGAAACGCATCCAATAATACAGTGTATAATTGATGGAAAGCTTGAGGACCTCAAAGAATTATTGAAAGACTGTGACATTAATGAAACCTTCCCATGCAGAAAGTGCGATGATTTTATCACCCCTCTGATTGCTGCTGTTGTAAATCACAAATGGGATATTTTCACTTACCTTCTAAATCAATGTGCAGACCCAAATACAGCTTCCCGAAAAACCTTTACACCTTTGCATTATGTCTCATTGTTCAAAACACCACCTATATTTGCCAGGAAACTGCTTGAAGCAAAAGCTAATCCAGATGGATTTAAAGGACCGCAGCGATTCACACCACTGCAAACTGCTGTTGTCAATCACAGGGAGGATGTTGTGAAAGAGCTCGTATCTGCTGGTGCATTGGTTACATTGTTAACTGTAAAAGACAGTGACCATAAGATTTGCAACAGACAAATAGCTCAGATGATTCGTAACCTTGCACTGAAAAGAGATGAACTGTGCTCCAAAATATCAATTTTTCTGGATATACACATTGCCATTCAAGAGAAAACATATGAAGAAGTGTTAAGAATTGCTGAAAGTCACATGTTGCGAGAGCATCCTCAGAACCATATGACCATGATTGAAATGCTCTTCAATGTAAATGGGCCAGATAGAGAAAACTACAGCCGGAGAAGCATGGAATGGCTGAAGGACACTGAAAATGTGAACTCCTTCATTGATAGTGTCATCAGTCGCTTTCCGCACATCTCTGTGCCAAATGTAAAGTTAACAATCGATAGTTTACATGCAGTTTTCTGCACAATGGATGAGATACCAAATGAGCAAGCACTAGCTATAATCCCCCAACTACTAGAATGCCTTGACACAAAAAACAGACCTGACTTGTGGAAAGCTGTTCAGCAAACAATATATGTGATAACACAGAAAACAAAGGGAACAAATGAATGGGATCCCAGTTTCATTGAGAAGTTATGCAACACAGTTGCTCCTTATGTGAAGAATCAATACTCTTCTGACATTAGAGTCTACACATATGGCATATTTGCAAACTTGCTTATAGTTAAAAATGCTGTTAAAATCTTTACAACAGTGGGGATAACTTCAGTGCCCAAGGACATACTGACATCTGCAGAAATGAAAATGAATGACAAGCTGAAAGAAGTTCTCAGACGATTGAAAAATCACTTCAGCAAACGAAATGTGGAATGTGACGAGGGTAGAGTCGCACCTGAAGCCAGGAAAAAGTACAAAAGGGAGGAGTCAGAAAAGCATGAAGACCCAAATGATGAAGTTTGCAGTACTTTAACTGATCCAGAAGCAGCTCCTGTTGTGGAATCAACTACAGATGTAAAGCCATCTGAATTTAATCCCACTACCCCAACATGGCCACCAGTGAGCAAGAGGTGGAGGGAAAAACTAGAGAAGCTTATGAACACTGATGAAAGTAGAGTCACCAAAATTAAAAGCATCATTTATGTAAATGATGCAGAATTCCGCATAGCAAAGGGAAGTGATGGTACGGAAGTCTTCTTGGGGCTGAGAGATGACGACACTGAAGTTGCAATCAAGAGAATGTCTAAAAGCAACTATCAAGTGCTGAAGAATGAGAAAGGACTTCTACGACTTCCGGAGCTGGATCACCATTTTATTGTACGATACATTGACTTTGCAGAGGACGAGAACTTTGGATATCTTTGTCTTCAGCTCTGTGAATACACCTTGGAAGAATATATCAGAAAAATTGATGACAGTCTGTTGATAAAGAAACTTGTCAGGGAGGTTCTCGAAAGTTTAAGTGTGCTTCATTGTCAGAATCCTCCAATTCTTCACCGGGATCTCAAACCACAAAATGTTTTGATTGGTAAGACAAGTTAGAAATATACTGAATTCAAAAAAGCAAAATATTTCAACTTGTAATTATCATGCATATTTAGATTTTTTTTTTTTCCTTCGTGATTTGTCCTGCAGATGTGACCGGAAGAGCAAGATTAGCTGATTTTGGCATAAGTAGACGATTACTCCAAGGCCAAACGACTTTGCGCACAGCCAGTGCAGGAACAAAATGCTGGATGGCCAGGGAGACTTTAGCAGTTGAAGCCGACATACCGTACAAGTCAAGCACTGATATACAGGTCAGTTTTTCAGCTACACAAACTTTATTGATGACTAGGTGAAAAATACTTCCCTAATTGCTAATATGTCCTGTAAACTCTTTAGGTGGCAGGGATGCTGATTTATTATATCCTGTCTGGAGGACACCATCCGTTCGGAGATAAACCCTATGAGTATGAGTACAACATTCATGAAGGGAAGTACAATTTGGAACGCGTTCAAGACATGGTGGCAAAGGATCTCATCGAGTGGATGATCCATGAAGAACCAAAGAAAAGACCTGAAGTGGAACAATGCTTGATTCATCCCTTCTTCTGGACCAAGGAAAGGTGAGGAAGAAATACCTATAAAATGGACTGACAAATTGATTCCAGTTAAAATCCTTGTCAATTGATTTTTTTTCAGTGGGATGGTCCAGAGCGAAATAACTCACTCATTTACTCGACTGAATGGCACAAAATGTGATACAAACATTCATGGTTCTCATACAACATATGTTACATATTCAAAGGCAAGCCTGCTACAATAGCCACCTGCTGGTCAGGGCTGGGCTCACTGGCCAGTCACAACATGTATGTGAAACCGTGTGAAACACTGCACCGTTATAATAGCAATATGCAGTGGTGTATCCAGGAAATTTTTACTGGGGTGGCCAAGATGGGACACAAAGCTAGTGTGGGGTGGCCATGGCATAGCGAAGTTTAATACGTATACGTACGCAGCCAACTGCGGTTCGAATCCCAGTCCTTTGCTGCATGTCACACCCTGGGGGAAATGTAATTCAATCAATCAATCAGTCAGTCTATTCACTTTGAAGTAATAGCTATAACTACAAACATCAAGCAGGATCATTGTCAAATTGGGTTAGAATCAGTGAGCAAAATACAGGTGTTCGTGGGGCTCTGGAACCCCTTAAATAACTGCTTTGACTCCATTAAAATGTCAAAAAGAAAGGAGGTGTCAACAATGTGCCTAATTATGTCTATTTATAGGATCTACAAAGGTTTATTTTTACATAACTACCACTCTTACCACTCACTTTCAATAACACAATTAAGACATATTGCATCTCAAGCATTTGTGGCATTTGAATGCAACAAATAAATAAGTCACAGCTTGTTCTTGTGTTACAGCTACTTAAATCTAGACTGTTCAGTTAGTGCAGTGTAGTTCGTCTTTTAGCTGCTACTTAGTGCTAGATAAAGTTTTCCTACACATTCAGAGGGAACTACGATATAACTAAACATTAAATTACCGTACCTCTCAATCGACAGATTTCAGCGTCTTTATCGTTGTTGTATTGTTGACGTTGTCACTTTGACCGTCCTCCTGTTTCACGGACCAGCAGCAGCAGCAGCTGGTCCTGCACCTGACCTGCATGGCCAAACGTCCACTGAGCAGAAAGCTTCAGTACGACCATTACTGTGTTATTTAAAAATGTAAAACTGGCCCTAAATCAGTTGATCAGCTGTCATCATCGATTGACAGCATTTCTCTTGTTTCTAGTGTTGACGAACTTGACCAACTACCTATCAGATCTGGGGTGGCCACAGGAATCGCCATTGGCAATACGCCAAGGTGCAGCATGCCTGGCTTTTAACCTCCTAAGACCCGAACTCTTGCATGGCGTGCATTTTTAATTTCTCTTTGCTATTTAGGCTGATTGGGACCTGAGAAAAATGATGTCCACATATGAGGACATTAGTTTTTAATTTCGATTACTGAGTGGCAGTATAATATCCTCATATGTGGTCACCAGGCCCTTGTTGAGAAAAAGTTAGTATTGTGGTCTAGAGAACCCAAAATGTTAGGTCCACATATGTGGACGCCAGGTCCTAGGAGGTTAAAGGGAATGGGAGATGCACTGTGATTGTTTAATTGGGTGTTACGCCCAAAACACTCCCATAAACAATTGGGACAACCCTTTTGAGCTGTGCGCCTGGAGAAGCAACAGATTTTTCTGCAGTAAAATTAACAAAAAAGACATGGACACGCCCTAAATGCACTTGCGCCACGTGCTTCAGACCATGTGCTTTGGACCGTTAAAACAGAGCCCTAAGAGTGGACAGTCATGTTAGCTGCTTTGTAAGGCTATATTCAGTGGTAGGTTGTGCTACATTCAGCAGGCTCACATGCTGAACAGGAACATGTGAGCCTGCTAGCACTAATGCTGATGTTCGGCATAATGTTTACCATATTTAGCGCATCCTCAAGGACATCTTGGGGAAATACCAAAAGCAGTAGGATCCATCCTACGTTAGTTCATGTCTGAACTAACGTGAGACATAAGCCATGGAGTGAATCACGCGATACACTGCTGAGTAAAGCTATCTTCTGTTATGCCCAGCTCTGTGCTTTAAGGTCATGTTTTCCTGGTTTCATATATTTTCATTATTTCCTGTTTCATTTGGTCACTCACATGTCCTCTCAGTGCAGATCCCTCTCACTTGCTGCCCTCGTGTGTTTCCTGCTGCTGTGATTGTCTGCTCCACACTGATTGGCTTCACCTCCTAGTGTGTTCAGGCTGCGGTCGAAAAGTCAAAATAATCTCCTTTCTAACCCCTTCTCCTCGACCTCGATGGAATTGGGATTTTTTTTAAACTAACTTTATTTATTTTTTGAACGATAATTCCTCCTTTTCTAAGAGATTTGAACCCTGAACTCTGCCTGGTTCTGAGCCTGGGCCGGTCATGCCTGGTTAGGACTGCTAAATAACAACTGCTATTTGGAGGAGGGGTTTAGTAAAAGACCAGTTTTCATTTTGAACACTATTTTGTAGTATCATGAGATTTTTTTTTTTTGTTGCAATTTACATTGGCTTACTTAAACTTTTTTTTTCAGGAGAGTAGATTACTTGCGAAGGATTGGCAACAGGGAGGAGGTGGCAAACTATCGAAATGCCGACCAGGAACTGATTTGTTCACTGGAAGAATGGGCTGGGGATGGATCTTTCAAACTGTGGAAAAATAAGGTGAGAAAAACTAATATTACATCCGTGTTCCTAAATACAACTTCAGGTCTAACTTCTGTGGTCTTGCAGTTTCCACCAGAGTTGGTCCGGAAGATGGATGGCAAGAAGAAAGCCTACAATGAAAACACTTTGGGATTACTGCGCTTCATACGAAACCTCCATGAGCATTAGTGAGTGAAACCAAAACATAATGCAAGGCCTTAAAATATCACTAGACAGAAGCAATAACTATACACTTGAATTTTTTACAAGATTTGTGTGGTTCAGCTTTAAGACACATAAGTATTAAGAATAGTGTACATACTATTTTTTCACATACGATTACATTACACTGTTTGCTTGTTCTGATAACAAAGCCTTCCTGACAAAGTAGAGTTTGGGATTTTTTTTATAGTTAAATGAAGACAATCAAAAAGAAAATCATGGCACTGAATTTGATTCTAAATTTGTCAATTTTTTTATTTTACAAGTACGTTAGCTCAATGGTTCTCAAAGTGGGGTCTGGGGACCCCCAGGAGTCCTTGAGGGGGTTCCAGGGCTCAAACGCCTTTAAGATAAATAGATTTGGGGATCTGTAGTCTAATTTGTGTCGGTTTAGTGGTGCTTAATGTGAAAAAGTTTGAGAACCACTACTTAAGCTAATAGAGCCAATTATAAAATGTTCCTTTTTGTTTGCAGTGCTAAGGATGCAGCCCAAGTTGATGTGATGACGATATTTCCTGATCTCTTTGGATGTGTTTACAAGTTTGCCAAAAACCGAGGGTGGAATTCAGACACTCCGCTGATGGAAATGTTTCTAAGAGGAGACATCACCACCAGCTTTGTAATGCTGTCCTCAAGCCTTAAGGAGCACCTCGGTGTCCCAGTTCAAGAGTCTCAACCCAGTGACTGGAAGTGAAGTTTGATTTTAAAAGGATTAAGGACTTGACTTTAGGGTGTTATGAGCAGGTCATTTCGTGATTGTTGAAATCCTATGCCATTTGAAGTGTAAGAAACAAAGGATAAACATTTTCAGTATGTTCATTGGAATAGAGCACATTTGGGATGGGATATGTGTCTCCAATAAGGTCCTGGATATTGAAAATAACAGAAATTACTACTACTTTTCAAAAAGGCAGCTGAGAGACTTAGTAGGCTCTTGTCTGTGACACGTCCACAAAATCATACTGAAATCCAAATGACGTTTTACTGAAGTTTATTGAATCAAAAAATCAAAAAGGACTGACAAGCATTTGTTCCACAAGAATATAAAACCTGATGTGATCCGACTGTGAGAATAAAGTGATGAAAGACGATGGTGATAATGATGACGATGGTGAAGGTCAACAGAAAACATATCGGAGCTCTACCAACTCCCTTTGTCCAAATCTGCCGCCGCCACCCAAGTGAACAGGTAAAATAAGGGGTAACCACACCCATGTGTCAATCAACGGAAGTGATGCAATACGTGCAGCCCAAGCAAATATAAACATAAGCAAAAATTATTTTGGCTCCTACAGAAATATTTTGATAAAACCTCTGGTATAAAGAGGAATAAGTGATATCCTCTCAGGTTCCAGTGGGAATCGCTAAATGTGTTTGTACATAAAAGGTTGGAATTTTACAGTTTGCATGTCAGAAGGCTATATGGAAACTGTACTGATTTACACATTGAAACAAGGATAATAGTTTTTATCATGTAATTTCTAGTTCATAATTTGCTACACTATCATTTTCAATAAAGTCAATCTAATAAAACCCCCTTTGAAACTTGATTGAACTAAACTAAACTGATTTACGGTTGTGGGGAAAACTGAAATGGACTATTTGTTTATTTGTGTTGTATATTTTATTATTTTGTGGTTTGACTCTGTAATTATTCGTCAGACTGTGACAGTCATGCCTCTTCATCTAAACATGTCAAACCCTTTACAACCTCATGAGTGTGATCCACAAAGACTTTGTAAAAGACTAGGTAGTGTCAGCTGTTTCTCTGTCTTGGATCCATATGTGGTGATAGACAATGAAGAGCTTGCTTAATCTCTCAGAGATAGGTGAGTTTTCAGAACACAGATCACATTACAGTACTGACATTGTCAGTGGTACCAAAAACTCACCACCACAACATCAATATAGAGGGTGCTGGAGAAAAAACTGTACTGTTTGGTGATTGGTGATTATTTTTGTGCATATGTTAAAACCATAGACTCTAAATAAACCCACAGGTTTCTGAAGAGCTGAAAAGCTGAAAGAGCTGAAATGTAAACAGGTGAGTTATATAAACAGTTGTCATGAAAGAGGAAATTAGCTCTAGAGACCAAAACTGTTCTTGTACCAGGCTGTAAACATGTTTATTTCTGCTGTAAAGTTGGACATTTGAACATGGGAGTCTGTGGGGACTGACTCACTGTTGGAGCCAGACTCTAGTGGTCATCAGAGGAACTGCAGCTTTTGGTTCTGAGGTTGAGGTTGATGCTTGGTTAAAAAAAACATTTTACACATTTCTTACTTTTACTTACTATTACTTTTATTCAAATGTAGAGAGTTTCAAGATTTACAAATTGCAGTTCATCCTGTCTTTCATTATTGCTCCTGTTTTCCCTCATGAGAGAGAAAATCCTGTGTGTTGTAATACCTCCCCAGCAACCACTCCTGGTGAAATACATAAATAAATATATTGAAAAAAAGGAAAATAGGGGGAGAAAACATGAGGAGCAGGACTTGGCACCCTGACCCAATGCTGTCATGTATTCTCACTGACATCATCATTGTAAAATTAGGAACCTGGTTTCATCTTTCCTGCAGATGTGGAAGCTTGAAATTGCATTCCCTGGGCCTGTGCCACATTTCATCTGTGAATTTTCCCCTCGCTGGTGTCCAGAAAGCAGGCATGTCTACACACAGTCCTCATAACCCCCACCTTGCCTCAGACTCTCCCCTCACCATTTGGTATGTAGATTCAAGTTAAAGTTCTACAACGTTTGTGGGTGTCCGGGCTGCTCTGGTGGCAGATATAATGACTTAGTTAAACTTCAGTGGGTGGGGTTGTTTTCTTCACTGACTTGGCAAAGAGAAAGCTAAAGAATGTTTCTGCCAATAACTTTTTATTTTACATTACAACAAAATGCAATCCAGCATTAAACCTCTGAGGTAGAAAGCTCTGCAGTTCATGTTGCTTCTGCGGTATCAGGTTATACAGCAACCTCCACACCATAAAGCAACATATTAAAATTGATTTAAACAAGTGAGGGGTCAACACCGAATCTGCTGTGTTTGTGTGGATGTGTGGGGTTAAGGGGGATGGAGGCATGTGTCTTCATGAACAAAATACCAGCAATAAAACAGGTTGTTTGTCAAAGCTTCTATTCTACAAACTGCTCATGTATTTCATCATTCAACATCACCTCAAGGTCCATATCATAGACTGTAAATAAAGACGTGATGTCACCCTCAGGTTTCTGAAGAGCAGTGTTGAAGCTCAGAGTGAGCTGCTCTACCATTGCCATCTTGGCGGTGTCTGACTCCGCCCCTAACTCCTAGGTAATCCAAAGATTGGTCAATTGGTGGGGCCTGTGTGGAGCTTAGATTTCGGCTCATGCCGGTTTGTCGCAAACTTACGTAAGTGATATAATAACAGTTCTAGGGTGAAAAAATTGTTTCAGCTTGGAGCCTGGCTCAGAATCTCTGCCATTGTTGCTATTTGGTGTGAAATGCATTCTGGGATACTTAGCTGTCCCAAGTCCGCACAAGTCACGTATCGATGCATCCTCAATGAAACGGATGCAGTGAGAACAGTTCTGGATCTTTGATCTGTACTTGGCTGGATGCTGAGTTTGAATTGGAACAGTACATGCGCTGAGACTGATGACGTCTCACAAGAACAGAGACGAACGCAGACTGAGAGACAGCTCCGGTCTCTGGTGTCAGATGTGAACATCGACCTTGATCTTTCTCCTGGTCACTGACCTCTTCCCAGTGACGCTGTGAGGGGCTTTGGTCTGGTGTTCACAGACAGATGATGTTGTTTGTCTCTGTTCCCCACAGCTGCCACATTTCACCTCTTATCAAGACACTGAAGCTTCATACTTTGTTGAATTGATGATGATCTCCAGGATAATCTCTGTGCTCTCATCATAATTTTCACTCCATTCATCTAAATGAAAAGGACATGATGGATTTGTGTTGTTCAGATTGTGAATAACTACAGGAATTAAGTCCAACATTTAATTACTTTAACATACTGACACCAAAGACTTTGATAGAAAAAATTACGTTAACTTAACTGGAGAGATAAACTTTTTTAAAAAACTTTTCTTTTTTTTTATCTGTTCTCCTTTTTATGCTCATTTCCTGCTCCATATTTTTTATTCTGGGACTCCAATAGAGACTGCATGATTCACAGCTCAATAAAAGTCCTTATTTATCTCTCATTGCCTGTCATGCAGCCCCATGAGCCTCTGACTGAAACAGGCAACATTAGCTCAGGGATCCTTAAAAGCCCACTCTCTTCTGATTGGCCAAATTTCCGGAGGCCTGCTGAGGGGCAGCACTCAACACTCTTCCTGGTGTGGAGGTTCAGAAAGCAAACTGTGACACTAACTAACTAACTAAACTAAGTAACTAGTAACTAAAACTAAGAAACAGAACAGAATTGACTGGAAATGGCATCTTCTCAAATCCATCTGTTAGAGGCTGAATCTGATCCTGAATCTGAGAGTGGACACACAGCACGATGTCTCTGGTAATTATTGTGTCACATCAGGGTAGAGTTAGTCTCTCAGTTAAAATCTGTATTTGAAAGGTATTTATATATTTTCCCATTAGTAATTATATGTGTGGGAAATGTGCCTAAATGCCGACTGCTGCTGTCAGGACACAACAAAGCTGCTAGTAAAATATTATTCTTCTGTCACCAAACACCTGTACAGTAACCTGCAGCATGGAATAGAATAGGAATAGGCTAAAACTAACCCAACTCTTCCTGGCCTCCACTCTGATTAGCTTTGTTTCAGGTTATTATATCAATGTGTTACACGGTGACGTAGATGAGTTACAGAACAGAAGCCTGGATTACAACAGCCAAGGCCAAAACCGCTTTTCGTGAGGTCACTGCGACCTTGACCTTTGACCTTTGACCTTTAACTACTAAAATTGAATCAGTTCATAAGTCCTAATGGATGTTTGTACCAAATGTGAAGAGGCTATCACCAGCACGGAGGCGTAAAAATACATATAACACATTAACTGTAAGGTAAAAAACCCAAAAAGCATAATGCGCAGACTCTAAGTAGCTGAAGGTTGTTGCACTGTAACCACTGTCTGACAGCACCACTATGTGTATCATGTTTGCATTCATTCAAATAGAAAAGCTGTTTGGCAATGACAGTGACCTGAACCATGACCGTGATCTTTCTGAAGTAGTTTTAGTAGTTTTATCTAAACATCACCAAGCCTTAACCAGAGTGAATCAGAAAACATCAGTCATGTACAACCACTGACCACACCTTTTAGAGAGAAACTGTGGTTGATTCGTTCCACACACTGATGTTTGCCTCAGTGTCTCCTGAGTAGCTCTGCCTCTGAGAACTGTTTGTATAACTGAAACACCAGTCTGCCTGACATACTTGGCACTTTCTTCTTTTGGATTTTGCCTCATTTGTCTCACTATCCACCTCTCCTCCTGTGTTTGGCTGAGGTTCGTCGCTGCTCTCCAGTTTTTTGTATTTCCAGCGCTGGGCTGTTACTCCCCAGGCAGAGCCCACACCTGTGGCTGATAGGATCCTTCTGGAGTACAAAGGCTCTGATTTACAGCCCCGAGGAGCTGCGGGCCCTGCTACAGCTGCAGAGCGGCAGGAAAGGGAAGTTGTTCATCACGCAGCATGCATTTCATCAGCAATAGCTGCCATGCTCCTACTGCAGGCCAGACCCCTGAACCTCACCTTAATGACAAGTGGCAAAATAATGCTTTTTGTTACAAATTACACCCAATAAACAGCCAGAGGAATATTTTCATGGGACTTAAAACAGCTTCTTTCTGTATTCAAGTGGAGAATAATTCAGTCGCTTAACAAGCAGGTTAGATTTCTGCGTTCCCCCTGCAACGGGGATACTTACAGGGGGGTGGTGATGTGGAGATGAGTGGTGTGGAGGGAAGGTGGAGCTGGAGGGTGAGCCAGTGAAATGGCTCGGTTTAGAAAGCAGTGTGGCGATGACATGATTGTCCCCACACCCAAACATGAGCAATAACAAGTAGGAGCACATGTTTAATTTAAGGAGTATCATCACATTGTGGAGGTTAGATGTAAATCCTGTCTGCAGCCAGTTTGTAAACACACATCCTGGAAGGGAAAACTTATAGAGTATACTATACAGAGTGGAAAGGTTATTTTTCTCCCTTTCACAGATGTTGAGCTCTTATGCACATGTGAGCTTGTAGCATCAGTATGGGACACAGTGGAACTAATGCATTTGGTTAGGCTCTTTCAAATCATTTCCATACAGTGTGTTGTCAAGACAAAGTACATCTCTCATGCACACTGGGAAGCGTGCTGCATTCAGGGACCGCAGTAAATGTCACCCGTGAACATACATTATTATAAGAGTTCATTCTGACTCAGTGTGAACTACATGTACATTAGCACTGTTACAGCATAAAGTAGGACTGTCCCACTATCAAACCATCAAATCCATGAGGTCTTGGGACTGTCCCGCTGTGAAGCCATCAAGTCCATGAGGTCTTGGGACTGTCCCGCTGTGAAGCCATCAAGTTCATGAGGTCTTTCTCACAGACATTTTGGGCCCATCATGAACACTTTCCATAAGTCAGCATTTCTGCAGACGTTGCCTGAGGGAATTAACCACATTTCATATCGTTGTGATGTTAAACACTGTGTTACCTTGGTTACCAGGGTACACCCGGAAACATAAAAAAAAAAAAGAATGTTACAGCGAAGGAGTAAAAAATGTAAAATCAAAAGTCCTGAACCCACAATACGACAAAACATGTTTTGGTGTCGTCAAGGTTACATGATATGTCACAAAGTGCGGCCCTATTCCTCTTTATACCACTTTGAGCCCTTGCAGCCTCTCACACTCAATCACCCACCAGGTGATGTCAATTGAGTCTGTGGGGTTTCTGGGCGTAGGCCTTAAGGGGGGCACTGGAATTGGGCCTATAGTTGCCCTCATCAGTGCATGGGGGAAACTGGAAATCATATCATATAGACAGGAGCTGGGAGCTGATTGGCTGAAATGATCACATGGTTATTGAATTCCTAATCTTTTCTTGATAATTTGCCAATTTATAAAAGCAGGTGAAGCAGTTTTAACTGAGGTTTCAGGTTCTGTGATACACATTCTCTTTCCATGAGGCTGAAATCATTATTCAGTCCAGCAGGTGTCATTGTGTTGACTGTTGAGATCCAGTACGTCTCTGAGGGAGTGGTGTTGGTAGATTGCCCCCTCTGGCAGGAGGTGTTCATGACAGTGCTTGTCTGTGGCATGTTCCCTGTGTGAAAGGCTGTTTTGAGTTCTCTTTGTTTTTTCTTACAAATGCTCGTCCACAGGGACATGTATGGAATTGGGTTGCATCATAAGGAGAAACTTCACGTTTGTTCTTCTCTCTCTCTCAAACACACTGCAAGATTTCAAAACAATGGTGCATCACACTCTGCAGGACATTATCATCGTGCCAGAGGGAGCAACTCACGTGATCTCATAGGGAAGCAGATGGAAAAGAATGGAGACTTTGGTGCAAGAACTTCTTGTAACATTAATAAATCTTTGCGACCCTGCGACCGGCCCGTACCCCATGTGACAGACACATAGAGAGGGGCGGGACAGAGACACTGCTGCAGACGCCAACCAGAATTTGTCCCAGTAGTTGTGAGGGCCAGTATCCTAAGTTCTGTCACTATGCTCCTGTTTCACCTGTGTACTCAAAACTGGAATCATATGACTTTGGTTTATCACCACAAACATAAACTGGAGAGGTGCGTCCTTTCAGAGATCCACTTGAACCCAGATTATTGAACTTTTGAATTCGCAAACTGTTTATGTTTTCAAATATGATATCTGAAATCACAGTAACAGTAACATTATGGTGAATTCCTAAAGACAGCAGCTGTAAGTCTGCACTTAGATAACCTGATAACTAAACCATCTCCATGACAACAGAGTACATGCCATCTGCTGATGACTCTGAACAAATGACATAAGGCAAAAGGAGGCCATGCTGTTACCTCAGGCCTTGAACCTCAGCACAGCGATCCCAGACACAGCTGTCTTGGATGGAGCTCTATTGTTTGTGTACCCGTTCACACATGCATGCTTTGGAGTTTTATTTGCAGATCCCTGAGTATCACAGCTATGTTCCCTGAGCCAGACCACCTGCAACAATTAAAAATGCCTCTGTAGCTTGCTGGCTCAGCGGGGCTCTGATCAACATTGCATTATATTATAAAGAGAAGTTGTTTTGCAAAAGGCTATAAAAGGGGATCTGGTTTCAACTCCCTGGCCCGTTCAGCCAGTCATTTTCCCCCCAGTGCTCCCACTCTGATCAAATGGTGGAATAAAATGCAGATTCTGCAGCAGACTGGAGCTTTTCTTCATGAGCTTGAAAATGAGTTTTTCATCAAACATTACTTCACTTTGATGGTTTGAAGTTACTCCACAGCAGGGGAAATAAAGTCTATAAAAAAGACCACATTCCCAGTCAAATGGATGGGAAAGTCTCAGACATTTGGTTACATCTATACATATATGTTGCATGTATATATATACACAAACACACACACACACACACACACACACACACACAAACACATATTTTAGGCTTAGGAGGAAAACATTTGCTGCCTCTCAATTCATGCACCAGATCCATCAAAGTTAGCGTTAGCAAGAATGTGCCTTTCAGTAGAAGATTGCAGTCACACAGTGAAAAAAAACAACGTTGAGTCTGGTCTAATGGCAGATTTCATGAAACATGAGTTTATGGTCTGAGCTGTGATGATTCATCTCAACACATCACACACAACTAGCAATGGTTACTAACCAGGTTAACAGTAAATACGGCTTCGGAAAGTGTCCACACCCCTTGCACACTTTGTCATTGTGTGTAGATTGATGGGAAAATATATACATTTAAAATTAAATCCACAGCACAAAGTGAAAACGTGTTTAGAAGTTTTTGCTAAATTATCAATAATCAGAAAAAGAAATTTCTCATTTACAAAAGTATTCAGACCCTTTCTTTGGCACTGAGCCTTGTGTCAGACTGAGTTGACTGCACATAGTTTAGAAAGATCTCACACCTGTGTATATCAGGCCCCACGATTAACCTGCAGATCAGGACAAAGACCATGAAGTTCAGTGCACTCTCTGCAGACCTCTCTGATCAGGTGAAACACAGCTCAGGACAAAAAGCCCTGAGTGTTCCCAGGAGAACAATGGGAACAAGAACTTTGAAGAGGAACAAGTCTGGAACCAGGACTCTTCTAGAGCTGGTGTCCAGACCATAGATTGTAAATAGAGATGGACGTAGCCTCTGCAACGTCACCCACAGGTTTCTGAAGAGCAGTTTTGAAGCTCTGAGTGAGCTGCTCTACCATTGCCATCTTGGCAGTGCCTGACTCCGCCCCTAACTCCCAGCTAATCCAAGAATGGGCAAAGAGGAGGGGCGTGTGTGGAGCTGAGACTTGAGTGTATACTGCTTTGTGGCAATCATACACCCACCCACCTGTCACTCAAAGAGGCCACGCCCTCAATTATACATAAATTTAAGCCTTAATAAATGTAAACAGGTGAGTTATATAAACTCAACAATAAAGTTGTCATGAAGGAGGAAATTAGCTCTAGAGACCAAAATTGTTTTTGCACCAGGCTGTAAACATGTTTATTTCTGCTACATGTGAGTCTTGACTCCCTGTTGGAGCCAGACTCTAGTGGTCATTAGAGGAACTGCAGGTTTTGATACGTCCGTGTTGGCTTCAGTTTTCAGCCTCAGAAGTTGATGCTTGACACTACAACTCTTTGCCCCACAGGAATGAACTTTAAACGCAACAGAGGAGAAGCTAATTGTAGCAGCCTCTGGCTTCCCAGTTCTCTATGATGTGTCTTTAAAGTCACCAACAATATTTATTGTCAAAACTCACGCACTTAAAAACCATGCACATGAACTTGACACGTGCGCACAGCATCCTCGTCAGGGAGCATTTCTGCTCAGTGTGCACAACTGCAGTTGTACAAGCACGGGGGGTGTGACGGGCGCTTGCTCGGCCCTCCCTGTGCTCGCTCGCTTGTCAAGTTGACTTTTGAGACTTTGGAGGCGGGGCCAGTGCCTGAATTCTCCGCTTGATTGATTGGTCACTTTCAACACCCACAAACTGTTGTTCCACACTCCGGTCCAGCCCAGCCAGTTGGTGGCGGTAATGCACGTCTAAGCTGATGAAGAAGGAGAAGGAGAACAAGGAGGAGAAGTTGCCTGAGAGAACAACTTTTCATGGGGCATCATCATTGCAGCGAGTAAGTCTGACACTAAGTTCACTTGAGTTGCAGCCTTGTGTTGTGTCCTCGTACGTTCGGCCTTGTAATTACACAGTTGAGCCGTTCATTCATATGTAGATACATCGTTGTTGTTCATGTACAGTGGCACAAAAGTTCAAATATCTTTTAGTTTTAGGTGAGTTTTATGGGCCTTCAACACTCAAGTGTAGAATCATTCACTTTTCTGGCTGCAGAATTTGGATTTGAGAATGTTTTTCAGCACTTTCCTCTGGTCACAGTCCAGAAACATGAAAACAATAATAATTTAAATGGAACATTATTTACTACGTGTGAACTGTTATTCACTTGTAATGCCAGTGCATTAAGCAGCTGCCTTGCAAAACAGTGTGATCCTTCGAAGGCTCTCAAATGATGACGGATGGCTTCAAGTATGCACAGAGACATTCTTGGTTTATGCTGCAGCCCTGGAGGACCATTTTCCTGCAGAACACATTCCAGAGGAGCAACACATCACTAATGGGTCCAGAAGAGCCTCCACCCACATTCTGTCTCTATCTCTGACTTCAAATCCTCTCCCATCGCTAACGCTGCTTTCTGCTGTGTCTCAAACGGTGGAGACAGGATCGGTGACAGTAGTGAGTGCAGTGCTATCACCAGGGGAGGGGATCGTGTGCATGTCATAACTTCCTGCGGAGTCATCTCCTACGTGTCAGTGGTTTCAGTAACACAGAGTACACCGGAGTGGTTCCGGTCCATTTGAATCACAGGACACACGTTCTGTAGGTTTCTTGGTCTATTTCGGGGGCAACAAAATTTGCTGAGGGGTGGGCAGCCGGTGGCAAAATGAATCGAATGGACGTAGTTTATAAAGGCACATGTGGTCCCACAATTCACTCTGCATGTCAGGGCCAAAAGTCATGAAGTCCAAGCAGCTCTCCGTATACCACTGTGATAAAAGTGTGGTGAGGCATAGATCAGAGCAACGGTATAAAACCACTCCTAAAGCTTTGAGTGTTCCCAGGAGCTCAGTAATGTTGAAAGGAAACAGTTGGGAACCAGCAGGACTCTTCCTACAGTTCGAGTATTTTGTAGGTTTATACGTATATTTAAAAATCAGCTTTGAAAATGTTTTATGAGGAAAGAATTTGTTCATTTCCTATACATCGTACATACATAGTGGATTCTGTATGTAAACAGAAAAATCATCATGCAACTTGTAGTTGTTTCTACAGTTTACTTCCTGTTTACTCACATATTTAAAGCATTTTGCTGGGTACTCACTTAATTGTCCATGCAGCTGGCATGAATAAAGATTATGCTTTTGTTTTTTTTTTTGCTTGTTTTGCCCCAGTCCCTCTGCGAGGGGAAAACATTCTGTTCTGATCAGAGATCGAGCTCCTAAGCAACTAAAAATTCACTTTTATTAAACAGATTTTGTGCAGAGAGATGGTGATTGAGGCCATTAATTACAGTATAGTATGTTTCTCTCTGTCTTCCTCTGTGCATGACCATATTTACTTATACTCTGCATACTTTCTGGGCCTGTACTTCTGTACTTTCCACCAGCACATATTTTTGTAATTATCTGTCTCTTTTTCACCTGTGGTATTGTAATACTGGTCACTGTGGTCTGTGGTGAGGGCACTGTGGAAAAGGAGATGTTTTCTAACCACTGTGGGAGAGGTTCGCAGCTCGTGGTTAGCCTTGGAGCTGGGGTACAGTGTTTTCTTCAGCAGCCGCTGGTATCTTTTTGAATTTCTCCATCTCTTTTCATTCTTTCTGTAGCTCTTTCCAGGTGGAACAGAAATAGCATCAGTCTATTCAGTGTTTTTATGAGTGTTTTCTTCGTTCTTCAGGTTTCCTGAAATAAAAGCACGAACTAAAAACCCTGATGTTGCTGCTCAGGCTTTTCTGCACATTATACCTTAGGTCTGTGTATACGTGTATGTATGCGTGTGTTGCCCTACGCCTTTGGCTGGACTCGTGTCTTTTTTCCCCCTCTCCTTCTTCCTGTCTCTCCATTTCTTCTACATCCATTCAAGGTACTTTGACTTCTTTCAGGATCTGCGTAGCGCTTGCTGAGATGAACAGTATAAACCGAATCTCTAGATCACATGACACAACTGTGAGACATAAGACACACGTGTCACACAGGCAAGTGTCTGCTCCGACCCGTTAACATGGTCGACGAATTTGCAACCGAGATGCCACGCCCACGCCGCACATCCAGTGAGGAGCCGCTGCTCCCTCACGTCGAAAGGAAATCCCCAAACCTAGTCCACAAAGCCTCATGTGATGTCTCACACACGATCAATAATGGCTCCGGGACTTTTTGCACTTTGCACCCTGTTCGGTGCAGAAACTCAATTCAAAAGTCAAATGTGCAGCTGGAGGTCTGGATAGATCTGGATAGATCTGGATAGATCTGGATAGAACTGGATAGAACTGGATAATAGATCTGGATTGAACTGGATAATAGATCTGGATTGAACTGGATAATAGATCTGGATTGAACTGGATAATAGATCTGGATTGAACTGGATGAATCTGGATTGAACTGGATAATAGATCTGGATTGAACTGGATGAATCTGGATTGAACTGGATAATAGATCTGGATTGAACTGGAGAGGTTGAACGAAGTGTTCACAGTTAGAATGACATCACAGAGTGGGAGAAGCTGTTCAACTGGTCTGAAAAATTTCTGTTTAACCGAAGAAAAATTTGAACTATGAGTTTGAAAGTGGCAGGAGGACCATCCGTTTTCCCTTTTCACTCAACAGGAAGCAAGACATTTTTTAAAGTTGCTGCACATGCCACATTTTTCACACCACAGACAAATATTTTGTATCACTGCGTTCGGCAGAGTCTCCTCTCTCGGGAAATATAAAGCCCGAGGGGATAGGAGGTCTTCGACTGGCAAGCCAGAGTTCGAGAGGTGTCTCTCATCTCAGTCCATGTCTCACTCAGTAGAAACTAAGCACTTGAAATCACCATGGCGACCTCTAACTGCAGGTGGACACAAACAGCTGATTCGAATCAACCGATTAGAGACTCCTCTGATGTCTGTGGTGTTTATCCACTACTTTACTGACATTTCTGTCAAAGTCCAGCTACAGACTGAGCCAACACTAAATACACACAAGGATTTACACACCTCTCAACTGTTTTTACTGGAAATGTTTCAGTCCAGTTTTAGTCTGTCTGTCTATCAATCTGCTCACTATATGTTTATCTTACAGGAACATGTACTGTATGTTCCAGTGGCCAAAAAGTCTGGTCGTGGGATCTGCAGCTCTCACTCCAATACAGAAAGCAGACAGGGGACATCGTGATGGGAACAAACATGCTCCTGTGTGGTGGTAACTGCTACACAGTGTCACAGCGTCTGCAGAATTAAGACAGGGCTGTTGTTTTAGGTTTGTCCCATGGCTTTTTACAATTGGAAATAAATAGGGAGTAATTACTGACATGCATTATTTTGTTATTGTTTTTAAAATACACAATAATCCTGTCTTATTTGGCTATTGAGTGGCGTCGAGTGGTGAGTGGGTTGAGCAGGCGCCGCATATGTAGAGGCTACTGTCCTCGCTGCAGTCGGCCCCGGTTCGAGTCCCGCATCGGACGGCCCTTTACTGCGTGTCATTCCCCCTCTCTCTGCCTCCCCATTTCCTGTCTCTCTACTGTGCTATCAATAAAGGCTTAAAAAGCCCAAAAAATATTGATACTGCTTTCTTATTTTCACATAACAGTACATGTCTCAGGTGAACATTTTTTGTCTCTGACCTTTACAGCAGGTGGAAGTACGTACAGTCACTGTGTCAGTGGTGGTCACCAGGATCCTAAGACATGATGACCCCGGGACACTCGGCCTCCTTCCAAAGGTTCCACCTCCGTCGACCGACTCCACTGATGAGTCTAACATCAGTAGAGGTATGAACAACTTTATGACTTTATTAGACAGAGACAGTGGAGATAGATGGGGAGAGCAGGGGAATGACCTGCGGGAAATAGTCCAGGACTCACTGCTCAGGTCATCAGAGTACATGTGGTTTGCGTCCTAACCTTCATTCACCAGCATAAAAAATGATCCGTTTGCCTTCTGTGAAGAACTGATCCTCAGACATGAGACATTTCCTCCATCACCTGAAGTAATCTGTCCATTCAGACTCTACAGTGATGTGTATGTTTACAGTTTGCACTAGCACAGCACCACATCTACAATGAACATTGATTTTTTTTTCCATTATGTATTATGTTTTTGGGGGTTGTCCGTCCATCCATCCCATTCTCGTGGACATGATATCTAAGTAACGCCTCGATGGAATTTCTAAAAACTTGGCAAAAACGTTCACTAGGACTCAAGGATGAACTGACTTGATTTTGCTGGTCAAAAAGTCAAAGGTCAAGGTCACAGTGACATCGGAAAACACGGCTTTCGGTCTTGTGAACGCAATATCTCCATATGATGTCGCAAAACGTGGTTTTGGCGTTGTGGACGCGACCCCTCTTCAAGGGAATCCCTGGACACAAACGTCCGCTGGAACTCAAGGATGAACACAAAACACTTATTACTTCATTACTGAAGACTTCACACAGCAATTAAGACAACATTTCATACAAATAGTTAATATCTTCTATGACTGTGGATAAACAGGAACGTCACCTGACATTACTCTGAGTGGAGGAGGCAGACGACCACGAGGAGGTGATTCTAGTTTTCCTCTATTTCTGGATGAGGACATTCCTACGTCACATTCAGTTCAATTCAATTGTATTTGTATAGTGCCAAATCATAATATACATTATCTCAAGCACTTTACAGGGTAACACATTATGTCACAGAGACAAGTCAGAGTGCATCACAAATGCTGCTCTCTAATTACAGTGAGGTCACAGACAGATTCTCACAGATCTACGAGCTCGGCTACACACATGGATGTAAACACACGTGTAGTATGTATATGTACACCTTACACAGGCTGGACTACTGCAGGCTTTAGTCTTCTCTCCATGTGGATCTGATTACTGCTTTGGAAATATGAACACAGTCTCCATCAAAGCCAGATCTTCTCTTTGGTAAGTTTTACTCCCAGCCTCCATACTTGCCTCCTGCACTGGATGAAGATGGACGGTTGAGGACTGACGACCAGCTTCTGGTTAAATTTGATGAATCACTGAAATCCACACTTTAGCTCCAGGAACCAGACACCTTGAATCCTGGTGCTTTGATTTTGAATCCCTGCTCCAGCGTTACTCACGGAGTGTGTGTGTGTCTGTGTGTGTGTCTGTGTGTGTGTGTGTGTGTGTGTGTGTGTGTGCATGTACACAATGAGGTTTCACATAGACTGTTTAAATCACAGCATCACTGACACACATCTGGGTGTGACGGTTCAGGTAATGTTTGGACCCAGATGCAGACACAGGACTCAGCTGGAGTGCTGGCAGGGAAGGTGGAGGCAAGGCTGGCTGTTCGGGGGAGGAGGTGAGATGGCTTTCGGCTGAGGACTGAGGTCTGGGGTGCAGTCTGGCAGAGGAAACGGCGTGGGGCTGGAGTTCTGGTCTGGATCGAGAGATCACTGAGGCACAGGAATAAAGCAGGTTAGCAAAGAGCAGGAGGGAAAACACAAGAGATGACTGGGGTTAGACACGAAGAGAGGTGCTGCCACTGAAACAGGCTGAACAATCTGGTGAGGAGTGAAGGGTGAGGTGGAGAACCTGAAGCGCTGGAGATGAGTAGATTGCCATCGGGTGTGTAGGAAGGAATGGAGGAAAAAACGGAAAAAAAACCGAATTCCCAGCCTGTGCTGTAACACCGGGAATGTTTCCTGTGCAACAGCACAGCAACCGAACACTTAACTAACTGAACTAACCTGTTACGACGCATCGTTAAACATCTGAAGTACGATGGTTTCCTAAAACTGCCGAACTACTCGTCTAAAACTTCCTCAAGCAGAAACACACACGGATCTTCAAACAACAGAGGAGGAAGATGAGGATGGCTTTCGCAAAGAAAAAGTAAACAAGGCTGTAACTACTTAAGTGTCAGAATCATCACCATGTCTGTCTTTCAGGGGCTGTAGCCGCATTAAATCATCACCAGGAACAGAAAACTCACAGCCAACAGCTGTCGAGTGTGTGTCTGTGGTCGAGGGTTTGATACAGACTCTTGAATCAGTAACACACTGTAACACAGAGACAACAGAGAATAGCAAACCTCCAGCAGCAGCAGCAGTTACAGGAATGCTGAAGTCATAGAGGCCTAAAGCTGGAGCCAATGGTAGCTGCATTTATGCATTAAGTGTGTGTGTGTTTGTGTGTGTCTGTGTGTGTGTGAGTGTGTGTATGCAGCACACCTGCACATGGTCCTAAATTTGTCCAAATCAGAAACAGCTCCGACCGCAAATAGTTCCAGTCTGAGTCAACAGTGAAAAACCACCTCTGTGGTTTCATGTGCCAATAAAATGACATGTAGAGTCACTGGAACTGAACCAAACACTAGTGTTGGAGTACATCAGGTATAATGTCAGAGGGTGGAGAGAGCATTACATGTACTGAGAGACAGAGAGAGAGGGAGAGAGAGAGCTGTGGTCTGACTGTCTCTCTCTCTCTCTCTCTCTCTCTCTCTCTCCATCTCTAATCATGTCCTGCTGTTTCAGCTCAAACTAACTTGGACCCAAACAACAAATAAGATCAGATGAGATAAAACTTAATTGAGGCCTGTGGCTACACTGAGTCACTGCTACAGCTAAGAATGTTAATGAAAACACTTAATATAAATACAGCTCCATTCAGACGGGATCAACGTTACAGGTGGAGGTGAAGGAATGAAGCACTCACTGTGCTCCTCACTAATTTAACATCAGTCCAGATGGAACTTTAGCACTCAGGAAATGACAGGATGACAAGGACAGTCCACAACAGGACACACAGACATGAAACACGTGAATTCCAGTGTGAACAGGGTCAAATAAACAAACTGAAAAGCTCCCTGACATCACCACGGCCTGATGAGCTTTCACAGGGTCGAGCTCCTGATGACTTTCATTTATTCTGTTGGTTTGGAGTTGAATAATGAATAAACAAAAAATGTGAGAGGTGAGATTTAGTTTATTTTCTATCTACAGTTTGTGTTTACAGATAGTATAAATTTGTGTTCATTCACTGGTTGATCTTCTCCTTTGTTGCTGTGTCCAACTGTCATCCCTTTGACTTCATACTGAGGCAGGTGAAATGGCTTCTCACTGTTTAACCTCCATGTTACTGTATGAGGCTTTTTTCTTTCTGACAGTGTAATATTTGACTGACTACACTGACTGGACATATTGAATATGTTGTAATGACAAGACATTAGATTCTGGACCAGAGTGGTGGAACAATACCTCTGGTGACTAAAGTGTGTGATTCAATTCTACAATATAATGAATCTGTTACAAAATACAGGTACAATGCAGTAACAGGTGATGAACTAGAATCACCTCCTCCACCAACCAGCCAAGTTACAGGAAATATGGTCACAGTCCCTCCTTCCTGACTTATAGTGTAGCAGAGGTGTGAATTTGTGAGTTATGGTCAAAAACGTGTTTTGTGAGGTCACCACGACCTTGACTTTTGACCTTTGACCACCAAAATCTAATCAGTCCATCCTTGCATCCAAGTGGATGTTTGTGCCAAAGTTCTGTCAAGCATAAATGAGATATCGATGGGCGAAGAACCTGAAAACAATGTGCGTCTGGCTGACTGTTGCCGGCGCAGAGGCATAAAAATGGCTTACAACTCGGTATCAAAAAACAATAACATGAGGGTTAGGTTGGTATTTATGGGATTGCCGGAAGAGGTGTGGTTGAAATACGGTCCTGATCCCGAAACGTTTCAATCGAGACTAATTAGAAATCCACAGAAGGCTAATCAAGGTTTGGAAAAGACGCATCAAAACACCTCACATTAAACTGAATCCCTGCAAACAAGCCACGAAATGTACTGAGGTTTGAAATGACGAACATCAGCATGACAGAGGGCGACACAAACTGTATCTGACAAAAAGACAACACATCTGTAACGTTTTAGTTTAACTGGACCCAAATGCAAACCAACATGGTATTTCAGTAGATTTATTAAATAATGCAAACACAAAAGACTCACTGAACAGGTAAAACAAAGAAATACAAAGAGCCAAACAAAGTCCTTGAACAAAAGTCTAAACACAGGAAAATCCAGAAGGGTAACATGTGGAGTAACTTAACAAAAAGCATGAGGGAACACTGGGGAAACTGGCACACAAGGAAACTCAAGGCAAAACTCTAGTGAGGTCTATGGGACATGGTTAGGCATCAGGTGAATCGCTGACTGCAAGTTGCAAGTTGAGTGATCTCAAGCCCTGTGGCAGGAGAAACACCGTGGGTCTGTACCTGGGATTGTAATAACTCATATTCTCTATGAGCTAGAGCTGATTTCGTGGAAGCTATATGGACACTTGTGCGTTGAGCCTGAGTTGCTTCTAGCAGGAGCTCAGGACCCAGGAGCTGGGGTTGAAGTCCTCCATCTTATATAATTTGACAAGTGAGGATGCAGCAGAACAATAAGGTATTAACAGGTAAGCCAGGACGGGCATCAGTGCCACTCCTTGACAGTTCACACTCACTACAGATCTTCCTCTTTCACAGTCATGCTCAGGTGTGGCTCGCTCAGGTACAGTTGGTTGAGGAGCGCTCCCTCCTGTCACTTGGGTAACTAGTTCCAGTATCAGGTCCTCCAGCCACTGTTTGTAGCCACTGTTGTACTTGGCTGTGAATGTTCTTCCTACAGCACACCTTGCAGCAATGTTTGCATTGTGGCATTCGACAGCCAAGAAGAAGAGGAGTCTCCTCCGGCAGTGGCCCAGTCCATTAGAAATCTGAACATGGTGACGGTGCTGACGGCTTAGCAGGCCGGACTTTTCCAGGGGTTGAGTGACCTTTTGGATAAAGGCTCTGCAAGTCCAGCTGTTTAGGAGGAAATACGTGTCGTCAAGGACCTCATCCTCCGTGTGTCTAGAAGTGCAGTTGAGTCCTGTGGCCACGTCATGGGTCTGGCTGTGGTGGGAGCGAGATCCAAACATTGTTCAGGAGAAGACAAAATCTTCAGTGATATAGATGCTGCATCTTAAGGTCATTGATGCAACAGTCACCACAGCAGTCGAGACACACGGATGACGATGTAGCGGCTGTAGCCCGAAGGTGTTAATGTCCTTAACGAGGGCACCTGGGTGCAGGAGGTGCAGCACCCGTTGATGTGGGAACGATGAACCATTGATAACCGTCCTCAACTCAGTGGCGTGTGGTGACTTTTACAGACAGGCGAGCAGAACCGAGCAGCCAACAGCACCCACTCAACTGCCATCAACTCAGAGATTCAGCTGTGTACTACACTAACCACAAAAATATGGACAAGACTAAAACATACCTTTCTCTTAAATTCAGTCCTGTGCTGTCTCATGATTTTGTGCTGCCTTTCTCCTTCCTCTCTGAAGAAGTTGTAAAATTAGCACAGTGACAATGTAGAATCCTGTATTTTCCGCCCTGTGTTGTTCACCTTTCCTGGTTTATCATCTGGACTGTGGTTGAAGCACAGGGGGGACGTGGGAACTTGGGTGTTGAGGAGTCTGAGCATTTATTAACTGACCATGAGCCTAAAGTGCACAAACATCACACTGCACGTTCACAGCTACACTGCTAACTGTTAATTGACTAGCTAACTCTCTGCTCTGGGTTCCAGCATCACTATTCTCTCTCTCTCTCTCTCTCTCTCTCTCTCGACCACTACTCACAAAAAATGTACATACTGATCTATTCCTGAAAGGAGTTGCTTTACTCCTGTTACAATATTCCACCTCTAACTTCTCAAACTTACTGTAGATCTTGCACAGAGGTGATAAGTCAGTGTAATTTGCTCCTTTACTTGGCACTGCTTTCTCTAAATGGTTAATGTGCAAGTTTAGTTTCCACACACGTGGAATATCATAACTGATCTCAGAACGGTAGAAGCTGAGTCGAGCTTGCTAAGCACCCTTTGGCTATTGCTGGCCACCAGTCGAAGATCCCAGGATTATCCTCAGTGTGAGAACGTGTCTGTCCCGTTCCGCTTGACAAGCTCCAGCCTTTGTCAATGGGACATAGTGACACCCATGAAAATGACAGAAACGATAGATAGATACAACAGCTGGAAGTCAAGCTACCTTTCAGAGACAATACCCTGCCACCACAAGAGGGCAGTAAATTACATGATGAATGGAAAATAGGCATCAGATCCTTTATGGGACCAAACGCTGTTCCGAGATCAGATGTAAGGAGAGATATCGCTTCACTTCAGTATCGTTGTATTCAATGTCTATTTTTAGCTTTAGCTGGGCAAACACTGCTCACCCTGATGCCACACCACTGCTGAGGGGGACGTCCCAGGCTGTACACTGACGGAGGACAGAGATGGAGGCTGCAGGATTCCAGAAACTGACTCCATCTGCAAAAAGCAGAGAAGGGACCACAAGCCAGAATGACTCTGTCAAACTGCCACGACTATTTCAAATGTCCTGAAAGAACTGTGACAGTTTTTTATGTGTGTGTCCCATGTGCATGAAACAACAGAACTTCTACCATTAAAGCAAATGTAGAAGTTACAGGTTTGTCATTCGAATGTGCAGCCAGTTCCTTTGTTTGGATTTCATCCGAAGTGTGTGTGTGTGTGTGTGTGTGTGTGTGTGTGTTTGTGTGTGTGTGCGTGCATGTGTACAGAGCAGTATCTCACAGATGACACGAACACAGTGTGTGTTCCTCTCTTGACTCAGTGTAGATGATGGTCACTGTGTTTTACTGCTCATAGACTTGAAGCCTTTGTCACCCTCTCTGATGGATTGCCATGGTTACACTCATAAACCTGGCACTGCTACACAGCATGAACCAGTCCTGCCAAGTTCCTCATAAAATATCAGCAGGGCACATGAAGACACAGTAATCCACTTCAGACCAGGTTCAGTCATGTGTTTGTTTCCCTCATTACTCTCACATTGTTTATTTCACACTGAAACCAGTCAGAGATCAGTCTGTGGTTCTCATGCATGTAAAGTCAGGATGAAGTAAAAACTCATTGTCCAGCAGGGGGCAGATTCTGTTCACTTCACCACAAACTATCAACCTGCTGGTTCCAGACCTGTCCTTCACACAGTTACATGTTAATGGGTAAATATATAATAGAATTAATTCTGACACGTAATGATAATTAAAAACTAAAGACTCAGAACACCCTTTTTTTTTTAAGTCAGTTTAATTATCATATAAGTTTTTTTATTATAAGTTTGTTAAAGGTAAAAGTTCAGGCTAACGGTTATAAATGAATGTAGTCACATTAATTCTTCTTCAGCTTAAAACCTTCTGAGATCCTGATCCTGATGAGTCTGAGGTCTGGGAGACACCAGGTCTTCCCTCAGTGCTGACTCCTCAAGTCCACTTCAACCTCTGAGTGTGTTTATCCTCCAGTTCACTGACTCACACACTCACACACTGTAATAATGTCTTCTACCTGAGCTAATTAGATTATTATTATTATTATTATCATTATGAAATATATTTTACCCGGTGGATGAGGAAGACGTGTCACATGACATACATTAAAACAATCCTGTGTTAATGGTCATTGAACATTGTGCAGCTGACTCTACTGGATCTTAAAATGAAAAGTTAATGGGCCTTTAATGTATGCAATCAATATTCAATATCAATATTGATCCTTATAAGGACCAGAAGGGGGAAAATAATAAATAAAATAAAACCTTGAAGATGATTCTCTTCTGATTGTGATTATGAATAAAGAGAAACCATCTGTATAGACTTGACAGTCCTCCAGTCCATCAGTCCCACTGCACTAATTTATAATACAATATAATTACTATATGGAAAACCTATGATTATAATAAACAAATCTGTATTCATTTAATTTCAACATGGACATCATCATCAGGTTCTAACTGTCATCACAGAGAGTTCACCATGAAGAGGCTGCAGGTCTGACACGGTCTCTGTCAGACCCTCATGCTCCTCATGGAGACCTGCAGTCAGTTACCAGCCTGTCAGAGACTCTGAGGGGACACAGTCAGGAACTTGGCTCAGATTTCTAAGTTTTAAAAATAAATAATCAGCTCTGATTCGTTCCACGTGCCCACTCCTGTCCAGTGCGCGCGCACGCCAAGAAGCAGAATGAAGCATTAGCACATGAGACTCCACAGGATCATATAGCAGCGATGCTGGTGTGTGATGCTGCCGTGTGTATGGGTTGGCTGAGTGACGCGCCAGCAGGAGCCGGACTCTGCGCTGCAATAAAGAGGCGGCGGCAGCTGAGAGCGCGAACCACTGGAGCGGAGAGGCGTCCCGACAACACAGCTGCTCCACACACCGCCGACCCGCTCACATCAGATCACACCAGGGTTACCGGAGGAGGAGAGACGCTGCAGCGGAGGATGCCGCTCCGGCCTCTCATGAACTCATCCACCCGCTGAACGAGGCTGCTCCGCGGGCTTCAGCCTGAACCTCCGGCAGGACTCCCGAGCTCAGGACTTTTTGAACAGACTGGTGAGTCCTCAGTCTGCTTTATTAACCATGGAGGGAAACAGAGTTTTATAGGTGGTTCTTTAGATTTCATTAACTTTTAAATGTAAAATTACACAAATCAGCATTTGATTCAGCGACTAATGATGTAGATTAAAATCGTTATTTAAAGGACTTATGGGTTTTAGATGCAGAGGATCGTGCAACAGGTGTTTAACGTTCACTTCTTTAAAATGATGCATTTAAATTATCTTCAATATTAACAACCATTTTCTACACGTGCGGAATTATATTTAGTGATTGAAAAATAAATGGTAAATAAAGAGAAAACAGTGATGTTTGTTCTTAAACACTGAACCTTCTCAAAAACCTGTTTCCTTCTCTACACAAACAAACTCCAAAATCAGTTCTGAGAGTTTTCAGCTCACAAACATCCTTTTTAATTCTGATGTTAACCCGCTGTGATCAGGTCTCAGGTCTCAGGTCAGTGAGCATTAAACAAAGGTTTAAATGCTGCTCAGTGAACTGCAGCCTGAGTAGAACTAGAAGAAGGAGATCCTCTTTGCTCTGGAGCTCTGACACCTTCATCCTCTGACAGTCTTCCTCCACGTTTTCACTCATTAATGAAGTCCTGGATCAAAACAAAGTCCATATGCATCACACAAGAGGTGTCAGGCCTTTTTCCTCATCACCTCAGCTCCTGGAGATCAGATCCTGGTGGAGGTGTCCCACACGGAGCACAGGGCGCCTCACAGGGTGGAGGGAGCCAGGGCGGCCGTGTATGGACATGGGGAAGTGTGAAAGAAGAAAGTCAGTTAAATGTTAGTCACTAGGTTTCGGTGTAAAGAAGATCCAGATCTGTCACTCAAATAAAACTCCACCGAGCGGCAGGTAGACGTCCTGCACTCACTGTGCTTTGGTAAATGACAGAAGTATTATGAGTTTGATATTAGTTAAATATTCCCCTTAAGCATGAAAACTCTTACATAGTTTTATGTGTTAAATGCGTTTTGTTTGGTGCTAATATTAACTGCTTTATATAACATTTACATTTACATTTATTTGACAGACGCTTTTACCCAAACAGACTTCAAGTGCTTATACTAAATAAAAATCTGTCATGTTTGTAGGTGAATAAATTACATAAATAACTGCTTCCCCTCCACTGCTCTCAAAACAACTGCAGATAATTAATGTTCCAAACTGCTGTCAAACAGAATTTATAACCAGGGTTCAAACAGGCAGAGAAAGAAATAGTATGAATAATGTGTATCTTTAATAAGGAGACAGCATATTTATAGTTACTAGTCTGTAGATTATTATTATTTTTGGTTCTCCAACATCTCACAAAACCACTGCTGCTCATTACTGTTCTGACTTTTCTCTAATTCTGTTTTTTTGAAAGAATGAAAACGTTTGTATTTTTCTGCTGTAAAAACTTCAGCTCAAACTTTCAGAAACTCACTCTGTTGATCAGACGAGGTCAGAACATGAAGTCAGGAACCTGTGAACGGCTGGTTTCAGCTCTGACTTTATGAATCAGTTATAACCAGTTTTACTACATGAGCAGATATTTTATTAGATCACAGAGTTAAAACATTTTTTTTTTAGTATTTTTCACTGAAGCCTTTGGATAAAATTTAAATATATTGAGACACAGTTTACTGAACACTGTCAGTGTAGGTGAGGTCACTAAAGGTTAAAATTAAATCATAATTTAAAAAAAAAAAAGTAGGACATGACGTGTGTCTCCGTAGTTTGGACCCGGGAAGAACAGTTCACATCAATTAATAATATGAGGCTCTGTGTGTGTGTGTGTGTGTGTGTGGGTGTGTACTACACTCAGACTGATCACGTTTACATGGAGGTGAGAGTCTCTGTGCCTGAGCTGAGGGCCACATGTCTGTGAGGGTCTGGGGCCCCTGGTATGCAGACATCAAAGGGTTAAAGGTGAGGAGAGGCTCAGCAGCTCACCACTTATCTCCTCTAATGACCTCCTAAGTAAAAGTCAATTACTTCTGCGTCATGATCAGAGGAGGCAGACCACAGGGGGCAGCTGGAGCTGTTAGAGCTGCTCATTCCAGAGACTCTGCAGAGTTTACCGAGCTGCTCGCCACACGCTGCACTTCTCTTATTTACTGTTTATTCCAACGTCTGCGGCAGGAATAAAAATGTGTGTGTGTGTGTGTGTGTGCGTATATCTGAGTCTGACACCAGGTTGTTCAGCAGCTCCGTCCTCTGCTGCGCAGCCGCTGGCGACATGACCCACTCATTCGGTGTCTTACAGTTTCAGATGAAGTTACAGTCACATTAATTCTTCTTCAAACCTTCAATGAGTCTGGGAGAACCAGGTTTTTTCCCTCAGTTCTGACTCCTCAAGTCCACTTCTGTTTTATTTCTCAGTCTGTATCGACACGAGAACGGATTCTTTTTTCCCTGAATAGTCCAAATTAAGAAATCGTTGGCTGCATCATTTCATCACTTTCGACACATGCTTCAGAAATGTGAAAACTCTGGGGCCTGAACACGAGCAGGGACGAGGGTCTGAACCGCATGAACCACGTGACTCTGCACTGATGGGTTACAGAGTCTGAAGAAGTGTTTCCATGTCCAGAGAAGCTCTGCAGCCTGACACGGGCTCAGCAACAAGCCACGATCATGAAAGACAGATAACTGTGACGAGTCAAAGAACAGAAGGAAACATCTGGATTTTTCCAGGTGATGGTTACAGATGCGTTTCACTAAACTGCGCCGTAAATACTGGAGGAAGAAGTAACGACGACCTGGAAACTAGAAACAACGACACGAGGAAGAAAAAGACTTTTTAAAATATAGACTATTAAAAAAACACTTAATTAGAATAAATACTGAATAAAAAAAGAAAGACTTAATTAACAGGAAAAGCTCTGAATTAAAGAGCATAAATTTAAACCAGAAAATATACTTCACCAGGTAAAGGTACTAATGTTGACGGATGGACTCTTTAAATTAAATTACTGATACATTCATGTGAACCTCTAGTTTTACACTGTTTATCATATTTTCTTCTTCTTCTCTTTTATAACTCAAGTAATACACTGGATTATTTTACTGATGGATTAATAAGCAGCAGTTAAAATGATTTTAACTCTATAAAGTGCTGTGTGGTCAGCGGGTCATATTCTGGTCAATTATATATTTACTACATTAAAGCATCATGTCAGGTAAATGTAAAAACTCCTCCAGCATCTGGACGAGAAACTCAGTTTAAAACACAAATACTTCAGCAGAGTGATCAGTGCAGCGTGTGTGTGTCAGTGTGTTAGTGTGTGTGTGTAGCAGTTGTGGGTCAGGGCCGTGTGAGATGATGAGGGGCGGGGCCTGTGGCTCCTGTCAATCATCATCTTCCTCAGACAAAGATACTTTATTGTCTATTGTTGTTCTGTCTAATCAAACCTGATTTAACAGCTCACAGGTATTTCTGTCTCTGCCTCAACAGCCCCGGGCATGTACAGGAAACACAACGCCACTGTGTGTGTGTGTGTGTGCGCGTGCGTGTGTGTGTGTGTGTGTGTTTCATGCTGCCAATGGTTATGTTTCTGCTGACTCACTCACCACACACACACACACGCACACACACATTTGTCTTAGTGGACTGGTGAGGACCGTCATCAGTGGAGGTTCTCCATCTCCACTGTGACTAGAACCCTGTTCTAAAAGACTGGAACCAACTTTAAAAGAACCATGTTAGAGGTTCTTCTTTTAATTAGACTAGAAAAGACAAAACTGCAGAGGAAAATCATTATTTACTTTTACTTTTTAAAAGGTGATTTTCACCTATTTTTGACTTTCATCACATTACACAAATGAGTCTGTAGAGCCATGACCGTGATCCGAGCATCCTGACGTCACCGCGTGCAAATATTGAACAAAGTGAAATTAAAAACGTGTGCAGGAAGCTCCTGTAAGTCTTACAGCTTCGTATCATGTGGATCAGCATCACACTTCAGCTTCAACAGCAGCGTCACACTCGATGTGTATTGGGCGGAAGTGTGTGTGTTGTTGTGTGAGGTGTGAGGAGGTTGTGTGTAGGTGGGGGTGGGGTAGGGGTGGTATCTACATATCAAACGTGTTTATGGGTTTCAGTACTTTACCTTTATAAATCAATCAGTCAGGAGTCGAACATTTAACTACCTGAATCCACCATGAACCACCTGAGAACCTGAGACCTCTCAGTCCTCCAGCAGGTACAAACCCTGCCCTCTTATAGAACCAGAACCCCCCCTCCTGTCTGCAGAACCCCACTCCTGTCTGCAGAACCCCACTCCTGTCTGCAGAACCCCCCTCCTGTCTGCAGAACCCCCCTCCTGTCTGCAGAACCCCCCTCCTGTCTGCAGAACCCCCCTCCTCTCTGCTGAACCCCACTCCTGTCTGCAGAACCCCCCTCCTGTCTGCAGAACCCCCCTCCTGTCTGCAGAACCCCCCTCCTGTCTGCAGAACCCCCCTCCTCTCTGCTGAACCCCCCTCCTGTCTGCAGAACCGCCCTCCTGTCTGCAGCAGGTTCTGCTGGGAGAATCAGTTATGAATCAATGATGAATAATGGAGTGATGATGTGTTTCAGAGAGAATGTGGTGCAGTTTCTTTTAGTGTCTTAGTGTGTGATGAAATACTTCAAGCACTTCACCTGTTAGAAACATAAAATGTGATGATTGTACAACATCATAATCAGCTGATGTGTCTGTCTCCTCCAGACCTGCTGGCCTTTGTGTAGCAGCCATGGGCAGCAAGACTCTGCCAGCACCGGTCCCCCTGCACCCCTCCCTCCAGCTGGCCAACTACTCCCTCCTGCAGAGCTCCACCGGCCTCCAGCTGCCGGCTGATCACTTTCACAGCGTCTACAGCTTCAGCGCCCTGCACGCCATCCACCTCCACCAGTGGACCCTGGGCTACCCGCCGCTGGCTCTGCCCCGCTGCACCATCTCCAAGCTGCCGGCCCAGTTCTCCTCCATGGCCTCCATCCCCATATTCCCTCACCTGCTGCAGCCCAAGCAGGGCTCCTCAGAGCTGCTGCAGAGCTCCAAGAACAAGCCCCGCTTTGACTTTGCCAACCTGGCAGCAGCGGCCACCCAGGACGATTACCTGAAGGCAGAGGACCTGAGCATGTCAGGCGCTGCCGCGGCGCAGGCCTCGTCTCACCACTCCGCCTCAGCCGGCCTGGGATGCCTCCTGGATGTGACCAAACTCTCCTCGCCGGAGCGGAAGTCCAGCCGAGGCCGACTTCCCTCCAAGACCAAGAAAGAGTTTGTCTGCAAGTTCTGTGGCCGCCATTTTACCAAGTCCTACAACCTTCTGATCCACGAGAGGACGCACACGGACGAGAGGCCGTACACCTGCGACATCTGCCACAAGGCCTTCAGAAGACAGGACCACCTCCGGGACCACAGGTGAGGTGACAGACTGCGATGGGTTAGATATGTCTGATGTCTGTCTGTCAGTTACTGCTCTCTCTCCCGCTGAGAGCTTCCTCACTGAGCCTCAACACACCATATCAATCATGTCCACCTTACTGATGATGTGGTCAGACTTTTCACTGTGACCATGTCTGCACAGGAGGGCTGGTGCGTTTAGTGTGAGGAGCTCCTCCCTCTGTGGGGGGCTCAGGATGTGTTCAGGTTCAGTTCTGACTGTAGGTCACCTGCATTCTGCAGTCGGTGTAGTGACGTGTAGAAAACTGAAGAAAATACACCTGAAGTAGGCTGTGTTGACAGTTTGATTAAAAGTGAAGCACAGCTGTTGTCAGATGAGACGGACACTGAGACACACTGAAACTCCTCCGCTGGTCTTCACCGGCTGTGAGGGTCAGTGGAGGAAGGTTTAGTTTGTAAATGCTGACATTACAATGATTCCACCAAAGTAAATAGAAATGAATTTAATCATCATCATGCAGACACAGACAGACGTGTCAGTGATGTCGTTGTCAGACTGTGACAGAGAGGAGCGTCTTTATTATTATTTATATTTTTGTATTTTACTTTACATGGACCAGTTTTTAGAGAGAGAGGGAGTCTGTAGTTTATCATTCACTGACAGTTTATAATGAACATAATGTCTGCTTTTATACTGTTGGAAATATTATATATACACTAACATATAAATGATATAATACAAAAACGGCAGGGACGTTTATTATGTGACATTTGAGGTCACAGATCTTTACAGCGACTAACATCAGACTGTACAGATGTTACAGATGTTAGCTGGACACAGCTCTGTGTGTGTGTGTGTGTGTGTGTGTGTGTGCGTGCGTGTGTGACTCAAAACTCTCCAGTTCTTCTTTTATCTCCTCCCAGTCTCTCTCTCTCACTTTTCCTGTTTATCAAACAGATTCAGACATTTTCCACTCTCGCCTCAGCTCCTGTCTCTCTCAGCTGATTTGTGCCTCTGCGTCTTTCCTTTTCCAACATCAGTAACTAGAGTATCAAACTATTTGACTGCAACAGCTTCCTGAAGTCTTGTCACCACATTGAGCCTGAACACAGACACAGACTGAAGCCTGGTGTCTGCTCAGAGGAGTCAGTGACACTGGGACATGGTCTAGATGAGGTCTGGACCGAGTCTGGCACAGACAGAGTGGAGATCAGGCTTCTACAGAGCTCTAGTTTGTTCTAAACCAACCACACATCAGCATCATCACAAAGACTCATAGGAGCTGTTCCTGAAAGAATGTGGAGGAGGGCTCATGAAGGGGTCATGAAGGGTTGTTGAGGTTCGTTGATGATGTTGAAATCTGACGCGGTTCCTCTGAATATGAACTAACGCCAGCTGTCGTGTTGTGTTCCTCCTGCAGGTACATCCACTCCAAAGAAAAGCCCTTCAAATGTCAGGAGTGTGGGAAGGGCTTCTGTCAGTCCAGGACTCTGGCGGTCCACAAAACATTACACATGCAGGTCAAGGAACTGAAGCCAGCCAAGATCAAGTGATTCAACACCCCCCCCCCCCCCCCCCCCCCAGCAGGGACAGGATGGGGACACTGGAAAACCAGGACCAAAGACACCGACCAAAGACTTTTCATTTCAGCTGTTTCTACGTGAACTCAAGGATCAAACGTTTTACTTAAAGAAGAGAGGTGAGATTCAGTCATCAGAGAACCTGGTGGACGTGTGGACTGTGAACGGACCTTAAAAACCTTGTGGCTGCTCAGAAGCTTCAAATCCAAAGACTTTATTAAAGGGACTTTATAAAAGATCAAAGCCATGTTAACATTTTCATCCTTTCACATTCCAATGATATTTTCATACAGATGCATTATATCAAAAATGTATTTTTGCACTTTAACCTGATTATTGATTATTTACATATATCACTGGATTTCTTAAAGTTAATTTCAAAATGAATAATCATTTCTAAATAAAATATTTTACTGTAACTTTCTGGCTGTGAAGTGTTGCTGTATGAGGGAGGGAGGGGAGGGGAGGGGGGGGGGGTCATTGTCTGTGAACTTGCAGCAGTTTCCTGTGGGTTTTGTTTCTAGTGAAGACTAGTGCAGATCTCTGAGAGAAACACTGATATCCAGTGTAACATGGAGCTGCTGCTGAAACCTGCAGAGTACACCTGTAGCTGGGTCAGAAACAGGTTGGATCACGTCCCCACCAGAAATACAAGGTAAATGACATGATGTATGATATAAATACATTGGCAGAGAGACAGAGAGAGAGAGAGAGAGAGAGAGACTGAGAGAGAGAGGGCTCAGTGCATCATGGGAGTTCCCCCAGCAGTCTGGACCCATAGCAGCATGACAAAGGGCTGGTTCAGGACTCACCTGAGCTGCCTCTTCCTGCTGAACCCAGACTGGGAGTTGGGTCCAACACTGACAGGAGCAACAACCTGGGGATGAGACGTGACAGATCTGTTTTACCAGCTGCACAGTGTGGCAGCTCACTGTTGTGTGTTCTCCATAAGTGCGTGTGATGACGTCGCTCCTTGCAGTTGTGTGTGTCCTCAGTCCGAACAGAGAGACAAATTCCACTGGCAGTGGAAAAGGGGGTCAATTGGCTTTTATTATCGGGTTTAAAAACCTGCTTATACCTGCTAATATGGTTGAAAAGGGGATTAGAAACTTGAGAGAGCAGAGTTTTCTGTTGGGATAACAGGGAACTATGAGTTCTTTAAGATATTATGGTGTCTGACCTTTAATGTCTTTGTAGATGAGGAGGATGATTTTAAATTCTATTCCGGATCTTAAAGGGATCCACTGAAGATACACAGGAAAGATCTCTTCTCTAATTCCTGTCAGTCCTCTGCTGCAGCAGTTAGTCCAGTCTAGAGGTAACAAATGCATGGACTAGTTTTTCAGCAGGTGGAAGAAGGTTGTCCGAGAGACTTGTTTTAGTAGTAATGTCCAGGTCAAAAATGACCCCAAGGTTTGTCACTGTAGCACTGGGGGCCAAAGTATATTATCAGATAGGGCCGAGTAGAATAACTTCAGTTAGAAAATTACAGGTCATCCAGGTCTTTATGTCTTTAAGACACACTGGAAATGTGATTAGTCTCATCTGGCTTCATAGATAGTTACAGGTGGGTGTTATCTGCGTAACAGTGGACATTTATCTGGTGCTTCCTGATGATATTCCCTAAAGGAAGCAGATATGAGGTGAAAAGTATCTGTCCAAACACAGAGCCCTGTGGAACTGCATGATTAACACTCCATGTTTGTATAGAAGAGTCATTATTAATATGAACAAACTGGAATCCACGGTTTAAACCAGCCTAGTGCAGTTCCTTAAACGCCAAGTTCAAGACATGTTGTAGTCTCTGCAATAAGATCCTGTGATCGATGGTATCAAATGCAGCACTAAGATATAAAGACGAGTCCATTGTCTGAGGCCATGAGAAGATCATTAGTAACTGTTTCTAGAGCTGTTTCTGTGCTATGATGGACTCTAAATCCTGACTGAAAATCTTCAAGCAGACCATTCCTATCCAAATAATCACATAACTGGTTAGCAACCACTTTTTCAAGGATTTTAGAAATAGAGGGGAGGTTATATAAACCCGAAACCTGGTCAGTACAGACAACGAGTCTGGGTCTGACTGATGTTTCCTCCTCTCACCATCTACTCTCTGCTCTTTCACCTGTCCACCTGGAGCCAGCACAGTGGTGGGCGGGGCATACGGCCTGATCCAGATTTCTCAATCAGGAAGTAAGATGAGCTTTGGACACAGTTTTTGATTTTTTTTTTCTTTCACTTTTTGTGTGAAAACCATGTTAAACACAATATTCATCATCGCAGAGGATTTTTACAAAGTTTAAACATGTCTGAGAGGAACTTTAAATAGAGCTTTAATTACTGGAACCTTAAAAGCCTCTGGTACATAACCTGTTGACCTGTGAATAAAGAGAAGTTGCTCAGATCTAATATAGTGTTGATCTAAAAGAAGTGTGGATTGGGGTCTAGAAGACCAGTTGATGGTTTAGATTAAACAAACAGTTGACATTAGCTCAGAGAGATCTACAGTAGAGAAGCTGCCTGAATATAAACCAGTTAGTGTACATACAGTATGTTTCATAAATATTTCATTGTCTTTACAAGCCTGGGGAAAATCTTCCAGATGCTGAAACCACTTCCTTTGTTTTTGAGTTGAACCACAGAGCCTCTTCTGATGGCTACAGACAGCTTTCAGTTGCATTTTGAATCACAGTACTCTGCTGATTTTCTTCACTGACCACACTGATAAAAAAATAACAAGAATAACAGTTTGTAAGAATCAAGAGCCTCAGTTCTAATTTAACCTGACGACACAGGTGCTGTGACAGATTTAAGAAAAGTGAAAAGGTATGTGTCATCTTCTCTTACTAGTCATAGACATATAAATGAAAGTGGAAATGGAAATGTGGGTGTGTGTGTGTGGGGGGTATGTGTGTTGGCATTTTTAGTGCGTCATGCAGGAAGAAGGCTCCTGGTCCAAGGGAAGAAGGAGAGCTGAGCGGATGGTCGGCCTGTTGCTCACCGTTTCTCTTGTAGTCAGGAACTCATCAGTCTGTCATCAACTCGCTGAGAAGCCAGGGACACACACACACACGCACGCACGCACACACACACACACACACACACACACACACACACACACACAGCTGGGCAGCTTGAGATGGCAGGCGATGGTGTACGTGACAGGAGTCTTGTTTGTGGCAGGAGGAACACTTTCTTCACCTCGGCCTCCTGTCCTCAGGCTGCTGCAGGATCAGACCTGAACTACACAGCGGAGACACAGAGTCTGCTACCACTCACCGGGGGGGGGGGGGGGGGTCCAAGGCTGCTGGGCGGCGGGGGCCAGTGGTCATGTTCTAGTGGTCATGGGAGGGTATGATAGAATATTTTTGTGTTTCTTCGAGTACCACACATGCACAAGATTGTATTACTGTGAACCACGGACTGAGGCTGTTTCCACTTCCTTTATAATCAGGTTTATGCTAGAGGAGACCCTCTCATCTCCCACCCCTCGCCCCATCTGCTGCCCAGTGCTGTGATGTGGGGGGAATTGATTAGAGGTACGTCCACTCCACTACGTTTATATTTTAAAATGCATCTCTTTTGCTTCTTCTTTGCCTCCCGTCCACACGACTCCAGCGTTTCTGAGCACTGAAAGCAGAGACTTTTGGAAACGCTGCTCGCCCCTTTTTAGTTTGAAAACCCGTTGTCATGCGGACGGGGAGACCTTTGGAAACAAGTTTGGATTTTTCCTCAGTAAGAACGTAACACACTGATCTGCATTAGAACAAATCAGATCAAAGTACTTTGTCGTTTGAGTGTATCTGAGTGTGTAAATGACAACGAGAGACCACCTGTCTCTTTGGGGCAGATAGACGGGTGGGTGCCACGGGCAGGCCGTTCAACAAAAACCCAAAAGCTATAGTAAAGGTCTTAACATTAGACTGACCAAATACAACTGATGCAGGCGTTCTTTATCATTAAATTCAAAATGGCTGACTTCCTGTTGGGTTTAGGGTATGGGTGCACAAGGCTTTTTTGCAAGTCTTGGCATGTTACATATGATTACTGAATTCCATACATGTAGGTGAAACCCCTGGGGATACAAGTGCTGCTTAGAAATTTTCTGGGGGGGCGCTATCGAGCCATTTTGCCACACCAATGTAAAAGAGCCATAAAACATGTACCTGCCTCTTTGTGTGTGTGTGTGTGTGTGTGTGTGTGTGTGTGTGAACACTAAAGCCTGGAGGTTTGATCTGATCTATACAGGGTCCAGAACTCTGACTGTGTGGAGGGTTTCAGGTTCGAGTGTTGCACACGTTGTTAACATTATAGACAAAATGCCCAAAAGGAAGTCAAACAAAATGTGCCATGAACCTGCGGAGCTGATGAATAATGACATGAAGAAGAGTTTTGCTCAGTTTACTGTGATGATTGTGCTGATGCTGTGTGTGTGATGTCAGCGGTGAGCTGGACTACATAAAGTGTCTGTCACACAGGAGTGAGGTGGGTTTTGAACTCTGTTTGAGGGTGTAATGTCTACATTGTTGTAGTTATGTGAAATATAAAAGCTCAGCAGGAGAGTCAGTGTCATGTTGGACTGTGTCCTGCAGATCACAGCTGTTTCTTACCACAGTAAAAACCCCAGTAGAGAAGATGAGTCCTTTCGTTTTCAGTTAGTGATGTTACAACTGCGGCCATATTGTGTTTCACCTTTTGTTGTATGTTTTTTTTCCCCCTGTGGCATGAAAGACTTGACGTGTGCATCGGTGAGTGTATGTAAACAGGTGTGTGCAGGGACAAGCCGGTGATTGGTGCGTATCGCTGGCGGTTGCAGCTGATTGGCTCCTGTCAGATGTCCACCAGACATTATGAACCAAGATGCTGCAGCCGAGCAGCGACAGGAGAGAACCACGTCTTCCACGCACCCATGTGCCTTGTTGTAGTTTGAGGGTTAGTAGGGTTGGACTGTCTTTTTCTTTTAATCACTTTCTCTCCTGTTTTGTTAGTTAGGAAGGTTAGCTGATGTCTTCTGGTTTAGTTACATTTGAGCAAGTTACGTTGATGTTTTGTTTCTAGGTAGATTAGTTTTGTTGGTTAGTTTGGCCTCAACCCTGAAGCTAAAAACCACTCTCCTCCTATTGAAAAGCACCTTGTAAATAAACACACTAGTTAACAGTGTAGTAATTTGTGCCTGTGCCTACATGGGACTTGGGGAAGATGGAGTATTCATGTTGTGTCCTGGCCTCCCCTCGACGTGACGTAACAGTGAACACGCTGAACTTTGAAACCACTGTTGTGATTTAATTTGTGCATTAGGAAGTCGACAATCTCTTCCACAGGTAAAGCCACTATTACTACTACAACTACTACTTCTAATAATAATAATAATAATGACCTACAGTAATGAAAGTGAGAACCTGCTGCCTGCCACAGTGGATAGTGACTGTACAAGCTGTGAACATTGAGGGAACGACCTCCCCCTGGCCTTGGCTTTACCTCTGTGTCCTCTGGGCCTGGGGGAAATGTCCTTCACTGCTACTGTCCTAACTGAATGATTTAGGAGGGGCTGGTAGAGGGCAGCGCTTCACACAGTAGACACTGCTCCGGCCCACTGACACGTTTATGGTTTCCAGGGTTTCTGGGTGAGTTGGAGGGTGGCAGGATGGACGCACGGTGAACTGACAGATCCAGAGCCGACGGGGACCGGCTGTTCCCCCGCAGGCTTCCTCCAGCGGGGGAGGAAAGGGGAAGGAAAAGTGCCCCCCCCCACCCCCCCTTTTCTAACAGTCACAGAGCAGGATCAGAGCGGGCCAGGAAGGTGAACGCAGGTCTCGATGAAAATCACTTCCACGTGCTCGATGGCCTCTTCACCCTGATGCAGTTACACTGACATGATGCCACAGCTGCTTCTACTGGTGACCATGACAACGCTTTAACATTGAACAGGTCAGACTGATAAAGGTCCCTTTTATATAGAGCTCCAACCATATTTCTGGTTATGACACCTAGTCTTGTTTACACTGAACCAAACAAGCATGATGTCGACCAAGTGTGTGCGTGTGTGTGTGTGTGTGTGTGTGTGTGTTAGTTAGCATGCTGGTTTTCAGGAGTCAGAGGCATCCTGTCCCACCATGCCAGCTCTCCCTGTTACACAGATTTGGCTCCATCACTTTCCTCTGCTGCTTAAGGCAGAAGAACGACGCCCTCCCAGTCCGTCGTCCTACCTTTTTATACAGGACGGCGAGGTGAGGCAACCTTCCCGCCTTAAACAGGCTGTGTAAAAGTGACTAACTACTTTATTTTACAAGCAAGTCCAATTGAGATATAAAAAAAATCTCTCCTCTGATTGTGAGATAGCAGTTAAAAGTGCTGACAACCAAGGAGCCTTTCTCTAGAGTCACTAACCAGCCAACTGCACCGTAGCTGTCAGGGCTTCAGGGGCTCACTGTGTATACGGTCTGTGGTTATATGACTAATCACAGATTGGTACATGTGCACAACAACATTCACATTCAGAATACAAACAAACTGGTTCTTTACTAATTGAATCTTTAATTCACAGGGCGGCACGGTGGTACAGTGGTTAGCACTGTTCCTCACAGCGAGAAGGTTCTGGGTTCAAACCTGGAGTACTCTGGACATGCACATTAGGTCAACTGGCAACTCTCAGTGCCCAACATCATAGGTGTGAATGTGAGCATGACTGGTTGTTTGTCTCTAAATGTCAGCCCTGTGATAGATGGGTTACCGCCCTCGCCCAGTGTCAGCTGGGAGTGGCTCCAGCCCCCCCCCCCCCCCCCCGCGGACCTATGAGGATAAGCATGTCGCTAATGGACGGATGGGTGTTTATTTTAATTCTTAGACGCAGAAAAAACAAGAACTGTTTTGACGAATGTCTTTCTCAGAGTACAGGCTGTTTAACATCATGTCAGTGTAGTGTAGAGGCCGTAGAGGAAAAGTCAGAAGGTTATTCACATTAAAAGGAAACAGGCAGAACAGATCAGGCCCTCAGCATCATGTAGGACCCCTCCTCCACCTCCCACAGTCTCTTCACCCTCCAACCACCTGGAAGGAAACACTGGATCACCAGGGCCTCCTCCTGAACCTCGTTCTATAACAGCTTCCTTCCTCAAGCTGTGTACAGCACCCCCAGCCCCCTCCCGCCAACTGCGAACCAGGACCCAGACAACACCACAGACCTGAACCCAGCACATGGACAGTCATGACTTTGACCCTGTGTGCCTGCAGTTGAAGGTTGTTTATCATGTTTACAGTAGTGGGGCTTTATCTTTGTAACATAGAGCATTATCCAGCTGGAAGTTGCCAGTAGGAAATGGTGAACTGTGGCCATGAAGAGACGAACATGGTCAGCAACAATACTCAGAGAGACCGAGACATTCAGACCATGACTGATTGGTATTAAGAAGAAAACGTCCCCATGTCGAGAACTGAAACCACAAGATCAGGACTCAACCAACTCAAGACACAGGTGAGGGTTTAAAGGAATCAAGGTCTTTCCTGGAAAAGTTCAGTAACACAGGTCGTCAGTACAATCAACAAACACAGCAGCTGAGACGAGGTCAAAAACTAAACTGAAATTACACACAAGAAACAACTACACCAGGAAAATAAGGATTGGTGACACAAGGGACCGAGGTGAACTGGGAACAGGGGAAGAGTACGGTGGCCCTGAGAGCTCAACACACCGCAACTTAAGAATTAACATGCAAACAGACAAAACACAAACTAATTCAGAAAATATCTTTCTCAGTTTGACAACACACTAAAAAGGTCTGAATTTCTTTGTGTTTTGTCTGTTTGCATGTGTTTTCTTAAGCTGCAGTGCATTGAGCTCTCAGGGCCACCGTAGAAGACAGAACAGAGACTAAATACACCAGTAGAGGGGGGGACAATAGCTGTACCCCAGTTAAGGGGCAGCATTTGAAGACCGATTGCGTCACAGCGGCGTGACTAGACTGTCCCATTTCCAAGGCTCCTTTAAACACGGCCGAGAAGCACGGCCTTCTTTTACCTATCCCAACATTCATTGCGTGCCGGTAATGAAAGCAAACAAAGTGAAAATCCTCCATAGACGAGACCGTCTCATTTCAGTTCGGCCTTCACAGTCGACAACACTTACGAAAGGCCGCACTTTCGTAGACAGTGTCTTTCCCTGAACACTGCGGTGTTAAAAGAGTTTAGACAAATTCTAGTGGAGGGAAAATCTCAACAAGTCCTCTAACTGACTGAAGGACTACAGTGAGAATCACATATAAATAAAAGTTGAGCCTGAACATTCCTCAGTTCGTGATATCAAACACAATGAGAGTGATGCTGTTGTTCTCCACGTTGGTCCTGACAGTTTTCATGCTGCTGTAGTGTGATGTAAAACCACTCTGTACTTTTCCAGCTAAAGCTGCTGCTGCTAAAACTTTCCTATAACTCTCCACACTGTCAATCATCCTCCTCTGTAAATGAACAAACATGAAAAACTAATGTTTCACACTCACTGAAGAAATGTTCACATCAAAGTCACACAACAAAGGCAACACCCCGGTGATTTAATGGTACACAGTGTTGACTCACTAAACACTGGTCACTCAGAAATGAAACCTGGTTAATTACAAGTGAAAATGTCTCAGTGTAACAGAACCTGCTGTACAGATCTGTTTATTCACACTGTTCTTATATTATTTCTTTATTGTGTGCATGCTGATTCAGCATTCCTGCACCACTCTGTTTCTGTCCATTTGAACTGTTAGAAACTCAAACCTTCATCTGTCTCAGGATGTAGTTCATCTGTCTGATGTTAAAGACTCTCTCAGGTTTAAAGGTCCCATATAGTATAAAGGTAGATGTCCATGTGTTGTTTGATTATAGATCAGGTCTAGGTTCTATATTAATACTGTGAAAGTATCAAAGCCTCAGTCCACAGAGAAATGCACACAACCTGTATTCAGACACTGAGCCTTAAAACCAGCCGTCAGGACTTCTGGAACTTTGTGATGTCATGACAAAGCAGTCACCGCTCTCAGCCACGTCCCAAGTCCCAACCAACTGGACCCAACGTCCAGCCTTGCAGGATTTGGTTTCTCTGAGTGTTTACCTGAAATCTGCTATAATTTTATTGGATCAGTCAGAAAACCGTCAGCCAATCAGAAGAGTGGCTCAGAGCCTCAGTTGGGTAGCAGTTGTTGGCGGTGAGAAGAGAACTGCACTGCATGGTTTTTGGTTGGCTGTTTTTTTTTTTTTTAACAATACAGCAACTTCACACTGCTCTAAGTCCCAGGGCTTTTTGGTCCTTTAAAATCATTATGCTGATACTGAGCTACTGGTCTCCATGCAGGTGGAACTATCTGCAGAAGTGAATCCCCTTTAATCAGTTTAAATCTCTTTGAATCAGTTTAAATCTCTTCGGAATGATACATAGCAAAGTGTTTTCTATGAATTGATGTCAATATCCTCCTCCTGATTGTTGTAAAGGTTGTTGATGTGTACACTAACTTTCGTGTTCTTTTATTGTGTTACTCTGTTCTGATCTCTGACATTTATCCACATGCTGCTGTGGGAACACCAGCACCATTGACTGTAAATAAAGATGGATGTAGCCTCCGGTACATCACTCACAGGTTTCTGAAGTGAGCTGCCACCATCTTGGCAGCGACTGATTCCTCTCCTAACTCCCAGCTAATCCAAAAATGGGCAAAGAAGTGGAGTGTGTGTGGAGCTGAGACTTAGCTGAAGTACATACTGATTTGTGGTAAACATACGCTCACCCACCTGTCACTCAAAGAGGCCACACCCTCAATTCCACATAACTTTAAGCCTTAATAAAATGTAAACAGGTGAGTTGTATAAACAGTTGTCAAGAAGGAGGAAATTAGCTCTAGAGACCAAAACAGTTTTTGTACCAGACTGTAAACATGTTTATTTCTGCTGTAAAGTTGGACATCTTAACATGGGATTCTATGGGGGCTGACTCACTGTTGGAGCCAGACTCTAGTGGTCGTTAGAGGAACTGCAGGTTTTAACTTCAGTTTTGGCAGTTGCCACTTGGTCAGCACTCATTCTGAGCATCTCATATAAAGAGGAAGACCGTATAGTCCAATAAAACTCAGATACACAGCAAGAATAGATAGATAGATAGATAGATAGATAGATAGATAGATAGATAGATAGATAGATAGATAGATAGATAGATAGATACTTTATTTGTCCCCTAGGGGAAATTCATGTGAATAGTTATGAAGTTTTTCATAAGGACTTTATTGGTCAAATGGACAATTAAAACTAACCTACAGTCTGATTTAAATCTCATCATGGTGTTAACAAGGGGCATTTTAATGTGGTTACTGTCATGTATGGATTCAGTAGCAGTTAGTAACAAAGGGCCCTAGTGCAGGCTATTATGATGGGCCCTTGGGCTCCTCAGTTACAAAGCACACACATACACACACACTTAGATATGCACACAAAATTAGGCATACATATAAAGTAGATTTTACAGTCAGAATGTGTCACCTAGACTATTGTATTTCTACAGACGTCAAAGAGAAAGTCATCAGAACCATGGATAGTGTTGTGACAGCCAAGCAACTGATATACCTGGTTCTGACTCTGCCTGCAACCGAAAATATGGAAATATTAACGGTTATCTAGGGCTAGAAACAACCAGCATCTACTAGGCTATTAGTTAGCTTACCACAATAATTCATAGGCTGACTATCCGCCTGGTAGAGACATTAATTCACTAGTAGCCTACAACTAAAGTTACAATTAGGTAATACATGTCCGAGTTAAAAACACATGTATGCGTCTCTCAAATTGTAGCTTTGCAACTTTCTCCTCTGTTCTTTTCTTGCAACCAATTTTGTGTTTAAATGGCATGACTGCTCGCTTGGCTGTGCTCAGCTTGTCAGTCTTGACAGATTTTGCGTTTCACCTAGCTGGAGTCTTGTCGTCTTGTCACATCAGAAAATAGAGACTTAAGATTGGGCAACAACATACACACATTACCTAGCAATCATCATTGCATCTGTATATGACATGAATACCAAATAAAATAAGAAAATATTCATTTGATTCAATCGTTTTTAATAATTCCTTCATAGTTTTTATGGTATATGTAGAATAAGCCTATAATATTGTTATACTTTGCTTGTTACTGACTTTTTTCAATAAAATTACAGACATCATGATAAAGGTTTAAAAGAAAACAATGAAAAAAAGGCAACTGTTGGGATTTAGTGAACAGAAGCACGGTTTTGAAGCATGTTCACCACATTCCTTTTAGAGGCCCATTCTCCATCGAGCTCGGCCCGCTCGTGCTAAAGGCCCTTCTGCACTGTCTGCAGCTACGCCCCTGTATGGATTATATGACACATTTAGTCAAACAGTATGTACTCCAGCCGTCGTCATGTGATTTCCTGCTCTTCCTCCTTGTCTCTTTACATTTACCTCCAGAAACAAACTGACATTAACCAGTAGCAGGGCCGTGCGCTCCCTGAACGACTGAACTCTAAACTTCAGACCCTCTGACAGAGGCAAATGGTGGAAAGAATGATCGTCCAGTGGAAAAATAACACTTCCAACACTTCTGGACTCTTCAGTAAAGACAGAGATACGGAGACAGGAAGCAGTGATGTTCATGGGAAAGTGATCCTGTGACAGATATGAAGACCACAACCACAGGCCACTCCTCCTGTAATCCTACCACAGCATCACATTAACGTCATCATGCTGTATCTGTGATATGTTGTAAACTGCTGCTGAAGCCGAGCCAAGGTTAGGTTAGTTTGGTTAAAGTTGGGTTAGTTTGGTTAAGCTCAGGTTAGTTTGGTTAAGCTCAGGTTAGTTTGGTTAAAGTTGGGTTAGTTTGGTTAAGGATATGTTAGTTTAGTTAAAGTTAGATTAGTTTGGTTAATGTTAGGTTAGTTTGGTTAAAGTGAGGTTAGATTGGTTTAGGGTTAGGGAAAAACCTTCATGAAGTGGTAAGGGGCTTTTGTGTTTTTTTGTGGTTCAGGTCACTGAAACCTCTTCTCTTTATTAAACCAGGATATTTCTCTAAACCAAATGCTGCCAGATGCTGAGTCTAAAAACAATGATGAAAACCCCTGCCCCTGTTTCTCAGACCCCCCTGTTAAGAGAAAACCCAGTTTGGCCTCCTGCCAATATATTTTCTGTTCCAAATTAGTGGCATATAAACAGAAATTCTTGGAGCCCGGGTTGGTGCAGCCCCACACCAGCTGCCTGGTCATCCAGTAGAGGACAACACCCAAGGAAGTACTGTCACAAGGTTGGGTGTCCTCACTCCCCTCACGCCTAGGACACATTGGCTGCATGGCAGCTGCAGGAAATGATTCTGCCCCTGATCATGTGTGAAGAGCCGGAGAATAACAGAAAGACTTGTCGTACTGTGTAACTCCACATTCTCCTGGAAGATCAATCAGATTTTAACCTATTGTCTTACTGCTAACTGCGATATGATCTTAGATGTAACATCACACACTGCTGTTTCATTTATATCCCTGAATGTTTCTCTCCCATCACTGAACCAGATGTTGGAGAGAAAGGTCCATGAGTCCATGAGAGACACTCCCATTATTTCATTCTTGTACATTTTGTAATGCCCTGTGGGCTGACTGTGCCCCATCAAAGACTATGACTGGACCAGCAGCTCACTGGTCCAGCTGGCAGCCTGCCCAGCTGAGGGAGGAGTGGCTGCCTACATTAGATCCTGATGTAGGAAAGTCCTGGAGTCCTAATGTGGAGTCTTCAGAGACCTCTGACAGCCAGAGACAAGTTTATTACTTTGACCTCCGTGAATGCTAATTGTTCACAAGCATGGTTCAAGAAACGAACATGAAATCAAATAAAGCACAGATAATATCTTCTGAAAACTAAAACCATAGAGAGTTACCACCTGGTTCAGTTTTTATTTTGCTGTTTTAACAACTTACTCAGTCACAGGAGACAGATGAGAGGGTTTAACAATGTAGTGTAGCCATGAACACTTATTAGACATTTAGGTATTGGTTGTAATAACCAATTACACTGTAAACACTGCAACAATGGTGAGGGTGGTGTGTAAATGTTGAACAAGGGAATAGCTCTGTAAAATGCAGGGCATGGTTACAACAGAAGTTTCATTTTGCTCTGTGATGATGGGGACGTGAACCTGTTGCACCTGTGGGATGGTTCAGTGCTTTAATGGATTGTGTTGTACGGCTGCATCCAGCAGTGATGTTGCTCCAACAAAGAAAAGATGGATTACTGATTGACATAGCAGTTACATGTCCCGAGCTCCAGAACTACAGGGGTCTAAGAAGCTTCAGGTGTAATTTAATTGGGCAGATTGCTCTCTAGAATAGAAAAACAAAACATATTTTCTGACTTCCTTTTTAGTGGTAGCTATCCAGTTTTGTCCAGGTTACTGTGTCTGAGATTTCCTCCTGATTTTATCCTGGTATTGACACCAGAAGTAGAGTCATTAGGAGTCATCCTCTTTGGATCATGATGGAAGGTTCATGAAAATCCAGCCTTTAGTTGTTGAGATATTTCAGTCTAAAATTATTCAGTAGAGTCAGTATCACCATCACTCAATGTAAACCACATACTGTCCACTGTTTTTTTGGAACTACTTTATGTGGAAGGAAATAGTCCCTTTGGAAATTGTGACAGTGTAAATTGGGTGAACCAACCCCTTAACTGATCAGCTTCAGAGGCTGAATGTGTAAAAGTAAAGTTTCATATGTTACTATGACTTTTAATCTTTCTCATGCCTTTGAATGATGCCTGTATATGTCTCAGTCCACTTCCCCAGGCAGGAGAGACTTGACTGACATCACAGTAGAAACAAGGCTGTTCAGGGTAAGACAACAGAAACATTATTTTCAGATAATATTCCTTTTCTCATAATTAGGCCAATGATGATGATGCCATACTGACACTGTAAAGATGACCTGCTGTTCCTGAGCTGCGCTGCAGTCAGTTCATGGCCAGAGCGAGATGGGGGGACGGTGTTTAGCCTGCCTCATGGAGAGGACTTTGATGTCAGGGCTGACACGGGGCCAGGCCAAACCAAGATGTTGACGTGGAGAAAGACAAAGAGAGAAGTTGATTATAAGAGTAACAAGCCAGATCAGTCAGTCAGTCCTCCCCAGGAAAACCATGTCTCTGCCAGAATCTTCTTTTCCAATGGTTCATCCAACCACTCAAGCTGATGGACTCACTGAGGCTGCATTCACACTATTAATCCTCAGCTTTGTATGAGAAGACGCTGTTAAATTGGCAGCTGACAATTCTGTTCATTCATTCATTCATGCCTCTGACTGTTGACTGCTTCGAGGCAGTGCTCTAAATACAATCAAAATAGTTTTTGGTTTTCTCTCCATGGTTGGGTGTAACTGCTTATGTTGGCTCAACTAACACACTAGTATTGTTGTTTATTAAAACTGGCTGCCACTGACTCAGGGAAATGATGGCAGGTTTACTGTTTTCTCTAATCAGACCATGACCTTCAGTTTGAAAGTGTGAAACAGGTGGCATGAGAATCAGCACCTCCAGGTCTGAGAGTCCAGGTCTGAGGCTGTAGTGGATTGTTCCCTGTGGATTGGGAGTGAGTTGCTGCCCCAAGCGAAGGAGTTGAAGTATCTCGGTGTTCACAGGTGAGGATAACGTGGAGTGGGAGACTGGCAGGTGGATGGTGTACAGGGAGCTGAGGATGGATTTTGATTGACCAGTCGATCTTGGTTAGAAGCATAACCCATGTTCTATGTGACTGAAAGAATGAGATTGCTGACATAAGCTGCTGAAATGAGTTCCTCCTGTAAGGTGTCTGGGTTCCGACTGAGTTATTAGGACCTCAGACATCCAGAGGGAGCTGCTGCTCCTTCACATCAAACGAGCCAGTTGAGGTGGTCATGTATCTGATCAGGATCCTCCTGGACACCTTGGGGTAGACCCAAAACATGCTGGAGAGATTCTCATGTGGCCTGGCAATGCCTCAGGATCCACCAGGAGGGGAAAGGCATGACTCGACCTAACTTAACCTGGTGCCACCGTGACCCTACTCTGCATAAGTGGCAGAAGATGGATAGATGGATGGATGGATGGATGGATGGATGGATGGATGGATTATTTACTGACTGTCACAGCAACACTGACAAATGATGATGGTCTTTGCTGTTTCACCAATGTAGTGTCATGTGTGATGTCATGATGATGTCATATACCACTACCTTCCTCTCAGGGCTGTTCATGTCTGTGGACCAGCAGAGATCGTAAGATGCTGACTCCTGTGACGTGACTCTGGTCAGATGCTCTACAGTAAAAAACGGTGATCAAAGTTCAAAGTTCAAAGTTCAAGGTCACTGTGAGTTCAACACATTTTCTTGGCCATAACTCACAAATTCATTTGCTTATTATGACACAATTAAACTCAAATGTCTATTAGGATGAAATGAAGTGATGACATTTATATCCACATAATCCAAGGTCAACTTCACTGTGACATCATAATGCTCTGCAAAAACACTGTAACACAGGAAGGAGAGACTGTGACCATAAAACCAGTAAAACAGTAGTATTGGCCTAATGGTCCTGAACAACCAGAGGCTCCGCGCTCCTGCTCAGACCTTGTGATGTATTTAAAGGTAAAGAGTCTTTATTGAGAAAAGAAAAGTTTGAGCATTTATTAAAAACGGACGTCAGATGACTGACCCCAAACAGGACAGAAAAGAGGGCCACTATAGCACTGGGTGATCTTACTGTACAAGCACACGCACACGTCAAAAGAGAACCTGATAACAAACAGTATGTGAGGCTTATTTGCTCTCCCGCTTGTTTGCTGACTCTGCCTTTCCTCCTGTGCGGCCCTCAGCTCACATTCCCATCCAGCCGGGACTCATCCTGTGCTGCACAGAGACCAGCCAAAGGAGCCGTGCCCCGGTCCTCTTTCCACAGTAGTCTGAACATTCGCTGATCCCCAGGCTGGAGGGAGGGATCACAGGGTGAGAGGTTCATGCATCATACATGCTGTAGGGGGAGAACACCTTCTGGAGGTGGCTGACGGCTTCCTGTAGCCTGAGATACAGAGCTGCAAGGTACGACCGAGGATGAAGCAGAGTTCAGCGAGAGGAGATAGGCCTCTCCGCGCCGAGGTGTTTTCTCTACAAACCTCTGAGACACTCGAGATAAGTTTTCACCCCGAGATGCATTACAATGTCTTCCCTGTGCCTCCCCCTCCTCGGCCCAGCGAGCAGTGGCTGCAGGGAACTCCACGACCTGAGGAGATGGTGGGTGGTGGACAGTGAAGGCACAGTAATGTGCAGGAAAAGCATCCCCAGAATCCTTTGGCAGCTGCCAAAGTTAACATACACCAGGGGATTTGGTATCAAAGTTTCCAATATTTGGCTCCACAAACACAATAGCCTCTAGAAAAACACAAGCAGAGGAGTTCCCTGCTGGCTATTCAAATACTAAATGTTTAATTATGAACATTTGGGAAATCAAACTGCTATGCTTTGGGTACTTTGCACCAGGCTCCCTCCCGTGCTTGAAAGCATAGCTCAAAGTCTTTCACCAACATCCAAACTCCACTCGGTTTCACCATTGTCATCCTGCTCCGTAGGGTAGTGTTTCCTCATTTCAACTTCATTTATGTAGTTAAGATGAAGAAGAGCTCAACGGAGGAGCCGCAGTGTAAAACTGTCGGATTTACAACCAGGAGAAAAGCAACGTTTTTATTTGTTCTCTGTGGTCATTTTAAAATCCTTCATGTTGAGATTCATGACAGTTTCTCTAATCGTTTGATCTTTCTTATGGGTTACTTTGTCTGTTAATAAAAACACACACCAGTCAACACACACTGCAAAACTGCAACATAACAGTAAAGATCAGATAAAATAAATCATATCATAGAGCTGAAATGTGAAATATCAGGAAATGTGAGTCTGAAATTAGAGCGTGTATCTTTTGGTTTGAGTCGAAGTTTTTCTTATTTTTATTTGTGAATTTGGTCATTAAGGTTGGTCATAAGCTGTCCTGCAAGGAACTCTGGGAAATGACCACAGAACTCACCCTAAGACTTTAGATTAAAGTTATTCTAGCTTTCACTTTTCATTGCGGATTAATAAAACCTTAAAACCTCATGACCATTCAGACGACTGCTGAGCATCAACGCTAACTAGCTTGTTAGCTCATGTGTTAGCTCGTTAGTTACATCTAAAGTTAAATCTGTGATTCAGACCGTTCTGGTTAAGATCCAGACCACGCTGAAAAACCTCATCATTGGGAAAATGGCAGAAACTTTTCTTCTCAGTTCAGAAATCTGTTGATATCACCATGATGACAGCAGACTTGAACTAATTAATGTTGTTGCTAAAGTTTAAGAACTTGTTCACTGATGAGGTCAAACAGTTTTCCCAGGCCATGGAACTGCTGAGGTTTCTGCTTTACTATTTACTATTTTTTTATATTTATTATTGTTATCATTATTATTTTGTATTTACATTGGATTTAGTTTTATTTTTTATGCTGCTCAGGAAACTTTTTGTAGTTCCTGTATTATGTAACTGATCTGTTGTTTTTCCCTTTTTATCAGGTCCTTAGTAAAGAGGAAGAATTCATCATCAGCTCCTCTAAGCTCTAAGATATCAATGTGAAAATACACAGTAATGGTGCAGGAGTTAGTCCAGGTGAGGTGTGCTGCAGTTTTCCAAGAGAAGTTGAATTGAGGACGACTGGACTTGGTTTTAGATACTTGAAGAAGTTTCACCTCTCAGACTCAGTAGACCCAGGGATTTAACCTCTGTGTGTCGATTATGTGAGTCTGTCTATGTATAAACTGTCAGTCAGAACTGAAGAAGACTCTTGGATCGGAGGTGACACGTCTTCGTCCGTCTGTCTGTCAAATTTTGTACAAACATTCACCTCGACTCAAGGATAAACTGATTAGATTTTGGTGGTCAAAGGTCAAAGGTAAAAGGTCAACGTCAGTGTGACCACACAAAACAATTTTAGCTGTGATTATGACACAAATGGTTAATGTTTTATATGACTGGATAAACAGGGATGTAACATGAAACTATAGACTGAGTGACACAGTCTAGTTTTCCCAGTGTTTCCTACTGTTAAACAGCATTTTCTGATTTAGATGGTTTAGTGTGGTTGGAGCTACCAAGCTAGCAAATAGGCTAACAGCCTAGCTAGCACTTAATTGCACAATAACTTATGGTACAGTAGACCCTGTGACATTTTCCACAATTTCGTCAGCACTTATTATTATTTTTAATAATGAATTTTGCTTTGTGGTTTATGTTGGTGGGTTTAATTCAGTCTGTTGAAAATATGTCTACAGAGTCTCAACCATACAATTCACTCACAGTCCAGCAGCCATTCTAAAGCAGGTTTGCTTGGTAGGTTCAGTCTGTCACATCCTCCCACTGTGTGTTAGACACATGCTGTCACTAAACAGTCTTCTCTAATGAGCTGTACATCCTCAGTGTCTGTTACATATATGTGTTATTTCATCCTCACAGTCATTTCCCTCTGGTCCAGGTGCACAGTGTAACTGCAGCTCCAAACTACTGACACTTCATGTAAACACAGATTAATCACTGATTTGGCAGCGAGGAGTGAAACAGTTAATCATAACGTTGAAAAAACAACTTGTGTGTTGTCAGGCGTCCAATTTAACACAGAGCAAATAAATGTTCACATTCGCAGTGTTTACAGAAATCTTTATTTAAATCATATCCTCAAATCAATCAATACAGTGTACTGAGGTTAAATTGCTCTGTAACTGTTTTATTCTATTCTACAGTAAGTGTGTCCGTATACATCATGATGTTACTGTACACAATAACACATTTTTGTTGTTACTTAAATTATGATTGAGCAGATTTGTCTTGTAACACCACCTGAATTAGAAAATCCCTGATTTTCATTTTGTTATGTTTTCAGCACTGAACACTGATACTTCATAGACCCTGACCTCTGACCTCCAGATGTCAACATATACAACCAGAACTACTGTGCATGGTCACACAGGCCCCACACCTTGGGGCCACTGCCATGAGGCCACTTGACATTCCTGTATATCAAGTGTAAACCAGACCATTTATGTCATCTAAATCAAATGATGATCGTCACTCAAGGGTAACTCCTGTTTTTCAGTAGGTAGCGTTATGATTATGACATCATACTAGCATGCAGATGCCTTCAGTGTGGGACTGTCGTCAAACACAGGATGTTTGGAGCAGATTGCACAGTGTGTATTTCGCTTATAACAACTTCCTGTTTCGCCGCGCTGCCACGGGTGGGTCCTCCAACAACAACTGAAAGCTTCACAATTTAGCATCGCAAAGGTCTTAAGATGAGAGTGACCAAATATGAGTTTGTAGGTAGTATAACATCGTTAAATCGCAAAAACGGGTACATTCAAAATGGCTGACTTCCTGTTATATTTAGGTTATGGATGCAAGAGGCTTTTTTGTGAGTCTTGGCATGTTACATGTGACTACCGATTCTGGGATTCTGTGGGTGAAACAGAGCTGGGGCTGCCTATTTTATATAAATATAATTTTTCTAGGGGGCACTATCGAGCCATTTTGCCACGTCCATGTGTAAGACCCATAAAACATGTAGACTTTCACCAGGCCTGACAGGTGTGCCAAGTTTAATTAATTTTTGAGCATGTTTAGGCTCAAAAAACAGATTCATCAGCTATAATAATAAACAATTCAGAAAGGGGCCTCACACCTTTGGTGCTCGAGCCCTAAATATGTTTAATTTAAACTGATATACAGTAACAACACTCCCTTGGACAGAAGTTTATTAAATCTTTACCACTGTGTGAGTTGAACCTAAAACCTGACTTTTTTAAAACAGCTACAGCTCCTGAATGTATAATCATCTCTTTCATTCCCTTTTATCTTTCGCTCCTCTCATCCTTTCCTACACCTTCCTCTGCTCTGATATATGTTCCTGTGTGCGGGTTGGCCTTGTCTTGTCCTGCCATCCAAACAGTTCTTGCACAGGAGCCACAGGTGGCTTCTGCTGCCCTGCAGCTCCAGACCCTCCTCAGCCAAACACAACAGCAGTCAGGCCCATGAGGCCCATGTCAAACAGCTTCTTTAGTGAGTGCACCAAGGTCTGACGGATCATTTTCTTCTTTTCATCTGCAGCTCTCGGTGTCGGGAGTTTGGCCCCTCTCCTGCAGCTGAACGGCTCATTGTCACGGTGATGTGTGGATACAGCAGAGAGATGGTTCTCCACGAAGACGGACACAGTTCACATCAACAGAAACCTGCTCCGCATGAACAGAGATGTCAAAGATCAAGTCGTCACAGAGCCGTTTCATAATTATACACTCATCCAATGAATGTGAAACAACTCACATGGAACAAAGTGAGCGAAAGTCACGTTTAAAAACGAAACCATTTAAACTTAAACCACTTAAACTTTTATATTTTATATGTTTTATAAAAGCATGGCTGATTAAATTTGTCCAACATGAGTCTTAGAACAAAGTCATGGGACAACAGAGAGGGGGGAAGATGTTAGCTTAACATCAAGGCCATGAATTTAGCCTTTAAAAAGCACAACCTACACAGTTAACGTTGCTGCGTTAATTCACCTCAGGTTAATGCAAAAATGCTTAATTAAATCCATAACTGACATTAAACTCACCTCCTGGCGTCCTCACCACCGCATTTGGCTCTCCTTCTTTGCAGTAACACTGAATTGCTCCGCCTCTGTTCACAGGCCGTTGTCAGGTTATGTTACACATCGACTCCCTCCGCCGGTGGCAGTAGTCCTTTCTTGTTTAGCATAAAGTTTCTCTCAAATTCAAACGTTGCAGCAGGTATTTTCCTCTTAAGCTCCCATCCTCCCACACTCACCTTTTTTCTTTATTTCTTTTTTTTAATTGATAACTTATAAACTCTATAGTTGAATCAACTCATGCAGATCTGACTCAGACAGTCAACACAATGAATTACTACAAGTTTAACTTTAGAAAACTCACACATTTAAGATCAAAATCCCAAACTTTTTAGCTCTCTTTCAGATAAAGAGAAGTAAGAGGACATAACTAAAAAGGCCTGTGATGTTTTACAGTGTACTACATTTAGTGTACTCATATATGTTTTCTATAATTACAGGCAGTGACTCAAGGACAAAATCAAATGGATTGATGACATAATTAAATGTGAAAACAGTTGCTGTGTGTTTTAACTGGCACAAGCAGGGTTACAGAAACTCTGGGGATTGGACCCAGTTGTCAGAGGAAGATTTAATGAAGTTCACTAATTTATTAAACAAAGTCAGAGAAAGGTTGATGAGAAGGTGAAGCAGTCAAAACCAGTGACGGCAACAAATCCAGAGAGGAGCAGGCAGAAGTCCAACACGACAGGCAAAATGTCCAAACGCAGGTAAAGCAGGTAAAAAAAACAGGAAGCAAAGAGAAGGAGCACACAGGAACCTAACGGGACATTCTGGCAACCGACACGGGGGAAGACAGGAGCGGGTGACGGTGCAGACAGGAGTTATCACTGGTGTTGGTTTCCACCTCTGGAGACAGCTGTTGGTGAGTAAAGGAGTGAACTTTGATGCTGAACTCACAATATTTCTTTTAAACTGGTAAGTAAACAGCTGCTAACTTCAGCAATAGAAAAACCTACATATAGCTCCTTTAATTTGTGCCACATTAGCCTGTTTTGGATCACGGGAACCCACGCAGCTTCACGTATGCAGAGATTATGATTCGAGCTCTATGACAGTACAGATTTGTGCACGAACCATCTGTGGTACTGCACATGTGTGAACATGTCTACCCGCACTGAAACTCAGTGTTGTATAAACAGAAGCGCTGTCCATTGTGGAGTTTTTCCTTCAGCAAGAACTTTTAAACATTAACTATCATGTTGTGGGTCATCCATACTGGAAGTGGCAGAGATGGCAGTATATATGTGCCAGCAGGAGCCTCCACAGAGCAGAGCACAGTGAGGGGCACCGCTCCTTGTTTTTCTTCTCTCTGTTACTGACATTATATATGATCAAACTGAGCTGGCAGCGAGCCCGTGGAGCTTTCTGCAGGTTTCTACAGAGTTTCTGGGAAAGGAGAGAAATCCAGAACTGAAGCAGAAATAGTCCTGGTCGATTTTGTAGGAATGTAAATACACCAAAAAGATAAATGACACATCACGACAAAATCGCTCCTGGAAGGGCCTGAAAATCACACATTGATGATATGGAGGCATGTCAGAGGACACTGGAATTTTCCATTAGTTTTATACTTGTGTTCCTGCACCACACTGTACAAGTCTTTGTTGATAATAGGACCTGTGGCCTGAGCAAACAGCACATTTTGTGTGGCATGTGAATATATATCCATGTGAAGGCTTTGATCTGCAGTACACAGTCTCAGCCCCCACCCTCAGCCCCATCCCCACTGGGCCAAACCTAAACTATTCACTCTGTCCATCATGTCCTACAATGAGAGCTGGTTAAACTGCTGAGCTCTTTTCATGTCCTACAGTAAACACAAGACTGCACTGACTCAGAGCAATGAGGAAGAGGAAGATGGATCAGAGGGACAGAGCACCCAGACCGGAGCTGGATCACAAGAACTGGACCTGAAGTCAAGTTTGAATCTTCTCATAGAAACATCTGGATGTTGTTTGGCACATGACTCATCGTCATCATAAAACATCATAAAACCATAAAGTCGTCTCGGTAAGAAGTGTAGAGAAAATGTTTCGACCTGACTCTGGTCTGATTCTGTGCTGACTGACGGTGTGATTCTGCTAATTAGATTTATTGGAGAAAAAATTAATTGTTTAGATTAATCAACTAATCCTTTAAGTAGTTGATGGATGAATCAACAGAAAGCCGTTTGTAGCATCTATTAAGCAAAGCTCTTAACAAAGAGTTGGCAGTGAAGTTTAAAGTTGTGATTACTAAAGTGTGTACTAGTCAAAGTTGGTAAGATGAACAGATCTACAGGTATCTGGACCGACCCGGTCCAGCAGGAGTGTTTGTTAAGAGGTAGGTGGGATGTGGGGGAGGAGGTGGTGTCTTGGCACAGGAACTGTTATTGCATGTCTGCAGGTGTTTGGTAATTGGATTAATGCAGGAGCAAAATGAGGAATGTGTTTCCTCCACAGGCTGAGAAACCCCGAGGACAGACATGTTTGTTTCATGAGAGCGGGTGGAAGCTTCGCCCTCGCCACACAGACCTCCTGTACATCCAGGAGAGTCTCTCTCCTCCAGGGTAACAGCTAAAGAGGACTGCTGCCCTCCAGAGCAGGAGTTTATCTAAAAGACGAAGCAAAACAAGAGCAGTGGAGATGAAGGATGATGATGAAGGGCCTCTTCAAGGTTTGATCCATCTCCAAGAGCAACTTGGGTAACCTTAGCCAAACACCCCCTCTCAGGTTCTTGTATGTTTCTTACTCCTTCCACCCGGAGAGTCTGGATAAAACCAGCACTCTGTGGGGCTTTAGACAAAACAATTGTCATGGTGATGTTATAAAAGGCAGCGTGGTGGGGTGTCCTGTGGAAATGTTGGCTTAGTCAGATTAAAGACAGTGGAGGAGGCTGAGACGACCAACAGTGAGGTCTGATGTAGTCAAACAGTTTTATGTTGTTGGTTTCACAGGAACAAACAGTTTGCTCATCTCACCAAGAGTCACATAAAAAATCTCTACAGACTCTGCAGTAGGGGAGGGGGATCAGGCCGAGAGATCGTATGACAATCATTTGAGTAGAATCGCAATCCATGATCTAATTCTTTTTCTGCTCTGATTTTATTCTGAAAATCCTGACTGGAAGTTTGTAATTCGTATCTTCCCATCAGTGTGACGCTTCTTTCGAATGTTTGTCTGTTTGCCACTACTCTTCACCTACAATGTTTACAAATGACAGTGGTTGTTTTTCTGCTCAGGTTTACAACTGCTACATGTGGAGCTACTCCAAACTCACAGAGGCTGCAGGGCAGAATAAGGACTGTAAATAAAGATGGACTTAGACTCCGTGACCACGCCCACAGGTTTCTGAAGAGCGGTTTTGAAGCTCAAAGTGAGCTGCTCCACCATCGCTTCGTTGTCTTGTCAGTGCCTGATTCTGCCCCTAACTCCCAGGTAATCCAGAAATGGGCAAAGAGGAGGGGCGACTCAGGTTCATGCCACACCTGTCACTCAAAGAGGCCACACCCTCAATTAAGCAGAACTTTAAGCCTTAATAAAATTTAAACAGGAGAATTATATAAACGGTTGTCATGAAGGAGGGAATTAGCTGTAGAGACCAAAACTGTTTTTGTACCAGGCTGTAAACATGTTTATTTCTGCTGTAAAGTTGAACATTTTAACATGGGAGTCTGTCGGGACTGACTCACTGTTGGAGCCAGACTCTAGTGGTCATTAGAGGAACTGCAGTTTTTGGTACTTCAGGGTTGGCTTCATTCTTCAGCCTCGGAGGTTGATGCTAGAGCAGAACAAGGACTGCTGTCTCCAGCTACAGTTAGTCGGTTAGCTGTTTAACATTGGGAACACACTGCCTGATGTTGCATGTCTGCTGCGTCGCTGCTACTGTCAGTTCTGTCTCTCTATATAGAGTTTACCTTTGATTAGCTTTGACCTTTGATCAGTAGTCTAATCAAATGTTGGATTTCCTTTCATTATAAATTAATTTCTAATTTATTTTTGACAGAAAATGTCACGTGTTTTTCACGTCAGTTTTTTATGTATTGTTGCTGGTATGATGTCAGTATGACATCAATAGGACTTTTCTCTCTGTTTTAGCTGGGAACCTAACCTGTTGAAATGGACACCAAAGTGAAAAGCAAGACACTCAGCAGCCGCCAGTGTTTTCATGGCCCAACAGTTAACATGGTCTGGTTAGCAGCGACCAAACTTTTTAAAACAGAAACCTTTAGTGACGCGTTCTGTAGATCATATCATCATATACCAAAGTAAGATTGTCCACGATGTAAGATCATCAGGTCGCCCGCACCTATACTACAGACAGTACATTTACGCACACTCACACGGGTCACTAAAGGTCACTAAAGGTCATGAAAACTTGAGTTAGGAAACTAAAGAGATTTGATCAGACCAGTGTTGTGGTCTATCTGATTGGGTCGACCCACATCAGCTCAGTTACTGAGAAATAAATGTTTTCTACACTGTTGTGTGAACTAATAATGTTGCGTGTTTGTTTGTGTGTTGTATGACACTGGTTGTTTTGCTATTATGAGACCCATGTTTCCTTCGTAGGGTTGGATTGGTCCAAATATACTGAAACAATTATAATGACCATCAGCCTCTGACTCTGACCCAGCTTCAACACAAACTGTATATGTTTCACCTGGGTCACATACTTCCTCACATGAGACCAGACTATCATCAACTCATTATTATTAATTTCTTGAAGTATAACATTTATCAAACTAACATTTGTGTTGGAAACAGACCATATATGTCCTGAAGTGTCAGCTTCAGTTTCAGCCTGGTGTTTTGATTAATCAAGTGTTCATTCCCTAACGGAAGCATTCAGACATTTGAGACAAAGCAAATATACGCTGTCTTTGATTGGACAGTGAGGATAGTTCATGAGAATCACTTCCAAACACTCAGTAAAAACTCTGCTGCGATAACTTTCATCTTCTCATTCAAGTATCATCAGTGAGTCTGTTCCCCCTGTTCGTTCTGTAACAGGGTTGAAATGTTAACAAACTTCTTCCCCCAACATTAAAACATGAATAACAACAATGAAACGTTGGAACAATCTGTGATATAAGGACCAAAACATCCAAAACATGAACAGAAAGAATAAACCATAAACCAACGGCACAGTTCAATACACTGAGAGCTGCCATCACAGTCTGACAAGAGCCATGTCTTCTGATGGTGTGAAGGGTTTGTTGACATGGACAATGTTTACAGGTTCAAGTGAAAAGTTCTCGCCTAGAACTCTACATTGATCCTTGTGTAGTGAACAGCAGAGACGCCACTACAACACAAAACTCTTAAGATTAAAGTTTGACTTTTGACTTTTGTGACCTCCTCACCTGTGACTATGTGAAAGTGTCTAATCTAATGGTAAACACTGGGGAACAGGTGTTCTACCTGGGGTGCTGAATTTATCCAGGTAGAGTTCTCCAGGTAGATTTCTTCAGGAAGAGTTCTTCAGGAAGAGTTCTCCAGGTAGATTTCTCCAGGTAGATTTCTTCAGGTGGAGTTCTTCAGGTAGAGTTCTTCAGGTAGATTTCTTCAGGAAGAGCTCTCCAGGTAGATTTCTCCAGGTAGATTTTTTCAGGTAGATTTCTTCAGGAAGAGTTCTTCAGGTAGATTTCTCCAGGTAGATTTCTTCAGGTAGATTTCTTCAGGAAGAGTTCTTCAGGAAGAGTTCTCCAGGTAGATTTCTTCAGGAAGAGTTCTCCAGGTAGATTTCTTCAGGTAGATTTCTTCAGGAAGAGTTCTTCAGGTAGAGTTCTCCAGGTAGATTTATTCAGGAAGAGTTCTCCAGGTAGATTTATTCAGGAAGAGTTCTCCAGGTAGAGTTCTCCAGGTAGATTTCTTCAGGAAGAGTTCTTCAGGTAGATTTCTCCAGGTAGATTTCTTCAGGTAGATTTCTTCAGGAAGAGTTCTTCAGGTAGATTTCTCCAGGTAGAGTTCTCCAGGTAGATTTCTTCAGGAAGAGTTCTCCAGGTAGATTTCTTCAGGTAGATTTCTTCAGGAAGAGTTCTTCAGGTAGAGTTCTCCAGGTAGATTTCTCCAGGTAGATTTCTTCAGGAAGAGTTCTTCAGGAAGAGTTCTCCAGGTAGATTTCTCCAGGTAGATTTCTTCAGGTGGAGTTCTTCAGGTAGATTTCTCCAGGTAGATTTCTTCAGGCATGAAGAATGTGGGATTTTCTGACACTACCTGAATTGTGATGTAAATCAGTAGATCAAGAACTGTTTTGTTTGACAAAAAGAGAATAAATGTAATGTCATCAAAGTGTGTGTGACATGAAAAGATTAATTTAAAAAATCAACAGAAATTCAAAGCAGCAGGTCCAGTATGAAAAAATCTGCCTAAAATAATGTGAAATTCCAGTTATGGTTTTAGAGACTTTTTAAAGTTATGAGTTATTTTTACACAATGAAAAACTAACACACACTTCTCCAGCCTCCTGTGAAACACACACACACACACACGGTGAAACACACAGCATCACATTCTCACAGTCTCTCCTTTAAAACCTTAATGGTACTCCACATAAAACAGTCGCAGACACAAAACATGACAGGAGCAGGTTTTTGAAAGATGAGACAGTCACTGTGGACAGATGTGTAACTGTCAGTTTCAACTGGACACTACAGGAGATCAGTGTTTTTAGGTCTTATAATCTGATTATAATCTGTTATCTGTGTTTCACAGTTGTCATGGACATTTTATATAATCAGAGTTTATTCCTCATTCTTTAGTTTATTCAGGTTCAGCTTTAACCACTTGTCTGGCTGTACTGTGTTTTAAAAGATTAGCAGCGCTGTTATTAGTCCTGTTCACAACAGAAGAGCTGCAGGAGTGTGTGGTGGTGACAGACAGCATGAATACACATGTGCAGCTGCTGCTTTAAAAGGTGGAGGCTGCTCCTCACTCTGCAACAGAGACCTGTGATCATTCATCTCCCAGCATCTTCAGTCCTAATCCCCTCTGATCCTCCAGCCTCTCAGCCCTCAGCTTCTTCAGGAAAGCTGCAGCAATTTATCAGGAATCTGCCTCAGTCAACAGCTCACCAAGCTCCAAACACCTCCAACCACCGGCTGAAGCTTTTACCATCTTCTATACATTAAACTGTGTACATCAGACTGTATACAGTATACTAATAAGGATATGGAGTGAAGTTTTTGGTGTCTACCACTAATTTCCACTGTCTACAAAGTGTTCATACGCATGACTCTGAGTGCCTGAGGTGCTCACATTCTCCTGTTTGTTTTCATAAGTCCCAACTTTTCCATGTCAAGTATCATTTGCACCTTTCAAGTGCAGCATTTTGTTGCACCAACAGATGATACCTGAGGCCCCTGGAGAAGACATGTGGTGCTGTCTGCGAAGAGCCACCTGAGACACAGAGACACAGAGGAGCCATGGTTAAACTAATACTTGGAGAAAACAGACCTCCTTCCTAAACCACTCTGTCAGCTGTGTGTCAGAGGACAGCAGGTAGACAGTTAGTCACCTGAGGAACACAAAAGGAGCCATGAATGTTAAAGAGCTTAAAGAGGCTCAGAGGATCAAACACTAACAGTGTCATGACACTCGAGTATCAGCAGGAACAAAACACACAGGGACATCTGACAAATCCAATCCAACATCATCTGGCAACGCACTGCACTGTCCAATCAAAGACATGCACAGGAACTTCCTGGTAGATGATGATGATTGTACTGTTACCTGTTTTCATCAGGACAGAGAATAAATGATCCAGAGCTGTGAAAACCGCATAGTATTATAAACTCTAGTATTATAAATCATAGTATTATAAGCCATTGTATAATAAACCATAGAATCATAAACTATAGTATCATAAACCTATTATAAACCAAAGTATTATAAGCCATAGTATTTTAAACTTTAGTATCATAAACTCTATAGTATCATAATAATAAAAGTATACAGAAACAAAGCTTTAAAACAAGCTGTCAGGACTTCAATAACTTTGTGATGTCACAACTACACAGTCATCACCCTCAGCCACGCCCCCAGCATGGCACACCCAGACTCACCTTTTTTGTTACCTGTGGTTGGCCTGGTCACGCATCACTGAGAAAATCAGCCAATCAGAAGAGAGGCTCAGAGACCTGGTGGAGCTCCAGAGAGAGGAGATCTGTATCTTCTTTGTGCTGTCAAAACTTAAGAGGTGTAAAATATGGGATCTGAGGTTTACCCAGCTCTCATCCTGAGTTAGGATATTCTCTGAGGGTAAATATGGACCAATATTGTAAATTTTAAACACACAACCTCACTAAGTAATGTAAGAATACACTGTTATATATAGCTAAAAATAAAAGATCTTTGGTTAATCAGTACAAAATAAATTTTATATTTGTGGTGCCTTTCTACCCAGATATTAAACTTGTTGTTAAACTTCATGAACTTTGTATTGGGACAGGAATTGCGTATTTAGTTCAAATAAATTAAATGGTTCACATGACCATAAACAGTAATGCTCCATCCTCAGAACAGGAAGTCTGAGAAGACACTGATAAACACTGTCATCCTTTTGATGGGTGGTGACTGATCAGGTGGAGATTGATCATTGAACACTCACATGAGTTGTTTTTAATGACAATCACATTGTTATATTGTTATGCCAATGACTAAGCAATGGACAAGTAGCTAACTGTAACTGTCTCTACAGACCTGACCTCTCTAACAGCCTTAAAAAGCCTCTAAGTTCTGTTTTAATGGTGTCTGGTGTGTTTGTGGAGTATTATGTGTATTCTGGCTTTGCTCACTTCTCACCTCTCTGGTCTTGTATCTTTCAACATATACTGTATCTGAGGGCTAAAGGTTCACCATGTCAAGTAAACCATATTTAAAAAGGGGACTGTTACAGTCATATCATGAGAGGGAATTCAAACTCTTCAAGGGAGCAAATTATCTTCCCACACATGATTGCTAGTAGATGCATGACATTCTTGTTCCAAATGCTCTTTAGTGGAGAACCGCTGCCAGAACTGAGACTGAGTAACACATGTTTCTATTTGAATCATTGGTAATGGAGGATTCTGTTTCAGCTTCAGAGGACATGTAGAGCACTGAGGTAGGCTCTCAAACCAGCCTTCACATTTCACTGTTCAACATCTGACAATGAGTCATCTTCGGTTGTTTGAGGTTCATTTATCCCAGTCATCTCAGTAAGTCAGTGAGGGTTTGTTCCTGACCTTGTGACTGAAGTTCAACGTTTTTCATAAATCACAGTCTGAAGCAGCAAATGAAGATATTGTCTTATTAATCACAGGATGGAAGTGTGAGGGTGTCAGGTGGTTGTGTATGGGTGGAGATGATTACTCCGGCCATACACAACTAACAACTGCCATACGGACTAAAACTGTACATACACCTGGTTCTTCTTTATAAAGCTCAGTCATCGTGGAACTGGACATGTGCACACGCCTCAGTACCCCCCCCCCCCCACAGTCATCCAGACTGAGAACAATGCAGAGAAGTTTTACTGATTATGTCTCATCACTGAGGTTCTCCAGCTGATGTCCCACCCTCCGTTCATTAGTGAGATACTTGATAAGACAGCTTCAGTGCAGATAAACGCCTTTCTTAAAGAAAACAACATCCTGGAATAGTTTCAGTCAGGATTGTAGTGAACTGCATATTTAAGACACACCTGATTTTAAACCCCCCCCCACACACACACACACACAGATGAGCAGAGTATTCATCACTAGCCTCTTTACCCTGGCAGTGAGTAAAGAAATCCTCCGTCTGAACGAACCACAGCAGCTCTTAGACCTCAGTGCAATGTCTCATACGATTGATCATAATATCCTAATCAATCGTGTTGAAAATTTGATCAGTCTTTCTGACTGTGTGTTAAACTGGGACAGTTCTACATCTGAGGTCATGTGTCAGAAACATGACATCTGATGCCTTGCTGCATTATTATTCTCACTGTACATGCTGCCACTTGGGGACATCATCAGAGAGCACAATGTATGTCTCCATAGTTACGCTGATGACACACAACTGTACATCCATGAACTCCATTACTACCTGTCTTTTAAAAATAAATAAATGGATGAACAATAATTTCTATAAATTAAATGAAGACAGACCTGAACTGATGGTGGCAGATGTTCATAATGCCACCTGGTATGTGGCACATATTAAACAGTGCAACAACGTGTGCTATCTGCCACACCAGTTTTTAATGGCACAAAACACAAGGCATTGAGGGAACCACTGGCTGTTCCGTACAGGTGTGAATAGCTGGATGGCTGCCATGTGACTATATTTTCCCAGGTGCATATAGACAATCCCCAATATTAACTGTACTCCATAACCACTCCCACACCACCCTGAGACCTGCATGAACTCAATGTGACAGTTCAACCCTATTAAAGACCATAGATAAACAGAAACATCTGTGGTGATGCAAAGGAAAACAATAATGTTTTTCTCACATCAAGTCTAGCTACATTTCAGGTTCATGCGATGGTTACCACAGATACCACACATGTGTACATTCTTACATTCTGATTGTGTCAGAATTGTAAGTCAGGCTGATTTCACCAGGTTTCTCTCACAACATAAATAATACTGAGTGCGGTGTTTGTATAAAGAATCCAATGTTTTCAAGTGGATTTGAATTTGCCTCACTTGTGTAACATATGAACTGCAGCCTCACAACAGGTGATCTGTTTTAGGGTCCTCATTGAACACAGTCATGTTGGACTCTTGCCTTGCAGTAGTTTGATCAGTTGGACAGAATATCATGTTGTTCCTTGTAAAAAACTGTATTTCAGCCAAACCTCAGTCTCAGCAGCAGAGAAACAAGGGCAGACTGTACAGATGTCCACAAACACTGCTGATAAGATTTCTGGAGTACGGCAGCAGAGCTGCAGTTTTGGGAACTAATAAGGAGAGGTGCTTTTCAAAAGGCTATGTTTAGCTTGATTGTTGGCCATCTGTGCCTAAGCTGAAAAATATTTAAAGGAGCCCTTTGTGCCAGTGAGAGAAATAATTGATTTCTTATGAACACAGCCACTTGTCCAGAGAGCTCCTGCTAAATGAAACATCATAATGTAGGAATGTCCAACATGGAACCAAAGCTTTCGATTAATTATAGAAAAATTTGTCAGGAAAAATGATCACAGATTAATGATGCCTCTTGATACCATACAGGATGTGGACAATTGTGTGTGGGACACCATCTACCTGTGTCCAGGTGTGTTGCCAAAGACAGATGAAGCAACAGAGTCTGAGGGATGAAGCTGGAAGTGACTGAAAAATCAATGAACCTCTGCAACTCTTCTTGTATCTATAACACCCAAACTTGTGAATTCATCTAAGACATCACAGCTGGTCTTCAGGAACATCTTGTCTACCAGTTGTGATACATGCATTAGTTCACTCTTCATCCAATTTATCATATACTCTGAGAATCACCCAGATTTGTTTATTAAATCTAACAGGGGCAAAATAAGTTTTAGGATTCTTTTGATTTAAGAAAGGATGAGATTTGTTCCCCATCTGTTTATAGAAAGCTTCATCTTCCTGTAATGCTGGGTCAAAACACCATTTCATCTTTCCACTGTTGTGTCTTCTGCTATTCATTATTCATTCATTCATTGACCAGTCTTCCTAGCAGGATTTACATCATCAACAGCACAACCCACAGCGTGATAGCAGTAACAGGGATGCATAAAGAAACTTCAACTAGAGCCAATACATCACCCTCCGGAACATGGTAATACACAGCACGACCTCTAAACTGAAGATCACATCGTGGAAGAGATTTGGAGAGATGACTTAAAGGAGAATCATTCTGAATCAGAACAGGAGAGGGGCCACAGAGATCCTCCAGATAGAGAAGCGATGCTTTTTTACAGAATTCATGGAGAAAAGGCCCAGGAAAAGGAGGGCTTGAAGAACGTGTCGAACTAGATTAAGGTAAGATTCACACACCTGAGATGAACTGAAAGGATGCTGGGAAAAAGCAACGGTGAGCTCCTTCCAGGACCTCTTCAATGGCCGGGGTCTGCTGGAGGAGAAGAGGACCACCAATACACTGCAAACCACCAAGCAGGAGCTGGAGGAATACACCAAAGACCAGTTTAATAACACCCAAAAGGAGAGCCCCCTCCAGTCCCTCACCCATCTGAGCCCTCTTTGCAGTTTGACACCCCTCCACTCAAATGGTCTGAAGTCAAACAGGTAGTGGTAGTAGACTAGTGAACACTGCATCAGCACCCGGATCAAAAGATGTACTCTGTGGGGTATACAAGACCTGCTCAAGAATACCGAGGCTTCTGGAAGCTAATAAGCACTGCCGGGAAAGATGAGGCCAATTCAGAGGCATCACCCTGCTAAATGTGGAAGGGAAAATGTTCTTCTCAGTGGTGGCAAAGCAGATGACCAGCTATCTCCTTCTACATTAACACCAGTTGTCAGAAGGTAAGAGTTCCAGGGTTTCTTGGCTGTGTGGAACACTCAGCCATGATCTGGGAACAATTCAGACAGCCAAGCACAACAATTAAGATCTCCAGATGATTTGGTTGGATCTTGCAAATGCCTACATTTCTGCTCTCCACCAGCTCATCACTTTCACTATCAACTACTTCCATTTACCACCATGCATCCAGAGCCTAGTAGCCAACCATTGCAATAATGTCCATGTCTGCTTCACAACCCAGGAGATCTCAACTGTATGGCACCAGCAGGAGAAAGGAATGATTGATCAATCTCTCATCCTGCTCAAAGCAGCATTTGAGCCTATCCTAATTGGTGGAAGAGAGATGGGCCAAGGACTCAGATCCCAGTCAGGTAAATGACTACAATGATGATGTCACAACTTTCATTCAGACAGTAGCATGCACTTCCTGACTCCTGAAAAGGCTTGCAGAGCTGCTAACATGGGTCCAAGTGGAAATAAAACCAACCAAGCCAGACAGGAAGACGTCATCACAGGATCCAGTTGAAAATCATTTCCTTTTTAAATCTCTTCTGCTCTGTCTTCATCAGAATGGAGATACAGGAGGTTTTTCTTGTCTGAGTTTGAACTTGGACTTGCCAGACCAATGTGTTGCACTGCTGACCTAAACCTACACAGATAGAAGGCGTCAGTATCCTAGAGACTGATGAACCAATTATAACTCTTAATAACACTTCTGTGACATTGTCCAATCAAACTGTGCTGCATGTCTCTGAGCACACTAATATGTCTTTGTTTCCTCTCCTCCTGAGATATGACCAGTGCTCTGTAGAAATAACTGGTGTATGCCTTAAACTCATAGAAGCCAACACATCCAAACAGCTTTGTGAACATATATGGTTTAATGGAACACCTCTGGTACAGACGTGGCCTCTCTCATATGACTGCTAAAGATTGTAGATTAAAAAAACACTTGGTCCTGTGGGTAGGTTTTAGCTTCAGAGTAACATTTCCCAGTATGCACTGAACAAAGGAGCTGGAAATATAAACCATGTGCGTCCACAGCAGTCCCAGCAGCTGAAGTGTTTTCTGTTGTAGTTATGTGCCCCATACTCCTGGTGATTAGGCTGTATCGTCATTATAATACACTCCCCGCAGCAGCTGACTGGCCACAGTGTGAAACCTCCTGTTTTATCTGCAGTCTCTGTGCTGGTGTGGGAGCGTACAGTAAATGTGGGTAACAAACTGTGCCAAAACAAACACAGCTAAATATCTTTACCATGCTGAACTGATTAAGTCCCAAACCTGGTCCTGGGATTGACTGACAGGGAATAAGCTGTGTGCACAGCTGATGTCATCAGTTATACATGCACTGCCTGCTGTGGGCTCTGAAGACTGTGTGACTGCACTGAGTTCTGATTGTTCACCACATCGTCTGCTGTTCAGACATATTTGTTGTTTGTTCATGGACACTGGGCCTCATGCAGCATTAATATATATGAACAGATTAAATCTCAACAGACATGTACAAGGGACGTAAGAGAATTTGTGCCATTCAACAACAATTCAATTATCTTGAAGGACGAGTGGTCCAGACCTGTTATACAAGTGATAAACAGATAGATTTATGATTTTTATTGGCAGACTTCTGCACGTCAGTAGTCGCTCTCACTCAGCTGCTGCAGGATCTTTCTTTCCCAACAGTTTAGCATCACCCCCTGTAAGCTATTATTTTCTCATCTAATGTCTCCATGTCAGTCACGTTCCCTTTACCTCCTCTTGAATTAGTCATGGAGCTCTTTGCTTTACAGAGACATTTATAGCTTCGTCAGCCACACCTCCCCCTCCCCTCACTTCACGTTCTCAGTCAGTAAGGTGTTATGAAGCCCAGTGAGATCATCCACTAAACACACAACAAGGAACACAACTGAATAAAGTTACCCTGTGTACATGAGAGCCAACAACAACAACAAAAAAAACCTAACCACAACCATTAGCCAATGCTAGCATTGCTGTGATATGCTCCACAGCGATGCTGTTAGTCACAGTTAGCCAGCTAGTGATAGCAACATTTGCTGATTTGCTGGACACATTCACAATATGAGTAACAGTAAGTTAGCTAATGTTAGCATGTCTACTGTAGCCGTCACTAATGAAAACAGGCATATAACATTATGAACCATCAAGTTACTGGCACATAGACGAGAAGAAAAACCAGTTCTGAGTCCAGTTGGACCGTTTAGCAGCTCACAGGGGTTTCCTTTCAATAAAACCAGACCAGTAATGACTCCACAGTCAGACTGGGAAAGAAATTCAGTCTTGGACTGATTCACTGGGACCAGCCTCACAAATGACAATGATGGAGCTGCAAGACTTTATGGATGTTTTGACAGTCCACCGGCTAACCGAGATTCAATTTGGCTAAAACTCTGTCTTGCTAAATATAATAATAATTCTCTTGTTATGATTTGATCCTGGCTGATACCCTGTCTGCCTGTGCTTCAACTTCATCGCTTCTGTCTTCCTGGTTTGTTAGACCAAACTTCTGCCTGTTTCATTCCTCTGAGTTATATGCTAAAATAAAAAAAATGTTTACCTCATCAGTCTACACTCAACACTCCATAATGACAAGGTGAAAACAGGATTTTAGAATTTTTTTTGAATGGTATTAAAAAGTAGAAAACAAAAATATGACATCGACATAAGTATTCAGACACTTTACTATGACTCCAGTACCTGTGCAGTTGCTGATAGTTGATGTTTTTTTCTGTGTCAAGCCATCAAAGATTTATTGGTTTAATAACCACTAGCGCTAAAGTCAGGTGTTGGGTGTTGGTGACAATAAGAAGGAATGTTTTGTACGAAGGAATACTTTACAACTTCCAGCTGCCAATTTTCAAACAATGCTTATTTGTCAAAGAGGTGCTTTCGGAAAACACCTTTCATTCTTTTGGCAAGATCGCTCGTTGTCAGACAATATGGCTTTTGTTTGACTTTTTCTGTGTCTTCACCTCCAAGATAGAGACAGAAGATAAGACACAGCCAGGGGACAGACTCACACTAGACTATGGAGCAAGTATGTTAGAGTAGCAATTATGAACCACACTTATACATGAGTTTAATTCCAGCAGAGGCAGCTGTTGACATGTTAAAATCACTCATAGTGTAAATATAAGTGCTTTAGTGTGGGTGGTAAGTCGTCACACACTGATTTGCTTAAACACTGATTCAACACGTCCATGGATGAAGACATCTGAGCCCACTGTTCATTCTCTCTGAGACAATATGATGTGGGCATGTCAGTGATCTGTCACTGCGTGTCTGAAAAAAAAAATCTAGGAAAGTGAAAGTTATGAGGAAGTCATGAAACAGCAAATACAGTGAGCTTTAAGAAACCTGACATAGAGAGAGGATACAGACACTTCCTTCACTCTTTGTACCAGAAGCATGTTAACATCCTCTACACAGCTGTGATGTCAGAGATTCACTCACTGAACTGTGGTGCTCATAAAGTGACTTACCAATGTTTTGTATAATATTTATTTTACAGCCCACAGATAAAATAAGATTAAGATTAAGGTAAGATAAAATAAGATAAGATAAGGAACAATATTTTTTTTCTTGTTACTCTGTTACTGTCCAAACAATATGGGGGTTAGAGATAAGGTATAATTATTATGTTACAGGTGTAGAAATATAGAGTGTAAATGGAGAATGAAATTGAATTAATTGTATTGTAGATAATTCAGTGAGTCACTTAAGAATTAACAATTTTTTTTCTTATGTTAGTTGCTGGTAATTCTTTTTAAGTATGGATATTTTGAACTATACTTCTGCTGCTTGAGTGATATTTTAACCAAAGTATCAATATTTTAAATTAAAATAAGTTTGTGTTTTTCTGAACTTCAGATGATGGGCCAGATGAATTTTCTGAGATGTGTGTGTGTGTGTGTGTGTGTGTGTGTGTGTGTGTGTGTGCAGAGATCGTATCCAGACTGGGCTCTGTGTTGTACGTGGAGAACCGAACATGTTGAGTCGTGCAGAATAAGACAAACAGGTTCCTAACACTGTAACGCTCTGTGAGGGAACATACAGGTGTTTGTTGTTCTAAGACTTAACACTGTCAGACAGCTCCTGAATACCTGTGTGTGTGTGTGTGTGTGTGTGTGTGTGTGTGTGTCAGATGAGGCTGAATGAATCAAATCTATTCACTCTGTAAATGAGTTCTGTTGGTCATGTTCATGAAGAGAAGTTTGGTAAAACCAGACTTATCAAGTGAACTCATAGTGAGGAATCTGGTTCCTTTTGTTACTTGTACTTCTACAGCTACTGAGACAGAAAATAATTAAATCAATTAAAGACAAGAAAATAAGACAAACAGAGGGAAAGAAAGAGAAGAGAGAGGAAAAGAAGTTGGATCATAAAGAAAGAAAGAAAGTAAGAAAGAAAGAGAGAAAGAAATAAAGAAAGATAGAAGTAAATAATCAAGCAAAGAAAGAAAGAAAGAAAGAATGAAAGACAAAGAAAGAGAAAAAACGAAAGAAAGAACGAAAGAAAGAACAAAAGAAAGAAGAATAAAGACTAAAAAGAAACATTTCCCTCTAAAATATAACGTCAAAACCTTAAAAATGAAGACAGGAAATGATAAAAATGAGTAAAGGAAAAAAAGACAAACAGAAGGAACAAAGGAGAAGAGAGAGGTAAAGGTGTTGGATCAGAAAGAAGAAGGAAAGTAAGAAAGAAAGAGAAAGAAATAAATAAAAAAAGATGGAAGTAAAGAATCAAGCAAAGAAAGAAAGAAAGAAAAAACAAGAGAAAGACAGAAAGAACAGTAAAGAGTAAAAAGAAACATTTCCCTCTCAAATAAAATGTAAAAAACCTACATACATGAAAAAACTGTACTTACAGTAGGCCTACTTGAGTAACTGTACTCACTGGTCTGGTGGTTTCCATGGAAACACTGGGCTGTTATCAGTAACGTATCTGTAACAATACAGATTTTTAATAGAAACATTAGTGTATAGACCTGACTCTGCTCTCCTCCTGTCCGGACTCTGACTGCAGACATCAGTGAGCTGAGGGGAGGACTGGATCACACAGTCTGCTCACTGCTCGATGAAACCTTCAAACACACTGTAGACGCTGTTCTCTCTACTGAATCTCAACAGGAGGAAATGGCGACTGAATGATGTCGTCCAATGTGTCCAATGTGACTTAGAAACAGTGTGAAGTGTATGTTTTCACCTTCGACTTCAGATGAAGCTCGTATATAAAACTTAGCAGAAAAACATCAACCATTTGTTCAAGTGTCTACAGTTACCTGTGTTTATGTCTCCATGACGAAGACCTTCATTATGTCCTGTCGAGGGGTGGCCAGGACACAACATGAATACCCCGTCTTCCCCAAGTTTATTTACAAGGTGCTTTTCAATAGGAGGAGGTTTTCAGCTTCAGGGTTGAGACCAAAATAACAAACAAAACTAATCTACCTAGAAACAAAACATCAACGTAACCTGCTCAAATGTAACTAAACCAGAAGACATCAGCTAACCTTCCTAACTAACTCAAAAGGCTCTAGACACAACCAATAGTTGCATGGATGTGGACAATAGGTGTGGCTGGTTAGGACAAGAGGAAGACGTCGTTCTCTCCTCTCGCAGCTCGGCCGCGCCATCTTGGTTTATAACGCCAGACAGATCATCTGTGTAACTGTTGAAGGAGGAAGGTGAATAATATCATGCATGTTGTCCTGTAGTGCAGACCTGTTCCAGTGATGACAGGACTGTATGGTACAGGTCATGACATCAGTGGTTAGAGAGCTCCTGCAGTTCAGTGTGAACGTTGGTGAAAAACTAACGTTCTTTGGCTTTTCGTGGGAGAGTGAAGATGCCAGATATAGTTCCCTCCTATGTTTGCGAGCGTCATTACAAAGTCTCAGCATCTCAAGCAAGTGCATTCAGGTCTGCACTCAACTGTCAGACACTCCCATCAGGTGAAACTCAGGTGTTGGCAGCTCCTCAGTTTTCTACAAGTACAGTTTGAACAACCTGCAGGATGTTTAGTTGCTAAAACTAATGCAAATGAAGCTTTATTATCTTTGCATTTGCCTTTGTTTTATAATAAAATATTTTATATATATGTTTACATCAGCATCATGCTGCCCCCTCCCTCCTTTGAGCCAGTTGTCATACCTGCAGTTCCTTTGCATTTGCTTGTATAAACAGTAACAGTGCGTCAGCCGAGTGCAGTATTTGCCTGCGGTGGTTTGACTCCCTGACAGACAGACAGCACAAACCTCCTTTGTTTCATCTCAGGAACAGGAGTTGTATTGTGGTTAAGCTTTTTCTCTGTGATGGAATGTACTGTTGAGAGAAACACACCCAACTGTTTTTACCACAGACAGCCTATCACTGTGACGGCTGCTAATTCTCTGGGATGCTCAAATGAAGATTTATGATTCATTTATGTCATCAAAATGTTCTCAGTGATACTGAGGACAGGCAGAAGGGAAACCACAGATTCTTCTCTCTCAGTTTTAGCTCTGTTCCTGCCTTTGTGTATCACTTTAATGAGGTGATGTTGGTCTGTCGGTCTGTTGCTCCCTCAATCAACACTGATCCGGACCTCTGCAGAACACACCTCTGCTGTGATGTTAACCCTGGCTCGTAAAAGTAACCTTCTCCAACAACCCATTTACATCAGGGACAACTCAGGGGGGGATCTGATGTTCATACAGGATGTTACAGTACAGTGTTTGTTAACATTAAATCATATATGACATTTTATTTTGCTAATGACATGACAAGGTAACACTGGAATTAACAGGGCACGCTACAAGCTAGCTAACATTATATAGTTAAACTGTAACTTAAGGCTAAAGCAGGACATAACATTAGCGTTCATCTGTAGACACAATCTTATTCAATCTCTGAAGGTAAGAGTAAAGTGTATTAAACAAGCTAGATGGTTACAGGCTACATTTACCTACAGTGTACATGATGCTACATTGAACACACACTGTAAGTCTCTAACCAAGAGTTTTAGCCTAAATCAGGCAAAACACATGATCTGAACCTAAGTCTCCAGGGATAAAATCCTGACCTTTGTCCCTCATCATCCTCTGATGAAGAAAGTAAATGTTCCTTGCTTGGAAACAGTGAACATGATCCAGGCTGTTCCCTTCTAAACCTGTGGTTATCCAATGTAGTAGTATATCAATTCAACAGTCCTCTGAATTTATTTTTAGAATTTATTTCAAAATACACAATTACTAAGCTGTTCAGTAAGGACACGTAATAAATACTAAGGTAGAGATGATGATCTTTATCTTGTTTTTTCTGGGTCTTTAGTCACCTAGTGTGCCAACTTTGTGTGTACCTGAGCTGTTCTGTATTGAAAAGAGACATTTGTCCAGTGTTGCAGTAAGGACTCAGAAGTGTGGGACAGATACATTTTTGATGAAAAAAATTATATAAATAATGCTTGATTTAAAAAAAAAAAAAAAGAATTTGAACATGGTGTAAAGTAATATGTTTATCACACAATTTAATTTGAAATAATGTCATATTGTAATTGAATTAACTCTTTTTATGAAGGTGAACATTGAAACCACAGTGGTGGGACATCGACAAAAGTAGTGTTTTGACCCATAAAATGCTTCATAAATTATATTAAATCACATTTCTTGTAATATTTTTTGTCAAGATGTGCAATAACACTATCTATATGTTTTTCAAGCATCATATAACATTTTTTTAAATAAATCCAAAATTTGACTGCTTGGAATTAAAAGTGCCCATAGTTACAGAAAGACCCATAAACATATTCTGTAGGAGACAGTGTTGTCAGGCCAAATTTTCCTCTTCAATATAAACCTACTAACATCTACTTTGCAGCCTGACCTGAAGCTTCCTGTTCCCTCTGACCTCAAGACCTTTTTTCTGTCCGTTTGTCCCGTTAAGATCTTTATGTTGTGAAATGAACAGGAGCAGGGCTCTGGTCACACTAACCTGATTGGCTCCAGCCTCTTGACTATCAGTTTCCCTCTCACTGATCACTGGTCAGCTGTTGGGTGTGTTAGTTATGCATGCCTGCTGCTCAGTGATCCTGTTAATGCTGAAGTTTAACACAGGTATTTGAGCTTGTCTCTGCTGCTAACTGTGATGAAGATTCAAACTGAGCCTGTCATCCTCAGTTCACAGAGATGAAGGTTTTACTAACGCAATACAGACTCACCCACTGCAGGTCAACACGATCAGAACAAAAATATTAGATTTATTTTTCTTTTCAGGGCTAACAGAAGAAGAACGGGAAGTTAATACATAACTCTGCCTCATGGACACTCGCATGGTTAAACATTATGATTCTTATGATTCTTTAAAAAAACCACATGGAACTTCTCTCTGTGACTGAGACTACATCCAGCGTCCTGAGCAATGAGCAGGTAATGGACCTAATATTTACTGAACAGACATGTCCTGATGTCCGTGCTGTCTTCTCTCTACCTGTTACTCTACTCGTTAGTTAGTCTTAAAGTTTGCTTTCAGAACCTCCACAGTACGAGGATGGGGGGGGCTCACAAGCCCTGAGTGCTGCCCCTCAGCAGGCTTCTGGAGGTTCAGCCAATCAGAACAAAAGTGGGCTTTTAAGGAGGCCTCTTAAGGAGGCCTGAGCTAATGTTGCCTGTTTCTGTCAGGCTCAGCTGTGGGGCTGGATAACAGTCAGTGTGAGATAAATAATGATTTTTATTGTCCACTTTATTGTTCATAACATCCCCCTCTGACTGCAAATGTGGAGTCCAGAATGAAAATATGGAGCTGTGACAGGTCCCCTTCAAAGAGGCTCTCCATATGTGAAGATGTCTGGGTGACCAGCTGAATAACACCATATACACTGTACAGTGTGTCCAGATACAGTCAAACATGATGAAGGTTAGACTGAAGGGACCTCTTCCGTAAATCAGGAGGGTGTGGAGTCTGGGTCAGTCCAGCTATAAAACTATAAAACAGAAATTTAACACAAAAGTTTAAACAAGCAGAGTTCAACAGTGACACCCTCAGTACAGTAATAAAACATCCATCAGTCCTTATTCAGTCCTCAGTCCAGTCTTGCATTAAACCACAGTGCAGTTTCAGAATGCCTGTTTTAAAGTCAGGTTTTGTTGTTTTCCTCCTGGTGTGTGGGGTGACAGTGTGTGGTGATCTCACAAGCTCATCTGTTCCAGAAACCAGGCTGCTACCACTTTTTGTAGGCCGGACTCACTCCCACACCTCTGGGATGGAGGTGGTCCCTGGTTTTGTTCTACGCTGCCTTAGACACAAATTCAGACTTATGACGACTTCAACCTGCAGACAGCAGAGAAAATATCATGTTTATATTAATTATTACAGTGATATCTGGTGGCCCTCACATCACACATCATGAAGACCCTGGAGCGGCTGCTTCGCCACCTTCTGAAGCCACAGGTTGAACATGCACTACACCCCCTACAGTTCGCCTACAAAGAACATATTGGAGTGGATGATGCCGTCCTTTACATGCTCTACCAGGCCCATTCTTACTTGGATGAGCAAGGTGGTTACATGAGGATTATGTTCTTTGATTTTCAAGTGCATTTAACACCATCCAACCCCCCATCCTTAAAGACAAGCTGGAAGCGATGGGGGTGGATCCCTGCTTCATGTCCTGGATTTTGGACCACCTGACAAGACGACCACAGTGCGTCAGGCTGGGTAACGATGTCTCAGGGACAGTGATGAGCAGCACTGGGGCTCCACAGGGAACTGTTCTGGCTCCGTTCCTGTTCACCCTGTATATGGCAGACTTTAAATACAACTCTGAGTCCTGCCACATCCAGAAATACTCGGATGACACAGCTATTGTGGCAAGTATCAGGAACAGGCAGGAAGAGGAGTACAGGGATCTGACGATGGCCTTCAGTGAATGGAGCGACAAGAACTGCCTCCTTCTGAACACCTCCAAGACCAAGGAGATGGTCATGGACTTTCAGAGGTATAGGCCCACCCTTCAGCCAGTCAACACTAGAGGGAAGGACACTAAGGTGGTGCACACTTATAAATACCTAAGTGTTCACCTGGACAGTAAACTGGACTGGTCCCTGAACACAGATGCAATCTACCAGGGGCAGAGCCGGCTCTTTTTCCTCAGGAGGCTCAGGTCCTTTGACGTCTGCAGTGAAATGCTGCACATGTTTTATCAGTCAGTGGTGGCCAGTGTATTCTTTCATGCTGCAGTCTGCTGGGGCAGCAGCATGTCAGACATGAACACAAAGAGACTGGACAAGCTGGTCAGAAAGGTTGGGTCTGTGCTTGGCAGGAGTCTGGACTCACTCAGGACTGTTGTGGAGAGACACATGCGATGTAAGATGGAGGCCATCTTGGACAATACCAACCATCCTCTCCACAACATTCTGGCATGAGAGAGATGCAGCTACAGCTGCAGCAAACGTCTCATCTCACTGCACTGCAGAACAGAGAGGTTCAGGAGATCCTTTGTTCCCACTGCCATCAGGCTATACAACACCTCAGCCAAAGGAAGTGGACTAATCTAATTATTATTGTTTATTTATTATCAACTGTTTTTATTACTATTATTATTATTGTTGTTATTATTGTTGTTATTATTATTATTATTATTATTATTATTATTATTATTATTATTATTATTATTATTATTATTATTATTATCATCAACAATGAGCTATTGGACACATGAAGTTCCCCTAGGGGATAAATAAAGTATCTATCTATCTATCTATCTATCTATCTATCTATCTATCTATCTATCTATCTATCTATCTATCTATCTATTTGTCACTCTCTGTTCATTCTCAGTGTCTCAGTGAAGTAGGAATGAAACTGAAAATCCTTTTGAGCTATTTAGACAGAAATAGCACAATGAAAACCTTTTGTGTTGAACTGAAATTACAGTCAGACAATGTCATCAGAAGGATATATCCTGTCGGGCCACGACACAAAAAATAAAAGATCCTAACCCTCTTACTGTTTGTGTGTTTGTATGTTTATCATGGTTTAAGCTCTGAGGCAGCAGCGGAGCTGATGCTGACTCATTTAACAGGAATAACAAAATATAAAAACATAAAGGTCTGAGAAGCTCAGAGAAAAATCCAGAAATGCTTCAAAAAGGTCTTCATCTATTAGCAGAAACTCTGAAGACAACAGACAGGAGGAGCAGAGCAGCAGAGACCACAGCTCCCAGTACAGCTCCCCAGTGAGTCCAGTATAAACACCAGTCAAGTTTTACAGCATAAGTAGAAGTAAGAAGACAACAGGAAGCTATAATTCAAAGTGAACAGCAGTAAATACCAGTTACCTCACTTATTAATGTTCAGTTTTTATGATCCTCGTTAATGTATCAACTTAGTTATGTGGTCGTTTTTCAGACTGTAGAATCTGTGTTGTTGTAGCTGTGACATGAAAAAGTGTTTCTCACAGTGGTGTAGTCTATTTTAGTGGTTATAGTGTAAATTGGCTGCCCCGTGCTGACGTGCTGCAGTCCGTGTAGTGTCTCATCTCCAGTAGCTGGAGTTTGGTTGTTACTGGTAGAGTTTATTGCGGCTCTATCTGAACACAGTTTACCTTGCTGTTTTCTTCATCACAGTGTTTAACTACCTGCTGTACATTTAAACTTACTTTAGTTCTGCTGTAGCACTCACAGCTCTCTGCTCCTTTTAATGACTTCCACTAATTCAGCAGTTGTTTACATGCTGTTCAGATCTGCTAGTTATTTTAGCTTGGTCAGGACAGGTCAGTACAGGTCAGTACAGGTCAGGTCAGGACAGGTCAGTACAAGGCAGTACAGGTCAGGACAGGTCAGGTCAGGACAGGTCAGTACAGGTCAGGACATGACATGACAGGTCAGGACAGGTCAGTACAGGGCAGGTCAGTACAGGTCAGTACAGGTCAGTATAGGTCAATACAGGACAGGACAGGACAGAAGAGGACAGGACAGAAGAGGACAGAAGAGGAGAGTACAGGACAGTACAGGACATTACAGTACAGGACAGGACAGGACAGGTAAATATATGACAGGATAGGACAGGAGAGTATGGGAAGCACAGGGCAGTACAGGACAGTACAGGTCAGGACAGGACAGGTCAAGACAGGACAGGAGAGTAGGGGAAGTATAGTACAGGACAGTACAGGTCAGGACAGGTAAGTACAGGTGCACCATGGAATTTCGGGTCCCAGGATATGAACAGCCCACAGAGACAGTCAGGTGGACTGGGGCTGAAGCACAGTATATAGAGGGTAATTCTTCTGGTCATGTAAACGTAGTCGCTGTAGAGACAGGCCTGTTTTAGATCTGACACACACAGCTCCTGGCAAAGGAAGACACTTGTGGAACATCCGGCAGTTTCCTTCTCCAAATCCCTTGTGTTTTGACAAGAAATTCCTTCTGTGAGCCACTGTTTGAAATGTGGGACTGTGTACACAAGAGTGAGTCTGAGCGCCTGCACCCCTCTGCTGCTGACACATGGGCTCAGGAGGCTGAGCTCGCTGTACGGGTCCTGTGTGTCTGTCAGTTCTCAGATGGTCACAGTCTGATTTTTATTCAGTATGGAAATGACTGTGTTAGTATGACATTAACATGAAGTGATGTTATTGCTGAATACACTGTCTTATCAGAGCCACAGTGACGTCTAATGAACTCCAAACAAATGCACAGAGATACCAGTGAGTTCCTATGCTGCTGGTCTGATTCTGATTAAAGACACAAAGGAGAAGGCTGAAGGTTGTTCCACTGTTTTAAGACTGAGAAAAGCAGACTCGTCAGAGCTCAGAGACCGTGATGTACAAGTCCTTCTAATGAGAAACAGTTAGGACATAGTTTGTGCCTTTCATAAAAAAGGATTTGTGAGCTCACTTTTCTATTGGACACGGTAGATGAATACAGTATGTGGTGTTCTTAGTTTCATGCCACACAACATAAAAACACAACAAAGTACAACAGTGACACAGTCAGCTGTACCTGGAGCCCACTGCAGCCAGACAGGCCTCCTGACCACACCAGACACCTCAACATGTCAGCGTCGTCATGTCAGCATCGTCATGTCAGCATCGTCATGTCAGCATCGTCATGTAAGCCTCATCATGTCAGTCTCGTCATGTTAGCATCGTCATGTCAGCATCGTCATGTAAGCCTCATCATGTTAGCATCGTCATGTCAGCATCGTCATGTCAGCCTCATCATGTCAGCCTCATCATGTCAGTCTCATCATGTTAGCATCATCATATTAGCATCGTCATATCAATCTCGTCCTGTCAGCATCGTCGTGTCAGCTTCATCCTGTTAGCATTGTCATGTCAGCTTCGTCATGGTAGCACTGTCATGTTAGCATCGTCATGTCAGCCTCCTCATGTCAGTCTCGTCATGTTAGCATCATCATATTAGATATCATATTGCCTCATGACAACGTGACATGCGGGGATATAAACTCATACAAACCATATCTCAAAATTACATAACTACAAAACTAACTATGGAAATAAAAAGAGATGATGGACAGAGGGCAGAACAGCCACCACAGCACAATGGAGCATCATATGAAGGTGCAGCACGCCAAAATCATGTGTGGACACCAACTGCTTCAACTTGATTTTTCACTTGAATATCCAATTTCTGGTTTTATCCACTGTATTTGTGGGTTTTACATGTCTTTAAATTCCTTGATCTCATTAAGGAGTCTCTCCTCATCCTTTATATACATGAGAGACAGTAGGTAATGAGAGGGAAGTTGAGATGCTATGGGAGTTGGAAAGTACAAAACAGCTTTATTTTGGGAAAAAAGGTGTTCTTTCAGGTTTGGTGAGGTTGGAAATAAGACAGTGGTGTGTAGTGTACGCCTCACCGCCACAGTCGTAATGTTTCCCTGAGGTTAATACATAAGTGTAAGTCTGATGTATGTTTCTCTGTATCAAAGACAAATGATGATCAGTCCCTCATGACCTCACTGCTCAGGTGAAACACTAGAAAGTAGTTTTTACCACAGTATAATTTTCATCCTCCTCACACCAGTGAGTAAAAATGACGTGTTCTATAAAAATGAATGTTCTATAATTTATTTGTGAGAAGAGGACGAGGTGGAGACTCTGTGGGCAGCATCCTCCGGTTGTTGTACCATCAGTGGACCACAGGACTGACCGCATCCTGTACCCCCTCTGTCAGTGTCAGTGATGTATGGCTGCTGAACACACAGCCTGACTCCTTGATGTGTCGCTGCCTTTTCAAAGTGGCTCTTCCAGGGGCCGAGTCCGAGTTGAGTCACGATGAGGAGGCGTCAGCCGGGCGTGGACGTTCTCTCATTTCATGTTTGAGTTTCAGTGGAAGAAAGTCAACATGTGTGAAAAGAAAGTTTACTGAACCAGCTCAGACAATAAAAGACTTTGATCTGAGTTCAAAAGCAACAATTTCACATAAATCATCATTTCATAAGCAGTCACACTTTTTATTCAGAGTGGAATTCTAAATAAACTTTCATCCTCACAGACTCGTGATCACTGTGGTTTTGTCCAGACTGACGAGGCCAGATTAACCCTGTTAGGGGCCTCAGGGCAAAGATTTGTTGTCGGGCCCCTGTTGACCCCAGTGTACATATCAGGGTCCTTATGTCACCAGAAAATCTTTTCTCCACTGACATGTTTGTTTTAATGCTGTTGTTGTTTGTTTTTTTTTATTTATATACATTATTATCATTATTTATTTATCCTACTTACCTGCAATTGTAAATATTGCAAAATATTTCCCATATCAATGCCTGGATCTAGTACTACGATTTCAGACACACCTAAAGTGAACCGTACTATTTCCAAACCTTGACATTAACTTCTCATCTTGTCTGCCTAATTTATTCCCATAAGTGGTTCATGTGCTAAAGTCTCTGCTCCTGCGGGTCATGCAAGCTAATTGAGACACTGTAGGTGAATGTGACTAGCTATCGAGCTTATTCGATACGCTTTACTTTTTTACCTTCAAAGTTTCTGATTTAGATTGTGTGAAGTATCTACGGATGAACACTAATGTTAGCTAGTTTTAACTTTAGCTTTAAGTTATAGTTTAGCTAACTAATGTTAGCTAGTTTCTAACTTTTGTCTGATGTTATTAACATTAGCTAGCGCATTATTTCCAGTGTTAGCTTGCCATTTTATTACCAATATAAAATGTCATATATGATCTAATGCACTTGAGTATTTCCATTTTATGCTACTTTATACTTCCACTCCTACATTTCAATTATTGTACTTTCTACTCCACTGCATTTATTTGACAGCTTTGGTTAAACTAGCAAGGTACTGTATGGACTGTAACAATACACTGAAGCACCTTCACTGTACTGGGTTCTGTTTTTCCCTGGAGAAACAGTTGACCCCCCCTGACATTTTATAATTCACACTCTGCTGTTGACTCTACTTATTCTTGTAGTACGGTTTCTCTAAAACACTGCATTGATTAATGGATGTGTTGTAACAGAGGACAAGACAGAGATAATTATATTTAACAGCTGAAATTAATGGAAAACTTGGCTACATGATAACCAATACCGAGGTAACTGCCAGTTTGTATTATCAGGTAAGAAGAAAACCAAACCATTTATCTGTCATCAACCTGGAGAAAGTTATTCATGATGAAAAATACGTCAGTGGTCTAGTTTTCCAAACTCACTGTTTTTATGCAAGTATGACATTTAAGTACGAGGTTCACTGCATAAGTTAACTTAAACAAAACCTGATGCATTTCTCCACAGAACGAGGTCTATGGATTTTTTGGGTCAGCAGGGACAAAAGGAATAATCAGTGACCCTCTGAATGTGCAGAGGTTCAGGGTTGTGTAAAGAAAGAATAGAAAATCATGAACCTATCTTTCAACATTTATACCACCTTCCCACAATGTGGTATCACTGACTGATTCTCTGTTTGAGTCTGATGGGTCTCTGTAGAAAAACAAAACAGCATCTGGCAAACCAGCAATTGTAATGAAGAGTCATTTTCAGATTTTTAACATTCCCTCAGCCTGTTGGAGCACATGCTCCTCAAACACAGAGACTACTGTAAAGTATGCACTCAGTTTAGCTTGGCTGCTGGCCAGCAGGCAGCTCATCAGGCTGCAGTTCATCCATGTGTCTGCAGATGTGTTCAGTGGCTGCTGCTGCTGCTGCTGCTGCTGCTGCTGTTCTGTCACAGTCTGCTTCGGTCACTGTGTCCTGTCCACTGCAGCAGGACTTCATCTCCCAGAATTCTTCAGTACTAACTAGAATAGAAACAGATTTCCTTTACAAGTGTTCTTGTGAAATATGAGATAATTTAGTGTCATCATGTCTCTAGAGATCCTTCAAATGAATCAATCTGAAACTGAAAAATAAAAAACGTGACCTTTCTGCAGTCAGAAAGGTTGACTCACTGTTGTACACTGGAGGATAACACAGATAACACACACACAGACACTCTATCTGAACCTGAAGCGTCCTGGATTTAATTCAAAGACCTCTGGAATATGTTCAAGGACCTTGAGGCGCATGCAGAGAAAACAAATGATTTGTTCTTATTTATCCATCATTCATTTTATTTATGTTACATTATAGACAGGTTGTATGAATGTGGGGGTGAGTAAGGTTGACGTTCAGCTGCAGGAGAAAAGAGAGAGAGAGAGCGAGAGATGGAGGTAGTTTGTGACATCAGTACCAGGTGAGCTGATTGATTGATCAGCTGCTGCTTGTTGACTAATCACACACACACACACACACACAAACACACACACACACAAACACACACTGACAGTCCTTATGTAAAAAACAAGACGATAGGTCGTCTGTGCAGCAGGTTATTATGACCCATAGTTACGTTTTGTTGCTAGGCGACATCTAGTGGTCGTAGTAATTACGACAGGAGCAAAGGGAAAAGTGCGGTGACGTAGTATAAACAGAGACAAAGTCCACGTCAGGAGGAGGTTGTGGTGGATGGATGAATATGACACATAATTCCCATGTGAAACTACCAGTGTATATTGTAACCATGACAACAAATACCATGTAATGTTGAGGAAGTACTTATTTCAACCCAAATCACAATCTTTTCCTAAACCTAACCAAGTAGTTTAAACTACTTGGTCAATGTTATTATAGTAAGAATGCGATAAATGCGACAAAGGTAGGTACACCACTGTCGGTACAGTCCACGTGTTTATTACTGCAACCATGACAACCAAGGTAGGGGGCGCTATTTCAGGAGACACTGCTATGGGTCGTATCAGAGGGTTGAGAAAAACGGCCTGTGTGGTTTGTTCAGGTTGGAGGAGGAGTTGTTTAAATGTGTGATCTGTGAACAGTGTGATCTTATGGTTTTACATTTAAACTGCCACTTTCTGGACATTTCACGTCATGTCGACACATTTTAAGCTTCTTGCATCATTTAACTCCACAGTCCTGCATGTCATTGAACTATATTAGGGTGTATTATTAAATCCTTTACTTAAACAGGCAGTGTCATTGAGATAAGGATCTCTTTTTCAAGACAGACTTCTGTACAAAAATAAACTTACAAAGTTTATATAAATAGACAGACTCACATAAATTCATGGGCATTAAAATGGACACACACATTCATTCATTCATTACACATTTTCACATTCAAGAAAGGGATGTGCAAAGATGTGTATGATGGTAAATACATAAGTACAGTCTTTTGAAATATCCCAGTGAAATAAGAGAGTGTAACTGTATGTAGTTTCAGGCGTCCAGTGGATGGGGTCGTCTCTGGTGCTGAAGTCTGCTTCCAGTAAGGCTGGAAAAGAAGGAACGTGTTTTCTAATGTGATGGTTGATTATTTTCAGGTTCTGCTGCTGCTCTGCTGGGAGGGAAGGAGGGAGAGTTCATGCACGGGAAGTAAATGTCTGCATGAGGGAAGGTGAGCTCGGCCCTCCTGAAAACAGTTGTTTGATTGTGGTAATCTCTGGTTCCTGGTCCTTACTGTTCATGCCTATTGAGAATATCACAATTTTGGTGTGTGGATGTACCAGTGCTTTCTCACACACTTTCAAAAAGTGGTAGATTGTGGCGCCCAGGTAGCTGTGAAGATCTGTCTACAGGTTATTGAATGGTGGGATTCTGTTAAGGTTGGAATCTCCTTGAATAATCACCGGCTTGTTGCGTCTGAATTGCCGGTCCTGCAGTTTGCATGCTCGTCTGGCCGTGCGGCGAGTAGGAGTATGCGCTTTTACTGCTCCTCCGACCTCGGCCCCCGTGGCGCCCGGCATTTTCTCCCCGTTACCTCATCCCTGGTGTTCCCCAGAATTACGAGGGGATTGGCTCAGAATTGCTTGTATCGTGTGTCAGATTGACGTCTCGATCAGAACAACTCATCATACTGCTCTCTACTGCTTTTGGGTGGGGTTCTGGGCCCTGTTGTTGGTCAATGAAAGGTGCAGGACTATGTTTATGACTGTCCAGGGCTTCAATGATATTGTTAATGCTGCTGTTTTTGTGCTATGACATGGTCTGAATCCTGACTGCTCGGGCTGTAATATGTGATTTGACTCTAGAAACAGTCTGTTGAGAATTTACTAGAGACTCCAGGATTCTTGCTAAACAGGACAATTTTGAGATTGGACAGTAATTATTTAAGCTGCAAGGATCACCGCCTCTGTGTAATGGGATAACCAGTGGAGACTTCCTGTTATTTTTTGGGTGGTTTTATGCCTTTATTTGATAGGGGAAGTGGAATTGAAGAAATACGGGAGAGAGATTGGTAGAGAGACATGCAGTGGACCCAGGGACCTGCTGCTCAGGGCTCAGTATACCCGTACCCACTTGGTCATCAGGACGCCACAGATTTCTGGAATTTGGCCTGTTGCGAGTGATGAGTTAGAAATGTAAGCTGGAGGTGCTGCAATCAGACCAGAGGGAAGGATCTAAATCATCCTCACCCTTAGATTTGTTAGAGTTTAAATGAACCAGCTTACTCTAAACTTCACCACGGCTCACTGATCTGAAGGAGAATGTGGCCAGAGTTGGAAATATTTGGTGAAGAACCTACAGATGTGAAAACCTACAAGTGGCTGTAGTAGTGGACTGTGTATTAAACGTGTTGCTGATGAAATGAAATGATGATTTAAAGCCTCACACATAATTTAATTGTTTGTGATTCTTAGATTTTCAAAGCAAATTTTAGGAGTGAGAGATTGTGTGTAACCTGCAAAGACAAAGACAAATGGTAAAACATGTTCACAAAGACTTGATGTTTGTTTTTTACAGAAGAAGTATACTCTACGTTCCGACAGTGATCCGCTGTAGTGCCTGCAGATGCAGTGAAGTCATACAGGGGATGAAAATCAAAATGTTCAGTCTGTGAACACAGACTTGCTCTCTGCTTGTTTGGCTCTGAAAGCGTCTCAAATGAAGACTAATTGATTTTATAATCCGCCGCATGTTTTCACTTGCGCTCCCTGACGAGCCGTCATAATTAGACAGCTACAACGAGACGCAGCGCTGAGGTTCAGAACTTCTTCTTCTTCCTGTGAGACGTTCCCTCTCCCCAGCGGGACGGGTCGCAGGCCCGGCTCCCGTCATCTCACCAGCTCAGTGGTGATAAATGAGACAGATAATGTGTATTAAGCATGTCCAGCTCTTCAGAGAGCTCTCTGTAAGTAACCTCACTGCTCCTGCTCTTCATCACAGCTGCTCCCTCTGTAGTGAGTCCTGTCAGTGTCCCGGTCCACTTTAAACACAAACCACAGATACTGTTGTTGTTCCGTAAAATGACTTCATGGAGGCTTTGCTGCTGTTTCAGGGATTTACTCCATTTAATCATGGGAAAGAATCAGAAGATTTGTTTGAAGTGAAAATCATAAATAACTGTCACAAGTTTCCTGCTGCAGAAGAAGAAGAAGAAAAGGGTGATCAGAGTGGATCTCAGTGTCTCACACAGAGTACAGACACTGTCTCCATGTAAGTTAAGAAAACCCCTAAATACCCAGAGACAAGGACCTGACCTCGGTGATGAAGCTGGTGTCTCTCAGCGTGGGTGTATCCTGTGGTGCAGACTGAGGGAATCAAAGCTGCTGTATCAAAGAGCATTTACATAAAGATGAAACTCCATGTCTTGGTGGGCGGTGAGTGAGGACTGGTAGTGAACAGCAGAGCACCTACAAAGGCAGTGAAGAAGAAGAATGCAGAACTACAGGTCGAACAAACAAGTAGTTTTATTCCCCTCCTCGTGAACCACGTCGCCCACAGTGTTAAACTCAGGACTGTGTGTTTTCCCCTGCAGCCTGACGATGAGGTGCAGCAGTGACGGCGTCCTCCATCTTCACAGGTTTTGGCTGAAAAAACCCTCAAACAGAGGAAGAGGGAAATCTGACCAGTGATATGAAAATGGCACGAACAGCAGAGACCACCTGTCTCATACTGAGTACAGTACAGAGGAAAGAGCCAGATTCTCCAGATGTTCAACACTGCAGATTTATTAGAGGAGCTGAGTGTGAAGAGCATGTGTGAACCATGTTTACAGCCAGAGGGACTCGGATCCCATGTTGGATCCTGTCTTGGACCCCGCCTTGGATCCAACACAGGATCTGACACACGATTCGACACAGGATCGTATGCTATATGCAACGCTGGATTCAACAAAGCAACAAAGCATCCAATACAGGGTCCAAAGCTGCTTCAACATGGATGACGTTAATGTTTTGACGGTTTTTAAGGATCAGGAGTGGAGTAAGTCTGACTTACAACTGAAAGCTATGACCAACTTAAAGTTATGACCAGTGCACCTGTGTGTGTTGTGCCGGGGTGTAACATTTACGTCTAGTACATAAGACCAGGCGAAGTCAGGTTTGGTGCACTCGGTGTAAGTCGGGTGTAGCAGCACTAGACGTCAGACCTACTTTTATACGCCCAGCTGGTGCACTGCGCTCCTGGAGAACTTCTCACAGTCTCTGTTCCCTGATATTAAATGTATCATGAATCAACAACTGCAGATCGTTATTATTATTATTATTATTATTGTTATTATGTTTAATAGTTTATGGAAACTCTGATGTTTGTGGATCGTCATGTTGTTCTCTGTAGGACAATTACCAGTATACAGCACAGACAGTGGCGATGATGATGATGATGATGATGATGATGATGATGATGATGTACAGCCTACTCGTCAGTGTTGTAGTTTCTGTGTTGACACGCAGCCGGTGTGGGATGGTGTGCAGCCTCAGTAACACAGCACAGATGGATGTCTGTATGAATCATCACTCCTACTTGTTAAGAACAGGGGGTCCATCTTTGAACTGAGTGCCCTGTTTCACTGTTAAATGCTCTCGCTCCCTGATGTGCGCGCACACACACACACACACACACACACACACACACACACACACACACACACACACACACACACACACTCCTGGCTCCTCTGCAGCAGTCTGAAGTATGTTTGCTGGACTTCTCCCAACACACCTGTGTTTTCATTGTGCTTGGATTCTGTCCTCAGGGGCTGTAAGATCATTACTGCAGACACAACTGCATCATAAATAAACACACACACATAACTAATCCAACAAACAGCGTGGATGGCAGACAAACCTTCACATGTCAGGAGAGAACGCAGACTGGAGAAGGTTAAATCACACACAGTCCACAGGTCATGTTGTTCACCTGCTGCAGCGGTCAGTAGACGCACATGAGGACCACGACATTACTGGTCTGGACTGAGTACAGTGACCAATCACAAAGCAGATGTTTCAGGAAGTGTCACCGTTGTCGACTTCAGTTGTAATCACACATCAGCGGACGTCTCATGACTCTAGTCAACAGTGTATTTCATGTAGCCAGCTGTATTAATAAAGTATCTTAAGATAATAGCCTCTAACTGCAGTTAACTAACATGAATAACAGTTCACTAGCTGCCATAACCAGGTGTCAGCTGGTTTATGTCCTCACTCCCTCTCGTGTGATACTGCTTTCATACAACAGTTCTCTGAGCGCCATATTAGTTAGATAAGCAACAACAGATTATGATTTGTTTGTTTATTTCATCATTTATTTGGTAACGCCAACACATATAGTTCCACAACTGGACTGGTACTGGACTGTTGCTAAGCGACACAAATATTTTCCTGACCTGAAGATGTCATTTAAGTGCACCTGGAGGTGTGGTGAAGTATCCAGGCTTCTTCCCTTCATCCTTCATCAAAAGTTTTTTTACAATCTAAGGCAGATAACGACTATTAATGAAATGCTAATTAACAGTTAATAGAACACCTGTGAGGCGGAGTGATACATGTAGTTAAAAGTCCCAGTGCTGTTGTACGCTATATCAGTACTCATGGAATGACTCTTGTACAATCAAATCACTTGGTCGGAACTAACCGACATATATAATTACAGATTACACAATTACACACTGATTGTTAATCTTTTCACACAAATAATATCTCCACCCAGATATTGATGTGCACCTGTGTCATGATTCAGGCTCAGAGACGGACTCAGTCTCCTCTTAAACCCCCAGCATCAGATACACCCTCAGCAGCGTCGCCAGGGAGACCGCACAGGTCACAGCGCACCTGCTGACCTCCTGACGAACTGAAGGTTTGACTGGGAGTGGACAGCGTTTTTTATAATGTGGAGCACACATTTAGTTCTGTTTGTTTGTTGTTATGCATCAGTGACATCACAGGTTATTTTAATTAAACAATTGCAGTGAACATTTTTACCTGTGTTTGACTGACAGTCATCACTCAGCTGTGACATGACTTAAAGCTAAAAAAATAAAAGTACCTTCTGATGTAGTAAACTACTTTTGTCATGTTGGTGTAGCTATTTTACCTTCTCTGAGATTTTATAACAGACGTTTATGTGTTTTAACTTTGTTGTTCATGTGAGGTGAGTCAGCATCAGTCCACTGCTGCCTCAGAGCTTTCATTCATTTCAAAGTAAACTCATCTGTCATAAACTGTTCAAACTGAAGTTGAAAAACGAACTGACCTTTGACCCTGAACTCACCTCAGTCACAGTCATAGTTGCTCAACATAAATGAAAACCTTGTTTCTTTGATATGTAAACAAGGAGACCTGGGAAGTTTCCACAACATTTTCCACATTAATCAGTAATGAGATTTGAAATGTAGCAGAGAGACAAAGTGCATGCTGGGTAAGTGTTCTTTCTTTGAGTCATGTTGACCTGGTGGTTCCCTCTTCAGGAGGTGAAAAATATTCACAGGTGACTCCTGGTCTACCAGGAGGAAGAGTTGAGTATTTAAAAAGCTGGTTTTAACTCCAGTGAACTCAACTAGCGCTGCTGTTTGTTTATTTGTTTGTTTGTTTGTTTGTTTGTTTGTTGTTACATTACTGAACTTGCTTCAGTTCAATTAAGATAAACTAAATTAGACTAGATTAATCACTCTGAGCAGAATATGAAGTGATGCTAACACATGTAGCCTTTATAAAATACTTTGGACACAGCTATCCAGTTATCCTGTTTGGATAGAAGATTAACTTCATGGTGGTTCCTACTGCAGCCTGTTAGGGCCATTGTTGGTAAGAAAAAAAAATAAATCAATAAATAAAAGTATTGAGCTGTGGAAGTTTGGTAATATTCAGAGAAAAAACATGTATTCTCGGAATCATAAATCTGTGACGAAATTCTCCAGAGGTCACAAATTTAACTACAATCACCTCCTCATGGTTTTCTGCCTGCACCACTCAGACTAGTTTCAGGTTACATCCCTGTTTATCCAGAGTCATAGAAAATATGGCTGAAAAAGTGTTTTGTGAGGTCACACTGATATTGACCATTGATACTTAGCCACCAAAAATCGAATCAGTTCATCGTTGAGTCCAAGTGAATGTTTGTGCCAAATTGGAAGCTGACTGTCACCAGAAGTGTATAAACTATGTGTGCGTGTGTGTGTGTGTGTGTGTGTGTGTGTGTGTGTGTAGCTCTACATCTCAGATGCATTGTTATAAGTGAAAACAAAAAAATTAAATGAAAACTGATTCTTTGATATGTAAACAAGGAGACCTGGGAAGTTTCCATCACTGGTGTTTCACCAACAACATCCACACTAGGTCTATGATTATCTCCAGCAGAGTCAACGCATTCCCCACAGTGTCATCCTCTCCTCATATATAACCCCTGGTTGATGAGTTATATAATCTGGGCAAAGATGCTCTAATAAAGGATGATAACTAATTATAAGCTGCACCAATGGGTGCTGGTCCTGTCTACACAGCAGCCATCAATAGAAAACTGTCCTCAGAGTGAACTGAACTGCACAGTGTGAAGAAACATCCTCCTGCTGCTGCATCAGCCTGTTCAAAGTATTATATCATCATCTATCTATGCTGGCACACATGGTGACACACGGCTCCAGGTTTCAGGTTAATAACAGGAGGTGGTGCTGCTGCTGTGTGTTTCCTAATCATCTGCTTTTACAGATAAGCAGCGTCCAAACATGAGACAGCTGAAGATAAAACGATCCAGAGACTGGGAGAAGTGGGAGAAATGGTTGCTATGTTTGCTCACTGGGAGCCTCTGGAGGTATTTAATGGTCTTATGATGACCTCCTGCCCAGTCAACCCGCCCTGGTCTGCACAGCCAAAGCTTGGGTGAAGGCAAATATGAGAGTCTGGGGAGCGGTGCAGCTCTGAGCGGCGATGACAAGCGTGATTGGCTACATGTGAGTTATTTATTTTAAAATTTCACATATTGTTAATTCAGCTCTCGCATGTAACAGCCAAGATATGTTAACCATGTGAACATCAACATTCCTGAGCTCAGCCTTGGCTCACAGCATCAGAATGTGGAAATTAACCTACGCAAACACTGAGCTGTTTAGTTGCATATGTGAGGGTGAACTGGCCAAATGACTGTTTTCTTTATAATTCCTTCACTTACCCACGTCTCAGGCTCTGCCGACCCCCCCCCACACACACACACACACACACACATTACTCAGTCACTCATCACTCATTGCACTCAGAAAACAATTATGATCAAGAGCTGACAGTTGAAAACATGAAACACTTCAGCGGAACACATACTGACCGCTCGCTCTCTGCGTGTCACCAAACTCCTGTAACACTTGTGATATAAAAACAAGCAGATGAGCCAGAAGGCGCCTGAAAAGAAAGAAAGCCGTGCTGAGATATTTCAGCGGTGGAGTCACTGACTAACAAACCATCCCTGCAGCCCCTCCGCTCAGAGGCACAGCCTTCACGTGAACAGGCCAAGCAGGCCCCAGGCCGTAGAGCCCCCCCCCCCCCGAGGGCTGACAAATTCTAACTGCACAACAATGTCTCAAAATGCGGCTCCTCCCCCTCGAACAACCAATGGACGATTTGCAATGACATCTCAGGAGCAGTGTCGCCAACTCTTTTCAGCAAAGCTGCACATAGAGCCGCTGAGTTAGCAGCACCAGGCCTCCCCACAGGGCTGTATGTGTCGATGAGCACCGGCCTTATGAGAGGGATTATTTACAATGTAAACAAAATATTTGGAAAAAAATTACAAGGTTTTTTTACGTTCTTTATATTTGGATTTTAAAAATGACAAAGTTCTCCATGTTCTTTGTATTTATATTCTGAAAATTACAGGGTTTTTCATGTATTTTATATTTATATTTTGAAGAATACAATGTTTTTCATGTTCTTTATGTTTGGAAAATTACAAGTTTTTCTACATTGTTTATATTTACATTTAGAAAATTACAATGTTTTTTTAATGTTATTTAGATTTACATTTTTGAAAATTACAAGGTTTTCCACAGTGTTTTAATTTGCTTCAGTATTTATTTACTTTTGTATTAATTCCGCTATTTATTTACCTTCCAATTTAAATTTCTATTTTCTTTCTTTTTCTACTTTCTTTCTTCTTTCTTTAACTTTCTATCCATTAATCATTTTCCATTTGTTGTTTCCCAGCTATTTATTCCCAAGAAACGTATTTATTTCTGTATTTTTTTTTTCTTTTTACATTTCTTTCTGCACTTCCATTGAAAGCCACTCACTCATCATCAGCTGCTGTTTCACAACACTGGTCAAAGTTAAAGTTCACCTGAACCGAGCTCACGCTGTTTTCACAGATTTCAGTGAAATGAAATCTACACAACATTTTGTCATTTTAACTGTGACCTGGGCTGAAGTTTGTTTCACTTGTCTTTTGCCAGAAACTTGTACTGTTATCATACACGAGCCAGCTTTTTTTTTTATGATGTGATTTTTCACTCTGCCACTGCAGCAGTTTTCTTTGCCGATACATCATGTTGAAATCCTCACCTGTGAGTCGACGTTTGACAGTTTATACTACGATCGTCTATGTGGAAACTCTGCAGATGAAAGGAAAACAAGAAGTCGTTAATGTCCCCTGCCTGTCATTAGGGATCCAGTCCAACAGCAGAAGCAAATGTTTCTGCTCCAAAGAAAAACCTCCTAAATTACGAGCATCAGTCAAAGTGTCGTTTAGCCCGTTAATGTTGGGTAATGACAGGAGCTGTGTACTGAGAAAGTTCAGAGAAGAGATCCAGCCTCACCTCGGTGTGTTCACTGTGAGCTCAACTAAAACGCCCGACAATTAGGAGAGCTGATTGCAGCCTCGGAGTCTGCCAAGCAGCAATTTCCATTGTTAATAACCAAAAGAAAACATTTATGTCTGATGCTGAAAATTGTCTTGCTCTCAGCGGCAGTGGCCCTCAGCCATTTGTGGTATTTTATTATAATTGGCTAGAAAAACAACGCAGTCTTGGACCAGAGATATCGAGAACTACGCAGACATGTTTTTTCAATTAGGTACCATTTTATGACCCCTTAGAAAAATGAATAACAACCCCAACACACATACCATGTCAGACTGCAAACATACATGACCACACTTCATGAGGAGAAACAAAGCAAAGGATATCACCTGAGTAAACACACTTTAGCTCTGGCCTTTCACACATTTGTACACACACAACAAACATATTACAAAGCTCATGAAGAAGAATGGAACAGCATTAAGACTAGTCTCTGACCACTTACTAGTTATTAACTCTACCGTAGGAGAACGAGCTCCCTCCTCCTCCCTCAGTCAGGGAGGCTGGTGTTCGTCACATCAACACACCGAGAGCTTTACAAACACCACACACTCCCAACACGCAATCTGCGGGCTCCAGAACTGAGCCAATATTGATTTCAAAACAAATAGTTAAACGTCAGAAGTCATTATTGGTAATTGCGTCACCGGGCGGTGGCAGTGCAGGGGCTGATGGTCCGTCCAAGGCTGACTGGATGTTCTGTAACAGTAGACTGGTCAGGGCTGCGCTGCCAAGCTCCTCAGGAGCCTGAGGTAAGAGCAGCAGTACAAGTTAGAAATCACAGTCCATCACAGTGCCAGCGCTCGTCCAGCTCTTCAGGAGAGGTCATGTAATATAATACGGTTTGCTTCAGAATCTCATGAACTGCACAAACTTTCTCCACAGTAGAGCCTGACAGAGCGGGAGAAATGTATACTGCTCACCAAGATGAAAGCAAAGTGTTTCCTTTCTCCAGAAACACATGAGAAGGCTGGAGCTGCATTAAAAAAGATTTCATGGTGGAAACAGCAGTGACGTGTTCATTTATCAGCTCACATCAGAAATCTGTTTTAAAAAAAGATTATTTTTCTCCCTCTCAGACCAGATCTACCTCTCTGCATGACTCACTGAGGGCCATTCTAACCCTAACCAGCGCTGCGAGGGTTAAACACGCAGCTGAGAGACAAATCACACAGACCTAATCTGATCCCTGTGTGACCTTTGTTCCCATAGTAACAGGCTCAGGATGCCAGAGGCCTCTCTGAGGTCCCCCACCTGTTTACAAGGAGGAGATATCCTCCAGTTCACCCATCAGCTGTAACAGCCATCAACACATCAGCAGCCTGACACACTGCTTCAGATATGAGATCAGCCACAGGTGTGATGATGATAAAGACAAGTCATCACTGACTGAGGAGCACAAACACTCCCAAAAACGTCATTCAAAAACCATTATCAAGAGCCATATATATATATATATATATATATATATGTGTGTGTACAGTAGAGGTTACAGTAACCTAATGCCTCAGTCTAAGTCCTCCTCATCTCTGATTGGTTAGTTTAGTGACATGCGACGTAGAGACAGGACTTGCTGTTGTGAAACAGATGAAGTGTGGAGAGAAGTAAAGCTGCTGTTAATCCATCTCCATCCAGCTATTTCTTTTATCAATAGTAATATATATATGTATATATATACATATATTTGATGAGTCAAGAGTTTGATTGATCTTGAGGTCCATGTAATTCTTAGTCAACGTCATCTTTTTAATTTTTAGCAAATCTTTAGTCGACTTAACTCTGACTGAGATGCGACAACAATGTCCAAAGAAAACATCAACACTTCAGTCATCAGAAGATAATTGACAAAATGTTGTGAACGTTTTTAATCTAATTTTAGTCAAGACCAAGAATTTTTAGTCAAGCGTCATCAAACTGCTCTCAATAATATTCCATCCAACTGATTTTAGACGAAAAGAAAATTAAAATCAGACAGAAAGAGATCAAGTGATTGTATGATTGAGAAAAAAGGTTTGTTTTCACCTCTGTCTGTCTGTCTGTCTGTCTGGGGTTTTGTAAGGGACCATAGTTGGAGGTCGCTGCCCCCTGATTGGACGGTCAATGCAAAGGTCTGTCTCAGGGTGCTGAGGCGGCGCCTCGAAGGGGGTTAACCACTAGAGAAGCCTGTTAGAGGACTGAAACCTGTGATACACTCTGACACATGGTCCTTGTTGCTTGTGTGATAGTGAGGGTCTGCAGAAGTGAGGGGGAGGGCGAACATCAGTCTGTGTGTTCTATATAATGTAAATAGGACATAATAAAATGTAAAACACATTTATTTACATGTGTTGATGTATTATGTGAATGTTTTCACTAAATTCATGACACTGTCGGGACTCACATTCAACAAACTGCTTCACACTGAAACATCTACAAACTTGTTGTAACTCATCTGATTGATGGTGACAGAGACGATGATAACCGCAGAGATGATAATGTTAATCTGTCAGCACTCATATCTCATGTTATGACATTCTGCTGCTTGATGAGCAAAATGCCTCTCTCAGGATTACTCACCCATAATGCCGATGGTCGGTCAGAGCTGAAATGAGCCAAACAGACGATCAAATTAATTCATTCATCTGTCGGCATCAGGGTGACTGTCTGTGGTGTTGCAGCATCCGGGTCCAATGCAGGAGTGACGGAACCCCTCTGCGCCGGCCTCCAGGTCACTCGCCCTCCAGGTGCACCCATACAGAGCTAGTGTATGTTGAGGACAGGGGATCATGTGTGGCTGCAGAATCCAAGACCATCGGGGACATCAGGGAGGTGGGTGATCAGACAGTAAGAGTGGAATATAACAAGAGGAATACCAGGAGGAGAAGTCTACCCTCCTGTTGCCGCCAGGACGTGTGGAGTTTTGTGATTGATTGGGACTGCAGACCAGAGACTGGTCTGGTAGTGGCAGCGTGACAGCAGCGTATGTACGAGCGTAACTCATGAACAACGGCAAAATAATCCAACGAGCTGTAAGAAGAAAAGTGTTCTAAGTGAGTCTTTAATAGTGATCCAATAAAAATGTAGCAGATTTCAGGTAAACACTCAGAGAAACCAAATCCTGCAAAAGTTGGCTGAGAGTGGTGACCGCTTTTTGTTGTGACATCACAAAGTTACAGAAGTCCTGACGGCTGTTTTTAAGGGTCAGTTTCTGAATACAGGCTGTGTGCATTTCTCTGTGGACGGGGCTTTGTATTAATATAGAACCTAGACCTGCTTTATAATCAGATTTGAAAGTGGGACTGTGGTGAATTGTTCACTTTAGAAAAAGGCAGAGTTTGTAGGAAGTTAACCAGCTGCAAGTTGTTCATCAGAAGCAGCACGGTGTCGATCTGAAGTCTGCAGTGTTTGATGTTTTACTGCTGCTGTAACATGAAGCTCAGCTACTGAGCCTCAGTTCACTTTGGTCTAATCAGAGCAGTTTGACATTCACTCTGTTTCTCTCTTGTATGGTTTCACATCATCATCACAGATCAGCTATGTCTTGCTGGTTTTCTTTGCCAGAGCTTTATTTTCCTCCTGAAATGTCTTTATTAAAACATTTGGTCACGGTGACCTCTGGACCAGGTGTGTGTGTTGATAGTCAGGACAGTGCGCGACTGGAGTTAATTTGATTTCAGTTGGTCATGTGATCCAGCTGATTGTCTACGTTAAGATCTACAATGTGGTATTTTGCAGTTGCCATTCACCACGTTTGTCACAGAACAAGCAGCTGTTAGTTTAATGAACTGCTCTAGACTGATCTTTATCTGTTATTTAATATTTTAATGCACATGTCTTTGAGTCAGGTGTGTTTGTCTTAGTAAATCCTACAGTTTACTTTGTGAATGTTCAGTTAAAGCTTCAAAGAATAAAAATATATTTATTATTTATAAATTTGACCCCTTTTTTAATGTTTAATTTATTTATTTTTTATTTTTCCATTTTGGATGGATGGGTCGTAGTCATGCTCCTGGTCAGAGACTGAACAGGAAGATTGTCCTTCATGCACGCATCAGTCCTCTCTCTCCTCACCAGCCTCCAGTCTCTGTCCACATGGAGGTGAAAAGTGGAGGGAAGGAAACAGGAGTTTCTCCTCTTCACCTGACCATCAATCTTGTGAATAAATGGAGCAAACGAAAGAGGTTGTTACTGAGAGAAAGAGCTCCCGCCTTTGGACCGTCCTCAACAATAACAGAGCCGAGGCTGCTCCATCCTCTACAACACAGTGCGGGGTCACAACACGGTCATTCACTACATCATCTCAACACTGATGTTACAGGCTCACTCTCCACTGCGGACAGAGACAGGACTGAAACACTGTTCTCAGCTCTCCGTCTCACTGCAGCCTTCAAAACATGGGAAAGGCTGCCCTCAGCTGTCTGAACGCCTCCGCCTGACGCACCATCAGTCCCACACAGTACAATCATCACAAATCCAGCCACTGCAATATTATAGCTTCTATGTATTTGTACTGAAGGCATAAAGAAGTCTATAATATATGAAGAAGTCTGATTATGTTCAGTGTTTTTTCTATTGCCAACATGTTCAGACTCAAACCAACATCACTTTATCTCTATTAAAACACATCAGTGAGACACAAACACTCTCCTGTTGCTCAAATACTCTAGAACATGAAATCTGGATCAATCCGCTGCGGAAAATAGTCCCTGACAGATGCACTGTTTCCTCCTGTTGGAGTGGTACCTGGTAAAATGACAGTGTGCAGTTGTTTTAGCTGATTACTGTCCTTTTTTATAAAAGTTAAAGTTTATATTTGTGCTGTTTTTAAAGATGGCAACCCTCAGTAGGAACCAATGGGCTTAGCAGCTCAGCAGCTTTGACAGAGCGTCTCAGCCCTAACACCCTGTGCATGGATCCACCTACAAGGTGTGAGAGCTGCAGGAGTAGTCATGTTCCTGGCAGGTTCTCCATGTGTGCAGATATAGCTCTGTTATGGTTCTCGTCCCTGACCCAGATCCTTCTCACCTGGTTCCTCAGTTTATCTGGACTCCAGATCTATAGTGTGCTCATATTCAGCACTTTCTTTTTGTTGTCTACTTGTTTGTTATTGTACTTATATGTGTCTTATGCATTGTATATGTATTTGTCTATTTATTTTAATTGCTCTTTCTACAGCACTTCGGTCAGCTCAAACTGTGTTTAAATGTGCTATAGAAATAAAGCTGACCTGACTCCAGACTTGTTCCCCTTCACAGTTCTGGTTCCCACTGTTCTCCTGGGAACACTCAGAGCTTTTTGTCCTGATCTAATCCAGGAGAGAGAGTGAGGCCGTGCATCTGCATTCAAACAACATTCACACCGGTCTTTATGATTCTTAGTGGCTGTGAATCAAGACAGCTGCTCTAACCAAAGACCGGTCCTCTTCACATGTTTACACATCGCCCCGGTCTCCATGTTCCACTGGAGTCTGTTCTTCTGTCCAAGGAGATGACGTGAGGCGAAAAGGCCACAGGTCGGACTCAAGCCCACGCCGCTGTGGTTAAGACTAACTGCTGTGTCACTATTATTAATATTGCTATCACTGTACGTTCTTGTTCTTTTCCTCTATGCTCTCTCCTGCTCTCTCTCTCTCTCTCTCTTTTTCTGAGCGTGTTTGTGTTTTGTCTGTTCGCACGTGTTTTCTGAAGATGCAGATTTTGAGCTCTCAGGGCCACCGTAGAAAGCAGTCAAAAATCAGATGTTCACCTTTACCCACAGTTCAGTACTTTTCGGTGTCAGGGGACGGAGGTTGCGGTGGTGGATGACTGTGTGTTAGCGATGCCAGAATAAAAAGAAATCTGGTAGTTGGTACCAACATCAATAAAATTCCAAGATTCTTGATTACCAAAGTCAATACCACAGCAAGAAACAAAACCACAGAGGCTGAAATGATCTGTGACATGTTCACACAGCCTACTGACTTCTGGTCGTACATAACCGATGATCTTTTTTTTCAGCCTGTGGTTGCACTTTCACTTGCTGCTGTCGTTCTTCCTCCCCCTGTTGTTGTTGTTTTTGTTGTTGTTGTTGTTGTTGTTGTTGTTGTTGTTTACTGAGTTTGTTGTCAGACTACAACTCTAATACCGCCCTCTTCAGTCCTGGAAGAATCACATCTACTGCAGCTACGACATCTGTGCTGTGGCAGAACAAGAATGTCACATTGTCAGAATTTGACATCAGACATCAGAGGGAAGTCTGTCCAGTATCTGTCAGTCAATATGGAACAAGAACATGAGCTAAAATAACTCAAAGTTTCCCAGTCAATCTTTATTTAATCCTCTAGCTGTAAAAATGGTTTCAAATTGCGTCTGGAGCAAACTGATCACCTCTGTATCCAAACTTCCTCCTGCTGTCATTAGAAGTCTGTCACCACCAATATTGCTGCTGTATCAATATTAATCTATTGATTGCCAATATTATTGTTAATGCTGCTTGTACTGATCACTAAGATCATATTCACCCTCTAATAAACTGAACCAGCCTCAGTCAGTGTGTGTATGTGTGTGTGTGTGTGTGTGTGTGTGTGTTGTTGGTTATTGGAGCCTCTCCATGCGGCCCTCAGGAACAAACACAGTGAAAACACAGCTGTGGTTCTCCGGTCCTCTGACAGACCAGACCTCTACTATGGAGGCCAGAGCATCCGTCTGCCTGAGGGGTCCGAACCCCACGCCGCATCCCTGCCTCATGCCGTTAGCTTTATTTACTCTGTGGTCACATGATCCCTGCTCGCTCTCAGCGGCTCAGGCAGAAGCAGTTGCCCCCCCCGCCCCTTCCCTCCCTCCCTCCGTCTGCAGATGTTACTCAGGTTTATTTGTGTTTAGAGGCCTTTGTTTTCTTCAGTTGCATCAGTAAGCTGCTCCTCCACTGGGGGGGTCACATGCCTTTGTGTCAGACTGTGTCCAGCAGTCGACAGCTGAATCCTCTGGGGCTCATGTGCTCCAGCCGAACCCTCAGAGGGGGCCCACTGCCTGGGATGCTCTGAGTCCAGTTTGATGGTGAACGCAGTAAACATCCCAAGTCCACACTGTGCATGAAGACAGCGTTACTGTAACTGTAGTTCACTCTCTCTGGCTCCCTGTTTGGTCCTGACTAACACACCTGTAGAGACCATAGATCGTTCCCATAAGACACATTACAACACAGTACTGTACAAGTTAGAGTTCTGTCCCTGAGCCTGTTGAAGGTCACATGATGACTCCTCCATTCATGAGGTTGACGTGTTGTTTTTTTATTCCTCTGCACCGGCGCCAGTCAGAGCCAGAGGCATATTGTTTTCAGGTATACGCCCATCCGTCCCGTTCTCATGGACACAATATCTCAGTAACGCCTTGATACAACTTCTTCAAATTTGGTAGAAACATTCACTAGAAAATCACTAGTCCCCATATAGTGAGTTCGCCATTTTGGAGTGCTGTTCAAAAGTATAGTGAGGATTATTATACCCTATATAGTGGACTCAGTGTATCCCACAATGCATCATGAAAAGTAGCGTACCACCGATGGTCGTTAAACTAGCAATATAAACCATCATGCATTGCGCCCGTGCTGAAAGACAGAAAAATGGTGCAGCGAAAACGACCCGAGTAGTGTCCAAAAGTGTTTTTCCATTTTACAGACAAGCTCACTGATTCTCAAGTATTTATCTCAACAAATGAACCCAAAGCAGTCTGTGGAATATACACTAGTATCATCAGCATAATAATGAACATTACAGTTTATGGAGTGGCAAAGCTACCCATCGATGACCAAGAACGGACCATTGTGGGACACCTGATTTGGCACCCTTTGACAGTACTGTCTGATTTCTACCAGAGATAATAACCATTTAATAGACTGATCATCCTTTCCTCACCAGAATGGTTTTTCATACATATTATGATCAACAGAATCAAATGCTTAAACCTGTTATCCACTGGTCAAAAAACCTGCCAAGACCTGCTGACTTCAGGCTTTTGTATTCTATGTGAAAGGTACAATCAGCGTTCACACCCGGGTCACATGACTCTGCAGATGTCACAGGTATTTATCGGCTCTGATCGGCAGTGATGTAAACACCCAGGTGAAAACGTCAATTTTCACCCCTTTTCCTGCTGTGACGTCTTTCAGAGAAAGCGACACTGTGAACACACCCTGAAATAAGTTTTAAAAACACACATTCACAGACTGAAGCGTTCCATGGAGGCTCCGACACTGACAGGAGCAACAACCCAGAATGAGACAAATACATGTTAACAGACTGACTGGCAACTAAAAAGTCACTGTTTCTCATCTGCATCGTTATGTGTGTGTGTGTGTGTGTGTGTGTGTGTGTGTGTGTGTGTGTGTGTGTGTTTGTGTGTATGTGCATGTGCTCTGTGTACAGGGACCATGTCATCACGTCATCAGTTGCATGTGATGACATGGTCCCCGCAGCTGTGTGTGTGTGTGTGTCCTCTCAGGCAAACTCAGCTGGCAGTGTAAAAGGAGTCCATCGCCTTTTTTAGCGGGTTTACCCGTGTTCAAAAAACCTGCCTATATTTTGGTGTTAGATAGGTCACAGTGTTGATGGTGATCCAGGGCTTGAACAATATTACTCAGTACACATTATGCAGCTGTTGTTGGGCTGTGACATGATCTAACTCCTGACTGCAGGGCTGAACTTTGATGCAAAGTCTTCATCCTTGTAGTGTTTGAAGTGTGTGAACCATGAGAAACTTCAGTTTACTGTAATATACATCACTCCTAATACATTCATGTTAAACGTCCTCCTGTTTGATCACACAGGAAGAAGTCAGTCATCACTTATATGTTCAGTTCAACAACAATTTTATTTTGAATAAATCTGCTTTTTAAGGTTCAAGATGAATTCGAGCTGAACAATGAACCAAAACATTATTAAAATCACAACATGGTGAAAAATCCAAATCACAAGAGCTGCAGATTTGTGATGAAGGTAAAATGTGTCACAACACAAATTCAGATACTATTTTTTTTTTTTGTAAAAATTAAATTAAAAATCACCATTATCCCTAAAATCGTGACTCACAATCACAATATCCGTCAAAATAATCACAATAAGTTTTTTTTTCATCTTGTTCAGCCCTAACATGTTTATTTCAAAGTGGATATGACCATGATGATGATCCATGAGTCTAGTTCTTCTTCCAATCCAAACCAGTGTTACTCACTTTCTGTGTGTGTCAGAGACAGCAGAGCTGTGCTATTGATCTACAGTCTGTGAAGAGTCTTTGTGCGACTGTAACACACAGACAGCAGAGCTCAGTTCACTGTGGCAGCTGATCACACTTGTACGTCACCAGAGACAGAGCAGACAGTTAGAGTTGACTGACTGGACTACAGGAGTCGTGTCTCATGGAGAACATACACAAACACTGTAGCCCCCCCAGTGTCTCTGTAGGGCATCATGTCACTTCCTCCTGGGAGCTGAGAGTCATAGAAGTTTTTCCACCTGCTCCTCTGCCTCTGGTGTGAGGAAACTGACAGGAGTCACAGCCTCCATGTTGACTCAGCTTCCTCTCATCCAAAGCATTCCCTGAGGACCATATCCTGTGTGTGAGACGGGGGTGAGGTGGGGGGGGTATGCGGCCTGGAGCGATCCAGATGACATGTGTAAGTTCATAGAGAACTGAAGTGTGTAAACTCAAAGTGGAGTCAAACAGAAAGCTGCATCCTGTCAGCCCCTGTGGTCTCTGTACCAGGTCCAGAGACCAGAATCCAACATGACACCATGCCCTCTGTAGAGAGAGAGGGTTCAGAAAACATACACTCTCACTTTGATGTCCACGGTTTCCTCTCCTATATATAACCACAAGAACAGTGAAAACACTGACACGTCCAAAAAATGAATGGAGGTCACATGGAGAGTGCCCACCTGTCAGAAACAAGCCCACAGGTCGTCTGTACAGGTTTTTATGACCCACAGTTATCTTCCAGTGTCAGGTGACCTCTAGTGGTCGTAGTGTGATAGGAGCAAAGGAGGAAGTCATGTGACGTAGTGCAAAGAACAAAGTCCACGTTAGAGGAGGGATGGGGTGGATGAAGCTAAGGACCTTCACACAGGAAACAGTTGATCACCTGACATCTCATCTCAAACCATCAGTAGATCAGCGTTTTACTTTTGGTTTATGACCAGATACCAGTAAAACTGAAGCGTCATCAGCAGCAGCTGTCCTCTGTGTTGACTCTGTCCACTGTCTATTTATCCAGGTAAAGATCTCAGGCTGTAGGTGCAGATCTCAGGCTGTAGGTGCGGGTCTCAGCTGTAGGTGCAGGTCTCAGGCTGTAGGTGCAGATCTCAGGCTGTAGGTGCGGGTCTCAGCTGTAGGTGCAGGTCTCAGGCTGTAGGAGCAAATCTCATGCTGTAGGTGCAGGTCTCAGGCTGTAGGTGCGGGTCTCAGCTGTAGGTGCAGATCTCAGGCTGTAGGTGCAGATCTCAGGCTGTTGGTGCAGATCTCAGGCTGTAGGTGCAGATATCAGGCTGTAGGTGCAGGTCTCAGGCTGTAGGTGCAGATCTCAGGCTGTAGGTGCAGATCTCAGGCTGTTGGTGCAGATCTCAGGCTGTTGGTGCAGATCTCAGGCTGTAGGTGCAGGTCTCAGGCTGTAGGTGCAGATCTCAGGCTGTTGGTGCAGATCTCAGGCTGTAGGTGCAGATGTCAGGCTGTAGGTGCAGGTCTCAGGCTGTAGGTGCAGATCTCAGGCTGTTGGTGCAGATCTCAGGCTGTAGGTGCAGATGTCAGGCTGTAGGTGCAGGTCTCAGGCTGTAGGTGCAGGTCTCTGTCAGCAGCCTGTAGGACGGGGTACTTCATGTTTGGTGGCTCAGTCCTACAGCATGATTGTGCAGACAGTAGGAACACAGGCTGGATGCTGGTATTGTGTAGTGTGTAGTGTATGTACTGTGTTCAGTGTCCTTCAGCCAAATACAACAAACACAGGAGCCTCTTCTCACTGTCATGAGGTCACCAACTTGTGCTCTTCTGCAGAGCTGGATGTGTATGTTCAGAGCCACTGTCCGTGTGTCTCCACCTCTGTGTGTGTGTGTGTGTGTGTGTGTGTGTGTGTGTGTGTGTGTGTGTATACATCTGTTTGTGTGACTAACCAGGAAATGGAACTACATTCTCTGGTCCTGATTGGTTATCTTTGAATATACATGACATGATTTATCTGTGAAGATGGTTGGACAATAATATTCTGATCGTATAATACGATGTTCACAGTAAATCTAAAGTCTGTAAACCAACAATGATAAACCTGCAGGAGAAACTGAAGTGTGAACACGTGGGAAAGATTTGTGTTTATGTAAAAAGAAACTGTGAATAACAAATATAATAATCAGTGTTGAGGTCACACAGAGACACTGAGAGAAGAAGAAGAGCTGTGAACATGTGTTACAGATATAAAGAAGAAGAAGGGCCCGCGCTGTCGTCCATCTTGAAAATCTACTACACCTGTCAGGATCTGCAGCGGGGACAAAGGTAACAGAACCACCTGTTCTCTGTTTGCACTCTGCTCTGTGATTGGACAGTGATTGTGTCTCTTTACACTTCTACAGGCGGTTTCACTTTAACGTGAGTAGATGATTAACTGGTCTGTTTGGTAAATGATCACCTGGTTAACTCCTCACCTCTGATACAGGGCAGCACACAGAGCAGACACTCTCCTCACAGTCTGTAGTGTCCCTCAGTCAGTGGATGAGACCCTCAGCATCAGGGTGGGGCGGTGGTCGGGGGGCAGGAAGGAGCTCTCTCTCTTTCATCTGAAAGCGAGCCACACAGCAGGCAGCTCCTCTCAGATATGAGCCACTCTCTCATCTCAGTGAGCCATCTGATGTTGACACAGAGCTGCTGAGCTGCTGTGTTTGTACAGTCACCTACTGATCACATGGACACCCCCCCCCCCCCCCCCCCCCCAGTCTCCTCTCCTCCAAATGGTTTCAATAATCCATGGTGGATATAAGGGGGCCTTTGGAACTAAGACCATGTATCTGATGGAGACTCATCAGCCTCTCTGAAGATAGGGAACTACATTCATCTGTGTTGGTCTCTGGACGAGCTGGTGATGTTGATGATGATGTTGATGATGTTGATGATGATGTTGATGATGACGTTGATGATGATGTTGATGATGATGATGTTGATGATGACGTTGATGATGATGTTGATGATGATGTTGATGATGACGAAGCGAGCTTGTTTCATCACGTCCTCGCAGCTCCCTGCAGAGAGCCCGTCTGGCCTCTTCCATGGCGTCTCACTCAGCACAGGTTTAATGCTCACAGACCTTCTGCATGTCAGATCCATTTGGTGAAAAGCAGCATTTTCAAATGAGGAAGACATCAATGAAGACTTTCATAATGGACTGAATGCAGGAAGGTTTTTACTTGTTCTGCCCCTGTGGCTGGAAACAAAATTAAAACACATCTTCTTACATGTGACATACCTCCCTGTGAAAAAATATTCACTGTGCAGTAACATGGTCTCTGTCAGTGTTGTGAATATCTGTCACATTAATGTGTGTGTTACATGTTACTGCTGTAGATGTTGAAGGTTCAGCTCATTTAATAACTTTATACTGTTTCCAGCTCTGTGACGAAATATTTTCCAACTGATCCAAGAGGTTTTTAAACAGTTTATTTATCTGAAGGAGAGGAAGAAGTTCCTCAACACATGAAGGAAACTTCATCCTTTATTTTATTATTCAAGGTCAAAACCAAGACATTTGGAGATACATGGTTTTCACTGGACAGGAAGGGTATCAAATTTGTAATTTAAAAAGTGACTAAAACTGTGAGACAAATGCAGTGGTGTAAAAACTACAATATTCACCTGTGGAGGAAGACAAGTATGACGTTGTATAAAATGGAAATACAGAAGTAAAAATCCTCAAATTTGTAGTCAAAGAAATTGAGACACAAAAAGAAAAGAAACAAAAGACAGTATTTGAAAATACAGCTCCTCCTGCAGATCCCTGCTCATATCCACGCACTTTATACCACAGTTAGCAGGAGGCTAAACTGACTCTGACTCTGACTTTAGAGTCAGAGTGGTTAGTGGTTAGAGTCAGTCCTGTGGCGAATGGGCCGTTACCTCAGCAGTGTATTCGTTTGTAGTTGAATATCACAACCTCCGTTCTCTGACATCCAGGTCCAGCTCAACCTGTTCTCTCACTCCCCCTCCTCCTCTTCCTCCTCCTCCTAACTAACTGCTGCGAAGTTAGAAAATATGTGTAAAAATATGATGTAGGAGCATATTCAGAATTTGTAACTTTCGTGTCTGAAGCAGTAGAAGTTTCCCCATCAGACGAATGAGTGTATGTTGTGGGGTCTCCACATTCCACATCAGTCTGCCATGTTGTCACCCTCTACTTGTTATTACATCAGATATGTTGGTGCAAACACCTGGCACGGTAACATGGGAAACAAGGGTTAGGAAATGGTGCGTTCCAGCTCTATTAGACTGAGGGAGACCTCCATCTGAGAATCAGATAGGACTTATCTCTCACAAATGACTTAAGTGGCTCCTTATAAAGGCCCTTTTCTATATGAATGCTTTTCTGCACAACACTGCAGACAACTCAAGGTATTTGGCAAATGTCAGATTTTAGACTGACAAATAGAAAATACTGTTGGCTGTAACTAGACTGTAACTAGACGTCTGCTGGAGCCCAGAAAGAGTTTATGACATTCACGAGTGTTCATGAAATCTGGCTGTTTCCAGACTTTCAGCCACATCTCAGTGTCTTCATCAGTGGATGGACATGGCTGAACTGTCAGAGCATCTATTAAACCGCCACGGACACACAATAGACTATTAACATGAAATAATAATCTCTATATTGATGTCTACAACAACTAATTGTCTCACTGCTCATGACTGAGCACCTGTGTTTGCTAACAATAGATCATATGACATTTTATATTTGTAATGAAATGACAAGCTAACACTGGAAATGAAAGGGCGCGCTATTAGCTATGAAAGAAATGTGACAGATCACCACTGAGACTTTATTTATATAGACTTTAATCCAATAGACTGACTCAAATCCCATCTCTAATATCATAGGCTACTGTGAAAAAATAAAACGTGGTGGTGTGTTTGTTATTTTAATAAATGATCATTGCCTTAAGAAACTAGAATTACTGTCTCGTGGTTGTCTTCCTCCTCCACTCAGGCTAGTTTCAGGTTACATCCCTGAGCCTGTGTGAAATTTTGTCATAATTGCTGTGTGAAGTCATGAGTAATTCAGAGGGCCAAAACCTTGTTTTGTGAGGTCAACCTGACCTTGACCTTTGACCTAATCAGTTGAAATCTAATCAGTTTATCCTTGGGTCCTCGCGGATGTTTGTGCCAAATTTGAAGAAGTTCCGTCGAGGCGTCACTGAGATATCGTGTCCGTGAGGATGGGATGTATGCACGTACGTATGCTTCCAGCTCTGGCTGCTTACTGCTCTGGACATGGACGCCATGATGAGCACCATCTATGCATGACACTCTCGATATTGAGATCGGTCCAGTCTGACCATAAGGAGGAGGAGACTCACATGCTTATTGTGGAGGGCTTCCTGCTTTACACCTATGGACATTTGATCGACCCGCTGCACCAACATTACCATATGAAATATGCAAAAACAGGAAGCTCTAGGAACTACGTGGAGCCAGACTCCCCCGATCTGTTTGATGGCCATGTCAGGCCCATGTATTTTTTAAACACAAGAACACAAGCAGTGGGAATTTTTGGAGGAAGGAAATGAATTATGACACTGAATTCACAGTTTTTGAAGACCTTGCAGGCCAATTAGAAGGGGGGGGGGCAGTTATATAATAAAAAATTACGAAATAAGCAGATTTGGCCATCAAGCCTTATTTTCTCGCCACAAAACAGCGATATACTACACAGCCCCAGTACATGTTCCTGATCATCTGCAGCAGCAAGCCCGGACCCTCCTGGCACCAACATCTGGCTGTCACCAGCATTAAAGACGTCACTGGGACAACAAACGCTGTGTGACCTCTGTAAGTTTCTGGAGGTTTTCCTACTACCACCACACTTTTGAACATTTGAACCCTTGCATTCTAATTCACATACTTTGCACCAAACAATCCTTTCTTAAGAGGGCAAGTAAAATCTGTCAAAAACAAACAAACATTGAACATTCTTCATTTTACTCTTGTGCTTTGAAACAAAAAGTCTTTTGTATACGCTGACAGAGAATCCCAATTTACACTGGCCTTTAAATTAACAGTAGCCTGCAGTGCACAGAAATTAAGTCATTGAAAGATTAAAATAACAATCCCATAAATCCATATCTACAGGAAAGCCCACATATACACGCCTAAAAGATTTTTAAAAATTCAGTGTATTTCAAAAGAGTTGAAGACTTAAACCAGTCATCTCTTTATTACTTTCCATTTACCACAGAGATGCCTGTTATAGAGATAACAGAGATGCATGTGTGCTATTGCTAAATCGATGTGAAGTCATGAAATGTGTTTTTAATCCCACCCACTATACCATCACCTTTAGATGGACGCCGTCCAGCAGTATCAGGGTGAGCGGGGCCCAACAGTACCGCTCAGAACTGCCAGAATCAAAGAGGTAGATACTAAGTTACACTCAGCACTAACAATGTATGTTTTTATAGTCAGTCAAGTGAAATACACAGTCAATTCCCTGGGCATTGTGTGGTTGCAACACACTTTAGCAGTAAATAATCACTGCTTATGCAGCCTGTTTTATTATTGCAGGATGAAGCAAAGATCAAAAAACTGCCTGTGGAGGGAGGCCAATCTGGTACAGATTCATGCAGGCATGCCTGTTAAATTAACCCACATGAGGGTAAAAAAATCCTCACCATATGGTTTTGGACTTCACTGAGGTCCGTGTAAGTAATGCATTTACAAAATGGCTTAATTTAGTGTAGTGATTTAACCTTTATGAGTAGTATTTTTTGGGGAATCAGGTGGATTGGTTCAGAATTAGAATCAGAAAAACTTGAATGATCCCTGCAGGGACGTTGCTTTCTTAGAAGTGAATCAAAAGTCAGTTAGGAGAGAGAGGTAAAGTAGCTAAAACGTAACAATAACAACAAAAACTAATATAAAAAAAACCTACCCTGAAACACTTTACAGAAGCCACACATCGTCACCAGGTGATCAGTGGTTGCACTAGTCACCTGGTGACACCCTGGTGACATCCCCTGTCTTTCATGTTCATGAGAGTTGTAAAGTTGGACATTTTAACATGGGAGTCTGTGGGGATCGACTCACTGCTGGAGTCAGCCTTAAGCGGCAAATCGAAGAAGTGAAGCTTTTGATACTTCTGTGTTTGCTTCACTTTTCAGACTCGGAGGTGCCGTTTGATTGGGACACAGCTATTGTGTTCAACTCTGTTTCTAGTCTGGAGGTTTTGTTTCTTGACCTGTTTGACTCTGTGATGTCACTGTGTCCAACAACGTGAAGCATCTTCATTAAGCATAAGTCCAAACTGCACCACAGTGAATGGACTGACCTCCTGTCACTGTCATGTCATTACCTTCCTGTGATGTCATACTCATTTGAAACCAGTGTTATAATGGAGGAAAACAGGTCTGTGTGTCTATGTAAAGTGAACCTGCTTCTTCCACTGGTACATCAAGCTGCACAAACATGAGATGTTGAACTTGGAGTGAAGGACAACAGTGAAAGTACAGGTGTAGTGTGATGTCATGGTGATGTAGTTAAAGCTGCAGATTATGTGCACATTCTGCTAAATTAACTTTAAACTACTATTGGCTGTATATTTGCTTCCCATAACTAGCTGTCAGGTTTGTTGTTAGTGATAATTCTTTAAAAGACACAGTTAATCAGGTTTTTATTGGCTCACAGCTCTAAATGAGCATCACATGTCTGCTCAGGTTGATAGGGTTGTTAATCAATAGCGATGACTCATCTATTTCCTGGCCGGGTGCTGGAGCTCCCACCCACTGGAATTTCAACACACTCCGGTTCCCAGAGTATGTTGAGCTGCTCAGCCGCGGAGGACGGTCAGATGAGTGAGGGAGCTGAGTTACAACACTTTGAGTTACAAACCCTTGTTCTCCAGCCAAGAGAGCAGCCAGATGACTCCACTGCTGCCTCATGTGTTAGCTCTGATAGAGGTTACAGTGTATTTTTAGTGTAGAAGTCCAATCTATGAAATGACTCCTCAGAGAGAAATAGATCAGCTCCACTGAACTCTGCTTTGATTTGGGTTTGCTCCAAATTTAATCATAAATGCTTATAAAATACACTGGGCTCCAATTTTAGAGGAATGTATTTCTAAAGCTACTGAAGCCACAGGACTTTATATAATACAGCAGTAAAAATATTTTACCGCTCACTGTAATCCAAGCATTACTGTTAGAGGCGAGCATTCAATCTGTGTTTCAAAATCCTCTGCAACAAAGAAAAAAAGAATTAATATAATTATTCTGGTTGACAGAAAAAATGTAAAACTGGATCTGAAGCTCATTTACTCTTACTTCCTGATTGAGAAATCTGGATCAGGCTTTATGCCCCGCCCACCACCTGCTGGCTCCAGGTGGACAGGTGAAGGAGCAGAGAGTAGATGGTGAGAGGAGGAAACATCAGAGAGACTCAGCCACATGTTTGAGCCTCAGTCAGACCCAGACTCAGATGAGACCAGAACCAGAGACTAGCAGATGGATCAGAGCGGTTAGCGTAGTTAGCATCTTTTATTTGTTTATGTTGTTTCAAGGTTTCAGGTTTGTTTAGCCCCACCCCCTGCCCCCACAAGTTGACAGGATTGGTTCCTTAGGTTTGTGACATATGAAACCCTGGATGTCTCAATCTGTATTTATTACTTCACTGCAGTTCCAATTCAGTCATGGTGCTGACTGATTAGTTCACTCATCATGCGTCTTGTTTTATATAAAAACGCATCAAATGGACGTTAACAGGGTTAAACACTTGATTTTCATCAGAGGGGTCTTTAAGTGTAATGTAAGTGTAACTGTCGTGGTGGATAATAGACCTGATGATTAATGTAGATCTGACTCCAGCTCTCCTGCTGCTCAGGTCACAGTGACAGTCATCTGTCCTCAGTGTTCCTTGGAGTGATAACATGTGATGCAACCTGATGTTTCTGTTGCAGCAGATGGCACATGTCAGTCTGACAGCAGCACTGGTTATGTGAGAGAGTTTAAAATGAAGTGGGTGAGCTCCTGAGAGAAAATATAGGACATTATAATTCATTGCTTAAGCCAGCGGCTGTGCCAAAACAACCAAGTTTAGAGGGCTATAAACAGAGCCGGACATGCAGCGCTGAGGGAGTCGACACAGAGTTCAGGGGAGCCTGCCAGCATCACTATTTCACCCTTCACTGTTTCATCCAGCCACAGAGCTGTGAATCATGATGAGATCTCCTCGCTCAGTGACTGTGGAGACTTCCATCAACCACCACACAGTCTGCACTCTCCTGGACTCTCACACCCTCCCTCCCCCTTTCTCTCCTTGGCCTATTTACCTGATTAACATCAGAACCAACAGTGAGCGTGGGGGTCAGAGTGTTAATGCAGAAAATGCCTACCACACTTTCCACTGGGTCGCACTTCCCTCACAGGGTGGGGTGGGGTGGGGGGGTCGCAGGGTCCATCGGGGGCGGGTGCAAGCGGACCGTGGCCCCCGTGCGTTGCATGAAAGTCAGTCGAGCATAATCAGTCATCCCACACAGTACAGAAACATGCCCGCCGTTAAGTTGTTTACATATCCCCACAATGACTCTGGAGTGGGGTAATAAGTGCAAATCAATGAGAGCAGAGGGAGAGATCTGGGTGAACGCTGCAGCCCCTGATGCAGACCAGGCTGACAGTACCTACCCAGAAGATGGATTAGTGCACCTGGCAAATTACATCGCTCTAATTGTGCACTGCAAAGTGCATGACAATGTATCACTGTAGCTTTAATCTCAGATAAACACAGGGCTGATGGTTGATGAGGGAAACAGAGGGAGGACAGGCCTCAAGTTCAACTCTGGGAATTCATTTCTTATTCAATTAAAGTGTGATGAGACGTACGGACGGATCAGGCCAGTCACAGCTTGGCTCTTATTGTTTGTAGATTTGACATCGTAACATTGTATTCACCGAGATAACGACAGATCACGGCGTTCAAGAGACATGAGCGGTCAGATGATCACAGGCTGTGAACGAACGCAGGTTGAACCAGAGACCGTCAAGTGATGGGGTCAGACCGGGTGTCAACATGTTGATGTTCAGACTCATCAGTACTGAGTAATCTCCACTACATTATTACATGAGTACTCAGTGACTAGCTCGCACGGACATAAACCACAAAGTCCTCAGAAGCACCTCTGTAGTAGTTCCAGCTGCAGGAGGTGTCTTCAGGACCACATTTTACCATGATGACACAGACTCATGAGCTGAAACAGCACCAGCCTCCCGTCATGGACGGTATCAAAAGTTAGTCAAAGTTATTTGGAGGAGAAAACAAACACAACAGTGAAATTATTTCACAAACGTTTGCAAACATCCTTCACAGTTTATAAATCCACTTCCTGCTTCAACTTCAACCCACTGAGTTTATATGCCTCAAACAAACTGGTTCAAGTGTCACCCAAACACATGAAAAGTGTTTGTACATGTTCCTACTGGCCACAGAGGCGGGGCAAAACCCTGCTGTCGGGGGCGACCCGGTAGCTCACCTGGTAGAGCGTGTAGCATGTTGCCGAGGCTGAGTCCTTACCACAGTGGCCCTGGCTCGAGTCTTTCCCTCTCTCTCCCTGACTTTCCTGTCTATCTATACTGTTGCTATAGAAATAAACCAGAAACGCCCTCAAAAAGAGAAATCTTCAAAAAAAAAAAAATCCTCCGTCAGGTGAGATGCGATGAATTATGGGTAACGGTGCACACTTTCATGGTGTCGCACTCTGCTGCTCGCACAAAACCAACAGACGTCTCCGTGTGAAGACTGGAAAAAAGAAAAGGTGTCAGCAGTTGGATCTTTGATTCATGTCACAGTCATCACCTGCACAGGTGAAAGAATTTTTCCCTGAAGACGATCGAAATGATCTTCAATAGAAAACAACTGGACCTGGCCGAACAGAAGTTCACCTGGAGCTGATGTGACTCCTGTGACAGATGTGCGCTGCTGTTACCACTTTATAAGAACTCTATGTATCAGTATTAACTAGACATGTGAGATTCGCTTGAAGCAGTTGTCATGTACATTAGTTTTATTCATAACTGCAGTTATTGTCATTGAAACATGTTTGATGTTTAGTTGATTGATGTTTAATTTGTGATCACCGTTTTCTGTTAAATCGAATTTGAAATAAGTTCAGGTTTTTGTTTGTCTCTTTCTCGACCCATGGGTGCTCAGATGGGCCCAAGTTTATTTACTATTCACACGACGCGGGTGCTGGACAGTAAAATGAACTGTGTCAGTCTGAAACTAGTAAAGAGGCTTGTGTTTCATGTGAGTTAGAGCCCTCAGTTTTTTGGGACAGTCGTGGGAGAACAGCCTGTGTTCTCTACACCAGAGTCCGGTCAGAACTCATCATGAGTTCTCTGCAGTTACAGAGTCTCTCTTTAACAAATGAAGGAGATTGAAATTCAAACAAAAGAAAAGACAAAAAGGGAATTACACAAAGTAGACAGAAAAGTCAGAAACATCCTAATCAGCACTAACAAACAAACAAACTCTGATTCTCTTCAAACAGTTCACATAAAATCCAGCGCCTCCACAAACACTCTTCCTCCCTCTAACTCCTCATCATACAGTGGGCTCTCAGGTTTCTGGGGCCTCTTCCTACTGCATGGTAATCACAGCAGGGTCAGCTGAGGTCAGGCCTGTCAGCGTGGCTCCCAGGAGAAGCTCTGAGGGCCAAGAATCCAAAGTATTTCTGAGTCCTACTGGGGCTGAGTCTGAGACCAATTTGAGAGGGACTGTAGCACAGGAAACTAATCAGCTAAATGCATGGAGGTGGAATTAGTTTGGTTTTAACCGCTTCACATCGAGAGGGTTATTATTTAAGAACAGCATACCTCTCTGTTGTCTCATGTGAGCGCATGAACACAAACATGGTGTATGTGCTGCAGTGTTGGAGGGTGATACTGCCTGCACATGGACTACGCATGTAAACCATTATATACGTGGTGAACCGGTGGTGCTTTAGAGAAGGTCGTCAGTTGGGAGAACAACACAACTGTCAATACCTTCACTCTACAATCGCTGTGCCTCTGATCAGGTCTACAGAAAGCATTTTGTGGCTCTGCGCCCCCCCATCGTCTGAAGTCCTAGCACCGGATGTTGGTAGATGATTTGACTATTATCTCTGACACGCTGACACGACCGTCTAAGTCAGCGGTTCCCAACCTTTTCCAACTCAAGGTCCGCTTGAAAATCTCAAAAATGTTGGCCGCCCACATCTGACCTCCGAACATTATAGAGGCCAAATAATTTGTTCCTCAGAGCACTTTTCACTTTAATGATAATGATGGAACATTCGGGACTGAACTGACAGCTGGGAAACATGTAGGAAGCTACATTTCTATCACTTGTCGCCATCTGTGTCTTGATTTTTTCCTTTTAATTCTTCCTGTTGGTAACCAGCTATCCATTTTGATCCTGCAGTTTTTGCCATGGACGTCAACTGTTAGTGCAACTGTAGCTTATGATGAAATCTACTGTATGATATATGGTTTTATGTCTATATTTATTTTATTATTTTTTATATGATGTGTATTGGTTGTGACTTCTGTTGCAAATCAAATTGCCCCTCACGGACAATAAAGACTTTCTAATCTAATCTAATCTATATGTATATATATATATATATATATGTATGCCTACATTCGTATATACATATTTACATTTCTTTTAAAAACTGTACCATTTTACAACCCACCTGCAATGCCTTCCTTGGTCCATATGTTGGGAAGCACTGGTCTAAGTCATCTAATGATGACTGTGAAGACTGTTGTTGTTGTGCTGTTGCTATAGTAACATGGTTCTGTGGAACGTGATAACTGCTATTGCCATTTCTGTCATTATGCTATGTAAATATAAGACAAGTGATGTTAAACACATGATTATTGATTCATTTTCATTCAGATTCATGGTGTGACTTGTAGCCGGGGCCCGGGGCAGTCACCTGGATCTCACTGTTCGCGGCTGTGTCAGCGCCCTGGGAGCACTCAGCTCTGAGTGTTGAGCTCCACAGTTCAGACAGCCCCGCACCTATGTTTTCACCTCCACATCGAGCTCCGACCTCCATTCATCACAGCTGAGTGCTGGCCTGAGCTGGTGACACACTGGGACTGCAGCTGTCGTCTAGATCGTACATTATGTCAGTTAAAGCTGTTTCTTATGAGCTGGATGACAGATAGTCCTTTAATTGTCTTGTTATTTTTCTCTCCTCATGTGAGAAAACATGAGCCTGTACATGGGAACGTGGACTGTTGCTGTGTTTGGATAGAACAATGTGAACGTCTCGCAGAGCGTGTGTGAGCACTGTTAATGTGGTGATATACAGGAAGCTGACAGCACGGTGACGTGGATCCAGGTCATGTAACATAGAAGGCTTCATGATAAATAAACAGCTTCATCGGTGTGTGGCACTGAGTCTCTCAGGACCGTTGTGCTGTGAGCTCTGACACAGGCAGAAGGTCAGAGGTCAGCACCTCCTCAGTTTATCATCAGGATGTTTCAGTGTAATGCAGCAGAGCCTAATCCTTTCTAATCTATAATCTATAGTCCACTGGTGACCTGACATTACCTGAGTTATGATCTGCTGAAACGATGAAACCGTGAATCTGATCTTTCATCAATGAAAACTGCTGAATATCTCCTGTCACCAGCTCTCTCTTCTCTCAGTCCTGTTTTATAGACCTGTCACAGGTGTAACTAATGACCATAATGATGTTCCACTCAAGTGTCCCAGGGAGCCATGACAGAAGCTGTGTCCCAAATGGGGCTGCATTTGAAGGCCGAATGTGTCACAGCGGGGAATTAGACCATCCTGTTTCAATGGATCCTTCAAATGTGGCCGAGAAACGTGTCCTGCAACCTATCCCAAGATTCATTGCGTGCCGGTAATGAAAGCAATCAAAACTGACAGAGAACTCGAGGATTACACTTTTGAATGTAAGTACTTGGTTCAGCTCAGATCAACAGCACAACTGTTAAAACCAAGGGCCTTAAAACCTCAAGTTTTGTGTGCGAAGTATGTGACCCCTGAATTGGGACACAGTTAGTGACAGTGAGCAGTATGAATAAGACCAGGACCAGGACCCTGATCCTGAAGCAGCTAAATGGAATAAGACAAGGTCAGACCTGATTCAGACCTGATCAGAGATCAGTCACTCTTTAATACACCTGTGTTTACATGTTAAAATGGACACCACCTAACTTTACTTCATCATGGCATTCACACACATTTCCTCCTGCTTCCAGTCTTTGTGCTAAGCTAGGCTAACCATAGATCTGACATGGACAGTATTGATCATCAGACTGTGGGTCATCTGTAATTTACAAACAGTTGGACTATTTTCTCTTTTATCCTGTCTCGTCTGTGCGGCTATAGATGTGATTATGTTTTATGACAGTTTGTATGAGGGTGAAGAGGTTTACATTTGTCTCTGAAGGCAGCAGCAGCAGCAGCTACTGGTGTGATGGGAAGCCACAGAGCTGGACCCAGGTTCACTTGTCATTTACAGGCTCAACCTTAACTCCAATGTTTTCCAGATGTTACAGATGTTATTGCCACATTATTGCTGCTGGTGGAGCCCCAGCTGTGAAACGAACCACAGCAGCCCAGCCTCAGTTCTGGTGGTGGAGGTAGTTGTTTCTACTGGCTGCAGGCCACAGACCGTTACAGGCTTCATCTGATGGATCAGTGTCAGGCTCCAGATCTGAGGCTGGATGATAATGGAATTCATTTTCTATAATTTCCATTCATAAAACTATTAGTCAATGACGAAACTTATACAACCAGAGAATATATATAAAGAACAAATAAATATATAATCACTCTCCATCAGCCATTGTTTGCTTTCTCCTCCTTCTTCCTTTTTGTTAACCTCTAAGCTACTAATCCTGTCTATCTGTACAGGGTTGGAATTTGCAGTAAAATGTTTGCAGTAGATGTTTATGTGTACCAGCAGCAGAGACGGATGTATTTGTTGACTTTTTATGTTGTCATATATTTAATAATGATAAAAAAAAGGCTCTGTAATTTCCTAAAACAGCTGGTCCCTGCAGTTTTAAGCATATGTTACTCTAACAGAAGAAAATATTGCATTAGTTGGGGACTATTTTCCGAATGATGTATAATCAAACTACATTTATTGAATTGAATCTGAAGTGTTAATATTAACATTAACATAAATAAGTAATTGTAGAAAATATAACACTGAGCTTCGGCTGTTGCCTGGTAATTCTATCAGCTGCATCAGGCCCATTCAAACAAGCTCCCCCAGATTTACCTTTAGAAACGTTCAAATATAAAATATTATTCATACTGTGGCTTAAATACATGATGGTTATTATTCACTGAGAGATGGGCTTTCATGTTGCCCAGTATGGCTAGCTATGTGGCCCCTCCTGAGACTAGGAAGGGCTCCTGATCTGTAGATGACATCACGAGATGTAAACCTACATTGAGATGGTTTTTAGTTCTTAAAAGCACAAATAAATTCTTATGGATCAACACTTCAAATAAAACACAGGAGAGGAGGAAAATATGGAGCTTTAATCTCCCATTAAAACTTCAGAATGTGTGTACAGACACATAGGGGAAAAGCAAAGGCAATAGGGGAAAAGCGTTTGTTGTTTTTTTGTTTTTTTAATTAAATTTCAATTTTTATTTATTTGTCTTTATATATACTTATTTATTCTTATTTTATTTCCACATTTCTTTTCTTTTTATAGACTTAATCTTTTTTGGCACTACTATGACTCCACAGAAAACTAATGAACTATAAAGGATCATTTTGATGATAAAGTTTACATTTTCTAATTAATTTAAAAAATGAAAAACAAACTCTAACTAATCACAAATCATAATAACGTGGCCGTTAAACAACGGCCGCATAAAGGAAAATAAAACAGCTACTAAAGTCATCTGAATGCTGGAAAGTCTATTTTACGAGCGCACACAAAGGGAACTGTGGTCTGCTGTGAACTCTGGGTAATGAAGTGTTTCTATGTTGTTGTGCACTCATGTATCAGGTTAGCTTTTAACGCTCCGAACTCTAACGGCAGTAGATGAACAGTCACAATGATGAAGGGAAAGACGGTGATAGTGACTGGAGCCAACAGCGGGATCGGGAAGGCCACCGCAGCGGGGATAGTGAAGCTCCAGGGCCGTGTGATCATGGCCTGCCGGGACCTGAGCAGGGCTGAGGAGGCGGCCCGGGAGATCCGAGAGGAGACCGGTGCAGACAGTTCACAGCTGGTCCTCAAACAGCTGGACCTGGCCTCGCTCACATCTGTACACACTTTCTGTCAGGACATAATGAAGGTAGCTGGACGGATTTCTGTCGCTGATCAGAGTTTGTTTCACAGACAAGTCTGCTTAAAATGAACGTCAGACCAAACTTCATTCGGAAATTGTGCATTTCTATAAATATGACTGTGTTATCTCTGAATCCTTCATCCGTTAGAATCCAACAGTATATTTCCTCATTGAAGAAGCTCCACTTTTTAATTCGGCTTAGGTTTGATTTCACAAATATCACTTATGTAATAACAATTTCAGATTAATCAGCCTGCAGTTCCTGTCTTCACACTTTACACGTTAGATTAAAAGTTATGTATTTTTTTATATTTGAGTAAAACAGCTGCTGCTCAAAGGATTATTTAACAGCTGAATTGAATAACATCACTCATCGATTCGCAAAAGCGCATATGAAGCAGTTTTTATTTTTGTTATTAATGTGTCTTCCTTCATTTATCAAGACAGGAACATTTTTTAATGGAGTTCTCACAGCTCAGGAGTAACAGTAAAATTTGTGGATGTGCAAACACTAATAGATTCACTGTGCCATTTCATTTATTCACTATTTCTATTATATTTAGCGGTAGCAGTCATTAATAATAATAATACTAGCAGCTTTCAGTGCTTTTGTAGTTTGTACCTGAATCTCCACCATAACTGTAGTCCAGACAGTATTTAGAATTAATGTCACTAAATAAAACAGTGATGCGGATGAGCATGTTTTTACCTTAAACCAGGTGGCCAACAAGGGCAAACTTGCTGCAACAGCCCAAAACACTTGCATTAGGAGAAATGAGCTGCAGGTTCGAAAAAAAACATGCGTAAATACAAAACAAATACAACAACAGAAACTTCCTGCAGGAATTCAAAACAAAAACATGAACAGCAAACACGCTGCAAACACGGAAACGATGTAAAAACAAACAAACATAAACCTCCAAAACAAATGCAACAGAAAAAACGCTGCATATCCAGACAACACAAGGGAAGAGCGCCAGGCCTCTTGGGGGGAGCGCTCAGTGGAACACCCCTAGCCTGTCCTCCTGTAGCCACACGCAACACGACTAGATGCTACTGATTGTTATATAGATGATATGTCTGTTGTTTTGTTTTATTTTAAAAAGGTATCAAGTCTCCTTGATAACATGAGAAGCTCTATGGTTACTGACTGGCCTTGTGTCATTTTATTTTAATGTGACATGAATAATTAGTAGGATACCTGTAATTATTAAAGCATCATGTAGACTACACAGTGTAGCTTTAGTATATGATACAGACTCACACTGTTTGTCCTCTAGTGCAGGTTTTACACTGACTGTGCGTTCACAAAGTAAGCCTTTTGTCTGTAGCTGAGTGTCTCTGTGCTGAACAGGAGGAGCCTCGGTTGGATGTTCTGATCAACAACGCTGGGATCTACCAGTGTCCCTACAGCAGGACAGAGGACGGCTTCGAGATGCAGTTTGGGGTCAACCACCTGGGCCACTTCCTGCTCACCCACCTGCTGCTGGACCTCCTGAAGCGATCCGCTCCCAGCCGCGTGGTGGTGGTCTCCTCCAAACTCTATAAGCACGGACACATTAACTTCGAGGACCTGAATAGCGAGCACGCCTACGACAAGGCGTTCGCCTACAGCCGCAGCAAACTGGCCAACCTGCTGTTCACCTGCGAGCTGGCCCAGCGGCTGGAGGGCAGCGGGGTGACGGTGAACGCTCTGACTCCAGGCATAGTGAGGACTAACCTGGGGAGGCACGTTCACGTCCCAGTGTTAGCTAAGCCCCTGTTCAGCCTGCTCTCCCGGGGCCTGTTCAAGAGCCCGGAGGAAGGAGCTCGGACCTCAGTGTATCTGGCCTGCAGCCCAGAGGTGGACGGCGTGCAGGGACAGTGCTTCGCTGAGTGTAAGCCTCAGGTCCTGCTGGACAAGGCCACAGACCGGGACGTGGCCAGTAAACTGTGGGACATCAGTGAAGTCATGGTGGGCATCACCATGTGACCATCAAACAGTATATCCTCAGGGTTATCATGACAGAGACACGTCCATCATCTGAAATCATAAAAATCATAAATATTCAGTTCCCGCTCTGGTCAGAAGAAGAATGATTCTTTCTCCTCCATCAAGGTCAGATCACAGGCTGTAACTTCAGTGGTGGTTTACTAGAGTCACACACTGGTCTGGTTGCCATGGTATCACCTGACAACAGTTGTCATGGCTGCAGGTCAAAGCAGGGAGCTGACTGACACTCTTCATCTTTACCTGATGATCAGCAGTTTGTTCTAATATAGAATAAATCCAGATTCTGAACCAGTGATTGGATCCTGTATGACCACAGTGCCTCCTCCCGAAGCTGAAAAGTTTGTGTCAATTCAAATTTGAGAATTTTTGTATTTTATTTTTGTGTTTTGATTTTGATCAACTTGATTGAAGAGTTTTCTGTGTCATTGCTTCGTTTCAGTGCAGCAGTGTGTCGATCAGTGTAAGAGACAGACTGAAATAAAGTCATTGCACCGACTGATTTTTCTATGCTGAATAAAAAACATATTTATTTATTTATATTGTTCATACAGTTCATACACAGAGGTCATTCTGCTTTACATACAGTTGATAAAAGACAAAGAAACGTGTTCACATTGAGTTTTTACTCCTCTGCACCGGTGGCCGTCAGAGCTGGAGGCATATTGTTTTCAGGTTGTCTGTCCCATTCTTGTGGACGTGATATCTCAGTAACATCCTGACGCAAGTTCTTCAGATTTTGCACAAACATTCACTAGGACTAAAGGACGAACTGATCGCATTTTGGTGGTCGAAGGAGTCAGAGTTCAAGGTCACGATGCGACACAATATCTCAGTAACATATTGAGGGAATTTCATTAAATTTAGCACTAATGTTCACATGGACTCAAGGATGAACTGATTTGATTTTAGTGGATAAAGTTAAGCTATAAACCAACTACACCACGGTCACATGACTTCACCGTCACCACCACTAAACTTCAACTAATTTGATTGAGCTCTTATCTTTTCTATAAAAGCCTTTCCTCTGACACGGTTAGAACCAGTTTGTTTAAACCCAGCGAGGCTGTGAAGGTGGACTGGTGAGTAGATCTGATTTCATGTTCAACGTGATGACGTTTAACTTCTTTTAAGGGACGTAAAAGCTTAAAGAATTCACCACTGGGATATTTACTGACATATTTTATGTCGTAGAATAAAACATGAGCTTGTGTTAACCACAGACCTTATTTCAGTCATCTAACTAAAACACATTCAGCAAAGCCAGACACTTTGGGATGAGGGAACAGGAAGTGATAAAATACCACTAAATTCCAGGTTCAAGGACTCATTCCTGCAGAACTCTAATACAGACCACAAAACAAAACAAATCACAGATTGTTGTTTTTTTTAAATGAATCATGGGACTGCTGCTGATTAGCTTTCAGTTTCTCCTCAGATGTTAACTTGACGGGGTCCTCTGTTGGTGGCCCCTCCACAGAAGCCTCCTCTTGCTCCCTCTCGTCATTTACAGTAAAATGATCACATGTAGCACACGTGTTATTTCCTCCGCTGTGTTGTTCTCTGGATGTTGGACTGCAGTCAGCCACTGAACCCCAGAATCAAACCAGCTCTTCAGGGGTTCGTTAGGCCTCAATCAGCCATGCTGGTTGCTCAGAGAGAGGTCATTAGCTGGCGGTGTTTTCTCTCCCAGTCACCCACAAACAGAGCACCTCTCCCTACATGAAGTGGTAGTGAGACCCCCGGGACACATAATGATTTTCCCACCTGTATTCTTCATTAGGACATTTTCTGGATCATTTATAGAGAGCTGGAAACGCAGAGGCAGCCTCTTTATCAAATTCATCTCACACTAAATGCTCCTGGGGCATTTTAATGGCAGCTCCATGCTATTTATTTTACAAATAACTCCAATTAGAGCAATTACAGAGTTTAATGTCCTTAATCTGCGCAGTAATACTGATACTGCCGAGCTAATGTAGAAGTGAGGCCCTCACTCAGGCTGCTTCACTTCAACACATGATGGTTCAATTAAAACAGCATCAGTCTGTCGTTTCCTCGGCTTCTGTTGGACTCTGCTCACAGAGCTCAGGCCTTCTAATAAACTCCCACAGTGCACTGCTCCCACTGTACAAGACCAACTGTCCTGACAGTGTCACTCCATTCTGGTCTAGACTGAAATGTTAGAACTACCTTTGGATGCGTGGTCATGAAGTTTGGATCAGACGTTCATGTTCCCCACAGGATTAACTGTGATAACTGTGGTGATCATTTGTTGTGAGCTTCAGGAGCTACATCTGAATCTTAATTTCTCCAACGCTGGTTTATGATCAAATACCTGCAAAGAAACTGGTGATCAAGTGGTGGGATTTCCTCTTCTTTTATGCCTTGTCCCTGTTTGTTTACGGGGACAAAGGTGTCACTGACACTGAAAACAGGAGGGGACTGCATGCTAACTAGCGATATAACATGCAAACCAGCATTCTGGACAAACTTGTTAGCTGTCTAACACAGGGAACACTCATTTATTGTGTAGCAGCCCATCTGGAAAAGTCCCAGGTCTCCCAGTGGCCACTCTGTCACTGTTAAACTATTTGCTGCTATTAGAAGGAGTCTAAATTCAGCTTCATTATTTTTCATGAACTAATTGCTCAAAATACCAAAGACCCTGGTTCAAAACTGTAAAGCTGATGAGTTCAAATTATTTCTATGACATGAACCTGATCAGAACCTCACTCCAGTCCCAGACAGTTCTCTGTGCTACACCTGAACCATCTCCTAAGCTAAGGCCTAACCACAACTGCAAAGGAGGGAAACACTCTCAGAAGTCATGCTGCTCCACAGCCTGCTGCTGCTGCTGCTGCTGCTGCTGCTGCTAATGACATGAGCTGAAGGAACCTGACATCACAGCTGATGTGAGACATGATGGTGCGACCGAGGCCACAGCACTCTGCAGCAGGACAATTACGGAGGGTGATGGAGATCTTAAAGGAATGTGCAGAAAGGTTTTGGTTGAACATATCAAGATGTCAGATAGTTTCACACTGTAACTCTCAGACAGAGCTGCAGCCCTGAGAGAGAGTACAGACCTCAGAGCAGCAGTGGTTCAGATGGAAGGAGCTGCGGCTGAGAAACATGACAGTAAATAATGTCTGAGGAACAGTCAGGATATCTACAGCCTCTCTTCACCAGGGTTTACAAACAAGATATGACAGATATCGATGCTTTTAAAAGTCTGGTGTGTTTCAGCCCTAAGAAACCGCATAAATTTTACATTAGTAGCGATTTTCTAAAGTATAACATGATTTATATAATGTCACCATGTTTGTTTCATATATCCAGGAAACAATGTTTACTCAGTACACCTCAGTATGATGAAATCCAACTATAAGATTAATGTGAAACTTACAGTGAGGTCATTAACTACAGTTATCCTCATGTCTGTTTTTCTTGTTGACATCACTACAATATACAGTGAATATTTGTACACACAGTTACTATGTTAACTTACAGGACACAACAACAGCACAGCGTACTCTGGATAAAGTTTAACATTGGTCTAAATGATGTTGTTTTGCAGTAAATTTCCTACAACATTCACCAGCTCTGGTTTGGTCCTTTAACTGTAAGCAGCATTGTGAAGACCATGTGGTTTGTGCTGAAAGCTCGCTCCTCATCAGGTCTACTGTTCATTCAGTCTGTCCATATACACTCCTTCTGTGAGTTTGTGTTGTTGTGTTAGGGAATGATGAATGGATGAAGCTCAGAGAGGAGCGGTAATCAAATATTGATATAATAATATATTTAATAATATATCATAATAATCAGAAATATTAACACACTGTGAACAGCTGTTGCACTGCCTCCGGTGGTGACAGTGAGTGACAGGACTTGGATCATGCTCCTGCCTCAAAGTCTGTATTAGATCTTCACATTTGGTTTAAAGCTCAGCTCTGCTGTTGTTCTGCAGCAGGGTTAGGGCTAGGGTTAGATTCAAGACTTAAAACTTTATTAACACCTCAGTGGAGCTGTCTGCAGTTTGGTTGTCAGGACGTCAGTGCACTGCTGACATGTGAGAGGTGCAAACAGGAATAACCACAAACTATTCTAACTGCAAAATATATAAAAGGGTGAAATAAATACATAAATAAAAGCAGTGTTACCACAGGATGTTATCAGCATTATGACGAAACTCCAGGCTATAGTTTATTTTTATTTCCCACATTCATGCCTGGATCTTGTATTACAACCTCAGACACCCCTAATTTGGACCATACCACATTAGCTAATCATGTAGTCTGCATGCCTCCTTTGTGTTGTACAAGCAAATTACATAAGAGTAATAGCAGTAGCTAACTATATAGCTATATAACTATATACACCCTTTCATTTCCATTGTTAGCTTGACATCTCATTACCAATATAAAATGGTCTAATGTTAGCAAACACTGGTGTTCATTCATGAGCAGTGAGACAATGGAGGATTAGTTGTTGTAGAGATATGTTTTAGGATCAATAAGTAGTTTATTATTTCATGTTAATGGTCTTTGTGTGTCTGTGGAGGTTTAGTTAGTCTTTTACCTTTTTGATATTAACTTCTATAATATTAACTTCTATAATCTTTGTTTTCACTCAGGGACTCAGAAGTTTTACCGGAGAGAAGTGGACTGTGGTCTCCTGGTCTGATCCCCAGTTAATTTGGGTAAGTAACAGAGAAGAACCTGCTCTGTGTGTGGATGAGTTGTAGCACTATCAGGTCTTGGCTCCTGTCTTCTTTACTTTCAGCAGGACTTCTTTATCTTTCACCTTGTTTCCTAACAGCAGCTGGAGCAGCACCAGGCCTACACCAGGCTTAAGGAAAACAGCTGACTGTTTAGTTTGGCTCAGTTCATCCAAATGTGTTCAGTGCTGCTGTGGCCTCAGACCACGACGCTGAACTCCTCAACTCTCCCAAAATACACAACCGATTATTGTCTGCTGGTTTTTATTGTATGATAATTAGAAAGGCAGTGATTGGTCACTGATAATGTAGATGTCTGGATTTACACACAGAGACGTGGTTTGTTTTCACTTAAACAGACGATGTAGGCTAGTCTATGGGTATTCTGTAAGCTTTATTAGTTAAAGGTCTGTTTGAGTTAGTGTAGTTGTGTGACTATAGTCTAATATTATTTTTTAAAAAGCATTAAGACCCCAGTTCCATATGTAACACATACACATGAGATGATATCCATCTTCTCATCTCACTCTCAGTATTTCCTCAAAATGCTGAGCTATTCCTTTAATAAACAGTGTCATGGTCTGCTCTGAGGGGATATTGATTTCCTGTTTTACTTTGAAATTACTTCCCTTGAGTGTCTCATGGTTGCTACTCCTCACTTCTTATCTCTGTCCAGTTTCCCCTCTATTGTGATTATCTGGCCTAAGGCCATACACCTGTGTCTTGTTACCTGCTCCCCTTGTTATTTAGTCTCTATTCTCCCAGTGGTCTTTGTCAATTTGTCTGTTGTCTGTTTGTCTGCCAGCTCCAGTTTTTGTTCCTGAGTTTCTTACTTCTGATTTGAAAGATGTTTTTTCATCATCGAATTACCTTTTTGTTCTGTGTTTGCGTCCAACAATCTTCACACGTAAAAAAGAGTCAAACCTCTAAACCTCAGAACGTGCCCTGCTGGACCTCAGCCTATATTCCTACAGAGGAGCAGTGTGAAGGTGTTGTGTGATATAACAGTCTGTGTGTTTATGATGTAGCTGATGTTGTGAGCTAGAATCATAAACCAACCACAACAGACACCAGTCTGGAGCAGATTCTCCACACCTCCATCACCACCAGGTATAAAAACGTGTCTCCAGAGACTCTTTCACTGTGATTTATATAGTGTGTGAAGCTGTTGAACTGTATTGAACTATACAGAAGGGTGTTTTTGTTATTCAGTCTTTCATCATTGATAAACAAAATAATCAATAATCTAAATAATAGAAACAATTGTCTGTCCACAGTATCTGTAGGATCTAAAGTCCCTGCTAGTCCTCACATAAATACAGAGGACCTCAGTGGCAGATAAAGTGTAAACCCTGTATTATCAGCCATCAGCTGGTCTATAAACATCAGTGTTTGTCTGTTGCATGACTTCAGTCCATAAACCCTCTGGACTCTGAAAATGAACGAACCTAACCTAACCTGCAGTAGACTGGGTGTCATGAGGGGAGCTCTGGTTGGCGATGGCTCACAGTCAGCCTGAACTCTGCTGAATGAACGGTGAGCAGCAGTGAGTCCCTGAGAGCACAGAGCCATAAATCATCTGGAAGAGTTTAAAGTAACAGCAGAGCCTCACGGGGCCCAGGAAGAGCCTGTCTTCAGAGGACTGCTCAGCCAGAGGATCTGTTTGCTTTAACCAGTCCAGTCAGAAGACAGGCTGGACCTGGTCCTCACAGTCCCACTGTGGGTCTGTCCTTCCCCTCCCCTCCCCCTCTGTCAAACAAACATATATCCTTTCTGTACAGTAACTAAGATATAACATGCAAAGGTTTGGGTAAACTCCATATCAGCCAATACGTGACGTGATGGTGGGACTGGGAAATAACTTGGATGGTGCCACTTTAAGGAGCAGGAGAAGAAGGAGTTGACCATGTGGAGGCGGCGACATAACAGCGAGTGGGGTGGGGCGGTAGCGTTGGGCCCACGTCTTATCTACTGGAATACATGTGGCACACACTCTGCGCACCCCAGATGACAAGCACACAGCAAACGCAGGTTTAGGGAATTTTCATAGGGTCTAATGAGGCCTGCTCCTGATTGGCTGTTCCAGCCATCAGTCCTAGAGTAACAGTCTTAGAGGAAATCTTACCTGTGTCCTCTTCACATAAACCAGTGTCTGAAATCTGCAAAGCATCATCTGGAGAAGCAGATGTTCAAACTGAGCTCTTTGGCCACAAACGCCAAAAATAGGAGCAGCTGCAGCACACTGTGTGGGCATTTCTGTTTATACTTTATACTATTTATCTGGTAAAAAACAAACAAACAAACAACAAAACAATAAAATAACTTTGACATAACACACTTACATAAAATACATTTACATGCAAGAAAATACATAGACTACCTAATCTGTATGACTGACAACTGATGACATTTTGATGTTTTTGACCATAACTCACACATTCATTAACTAATTATGACACAATTTAACTTTATTTATTTTAAATTATGAGGATAAAAGGAGGTGATGACATTTTATTTCCAAAAAGTCAAAGGTCAACTTCACTGTGACATCATAATGTTCTGCAAAACAACTTCTGGCCATCATTGAATGCAGTGAGAGACTGCGACTATATTTCCTGTAACTTGCCTGATTGGTGGAGGAAACAACCAGGAGGCGGAGATTGTAGTTTTATGCGTAATCATTTAACTTTTCACTTTTCTCTTTCACATGAGTCTCACAAGAGTCTCTGTTCGGCCAAAATGAAGGATTAAGTGATAAAACAACACTGTTACCATACAGCAGTGTTAGTAAATGAGTAAATGTCACTCTGCTGTCACCGCCTCCACCGTCTCTGTGCTGCCTCCACAGCACAGAGATCATGGCCTCAGACCTTGTCAGCACCTGAGGGACTGGATCCACCTGACTGACTGGACCAGTACCTTAGAAGTTAGCTGTTGTTAATATCACTTTGCTCTTTGTTGACATCCAGCCCTCCCGCCTGCCCCCCCTCCCTCTTAAAGCAGCTAGTCTGCAGAGTATCACTGACTGTGCAGGTGTCAGACTCTGCTCAGACCCTCATACATCATGGAGATGGTGTGAGGAATGAGTTCCTTTTATTCCTCTGAACGCAGAGCAGCTCTGTGGACTGTGTTCACACACTGACTGTTCTGCTTTTATATACTTAAAGCTTAGAGCATCATAATAATAGAACTTATACAGTAAAGTTTCGGCAACAAGTACAATGAAACAACCAAGTGTGTTGGTAACATAGAAGAGGAGAAGTGGAACCATAAACAACTTCCTGTCAGATTTACGTTCCCTCATGTCAAATCACTGCTGAACATGAGAGTGATCCGTTCTCACTCAGACAGAGAGAAGTTCACATTTTAAACTGACGCTGTGGTGCCCTCTACTGTAGTGACTGAAAATGACACCACTGTCATTTAATGAACTTATCACTGTATTTATGAGATACCCCCATCTACAGATACCTGTGTGGTGTCTCAAGTGAACACTGGGGTGCTTATTAATGATCCATTCTGGAATGTAAAGATCAAAATCCAGCCTGTTTTTCAGCAGTCTCACAGTGCAACAAACAAACCTGTTGGAGACAGACTTTAAAACACAGAACACAGAACTTTCAGATAACATTCACAGAGTCCAGTTAAAATGTCTCAAAACAACTAGACCTATGTTCTAAAAGTTGTTGAGTTGTGTTCTTACATTAGTATTTCCATCAATTCTCAAACCAGAGAAATCTGTGATTTTAATCATGGTAATGGTATGTGTCATTTGGTCACCTGTCAATGACATTATATCCTCTATGATCATGTGTCAGTGTGTTTGTCTGACAGAAGCTCAACATTGACTTTTATCTAGTGTTAAGCCACATACACTTTTGACACCTTGGTGGTTTTCAGCTCTATATTTTAACCAGATGAAGGATTTTAGTCGTCGGACGTCTGGATCTGAAGTTATCAGAGAAACAAGCTGAGGAAAAGTTAAACAGCTCAGCTCCCAGCTGCTGGAGACGTCCTGTCCTGTGTCACTTAAGAGCGTCGCTGAATCTCTGGTTTTTAAAGTGAAACTGCTTGATTCAGTGTTTCCACTGGTTTTAATCCCCTGGTGTGTTTGTTATGGAGAGGAGGAAACCTCTGTGGATAATTCAGCTGCTGGTAAAAACCTGCTGAACGTCTGCTTCATAAGTTATCAGAGAAACAACCAGAACAAAGGTTAGCATCAATCTTAGCTCCAACTCTTCCCTGAGTCTCTGTCCTCCGTACCACTGACACTGAAGGAATCCAAACCAGGAAGAGCTTACGGTAATGATGGTGAAGACAACAACTCCCATGATCCATCTTTTGTTAATGTTCTGATTGAGAAACCCCTAGAGGCAGAAGTTACAGATTGTATGTTTAAGTGCTCAATAGCCAACTACCTGAACCGTTAGTTATTTTGGTTTTACTGTTACTGCTCCTCATGAGTTGTTGGACAGACACATCAGGGAGTACTGGGATATGGTGAAATGGTGGCACATTTTCAATGTGTGCATAAAAAATACACAAAAAATCTTTATTCATCAAAATATTTTCAGACAGAATAAATAACATGCAGACGAATATCCACCATTAGTGTTAAATATAGTGTCATAATAAACTGTAATTATGAAATCAAACCATATAGAGCATATATAAAAATAAATACCAAACTTTTCCACCAAAAGACCTTTAACCCATCTGACTACTTCACCTGAACAGACACACAGCAGTGAAATAGTGTCAAACATTCTCCCTTTAAACTGACACCTTCCAATATAGTTTCAGTATGTAGGCTGAATCTGAATATGAAGTTACATTTTCTGTCAAAAATAAACCACAAATGAATTTATAATGAAAAGAAATCCAACATTCGAGCAGCTTGCTGATGGCCATTGTACAAGGCAAACTCTATGTAGACAGATAGAGCTGGCGGGAGCAGCGACACAGCACACACAGTCGGTGTGCGTGGTAGCTGCGCACAGTGTTGGTCGTGAATTTTTTCCAGACTCTATCAATGAAGCACCAAAAGAAGAGTGCCGGACATCATCATGGCAGTAAGGAGACTTACTGAAATCTGTCCACTCGTGCCTAAACCCTGAAAGAGTTGTCCTGTCTTTTTTTTAGTGAGAGAATAAATCTTAGCCCGACTGAAATCTCCAGTGAACCAGATGAGGAAATGAGGGAGGAAAGTGATGTTGCAATCACATTTGTCAGGCCTCACAGTGAACAACCGATCGTGTCATAGTATGAAATTATTTTTCGTGTCAGTTCAATTTTCCCAACATAAAGATAATTTTTACTCTGACGTAATATTCAAGTACAGTTAATGTTCACATTAATTTTAAAACTTTTTCCACACCATGAAAGTTACCTTATCTGCTGTCCCTCTGTTACCACAGAAACAGATATGCTCCATCTCTCCTCTCTAAGAGGAAGTACTGCTTCTCCAATAAAAGATTTAAAGCTTCAAATTGAGACCTTGGCCTTGGAGAAAAACAACATGCAGAATATTTTACTGCAACATGAACTAAACTCAGTGAAGAAAAGAGGTTGGGGACAGCAACATGTTTCACAACAGACCAACAGAACAGTAAACTGAGAAAAAATAAATATTACTTTTGGCATTGTGGATTTGGACATTGGACTGTTGTAAATTGTAAATTAGTAAAACTAAAACTAAAACTAAAGAATTTAAAACTGAGAGCAGTGCCGTGCTAGGAAACATGGAAGTGCTTGTATTTACTCTGGCAGAGCTTTATACAGATATTATGCACAATGGCCGTGCTTGTGGACAGGTCAGGGGAAAACTTATTGGCCATTTAGTGGCAAGTGAAGGTTGACATACCCTCTTAACAATAACTTTCCTGACACAACACACCACAATTCAGCAATTCTAAATACACCCAGAGTGTTAATTATATTATGAAAACTGAGTTTTTCCCTGGGGCGAAAGGGAACCCAGTACAGTGCAAGTGCTTCAGTGAATGTTATAGTCCTGACAATATCTTGCTTATTTAATGTAATGTCTGCTGTTTGTAGATGATGATGATTTTCTCTGAGCTATATCATTTTAATATTTACTGGAATGAAACCATGTCAGAAGTTTAGAGGGGTAAATGACTTGTTATATTAATCATAGTGTAAAATCTTCATCAAGTAACTGAAGCTGTCAAACAAATGTAGTGTAGTAGAAAGTACAATATTTCCCTCTCCTGTAGGAGTGGAAATATAAAGTAGAATAAAATGGAAATTATTTTAGCCACCTGACAAAAAATGTCCCCAACAAAAATAAAACCAAACCAAGGCACTGGTATCAAATATGTATGACTAATGAATAAAACACACTAGAGAAAAATCTCTTCCTAAGGAAAACAAACTATTGGACCACAGTCCTGTGCCATCCAACCGTAGCCTCCAGCACCTGATTACTACATAGAACGGTTCTCTCTAACCGTACTGAGCATGCGCGTGACGCGATGCGCCAACGCTGCGCAGCACGGACTTCCCTGAACACTTCTTCAGGAGCCGGAAACAAAACAAGTTGTCATGTGATTTCTGCTTTTGTCTGGTATGTAGCTGTAGGTGGAGAAGTCAAGTAAAAGGATTCAGAGAAGGTAAGTAAAGCTGCTCTTGTTTAATTCTTAAATTTAGAAATGTCACATTAATGTAGCTCGCGAGTTTAACTCAAACTGTCAGTGGTTTAATTAGAAGGAAGTAGCTGAATCTCGCCACTTTTCTTGCTAAGTAGCTAACCTGTTAGCATGCTCTAATCCATTTTAGGGAACCCACGGTTATATTAACAGACAGTTTGAGTCACTCTGTCAATGATGAAATTTAATGAAGCTTGTTTTGTCCCTGCAGCTGCAGAGAGTCTGGGTGACAAACACTGGCCGCCATGGCTGATGTGAGTACGGCCTTAGTTCCTCCTGTTAGCCTGTTAGCCTCTGCTCTTCATTCACATCACGTTTTTTAATTTTTACAACAAAACCAAACGCATATATGCATATATATATATTACATATATGTAGTGCCTAAACATTTCAACAATATACAGCTTGAGTACAAAAGTGATTTTATGTAAGCTAGCTTGGATTTTATGTGTGGCACTAACTTCACCAGACTCTGTGTCTAAGTGTTTCATAAGTGACTATGAGCAAGATGGCGTTAGACTGACAGATCTTTTTAATGAGGTTTGGACTAAAGAACACTCCACCAAACTGTAGCTTACTGGAGGTGTCCCTTCGGTGTCTTCGTCAGTCAGGTGGTCGCTGTAGAAGCTAATCTACCTCAGTCATTTTTACCTGATATATTTTTCTTTGTAGGACTTGAAGAGATACCTGTACAAACAGTTGCAAAGGTGAGTATGGCTGAATTTACATTTAATGTTAAAGCTGTGTCACATGTCACAATGAAATAATGTGAATGTTTAGTGCTTCAGCAGTGAAATCTGCTGTCTCCTCTCCCTCAGTGTTGATGGTCTTCATGCTATAGTAGTGACAGACAGGGACGGTGTCCCGGTGATCAAAGGTGAGAAAGCATCTCTGAATCATAATAAACCCTTAAGTCCTGCCTTTTGTAGTTTATATTTACAGTAAAATTTTCTGAGCCTTTCACTCCCAGGCAGTTGTTGTTAATGTTGCTGTTGTGTCACTGCAGTTGCCAATGACAACGCCCCGGTCCACGCTCTGAGACCTGGCTTCTTGTCCACGTTTGCTTTGGCCACAGATCAGGGGAGCAAGCTGGGCCTCTCCAAGAACAAGAGCATCATCTGCTACTACAACACCTACCAGGTCAGACACCTGCTCCACAGTAATGATTCCATGCATCATAGATTTAAATGATGGACCTTTCAGGTCAGTGTCAACCACCTCAAACATGATGTATTATGACTGATGGCACGTTTATTTAGAACTAAAACATACTAAACAGCTTGTTCATTATTCTGATGTCCTGTAAACTTATTAAAGCTGGATCATAGACTGAACCCCTCAAATCAGCTGTGAACATGTTCTTAGACTCACATTCAGCTGTAGGATGCTGTCAGCTGGTCACTGACCGACCTCTGCTTGTAATATTTGTAGAAAATCTTACAGTGATCCCCTTTACTATGAGTGCGCCTGGTTTTGGTCCTCACCTGTTTGCTGTGTCTCTGTGTTGAACAGATTGTGCAGTTCAATCGGTTACCACTGGTCATCAGCTTCATCGCCAGTAGCAACGCCAACACAGGTAAAATCTCTTCAGTCACCATTGTCCACTGTAACAGTTAGGGATGCCCGATGGATCGGTCGCCAATCATTAATGGTCATTTTTGATAAAAAATATTTGATAGGTAGATCGGCATTAATGCTTCTAGTCACTGATCACCGATCACCTGTGGTTAATACTCTGCTGTCTGTGGCTGAGAGAAGCACTGTGTGCTGTGGCGTGTAGTCCCGCCTCCCACCTTGTTCACTGTGCTGGCTCGCGACAGGACACCAAAACAAAACAACATGTCGGCCGTGTGGAACTTTTATAAAGTGTGTGAGACTGATATAACGTACGCCATCTGCAATGTCTGCCAAAGATGATTGGGATTGCACAGTATCTCACTCATAGGTGATGGGTATCAGTATCGGCGGCAAAAAAACGTCATTGCATTGCGTCAAACATTAAAGCACAAAGAGCAGTTCACTTGCTGTCGATTTCAACCCTTTAATATTGCTAAAATATTCTTGTAGGGACACGTCCTGACAGTAGAGGTCTAAAGAGGCAACAGTGTTCATTGCTCACTGAGTGTAAATTTGCCCCCTGTAGCCAAGTTCTGAGGTGTCTGTGTGCAGAACGGATGTGTTGTGCTGGTGATGTCATCAGAGGTCAGGGGTCATCACAGTTCACCCTATATTGATGCTGAGCTGTTTCCACAAGTTCATGTGTTGTTGAGTGGTGCAGTGACAGCAGTATACTGTGTGTCTGCAGGGATCATCATGAGTCTGGAGAAGGAGCTGGCTCCACTAATAGAGGAGCTGAGGCAGGTGGTGGAGGTGACATAAGCTCCAACAGACCAGGCTGTCCCCCCCTCTGGACCACATCTGGATCACATCCTGCTCACTGTCTCTCCATCTCTAATGGTGCATTCAAGTCCTGTGGGAAATCCTGTCAGTTCAACATGATGATTGGAAGTATTCACATCTTCAGACCTGTTTACATCATGGTTGAACTTTACTCTGTTGACTTAACTTCCTGCTGTTTTCTATAGACTTCAGGTACTCTCCATCATTTCTCATCTTCACTGCTAAGACTGAGCTCGTCTGAATAAATGTTTAATTTCAGCACCTAAACTGGTCTCCCTTTGTTTTTCATTGTTTTGATTTAAAATACATATTGTTTGTTTTGTGGTCTTCAGGTAAAGGTCGGTTTCTCCACACAGCTCATTTCTTTGTTTGAGGTTTGTCTGCAGCTGTTCTCAATGTGACACTGATCCTGTGTTATAGGTTAAAGCTACATGTGGTTTTATGAGGCTTTTATGAATTCAACTCCTGCTGCCACTTGGAGCTGTTAAAAATAAAGAATAATGACTGACTAATTTCAAGCCAAACACATTAGACACCTCAGCCTGAGGCCAACTCAGGTCTATGTTGCCATGGTATCAACCAGTGATGCCTGCACTGACCCAACAACAAAAGAACAGGAAAATGTGGCTCATGCATGTGGTTTGCTAACATTCTTCTGGAGAGAGCAGCCAATTTTCCGAATCAGAATTTTCTTTTTATTGTTTCACTCTTCAAGTAAAACGTACTTGTAACTCTTCCAGTAGACAAACATTTTTCTGCTGGGGTAAATGGAGTTCAGCAGTTGGATGCCGTTCCTTGTTCTGCCATTCTTTGTATGTTGAAAAAAGTCTTAATTTACCCAGAATTCATTGTACCACTGTCCAGTTTAAGTTTAACTGAACTAATCTGCTTTGTGCTACAGATGACGTCAATGAGAAGTCTGACTATTTTATCTAAGACACTGTCAAGGTTTATCTTTGTGAAACCGGCTCCTGTTCTCAGACTCCTGGACCTCACTGTGTATCCTTCGTCTTCAGTCCTCAGCACCACACTCTCCTGTAGGGTTGACACAGTGACATCATGGAACCATAGAGCTGAGCTTCATCTCATCTAACGCTGACTGTTACAGTATTTAAAAAAAATCCACTCTCTCCTGCCACAGGAGTGAAACAAATGCTGTAGTTATTAAAAGATCAAACTGAACAACAACTATAGTGTCTGATATCTTCTTCCTCTGAGCCATAAGCGCTCCATCGTTGTCTGGGAGACATGTTTCTTCATCACCATGAACACACCCACACCGTCCTGCTGCAGGAAACGCACTACAGCACCAGATATGAATTAATCTGTGACTGAAAATAGTCCCCAACAACTGCACTGTTTCCTCCTGTTTAAGTGGTGTTTGCAGTCAGCTGTTACAGGAAATTACTGAGGCTTCTTTAAAATAAACTACATGTGAATGAGCTGTGTTTAAGACTTGGCTCTTCAGTAAGGGCCTTGGAGACAGGGTCAGGAAGTCAGGGAGTACTACAAACACAGTGTCAGTTTAAGTGTTATATATTTAATCCAGTCCTTTAAATAACTTGACTGTAAAACTTCATGTTAAATATAAAAGGAACAAACATTCTCTGGGAAATATGGAGCTGCTGACAGGAGACTCTACCAAAAACATCAACTTCAACTCACAGCAGACATCAACAGTGTCAGAAATCAGTCATAATTCAGTCAAACATGAATGATACACATCATTTTATACTTTCCATAGGTCTGTTCAGAAACCAGAGAAAACAGAAGCTCCCCGTACGTCCAGAAGGTGTTAAAGTTCTCTTCAGTTCCACAGTGATCATCCAGTGGTACACAGCAAACAGGAAGTTATAATTCACTAAACTTCAATATGGCTCACGTCGTTTCCCACAGCTTAGCTCACTTCATCCAACATGTTTCCTGTTCATACAGGTGAAGACTTTAACTCTTAATGTAACACTTTCCAGAATAGCTGCTGGTCACCTGCAGGATACTGGACGTAAACACACCTGACAGCAGCTGAGTCATGTGACATCTGACAGCTGTTTGTGAGAGAAGGGTTGTGCCCTAAGGTCTGTGTATCTGATGTGGTTGAACTCAGAGCAGATTAACAGAGTGAAGCTGAGCTGCAGGCTCATCATCCTCATGCTGGAGAACCATCATAAAGCGAACTGGAGTCCCGTCTCTGGTCAGTACACTCAGGAGAATGTGTCAAGTTTACTCTTCACCGATCATCCAGGTGACGCGGCGTCCTTCACGCAGGCGGCCCCGTCTGTCCATCTCATCGACCTTTTCGTATCTGTGACTGGAGACAAACGGAGAGTCACTGCTACTGAAGGGAACTCAGTGAAATCAAGTCAGGTCAAACTTCCTGCTCCCTTCAAATCCCTTCTTTGAGTTGAATAAATGTTGCTCTGAGATTTCCTCAGCGTCTTGCGTTGCTTCACTACACACCAGGTCAGCCGCTATATTGGACTTCCAGCTATCAGGTGTTGTATCATACCAGAAACCAAGAAGTGGAGACAATCACAGTATTTCAACTTATTCAAGAGACAATTATGAACACAAACAGACTGACAGTAAGAAGAACGAGTGTCATCAACCAAACTGCAGCAGGGAGTCTCGCCAAACCCCTGCTAACATTTTAATTGTGTTTCAGTTGTGTTGTTAAGCGTCCAAACTCCAAACGTCTCTTGCCAGAGTTTGATTGATATAAAATACAGACATTCTGGTCATGACGCCTGGTGACCATAACCCAACGTCTGTTCCTGCGGGTCCCCGGCCAAAAAGAAAAATAATTCATTTTCACTGTAATTCCATCCATAAGTAACACAGTGACAGAACATCTGACTGTTTCAGTCACTTTCTGCAATAAAACACCTAAAAGCAAAAAAGATGGATGTCTGTGGTGTAATTAGCGTCAGTTCAGGGTCCTATATGTGACAAAGTTTGAGAACCACTGCACTAAGCATTACACTGTCAGTTAGCCAATGTTGACTTAAAAAAAAAGAAGAAGAACAAGAAAAAGAACAGTTATAGAGATGTAAAAATGACAAGAATATGATGTGTATGGTGTGAGTGTGTAATATGTGTGTGTGCGTGTTTCAATGTTTATATTAGAGGTAATCATATGTATCTGTGTTTTGTCGTCCTGGGTAGAATGATGTAACGAGAACGGGACAGAACGTGTGTGTATGTATAAATAAGCAAGAGTTAAACTGGTTGTATCAAAGTCACATCCTGTGTTTGAACCAGCTGAGGATGGTGGTGGAAGAAACATGGTGTTTCCAGTAATAAGGAAGTGGGTTAATATTACACAAGTCTATGACATACCTTGTTTAAAGTAAACCCCTCCTTCAGACACAGATGGATTCACTGTTACTGAGTCATGACTTTCCCTCAACCTGCCTCGTCTTCTACTGAACTCGTTTCCCAGAATGCTTTTCAGCAGTCCCCATGACAGTTAGGACCTTGCACATTATCAGCAGTTGTTGATACTGTGTTACAGAGTGGAGACCCTCAGACCCTCGGAGCTACTGATGACAAAAACAAACTCACCAGTTTCCACCTCAGGATCTTGATCCACTCGTCTGCCTCCACCCCCGTCTTTGTGCAGAGATAAAACGTCCTCTCCGGAAACACCAGGCTGTGGACACACAGATATGGAGTCAGCGGAGGGACAGGAAGGAAGTCACAGTGTGTCATACATGAACATCATGTGTGTTTAGTCGAGAACGAGGACACAGGACCAAACATTTTCTTTGTCGTTTTCCGTTAGACGCTGAAGAGGACCCTGCTCCTGTCTGCTGGTTCTACCTGTTGGTCTCTGTGTGACAACACAATACAGCTGCACTGCACAGCAACTACCTCCGGAACAACATGTGTTTCAGCAGTTCCAGATCTGACCTTTAAGATCAGTGAGTCAGAGGGTGATCGTACAGTTTCATCTGTGAATTCCCAGAAACCTCAGCACAGTTTCATGTCATGATGGTGTGCTTCAGCTAAACTGTGTTTCTCAGGTTTACACACACAGAGGCTCACTGTTGTTAGATTCTGTCCCAGGTTCTGTCATCACGTCTTCATACCGCTCACTCAGAGATCCTCCTCGGCCGACCCGCTCTGGCCTCTGTGGTGCTGTTGTACAGTGAGCAGCAGCAGGACCGTTGGCGGTTTGTCTGAGTCCAAACAGCTTTATGGTAATGAGCTATGATGCAACCAATCAAAACGTAGAAGTGCTCCGCTCTAGACCAGAGAACACAATTGTGTAAATATTTGTTCGCATCAAACGTTATGATAGGTTTCCCCGTCCTTTACGACATGTGCCTGGGACTTAAGATAAGAATAAAAAAACGAGACCTGGACAAACCGGTCTGATGCTGTGAGTGATCCAGGTGAGCTGGTGAAGTGTAGCCTGTAATATATTTGGTGAAAATAGGAGAAGATTGCATGCTAACTAGCGCCATAGCATGCAGAACAGATTGAATCAGTCGGTAATGTTAACGTTGCTAACTTATAACCTGCCTGTGGTGAGTTGGTACAAAGATACCAGTTAACTGTCTGTTTGCTTTGTTTTAAACCAAGTTTGTAAGACCAAGACCTCTAACTTCAACAGAGCAGCCAGCATGACTTTTTTCGCTCTCTCTCTCCTTTTTCTCTCTCTCTCTCTCTCTCTTTATATATATATATATATATATATCGACACCCTCTTAAAATAATGGCCTAAGTCATTTTTTCAGGTTTTTCAGGAAACACAAAAAACTCAACAAAAGAGTCACACTTTTGGCATAGGCCATTATACAACCGGGGGTAGAATTGCATGTTCCCCTCAACTGAGGATTCAGGCGATTTTACCAGAGGTGGCCAGCATCATGAGGGGGTGATTTAGGCAAAAAAAACATTTTTGTCAAAACATGACTTAGGCCATTATTTTAGGAAGGTGACGATATATATATGTGTGTGTGTGTGTGTGTGTGTGTGTGTGTGTGTGTGTGTGTGTGTGTGTGTATGCAGCTGAATCTTTGATATCTCCATGATGATAAAACAACAACAACAAAAATATACTTTCACACCTCAAAAAATTGTATATAAGGAACTACATATTACCCATGAGTCTCAGGGGCTATAGATTTAGATGGATATAGAAAAAAGGTCCATCAGAGACATAAAATCAGGTTCTAATTGAAAAAATGCAGAGCGCACAAAGCTTAACCTTTGACCTCAGCCTTCGTCCATGACACTGACAACAGGAGAGAACAGACATGATATAGCAGGACTCAGTTCCTGAGAATTATCAGACTCCTGCTGGATGAAAGAAGAGAAAGAGGAAGAGGAGGAGGAGGAGGAGGAGGAGGGGTATATAAATCAAACCCAACACTTCCTTGTCTGGCTGGATGACTGACTGATCAGTATTAGATGTTGTATAAAGGTGAGGTGTGGGAGCTCATGGGCACTTCTCCTTCCCGTCGCCTGTTTCCTTCTCTTATTTACCTCCCCACACTTCCTCTTTTACAAACTAACTCAAATGTCTGATTTTGCTGCCATGAGGAAGTAGAGCTCAGAAAACACACAGACTGCAGAGCTGCGGCTGCTCTCATGTATACTCTCTCTTCATGTTTTACTGTTTGTGCTTGTGCCAATATTACATCCACATTATCTCTTTATTATATCATCTACACATGTTTCAGTCCTTTGTGTGTTTGTTTAAATCCTGTACTTTCACCAGTAAAATCCACATCAGACTGACCCCTGCATTATTACATCATCCCGTGGCTAATATTGGTAAATCTGTCCACACCTGCTTCTCCAAGCAACCACCACCACCTCCAGCTCGTCAGTGTGGGTGTGTCAACCCTCACTAGCTCGTGAGTACGTAACTTGTTAGCAAACACCAGCTGTGTCTCAACTCAGGGGCCACATCCTTCAGAGGCTGCATCTGAAGACTGACAGCGGTTTCTCCAACATTTCACATGACTTTGTACCAAACAGCAGTTTAGTTTAGTTTAGTTTAGTTAAGCTAAGTTTAGTTTAGTTCATCTTTGTGTAGTTTAGTTAAGTTCAGTGCAGTGCAGTGCAGTGCAGTGTAGTGTAGTGTAGTGTAGTTTAGTTTAGTTTAAGTTAAGTGTAGTGTAGTGTAGTGTAGTTTAGTGTAGTTTAGTTTTAGTTTTAGTTTAGTTCAGTGTAGTGTAGTGTAGTTTAGTTTAGTTTAGTTTAGTTAAGTTAAGTTTTAGTTTAGTTTTAGTTTAGTTTAGTTTAGTTTAGTTTAGTTTAGTTTAGTTTAGTTTAGTTTAGTTTAGTTTAGTTTAGTTTAGTTTAGTTCAGTTCAGTTCAGTTCAGTTCAGTTCAGTTTAGTTTAGTTTAGTTTAGTTTAGTTCAGTTCAGTTCAGTGTAGTTTAGTTAAGTCTAGTCTCCGCATATTTTGAATGCTGGAACAGTCATGTGTAGTTGGTTTTAACTTCCACATTTCTTTATGTTAGGTCCTCCACAGCTCTGATCAGTGACTGACCATCACTCACCAGAAGCAGTTGACTCTGTCCTGAGAGTAGTCGAACTGGACTGCAGAGCAGGCTCTCAGATCCAGGGTCCGGATGGGCTCCTCAGTCTGCAACACAGACACACAGCAGCTGACAGACTGTATTCTGTAGTGACAGGAAGCAGCTGACACTTAAACAGCAGATTCAGCTCTCACCGTATTGTCTTTGAAGTACTTGAGCTCATATCTGTTGAGTGTGAACCACCTCTGTTTCCAGTTCTGGACAAAGGTTAAGAAGAAGAGTTAAACATCAGTCCGGAGTCCTGCTCCGCTACGGTCACACAACATTTCACCCGCAGTCACAACAACTGACATCAGGTTTCCTGTTGCTCTCACCTTCACGAACGCTCCTTGTTTCACCAGGTAGCCCTCCTTAGTGCCCAGCTGGAAACACATCAGCGTTAATACAAACATCACTCTACTGCTGAGTCCAGCGTTCACTTTTAAAGATAATTCTGGTTTATTACAACGTGGATCTGGGCCAAAAATCATCTTACTCAAGGTCCACTTACTAGCTTTTTTTCTACCACATCTCACAGTTCATCAGTGAATGAAGCTGTTGGTCCTTTCAGTCCAGTCATCCCATCACAATAACAGGTGGCAGTGTTTGTTAACCTCTGCTGTCAGATGTGAACGTCCTCCTTGATCTTCCTCCGCTCACAGCTGACTCATGGTCGACGACCTTTGACCTCCTCCCAGTTGATGCTGTCAGCGGTTTTGGTCTGGTCTTTTCCAGGATTATTGTTGATCCACTGATGTGGTGTTCTCAACAGCTGTCACGTGTGATGTTATGATGATGTCATACACCACCACAGTCTTCCTCTCAGGGGAAGACGGAGAGAAAGCAGAGATCTTAGGGTGTTACGTACTTTTGACTCACTCTCATCATCACGTTTCTGGTGCTCCCTGTTGAGTTAGCAACGACGTCCAGGTCTTAAGTCAGGGTGGGATTCTCATATGAACTCCAGTGTGTTCCCCTGACACGGAGCAACCCTTTCCTCCATCCTCCTCCTCACTGGTGAAATGCGTAGTTAGACGACAACTGAGCAATAACTCCACTCACTGGTCAGGACTGAGAGATGTGGTTGAAAACTGAGCTTCAGCTTGTGGTGCCCCAACAGCTTCATGGTTAAGTGATACAGCTAGAAGTGATGCCAAAAGTATATATATATACATATATATATATATATCATACTTATGTTGTAATAATTCAGAATTATCTTTTAAGCTGAATGTGACTGCTCACATGGGTTGTTTTGGTCACATGACATCACTGAGGTATTGTGGTATTTCTTGATGTCACCTGCTCTCAGGTGTGTGCAGTGGGTTGTCATACCGATGGTGCGTTCGCCACGAGATCGTTCTCTGTGCGTCCTGTCTGTATGGCTGTGTGAACTCGCACTGACTCGTAGATGGACGGCTCCTCCACACGCCACGGGTACGGACACTTCAGCACAATCAGGGTTCCTGGGGGGGGGGGGGACACATTAAAACACCCAACAACTATACAGATATGTGAGGAGTTTCTCTTGGTGCATTGGAAAAAAAATACAGGGTGTGTTGCCACTTGTCACCTCCAGTAATCATGTATAATTGAAACATCTCAAGACTTTAATTTACTTCCCCAAATGTCCTAGTTTGACTGAAACACGGCTTTTCCCTCAGATCCCAAATGATGACAGCACTATAAAGGGATACAATTTGGGGAAACCTGGGAAAACTACCTGGATTAAATCTGAGGTTACAAGTCTCGACCTTATCTCGGATTCAGATCTAAACTTCAAGTCCCACGGGTGACTAAAAAAATCGTTTTTCCGCCTTAGGGACAGCTAAACTACAGCCATTTATAAACCAAAAAGATGCTGAAAGATTGATTCATGCTTTTATTTCAAGCCAACATCATTACTGTAATGCTCTTTTTACTCAGCTCATTCAAAACTCTACAGCTCTCCTGTGAACCAGAACCAAGAGGAGAGAGCACATCAGTCCAGTTTTAGCTGCTCTGCACTGGCTTCCTGTTACATTTAGATACAAAAGCCTTAATGAACAAGGACCAACCTACAGTTCTAACTCCCTGATTAACTATAGACCTCTAAGAAAACTGAGATCATCTACTGCTGCTTTATTGAAGGATCCCAGGAACAGCTGTAGGAAAATTGGAGGTGCAACCTTTGTCAGTTATAATAATACAAATTAAACAAAAACTATTTATTATCATTATTACTATTATTTTAGTGGTGACAGAAGAAGTAAAGGAGGATCATTCAAGGTTCATATTCAACACTTGATTCAAAATCAAAAATCAAACTTGGTTCCTTGTACAGAATTATTTCTGTCTCTTTCATCTACGGAACTGTTGTGTAGTCAACCTTCATGTCCTTGACTATAGACATATTATCATGGGTTGGCCCTCTCTACAGTCAAGAAGAAACAGCCAACTCACGTTATTCATTTATAAAGCTTTACTGTTGAAGCTTCAAACTACCTCATATGTCTTCTCTCGTTTAAATCTAGTATCCACAGTACACGGTGCAGTAACTACTTAACCTTCAATAGCCCTCATGTTTGCACTAATACTGGAAGAACTGGTTTCAGGTTCTATGCATCATTTAAATGGAATGAAATACAAACTGCCCTCAGAGTAGAGTCTTACATTTCCCTGTGAGATTTTAAAGCTTTATTATCCAGTGTATTTCATGACTCTTATAATTGTTTTGCCAAAAGAGCAACACATTGTTTTATTGCATGAGCTGGTAACATGTAAAAATCCTGAATGTCTACGTACCTGTGTCACTGCCCAGCAGAGGCTGGTTAGCAAAGTGGTTGACAAAGTCATGGAGGGTCCTAAACTCATTAAACCCAAACACGTAGCCGTGGTCTTTGCGTGTCACATGAAAATGCTTCACTGAATCCTTGGCCCTGACAAACAAACAACATTTAATCTGGTCAAAGATGTATTCTTACAAAAATATCAGTCTGCACAGTGGGACATTTCCACTAGACTTTAAATAAAGATGGACGTAGCCTCTGTGACATCACCCACGGGTTTCTGAAGAGCAGTTTTGAAGCTCAGACTGAGCTGCTCCACCGTTGCCATCTTGGCAGTATCTGACTCCGCCCCTAACTCCCAGCTAATCCAGATATGGACAAAGAGGAGGGGCGTATGTGGAGCTGAGACTTCGGTGCATACCTTTTTGTGGCAATCATACGCTCACCCACCTGTCACTCAAAGAGGCCACGCCCTCAATTAAGCATAACTTTAAGTCTTAATAAAATGTAAACAGGTGAGTTAAATAAACAGTTGTCATGAAGGAAGAAATTAGCTGTAGAGACCAAAACTGTTTTTGTACCAGGCTGTAAGCATGTTCATTTCTGTAAAGTTGGACATTTTAACATGGGAGTCTATGGGGATTGACTCACTGTTGGAGTCAGACTCTAGTGGTCATTAGAGGAACTGCAGTTTTTGTCACTTTACTTGATGCTTGGGGCAGAACAGGGGAGTTCTATTCTTAGCTGACATTGGGATATCTAATAACGAAAATAGATCTAAATATGATTCATTTTTTATTCAACAAAAGAAGCCAAAGGTTGTATTAAATGTTTTCTAAATGTTTTCTAGCAGCAGCCATGCGCAAACTTTTCTAAATAAAATCATCTGTAACTGTCAACATGGTTATCTGGACGATCAAAGATTAAATAAAGAAGTTCATGAATCAGACATTCATTGTCAACCTTTGGTACCATTTTTCAATACTTGGTGCAACATAAACATTTTGGTCTGTACTCATGAAGTACTGTATCACCTTATCAGTCAAACTAACCACCACCATGGTGCACTTCCTCCACGTGAAGTGACTGACCTGACAGACAGAGCGAAGCAGCCTGGTCCCTCGTTACTGTTTCTCAGCAGATAACTTCCATCTTTGCCGTTGGATAAGAGAAGGGCCTCTGCAGCGTGGCGGGACAGGTCATAATGGTACCACCTTCAACACAGGAAATAAATATAACCTGTAATATTGTGGTGAGCTGAGAGGGAGTCCCAATCTGTTCAAGAGATTCACCAGCATGATCCAACAGTCTGGAAGTCAAACGCTTTGTCTCTAAAGTCTGAGAAGATGTGTTTTCTTGGACATGATATCTCCATAACGCCTTGGGGGAACTTCTTCAAATTTGACTTAAATATTCACTGAGACTCAAGTATGAAATGATTAGAATTCTATGGTCAAAGGTCAGTGTGATCTCACAAAATGCTTTTTTAGCCATAACTAAAGCCTTCACTCAGCAATAATATATATCTAATATTTCATATGACTCTGGGTAAACAGGGGCATAATCTGAAACTAGTCTGAGTGGTGGTAATTCTAGTTTTAAACAGCATTTAAAAGCAGCAACAAGTAGGACTGGTCAATGGGGTGAAATCAATATTACAGTATTAGTAAGGATATGTTTCTACATGTGTGCACAGATCTGATCCGGTGGACTGGGATCAGCTCAGACTCAAGACCATCTGAAGGGTGATGTGGAGGTCCCTGTCACACCATCACAGCCAGACCACCGACCTACACCAGGCTGGACAAAATAATTCAGCAAAACAATAAAGGGATATGATCATATCGTCACCTCCTGCAATCCTATTGATTTATTTCCTCTGCCTAACATGCAGCAGCTGGGTGATATGTGCAGGGAGGTTACAGAAGAATACAACCAGGGGTCTTCAGAGGATGGAGGGATGAGTTTTCCGTCAAACAAACCTCAGACTTTGAGACAGATGCAAAACAGGAAGCTGATGTGAAAGTTCAGTATTTGCATTAACAGTTACTGAGGATGTGAAAAAAATTCAAGAAACAACAACAAGATATACAAAGGAGAAGTCGCTTAAATGAGCCAAATATTAAAAAAAAAAAACATGTTTTAAATGCAGCTGCAGATTCTTCATTTGACACTGAAAACTGTCCTCAACACGGAGAACAATGATGGAGGTTGTATTGGTACCAGGTGAGATCAACACATCTACTAGCTCTCATCGCTCCTGTGCCCAAGACGTTCCACTTTTAATACAAATTCTAACAACTGGCTGATGATATATGCTCCGGCCGTAAATACTAATCTTGGCAGCCTTCAGATATCTTGCTGCAGTGTGGAATAACTTACAGAACAGACTGAAAATCAGACATAAACTTCATTAAAAGTCTGACTGACCTGGGATGTAACTGTTATCTCTTTTCTAACTTGCAGTTAGGAGTGTTTAAGTCGTCAACTTATTGTCTACCTGGTTGGGAATCTTAACTTATATTTAATATGTAATTTAAATGTACACTCTGATCACTGCTTATATAACCACATGTGCATTTGTTCATATGAACACGCATCTGAATGTATATTTAAAATCACTGACAATGTGATTTAATTTTCTGCTATTAATCATTTCTTTTTGTTATTTATTTCATTTGTCTGTACTCGGGTCTCACTTTTAAATGAGATCTTGATCCCAGTGTGACTTCTTTAAATAAAATGAATAAATACAAATAAATAAACTGAATGTAAGCTTCGGATTCTACTGTTAAGGGACAGATAAGGGAAGTTAAAGTGTGTCAGACTCCCGGGTTAAAGTCTCGGTGCTGTTTGAAACACACTTTAAAATCCGTTTGTGAAAACACAGAAGAAATCTCTCATTAGCAGGTCTAGGTGGTGGTTTCTGAAACGGCTCTTTCCTTGACTGTTTTCTGAATCATAAACTGGAGAATTGTAGTTTAACTCTTCCCTTAATGTCGATTCAGGTGTCGCTAATAAAGACAGCACTCAGTGTCTTACTTCATCAGATGTTAGAACTGTATGAACCAGTTTTACAGAGTTTCTGAGGAACTGTTTGTTACTGGAACACGACAAAAAAAATCATTTAATACAGTTTCATCCTAATTTCCTTTAGTTACATTATATTTGACTACGGACAGTAAATCACGAGTCCAACCTGTCAACAAGACCCGAGCAGCAGTAAATGACAAGTCTCTGGTGACAGCGAGTTCTACAGTTAGATATTCTGCTGCAGTAAGCCTTCACCTTTCTCTTAGAGCAGGTGAACCTGACGTCACAGTGTTACCGGTCTTACCCCAGAGTCTCCAGCTCGTCCCGCGTGTCCTCAGCAGACTCAGACCTGTAGAAGCTCATGTCTGCAGCCCAGTCTCCGTGCTCGTGTCCTGGTCTGGTCTGAGACTCGCAGCAGCAGCAGCAGCTACGCAGAAGTGAAAGTGGACTGACACGCCCAGGGAGGAAATACGCTCCGCTGAGACGTTTTTGGTCTGTTTCCCCTTTTTTTTTTTTTTTTTTTAACATTCTCGGCGATTAACATACGTGAGGTACAGGTGCACTCACCTGGAACGTGGTTTTGTAAACATTGTTTCCTAACATGGTCACATGATGTTCAGCCAATCATCTTTTTTTTTTTTAAAAAGTAGGGTTTTCCTGTAACTCTCATCTGGTCATGTGGTTTAATATTCTAACATTTCAAACACAACAAGACGACTTCATTACACATCTCAAGTAAAGACATGAATCTGGCCAGCATGACTGTCAGATGCTACTTCCACATCTGGAACAATTCTGGCGCATAAACAGACAATCTTACAGCTCCTCGGCCAATAACAGCTGGAATCTGTCCAGATGTGGAAGCATATGAACCGGACACAGGCGTACGTTGAGCCAGAAGCTTCCTTTTTGCTGATTACAGATTACACAAGGGCTGAACAAAAAGGGTTTTATTTCATTATTGCAAAGTCAAACACAAACGTCTGTAGATACAGAGGTTTATATTCATACATCCAACAAATCAACTGAATCATTATAAAAATCCTCATCAGTGACTCGTCATCACGGCTTCTGTAGGAAGAACCTGGAGGTCCTGCATCAAAGTTAAGGCTTGGTTTTGTCCCAATGATCACAGGGACTCAGAGACAGAGGCAGTAAGGTCATTTCTGTCAACTGGCTGCACTGCATCAGTAGTCCTGTTTCAGTCTGGTTAACAAACCTAATAACATGTTTTCATTCAGTCTCCACTCATTTTACATGACATGAACAATGACGAAACAGACCGATAACAACAGCACCTCCATCACTGAACGACTGTGTCACATGACGACAGCCTGTAAACATGAGGTGTATTGATGGAGGTGAAACTCACACGGCCCTTCAGGAAGTAACCACTGGATCTCGGGTGCAAGTGTTTCCACCCCGTCACGTGTTAACATCCGTTTCAACTGCAGAATAAATAACGATGCGGATTTCAGTCTCATTTGGTTCAATCAGGGGTTAAAATATTAATAACACAAACACAATGAACGTTACAAACTCTGATGTGACTGTCAGGTCAAATATAAACACAACATCAGCAGATGAACACACTGATCCAGAATCAGCTCAGTGTAAGACTCACAGTATAAATTTTGTCTCAATTCAGGGGCTGCATCCTTCGCAGGCTGCAATTGAAGATCAATTGTGTCACAGTGGTGCGACTACACTGTCCCATTTCAAACGCTCCTTCAAATGTGTCCTTCTTTTCCTGGACCCAACCTATCCCAAGATTCATTGCAGGCCGCTAATTAAAAGCAAACAACACCAACAGAGAGCTCTCTGATTACACTTTTAAATGTAAGTATTGGGGTATTGGGTTCAACTGTTAAAACCGAGAGCCTTAAAGGGACAGTTCGGGTTTATTTGACGTGGGGTTGTGTGAGGTAGTCGTGTATAGTCAGTGTGTTACCTGCAGTAGATTCACATCAGCACACTGCCGGTGACGAGAGGCGGCAGGGAACACAGCACACTAGCAGAGTGATGTGTTGCTGTGCACAGGCTGAGCAGAAAAAAATGTGTTTCAGACACTTTTAAAAACCGCCCACTGAAACAATCCAATGCAGTGAAGGTGCAGTTGCAGGTCAGCTGAGGGAACCAGAGAGTTTGTGCTGTAGGTGCGCTCGTTCGTATGAATATGGATAGTCCAGTGGTTGAAAAAAAATGTAGTACCACAGGGAAGTAGTGTTTTGACAGGAAGATAAACCCCCTGAAAATATTCTTTTCTACGTTTACACAGATCTTGGATTGTTTCAGTGGGTGTTTTAAGTGTCTAAAACATTTTTTTCTGCTGGCCCTACCCACAGCAACACATCACTCAGTGCGCTGATCTGAATCTGCAGGTAACACGCTGACTATGCACGACTACCTCACACCACCCCTACGTCATACAACCCGAACTGTCCCTTTAACACCTCAAGTTTTTGTGAAAAAAAAAAAAAAGTTACATGTTGTCAAGTAATGTTGCTAGGTGACAGGAGCCACGGTTTTGGATGCGACAGCAAGGGGCGGGAACAGCTGGTGATGTCATGGTCTACGAAGGTGTGGCCCCTTTGTAGACCACGTCCTCTGACGGATGCGGCCCCTGAATCTGAACACAGCCGACTACTGTGACCGACCCTCAGCTTCAGAGAGAGAGGTTGAGCTGTCAGCCGGTCACTGTGTTTGTTCATCAGCAGGCAGGTTACAGAGATAACAGTGGCAAAACACCTGGATCACACACACAGCAGTGGTACCTGTCTGCCTCCTCCACACAGACACTCTACACCTGGTTTGTGTCTCTGTCCATGATAACTGAGCAACTCCACCCACTGAAGAAGGCCACAGGTGGTGGTTGAAAGCTAAGACGTAACAGCAGATTTGGTTTCTTTCAGCTGCGGTGTGACTGTAACATGAATCCAGCAGGCGTCCTGTAACATGGTGGCTCACGGCGTTCAGCAGAACTGATGCATCCGGTAGAACCAGTCCAGTTAAAAACACGGTTCTCTTCATGGAACATCACCGTGAGTTCTTGAGGCTGCTGACCTGTAGCAGACTGAGCCAGAGTCTGTCCACACAGAGGAGTAGTGCAACACAGAGGGAACATATGTACAGAGACTTTTATTGCACCATGGAATATTCCTCTGTCTGTGACGTGCTCGGAAATCCAGTCTTCTCTGGACTGTCAGGTCAAGATCATACTGGTGTGAGTCTGCCTGCTCTCATGACTCTCCACGTGTGTGTGTGTGTGTGTGTGTGTGTGTGTGTGTGTGTGTGTGTGTGTGTGTGTGTGTGTGTGTGTGTGTGTGTGTGTGCGTGTGCGTGGTCAGGACACCACTGAAGCCGTGCTGGGCTCCAGGCCCGGGTTGTCTGCACACACTGGCAGCCTGTTGTTGACTCTGGAGTGCTTCAGGTTCCAGCGCTTCATCCTCCTGTGGTAGTCCTCTGAATCCGCATCGTCCCTCTGAGCTGATCTCAGAGCAGCGGAGCGGTAGAGGGTGTTGTACACAGCTCGACACAACATCCTGCAGGAGACGTGGACACACAGGACAGAGGAGAGCGTCACAATCCACAGAGAAGACATGTCAGAGATACAGAGTTCATTCCTGAACTGATTCACATGGTGTTCTGATGCAGTTTTATTTACATGTATTCAGACACTGTGAGTTTAGCTCAGGCTCCTCCATTTCTCTGGATCATCTCTGAGAGGTTTCTACAGCTTGACTGAAGTGCACCTGTGGTAGATTCAGCTGATTGGACATGATGTGGACAGACACACCTCTGTGTTTTCACCTGCCCTCACTGCCTCGTCTTTGGGTTGATGTACACTTCTTTTTTATCAGAATATTATAAACATATTTGCAACTGCCGGTCAAAATATAGATTCAGTGATTCATTATTGTTCCTCCAGGAAACCTGCTGGTGCAGTGATTTTTTTTACCCTGATTTCTGTCTGCACACTTTGGCTGCAGAGAGATTTTCTTTTTATTCTTGGTAACAGACACGGAGGATCAATATAAATGGCAAAAAAAAAAAGGCAGGACTGGGTGGACAGAAAAACGAGGGGCCCTCATCCCTCTTCGGGTAATTGTAATGAATAATAACAGTGTCCCACCCCCTTCACTCTGAGCTTGAAGCCTGTAGATTTAGAGTTCCAGCTTCAGGTGCACTAGGACTAAAAAACCTCCTTTATCCCCTGTGCAACAACCCTGCTGAATCAGCACATGTAAACTGTCTTTTTACAGTGTTGTGTGTTTTATTGTGTTGTGTGTTTTATTGTTTTGTGTATATTGTTGCATTTTGTTTTTTACCTGTTTTTAATCTGAACCCCTGGCTGCAGATCAAGTTTCCAACTTGGGATAATAAAATGTCTGAATCTGAATATTCATTACATAGTTTGTCCACCAGAGGACAGTGACACTTTATCCTGTCTGTATATGTTATGTTGATGTAAACACGACTATTGACTGACAGTTCGATCTGATTTTTATAACTGATTTATTATTATTATTATTAATACTAATAATACTAATAATAATAATAATAATTATTATTATTAATACTACTAATAATAATAATTATAATAATAATTCAGCCTTAAACAGACTGTATCATGACACCTGAGTTCACTTGTCATTTTCACCTCATTAACCTGAGTGTAACACCCTGGACAGAGAGATGAATCACGTTAACATGTCGGGTGTGTTCACCACAGTCTGATGAACAGCAGAGCAGACACTTGTTAATATCTCCTGGTCACATGATCAGTCTGTATACAGGCCTGTGCTACTGGAGCTTCTGCAGAGAAATATTCTAAAGGAGAAAACAATATTAAGTGTATTTTAGCGTGTTTGTGTCCTTGGTTGTGTTGTGAGTCTGTGCAGCTCATGTGTTGTGAGAGTGATGAAGATGTTTTCTGGAGTTGTGTGTGTTTTGTCTGTTTGCATGTGTTTGCAGTGCGTTGAGCTCTCAGGGGCCACCGGAGTCTGTGCTCTCTGAGGATCCTCCAGGTTTTTCACATTGTGTGTTTAATTCCTTGGGATGTTTGATGCTCCTACAGTGTCCAGGCGTTGGCCTGTATCTCCTGTGTGTCAGCAGCTGGCTCTGCTCTGAGTATATGACTGCTACCAGCTGATGAGGACCAGCCTCATGCAGAGGGATGTTCAGGTACTGGAGGCTGCAGAGGACACACGAGCTGTGTAGAGACAGCAGCTGGTGTCGGCTGCATGAAGCTGATGTTTTGGAAACAGACCTGATGAGTTGTGACAAATTCTTCACACTAGGCTGCACTGATGTGTGTGTGTGTGTGTGTGGGAGGGAGGGTTAATATGTGTGTGTGTGTGTGTATGGTTGTATGTGTATGTGAGGGTGCGTGTCTGTGTACCTGGGTAACAGAGCTGTCACCGTGGTGATAGCACATATAATGTAGAAGAGAGGCTGTGACATCTGGAGTGTCTCCACCCCCACAGGGTTGGTGGGGGGGCTGCAGGTCACACAGGACACACTGAAGAGCAGCACGAAGCCAAAATAGGAACCAGCACTGAGGACCAGGATCAGGACGTGAATCCAGGTCTGCAAGACAACGCAGAGGGTCACACTGTGGTCCACACACATACACACTGCAGGACACACAGTCAAAGAGGTGGTAGTGCAGGTGTGTGTCTGACCAGAGTGTGACTCTCCAGGACTTGGTGCAGCAGGATGACGAGCAGAGCTGAGGCGTTGATGGGAGAACCGAAGGCCAGCTCCCCGACCTCTGAACCTGCAAGAGCCTGAGACCACAACAGTGTTAGTACGTCGCGAGTGTGTGACGACACACACCCAGAGATCAGCCGTCAGGCCGTCAGAGCACACGTCTCTACAGGCAAGCCGCATCAGCTGATCGGCACCATGGAATAAAAACTGAATGATCACTTACAAAGTACGGGACAAAGAAGCAGACGAGACTCTGGTAAAATGCATCCAGGACGTTGATCCAGAACATGCGGGGAACATAGACCTGCAGAGACACAGCAGACATGTGTGAGTGTCCACAGGCGGGACTGCAGCAGGACCTCACAACCACTGAGTCAGTTGGAGTCCCTCAGAGCTAACGCAGCCTCAGGAGGATGATGGATACATTACATGTGTTAAAACTACCAAAAAATCCCAAAGTGTTATTTATTTACATTTAATCAGATAGAGGCAGAGAAACAGCTCTTCGTGGTTTTCATTTCTCTCTCTCTCTTGTTCACTCTCCTTTCACTTCCTGTTAGAGCCAGAAGTTCTATTAACAACCATGAATAGCAGCAGCTGACAAACTGAACCACGTGACAAACATGTTTTGGTGTATGTATCAGTTATATGCAGGGGACGCTGAGCTGACACCATGGCAGGACAAAATTTAATATTAATTTAATACTACTAACAACAACAACGCTACTACTCCTACTACTAAAATAATTATTACTTCTAATAATAATAATAATAATAATAAATTATGAATGTGAAGACAAGCCAAATACTGTCTTGACATTGTCAAAGACATAAACTATCAGCGATCATCTGATTAGCCTAACTCAACCTAGAGTAACAGTCCTGTGATTAATCCTAAATCCTTCTTTATTAGCTCAGTTGATATTACAGTCAAGTCATACTCATTAATAAGGATAAATCAAGCCTTAGCATATATTTCTATATTATCATACTGTAGTATATGTCAATGCAAACACTATTTTAGTATCTTAAGACAAAAAAACTTGACTTGATTGTGTAACATGACCCATCACCAATGTGTTGCTGCCCCCTAGTGGTGAGACATACTAACACCCAAACAAATAATGCCCTGTGGTCAGAAGTGCTGTGGGAAGTGTTTTACTGTTGTTGTTACTGTGCTGAAAAACAGCTGGGATTGCTAGGTTTTTGTGTTAGCTCTCGTTGTGTGTCTTTGTGTGTGTCTTTGTGTGTGTGCGGTGACCTTGGAGGCCTGTGCAGCCTGGTAGAGCTCAGGCAGCCTCATCAGAGAGTCCGCAGGGATGTCCTGGTCCAGAACGCCGTAGATGAGAGGAGGGACGGAGGTGAAGATCAGGTTGAAGAGGATGAGGACCCAGGAGTTGGTCATGACGCTCCCAGAGAAACCACAGAAGAACTGATACCAGAACAGCAGGTTCACATACATCTGCACACAGAGACAGACAGGGATCAGGACTCTCCAACATCTGGATGGGGTTCGAATCTCAGCTGGATTGTGCAGTGCTTGTGTCAGTCAGCAGACGTGTTAGTGGGAGAAATCATGTGACTCCAACACTGACCTCGCAGATGTGGACAAAAGATACTGTAATTATGACAAATGACTAATCTTTAAATCAGTGCAGACCACTTCCTGCTTTAACTACAACACAAGCCAGTTTAAATGCATTCACTGGCTGGGTGTTTAATCAAACATTTGATTTACATTTTAACCTTTATTTCATTATTGTTGTGCCTTTGCTCCAAGTATTGAGTCTGAAAATTCACTTCCTTTCCTTCCTTTCCTTCCTCATTTTAAAAGTTGTTTTGTGTGAAATCCATTTTTTTTTACGTTTTTTTTTAGTTTTTTTGAGAAGAAAGAAAAAATAGAAAAAAAAGAAAGAAAAACGTTCACTTGGTTCTCCAGGATCATTTTTGTAAGTTTTTTTTTTGTGAAAAAAAATACAAAAATGTTTTTTAAGAAACAAACAAATATGTTTTTGTTTTTTTTTGTCTTTTTTTTGGAGAAGAAAGTAAAAAATTCACTTGCTTCTCTCTGTTTGTTTTCACAGATGAAAAATGATCCTGGCAAAAAATATTTAATTGGCCTTTCAGCGCTTCTGTAGCGGCATCACGCCGCCACAATGATAGGGCGCCGAATGCGAGAGCCAAAACCAAGGCCTTATGGGTAGCTGTGGTTCAGGGGAAAGAGCGAGTCGTCCCCTGATCTGAAGGTTGGTGGTTCGATTCCCGGCGTGTGTGAGTGTGAGTGAGTGTGTGTGTGTGTATGTGTGTCAGAGATGAGCTGCATGAATGCGTGTGAATGTTCTGTATGATATGAATGCAGTCATTTACCATCACCAGATTCTGTAATGTAAGTAGCGCTGGTCAGTGACTCACCACGTTCTTGTAGATGAAGTAGAGGACCATGTTGGCCAGACGAGAGCAGCACCAGCGACCGTGGACCAGCAGCAGCTTGCTCAGGTGTTTAAACCTGGACACGGCGAAGTCACTGGACATCACAGCCTGACGAGCGACACACACACACACACACACACACACACACACACACACACACACACACACACACACACACACACACACGATACCGCAGTGTTCAGGAGGAGGGTACAGACAGGTGTGTTGCCGGCAGTCAGGTGACACCACAGTGATACTGGCTGCTGTAATATCCCTCACAGACCATCAGTGTGTGGACATGTGTATTGCCTTCACACTATAATGTAGAAAACGACTGTGTGGACAATATTAACCTTTTAACACACAGCACTGGAACATTAGAGGTTCAAAAGTAACTGGACACATGAAGTCTCCAGCCACAGACACCATCAGACTCTCTGTATCTGCTTCACTGCGGGGGCCTTCAGCTCCTTCTGGTTGTGGGGTCTCTCTGTCTTCAGTCTGGTTTCTAGCAGGTGGACCGCAACTCAGTCGGACGGAGATCGGCTGACTGACTCGGCCAGTCCAGGATATGCTCCACCTGCTCACCCTGAAAACCTCTTTGGTTGATGAAATGTGGTCCAGTGAGTTTTGATGGATTTGTCTGAGCCTGATCCACAGACCACTCCTGTAGGCCTCTGTGTTCTGTCAGTAACAGTGAGTCAGATCCACTGGAGCCAGAACCAGTACCCGAACCATGAGGAGGATCACGAGCCATCACATCTTCCCATCATTATGACGAAGGTAGATTTTTGTCTCATCAGTCCCTAGACCTCCTCTGCTCCAGATCTCTGACAGTGTGTTTCAGTGAACCGAAACCTGGTCTCTCTCTGTTTATGAGGCACTGAGTCTTCAGAGGTTGTGGTCTTTTCTTAATCATCATCATCATCATCATCATCATCATCAGTGTGAAGGAAACATGTCCGCCTACATCCTTTCAGATTGAGACTGAAGTACGGAAGCTGAGTAAGGCCATACTTGCAAACATTTTTTATCCCGTTATCTCAGGATAACAGCTCGTTCTCCCGAGATAACTTGATATTAACAGGAGAAAATGATGTTGACTGAACCTCATACACTAAGTCGCAGTAACACTCCTTCTTAGCAACAATCCTTAGTAACTCGTTAGCTGACGAGGATCTGAAAATTATCTTGTATGAAAAGACACAGTCAGATTTCTGCTGTTGATTGAAATGTTTTCTGAAGCGTTGATCAATGTGTCGTCCTGACGTTTTCACTTTACAGCTCCGGAAGTTTCTATCTGCATCCGATCTCTGATTAACAAAGTCATTATATGAGAAAACAAGCGTTGTTATCTGGAGATAACGGGATAATTATCTCGTTATCCTGAGATAACAAAAAAATGTTTTCTCCTGATAATATCTTGTTATGTCGGGATAAGGAGCTTTGTTATCTTTGGAGTACGGCCCTTCTTGGCTTCTTTACTGAAGTACAAGGAAAATGTAACTGTCAAAATACTATACTAGTCTGGACTGTAGATGCTAATGTAACACAGATGCTAACATGACCACAGCTGAATCTCACTGGCTCTGGTAGTTTCAGAGAAGTGTAAACGAGTCCTCACTGTGCGGCTGCCTCAGCTGCAGCAGCTGGAGGAGACAGGGGCTAAGAAACTCTCCCTCCATGACGTTCATGAAGACCTGTGTGGTTTTAGTGGGCGCTCTGTCAGCACGGATGTGGTGTTCCTCACCTGCATCCCCTCCTGACCAGATATCCCGATGCCCACATCGGCCGTCTGAATCATGCTCACGTCATTGGCTCCGTCGCCTACAGGAACAAAAACATGTGTGAAATTCAATATATCACATGTGAACTGAAACATTTCATGTGTTTTGTGACTTACATGGGAAGCTGATTTTCACATTTGTTCTTCATATGATTTATATAATTCACTTGTGAAATGTTTGCATGTGAAAATGATAGTGACATATGTGCAGTGACACATTCCATGTAAAATAAATAGAAAAAAACATGTTTTCAGCTTTATATGTGAATGCCTATTTTAGATGTGAAAAAGATCAATGTTATGTTGTGATTTCACATGTAAATCAAAGTTTCATGCTAAGTATGGGTGTCACATCACACCCCAAGGGTTTCACAAGGGTTGATGTGTGGGTTTCACATGGGATTTTATATTCACACATTACACTACATGTGATTACATTCTGTGAGGGACATGAGTGTGTAAATGCTGTTTGATGATGCTTTTCTCAGCTGACAGCAGCCTCATGTGTTCTTCAGTCCACAGTTGATGACATCACATTAGACATGGATATTTATGATATTTATATATATATATATATAGATATATATAGATATATATATATATACACACACACTCAGAACAAAATCAAACACATACACAGAGATCTGTCTCTGTACTTCATTAACTACCACCATGTGGGAATCTTTCAAGCACTTTTCAGGCTGCAGACTGAGTTCTTACCCACAGCCAGGGTCATGACTCCAAGCTGGTCCCGGATCAGCCGGACCACCTGGCTCTTCTGCAGTGGAGTGGACCTGCAGCAGATGACTGCCTTACATCTGCAGCTCAGCTGTAGGAAGAGGCTCTGCTGCTCCTCCTGCAGGGCCCAGTCCAGCGTCTGTCCATCTATGACCAGGATGAAGCTTCCCACGCTGCCAGAGGACGACGACGATGACTCCTCAGTCCCTGCTGCAGCCGGCTCAGTCGCACCGTCCTCCCCACCCTGCACCTCCAGTCTGAGCTCCTCCAGAAGAGCTGCACATGCTTCCTGGTGTTAGAGAAGTCAGTGCTGTCACATAGACTCACTGTACATTAATGATGCAGCGAAGAGTTTTCAGCAGCTTTAATTTGCACTTTGTTTTTTCTGTCGCAGATTATTTTTAATTGGAAAAAATTTATTAAAAAAACTATATAACAACAGATTATAAACATAAACACAAAAACATCTCCACTTCTCCAAATAACCCAACAGCAGAGCTGCCACCCCTCAGACCACTGACCCTGCTGCCACAGTTGGCCGTCAGCAGCTGGTCGTTGGGACGCAGCAGTTTGCAGGCATAGGCAATGTTGATGGCTGTCTCCTGTTTGTCTCCAGTCAGGACCCAGACTTTGATCCCAGCCCTCTGGAGAGCCTCGATGGTCTCTGGGACTTCCTCCTGCAGCCGGTCCACAATCCCTGTGGTACCTGAACACACACACACACACACACACACACACACACACACACACACACACAGACACTGTGAGTCCTGCTGCTGCCAGCTGTGAGGTCAGTATCAGTGCTCAGGTGTGGGCTGCAGCGTGGCTCTGGTACCCAGCAGGGTCAGGTTGGTCTCCAGTCTCTGGGCCGACTCCAGCAGCAGCTCCTCTCTGTTCTCTATGCTGCTCTCTGCCAGCAGCTGCCTCTTCATCCACTCCTCGTACTCCTCCTCCTCCAGGACCTGCCAGGACACCGAGCACACAGTCACTCGCTAACCGCTCTGCTGACACGCTAACATGGTAACATGTGAGTTCAGTCCTGAGTGGACCCTGGTCCAGCTGGGTCACAGTCCACCTGCAGACAACCACACCTGCAACTACATGTAGAGGAAACTGTTCACTTCTGTGCCTGACATCAGGCCGCATCAGAAATATTAAGCTCTGCGCATGGCCCCACCCCCAAGCTGTGATTGGGCAGTTGATTATTTTTGATTTGGAGGATTAGTCTCCATCTCGAAAAGATAAAGAAATAAAAACTCCCTGCACCTCCTCAACGTGTCACTACTCATATAACACACCTCCCCACTTTGTTTCCTGTGTTGTGATTTGATTCAGTTATTAAAGGCACAAAGCTAAATAATTCCAACATGTTTTTCACTTAATACAGAGACTGTGTCACTTTATGTTGTGTTTTTTTAGACATTTAAAATCTTCCACATGATCCAGTCACATAAACATAAACGTACATATTTGTATGGGCCGGACAAATATTGAAATATATGAAATCGTTCCAATTTCTAATAGGTTTCATATATAATTTTGACATGTATGTTTTTGTTTTCAATAATCGTTGTGTCTGAGCTGTGTCTCACCTTCTTAGCGAAGCAGAGTGTGCGGAGGCCTTCTCTGGCGTAGCTGTCCAGATGTTTCTGGGTCTGATCTCTGATGTGAGTGTAGATCTCCTGAGCCTGCTCTGCACCTGAACACATCACACACACACACACACACACACACAGAGTCACACACACAGTCAGGACTGTGTGGTTTCCCTCCTCATTCATGTTCCTCCTGTTAATTACCTTTAGGTGTCTCCGACAGGTCCATGATGACTGAGTCGGCTCCCTTGGTGTAAACCACCACCTGTCCTGTGAGCGGGTGGCGGACCACCACCGACATCCTCTTCCTGTTGGAGTCAAAGGGCAGGACGTGCAGCAGCTGGACGGCCAGAGACCCGATTCCCGGCAGATCCACCAGCAGGCTCTCTGCAGAGCGCCCCCTCAAGGTGCAGCGGTACGCCCGGGCGGCGTGGACCAGAGCCGCCTCGTCGGGACTCTCTGCCTCATACAGCAGTTCATCATCAGTGTCGCTGTCAGAGTCCACTTCCAAACTGTGACTGGGCCCGTCAGGGTCTGTCCTTGCGTCGGTCTTATCGCTCTCTGTCCCCCTGTCCTCCACTTGTCCACCGTCTCCTCCCTCCTCTCTGGAGGATAAGTCCAGTTCGCGCTTCAGGTGGGAGGTTTCCAGGTTGCCTTCTTGGCTCAGTTCTGACCCGTCTGCGCTGCTGCTGGGGGCTGAGGGGACGTTGAAGGAGCCGGCCTTCCCCCAGGTGAACAGCCTGCTGGTGAAGTTTCGAGGGCTGCCTTTGATCTGGGGAGGGGAGAGGGTGGAGAGGGCGGAGAACGGAGAGAAGCTGAAGCGCTGGAACATCAGCTTGATCTCCTCCAGAGACTTGAGAGGAGTCCGAGCCGCAGGCACCTGAAGAGGAAGTGGAGGAAAAACAAAGAAGAAGAAGAAGATGGATCAGAAGAAGAACTGAGTATAGAACTGATTACACACAATAAAGGAGCTTTATTAATCCTAATGTTGCAGCAGCCACTATATTCTATATGATTGTTAAGTAGAGGAAATTCATTTCTAGTGTTCAACACAATGGGAGGGGATTTAGTGCAACAACATGTATGTATAGGCTGTAGTATTTTGATATGATGATGATATTGTTGACTATAAATTCAAGCTGTTTGTTCTTCATGACGACTCCTGACTGGATTCAAAGAGAATAAATCTATATTCATGGATTTGGGCTTCAGTGGATCAGACAGGGATTTCCTTCAGTTCTGGATCCAGTCACAAACATTAAACTGTTTCTCTGTTGTTGCTACATGTATGTGGCTCTGCTGTGGTGAAACTACAATGGTGCGTCGCTTTAGATGTTGCTGCAGCAAGGAATTGTGGGACGGCATTTCTCCTTTCTTTTGATAAAGGAAGCTCCAGTGTTTCCTATGCTGAAGGAGATGAGATAGGAAGCACTGAAGCTCCTTTCCTCCTCAGGTAGAGAAGTGGAGCAGCTCTGATCATGATGCTGCTCAGACACTTCAGCTCATTTCACTCAGTTTCAACCTTCATAAGAAAAAAAGACTTCTGGGCTGCAGCCCAGCTCTACAGCGACTGAACAATGGACTGATCTACGGTTTTCAGAGGAAGCTGATCATTGAGCCAGTTTGACCTGAGTAGATACAGTGGAGATACGAGGCTGGGTCACACCGTGAACTAGCAGCTCGTCACATGGGCCGGACATCATCATCAGCTCAGTGATGTTAAACTTTGGTGAATCAGGATGGAGAGAGGATCCTCCACCCACTGAATCAACGTAAACAAACAAACAGCTGATCCCGCTCTCAGACGTGTTGGAGGTCCTGACTGCGACTCCTGAGGCGTACTCACCGCATGTCGCGGCTGACTGGGCGAGGACACCACCACGCTGTTACAGATGGCCAGAGCAAGGAAGAAGTCGGTGATGTAGGTGAGCTCCAGGCTGGACGGAGTCCCGGAGGAGCCCTCGTTCAGAGGCAGCACAGGAGAGCAAAACCAGTTCAACTTCCTGAGCAGCTCGGGGTCCGGGACCACCTCCTTCTCCTGGACACAGACACAGAGCAGCAGGAGATCATCCATCAGGGGCAGAGCTTCAAGTAAAGGAACACATTATTCTGATGGAGCTCAATAAATGTGTTTAACGTGGTGCTCCTGGGATTTCACATCATCAGCATGAACCATCACTACTGATCAACTGTTGGAGTAAAGCTAAATCACTTTCAAGGACCAAACCTGCGAACAGTTGCTTCACGTCATAAAGAACATCAAGAAAGAAATGTGGAGAAAATAGAGATGACCTGTTAATGCTTCACCAGAGTCAACAGAGGCTCAAATTTTAAATCAGTTTCATGAACCAAATAAAGGAACTGGCCGCCCACGTCCGACTCCACAACATAAGGAGGCCAAATAATGTGTTCTCAGAGCACTTTTTATTTTAATGATAATGAACATTCAGGGGAAGACCAGGAAGAGATCGATTCACCATCTGTCTCTGTCTCTCTTTGCCTTTAACTTCCTGTTGCTGACCAAATATCATTTTCATTCTCCACTTTTTACCAAAGATGAAATGTTTCAGCGCGCTATCAGACTGAGATAATAAACAAGTATATGATGTGGTCCGACCCGGCGACAACAAAGTTCCTCTTACTGGCTTATCCCAGAGATAGACCTCAATAACAGGAGGAAAAAGCAATAAAAGGGGTTTTTAAACATTTTTTATGTTTTTAATGATCATTTTGTTTTAACGTTATTTTTATTTTTTTATTATGCATCAGTGCCTGCGACATGATATCTCAGTAACTAACTCCTTGACAGAACTTTCACTTGGACTCAAGGATGAACTGATTAGATTTTGGTGGTTAAAGGTCAAGGTCACTGTGACCTCACAAAACACGTTATAGACCATAAATCACAATTTCATTCACTAATTCAGACACAATTTAACTCAAATGTCTATAAGGATAAAACGAAGTGATGACATTTTATGTCCAAAAGCTCAAAGGTCAACTTCACTGTGACATCATAATTCTGTAATTATTCAACACTGTGACTCAGGAAGGAGAGACTGTGACCGGACTTCCTGTAACTTGGCTGGTTGGTGGAGGAGGTGATTCCAGTTTATAACGACATCTTTTCACCAAAATTGTTCTGTTTTGCAAATGATTTTTCGGCCCACTTGCAATACCGTCACATCCCACCAGTGGGCCACAGCCACTGCAGTAGATGAATCAATAGAACTTCCTGTATATTGAAAAAAATGTAACCAGGTGACCACTGCTTTTACTCATCTGAAAATCATCTTCCTCACTTCTTTCTATATTCACCCAAATCTACTCAAATCACAGCTGATACCATTATTTTAATGAACTAAAAAACATGTGTAAAAGTCCAGATACTGTAGACAGACAGATGGATGATATTAGATATGATTCCAGGAGTGTATTCACTGTGGAATCAGAGTAAACAAACTACTGTGTCTGTGCTGTAGGTGAACGTGTGTCTGACCATGCGGCCGCAGAAGGCGCTGGTCCTGGGCTGGACGTGATTGGACGGTTGGTTGTCGTCCTCCTCCTCCTCTGACTCAGCAGTGAGCGTGTGCAGAGACACGGAGCTGCGGTTGCAGCTGAGGGAATGACAGCTCACGGACTTCCCGCTGCAGCCTGACCTCAGAGTCACAGACTGACCAGCCGACCTGTTCTTCTTCTCCTCGTACACCTCCAGCCTCCGAGCTGCAACACAGACACTGACACTGAGACGCGGCTACACATAGAGGTAAAGCTAAAGACCTGCCTCTGAGAAAGACCAGGGCTGGGTGCACAAAAAACCTCAAGTTTTCTACTTAAGTATGACACTGAAGGTTTTACTTCTCTTTAGCTGAGGGAGTTACTTCAGGGTGTTGCACAGAATCTCTTAAAATCTTTCCTTAGTTAAGGAAAAAAGTTGAGGCATTTGCAGCAGTGAAAGAGATCTTACAGAAAGACATGAAACGCCTCGACTGCACCTGACCAGAAAGATCATGTAGCACAAAACTGTACAACAATCATTGGGCTGTGGAAAGTGGTTCCAGCTCTGCTGCTCAGACCTGTGGTGTAGCGTCAGTTCCTCATCGTTAAGGGTGTCTCCTGCTCATGGACTCTCTTCTTGAGATGTTTTCATTTTCTTCATTTAAGCTCGGCCATATTGCCATAGTTTTTTCCTTACTTTGGTCAATAAGGTCTTTTGTTCAACGGTTTAACTGACTTTAAGTGATTCCTTAAGTATAAAGATAAGAGAGAAAACCTTAAAAAAATTGAGTGAACATTTTAGGGAAACCTTAAGGAGAAGACTTAGAGAAGACTTGTTTTGTGCAACCGTTTTTATATTAAGGAAACCTTAACTCTGACTTTGAGGAAAATCTTAACTTAAGGTGTTTTATGCAACCAGCCCCTGTAACCTTCTGCAGGTGAGGTAAATAAAGGCCCCGTCCACTCTATGAGGAACTACAGCAGCTGAAAACTTTGTGGATCCAATGTAAATGCACCCTGATGATGTCATAGAAATTGTTCATTATTTATTTCCGGAGACTTTTATTTCCAAATGCAACATTTATTTCCATCTGTTATATTAAAATGATGGGGCGTGGTAATGTCACCGTAGCAACAGCACCAGAACACTAGTGTGTGATTCAGTGCTATATATTTATATTTACTTATATATCTCTACATATATAACCTAATTTGGTTATTTCAGGATTTATTTCACAGCTGTATTTACTGCATTTAATATCAAACAAATATCACTGAACATCTCTAGTTTGAATTATCAATATTTTTGTGACATGCCTGACGCTCAGACTGACACTCTCTTCTCCGCCTATGTGTGTCACTGTGAGTCAGATGTGAGGTGATCAGCTGATCGTTTTATTAGACACAACCTGTCACTCTGATGAGCCTACACACAAACCCCGCAGCAGACAGTTGATGTCTGTGCGGTCACCAGGTTCCTCACAGAGTTAACCATCATTTGCATCAGCTGATACGACCTGTCACTGGAGATGTTGATCATTTAACTGCTGACAGTGACATTCAGGGCCGAGGGAAGCTGAAGCTGCTGCTGCTGCTGCTGCTGCCTGTTTCCTGCTCATACACTCTCATCTTCACTCACACAGTCAGAGGAACCTCTCAGTGTTCCTGCTGGGACTCTGCTCTAATTAGATGATTCCTGTGTGAGTCACATGATCAGTTCTTACCGTTGTCCTCATGTGGATACTCCACCCCGTAGATGCTGCAGCGGCAGAACACCATCTTGTTTTCTGTCAGAGTCCCTGTCTTATCAGAGAACAGGTACTGGATCTGACCTAGGTCCTCAGTGATGTTGAGGGCCCGGCACTGGATCCTGGAGTCCAGCTGCTCGTTGTACAAGGCCAAGTCATTGTGGATGAAGTAGATCTGGCCCAGTTTCACAATCTCAATGGACACATACAGAGAAATGGGAATCAGCACCTGTTGGACAGAAATAGAGGACATGTAAAGCTGTACGCATGTAAATAAATAAAAGTAAAGCTTCATATAACCCAGACAGAAACATGTTGATGAGACTGAGAAACACAATGTCATTCATTTCAATGGGTTTAATGGATCAGAGGGGGTGACAACATCACAAAACCTAACTTTAGCCATGTCACATGTCGGCCAATCATGTGCAAGCACACATCTTGCGAATGACTCTGTTTGTTCTGTTTATTTTATAGTCACAGTGATGGTGGATTAAATGATCTGATCACCTGATAGCATATAAATGTATATAGTAGATAGTATATAATACATATATATATAAACTGCTGTGTTGTGTTTTAGTGTCTGATCAACCTTCAGACTCATGACTCTTTCGTTATCTCATCCGTATCTGAAGCAACAAACGCACATCAGTCAGATCATCATACGAGAGAAGCCAGTCCTTTAATAAGAGTGTGAAAATGGTTGACATTAGACCTGCAGCACGATGATCATGGTCCAGAAGACATAGAATCCAGCCAGGGCGGGATTCGTCTCCCCGTCGATCTGAAAGACGGGGTCTCTGAGGTTCTTCAGCCAGAGGCCGTGACCTGAAAAACACCAGGACATCAGTGCAGGTCATCACTCTGACCACCGAACACTCACTGTTGTTTTACACCATCTACAGCTGTAGTGATACTGTTCTGAAGTGAGAGCCGTCCACACCTATAGCAGCAGTCAGACACATGACGACGAGCAGGGCCACACACCACAGAACATCTGTGTTCAGACGCTTCTCCAGCCGGCTGCGCTTGTACCTCGGCCCGCTGTTGTTCATCATGGCTTTAGTCTCATGACCTAAATCACACAGTAGCACAGAGACAAGACCACATGACCGCAGATTATTACACTGGAAGAAGTGCATCAGCCAAACTGATTTCACAACTCGGGCAGCATGATAGGACATGATATTACAGAGGGCAAGACCAGTAAGCGAGTCACTCGTGAGACATGAAACGCAACAGTAGTGCTGATTTATGTTAAACTACATGAACTTGTTAGACAAGACGGGTCACTGCACAATAGGCTAAAGTGCTTCACATACAAGAAGAAATTTTAAAAAAGCAGGAAGTAATCAGTTCAACACATAACAACATATAGAAAATAATGATAAATATAATGGATAAATGTAACAACAGATAAAAGAAGTAACAGAGAAATAATTCAGAAAAAGCCATGTGTCTGTTCCAGAGAGGTGGAGCCCTGTCCCTTTTGCTCTTCAGCCTTGACTGGGGAACAGCTAACAGCTAACAGCTAACAGCTAACAGTTACGAGGGACTTATCTGAGGATCTAAAGCTATGTGCTGGTGGGTAACGGTTTAGTGGCTCAGGCAGGAAGCTCAGTGCCATTCAGGGCCTCAATAGTCAAGAGTTGAATATGCTCACTGTCCTAGTTCTTCTGTTACTTCTCCACACACTCTTCCTCACTGATAAGTCTGTTTTGTAATCCAGGCAACAAAAGCATTGTAAAGGAGTGTCAGACTGAACATGAACCGAACAGAGCGGCTCAGTTCCGCATGACGTCCATTCAAAGATTTAAGTGGAAGTGAAATTGAGACAAAGATCTGTCTGGGCAAGTTCACGAAGGTAAAGAGAGACTGGAGCGACACAACAGAGAAAGCTGTGATTCCTCTGTACAGTCATCACTCTGTCTGTTTGTGGTGAACGCACAGCACAACAGTCCTGGGGGGGTCACAGTGAGTCACTCTAAAGCACCCTGAGAGGACAGCTGCTGGTTCTGACATGGAAAAACAAACTCCCACCACACAGAGAGCTGCAGCGAGGTGAGCAGTTAGGACAGTGTCCTCGTCAGTAACCGTCAGGGCTCTTACCAGCATAGACCACGATGCCCATCACATTCTCAGTGTTGCGGATGGTACAGCTCCTCAGCAGGAGGTTGCTGTTATGGAGGCCGACGCGAACCCCACTGGAGTGCTCCCTGTGGAACACACACACACACACACACACGGTTTATATTTGATGATTTCCTGTTTCACAATATGAATTTTGTCTCCGTAGACTAGAGCTTGTTTTAACATAAAGGTGATCAAAGTCTAAAACTACATTAACGTTTTCACAATGTTTCACAATCCGAGTTACAAAAAGAGCTAATATGATGGAAAGTATCAGCATAATACTGCCATCATTATCAGTGTGTTAGATGGTCAGAGTTGTTTTTAAATGAACACGTTGGGAAATAAATAGCCAGAGCCATGTTTACTTTAATTTCTACAGTGTGTAAAAAGGGAAGTGGTCTGAAGACTTCCTGAAACCACTGTACTTGTCAGCCTGGTGGGTTTTTGCTGACTTTGCATCCACTTCCTCTGTTGCAGAGATTGAGGGGAAATGACAGTGTGCAAAACTCACATGTAACCTCTGAACCTGCTGAGGTCATTGTTGGGGTTCTCACACTCGATACGACTGTGGAAGCTCTCAGGGGTGAACTCTGCTCCCTGAAAACGCACACGCACGCACGCACACACGCACGCACGCACACTTAATTAGGCACACAGCTTTATTATCATCTTTATTATGTCTAACCGTGGTGTTTATGGCAGCACAGAGAAGCTGAAATCGCTGCTGATTGTGTGTTATCGTCACACACTATAAAGAGTTGTGTTTATGACATTGTGGATGGAAACGGAGGCAGATGTTTTTTACCTTTAACCATTATATATATATAAAGCTTCTTGTATATGAAGTCCTTATTTTCCTACATAATAGAGCTGCACAAGACACATAGACATTTATTCAAAGTATTAGATGTTTGCTTGTCAGTAAAGTAAATGCAGTCTGAAAGACAACTACTACAAAGTCCACCCTCTTAAGACAAACGTCGCAGTATCATTTACACTAAATCATGAGCCAGCGAGTGGGAGAAGCTTTCACATCAGCCTCTGACCTGTGACCCTCAGTTACAGATATTTTGATCACAAATGTTAACCTGCTGGATTCCTGGGTTTCCCTGGTTACAGAGGAACTACAACTGTTTGCAGTTTCTTGGGGAGGATCACTGCTTATGTGGATCCAAATTCTGATAAACTGTTCAAGTGATGTCACTGGTCACTCCTCATCTGTTTGAGGCTAGTAGCTAATGTAACCTTTAGCCGCTAGCATTAACATCCCTGAATCTCTGGTATACATGTCACAAGAGACTACTCAGGAAGAATACACACGGCCCTACCAGGGGTTTATATGTGAAATCCCTCCACAAATTAAAACAGTATGTTTCGGATATACAGTGTATCTCAAGACTGGTTGAGAAGAGGTAACTATTTAATAAATCTACTGCTGGTGGCTCGTAAAAAGAATCTGAACAGGAAGTGGTTATCAAGGGAAACCCCATTTTATAAATGCATTGATGGAAATTCCAATGGACAGTCCTATAAGCCTGGTTCTATTATAACAAATCAATCATTTTTTGTAGAGAAAAGACAACTCTCTTTTTCTTTTCTTTATGTGTATGTATGTATGTTCAGTCAGATTTATGACAAACATAAATATATGTCATCTACATTCAGTTTGAAATGTGAAATATAGTGTATGGAAAAGTCAGTGAAAGTGACAGAGGAGGTGAACAGGTGCAGATTTTCCACATACTGATCCACTTCCTGTATTACCTGCAGCGGGAGGTCTGACACCACCTGTCTCTGCTTCAGGTTGGTCTCTCCGTCCAGGTTGGCGGTCTCGATGTAACACACCCCTCGGGGGTCGGAGGAGTAGAGCAGCAGCATGTCAGCGGGGATGATCTCGTTACAGGACAGACGCACAAAGTCTCCCACCTGCACATCCTTCCAGCGGCGCTCAGTGTAAGCTCTCTGCTCGCTGTGGACGAGGAGAGGGGACAGCAGTCACATGACTGGGGACTACACAACCTCTGGTGAACATCAGGTTACAGCGTAGATTAAAGGACGCAGAGAGGTCGCAATATCAAGCTATTTTGTGTTATTTCACTTTATTGTAGAGAACTCAGAGAAGATGCCACCGGCTGCTGGAAATACACAGTGTTGCTCTAGGCTGAGAAACACTGCACTGTCCAGCTGAGTACATTAATATTAACAATCTAATATTGGGATATCTAATAATTTTACATTTACATTTACTCATCTGTCAGATGCTTTTATCCAAAGTGAAGGAGATGAGGTAAAGAGGTGCAGGTAAAGTTCACAGTAAGAGCTCGTTAGACATGTGAGGGTGTCAGAGGTGTTAGAGGAGTTGCTCTCTGAAGAGAGGAGTCTTCAGCAGATTCCTGAAGACAGAGAGTGACGCTCTGCTCTGATACTTTAGACTTTAGTAGCTTGTTCCACCATCAGGGAACCACAGACCAGAACAGACTGGACTGAGACTGTCTTGTGTGCCGGACCACACGGAACACAGTGGCTGAAAAGCGTGAGGCTGAATAATTGAGTTCAAGCGGATGGAGCAGACCCAGAAGTCACTCTGAAGGCGGCATTAATGACTTGACTTTGATTCAGGAGGTCATGGGTAGCCAGTGGAGGTCAACGAGTAGCATGTGACATGTGACCTTTTAGGCACAGTAATTTTACTGTTGATACTTTCAATACATTTAGCATTTAGACGTATGTGTTTCTAATTCTAATGCAGTATTTCTACACTGTACTTTTACTTAGCTGATTACAACCAGCAGCTTTAATCATCTGAGTATAACCAGTAGCTGTAATCAGCTGATTACAACCAGCAGCTTCCATCAGCTCACTGAACACAGATCTGTGTGACTTCATCTTCAGTGACCATCAGTTAAACATGTAAACAGACTCTTTCAGCTGAGACACATCATCATAACTCTTGTAATAATTTATGTGTGAGGATGAATGAGAGTGAAACACTATATTAACACTAAACTGTATAACCTTTCATTGTCACAGTAAGTCATGTGTCTGGAGACTGTATGGGACTGTTTGAAACCAGTTGGATGTTGTGAGGGTGTAAGGTCAAGACAGAATCTGCTCTCTTCAGATCAGATATAAATAAAACGGCCCCTGGTTATTTGCACACAGTGATACGGCCTGTGGTTAATTATTATAAGCCAACACCCTTTCCAGGCAGTGACTGTGATACATCAGACCAGAGGAAACACCGCACCTGTACAGTCATGTGACATCATGAGGTCACTGTGATTGACTACTACAACCACAGCACGGATATAATGTGGTGCAGACAAGCCAAGATTTAAATCAGGTTTATTTTTGATGTCTGAAAATACAGTCACACTGAAAATAAAACTGAAACTACATTATTAAAAAGCCTTTAACAGTAAATATTTACCAGACACCAGATGAGGAAATTTTTAGTTGTAGAACCAATGTGACACGTTACATTAACCAGACTTTTGTAATACTTCCTGTCACATCGGCCACAACTGAAGTTCACTGATGGACTGGCTGCTGTTCTTCACTCGTCATGACTGGACGTCTTGATCTGAACTGTTTTGACCACCCACAGTTTAACAAGACAGAAACCAGACAAAGTTACTTTCTCTGTGACTCTGTTTCACTGTAGCTTATATGTACTTTATTTATTTATTCAGTGTTTTGTCCACAGATTTTTTATTTTATTTTTATTTTTATTTTTTTTTTATAAATTGAGCTTAAAGGTTCATTCTTTACCTTGGAAACTGTAGAAAAAGAATGTGACTCAAGGTCCACTCCTCTAAGTGGTTCGTCAAATGTTTTGTGTTGAGTTTAATTCGTTCATTCTCATTTGTGGAAACAAAGGAGAACAGAACTAAAAACCTTGGACCACCTCTTCTAACATGAAAGAGAATTCAGCCGCAACAATGAGAGACGATGGCGTTTGCTGCTACATCAACCAACCTGCTGTAAACATGGCAGAGGATTCTGTTGATCAGGTGATCTGACCTAAACCTGCAGTAGTCCTCCAGGACGTCCTTCACAGCCGTCACCAACAGCACCAGGATGATGGGAACCAGAGCGATCTCTGGCTCGAAAGCTTCCACCACTGGGACGAAGTTGAGAGCAGCGAGGAAGATGAAGTAGATGTTGGCTGAGCGGTGGAGCTGCTCGAACAGGTTCCTGGGCAGGAAGGAGAGCAGGGAGTACTTGGTGGTCCGGATCTTGTTGCTCTTATAGAACTTCAGGAGTCGACTCAGCTCCTCATCCTCTGTAGACGAAGGTACCACCGTCCTCTTCTTCAGCAGCTGCTTCTTCTTGGCAGAGCTGAACATGAGTCCAGGTTCCTGGGGGGTTCAGGTCCACCTGCCAGTCTATGTCTCCACCTATAGAAGCCTTACCTACCTGTTGTTCTCCAGGTGTAATCCTGATCTCATTCCTTCCTCCATGTTCCTGCCGTGCTTCTTCGAACTGACCGTTGAGATGAAGATGGGAGTGAGGGCTGAGTGGATCATTAACCATCTGGTCTGTGGTCTTTGGCACTCCTCTACAGGCCCTGGCGCTGTAAGTAAACTCAAGGTTCAGGTTTTACAACCTCCTCAGAGACAGGTTGTGTAATACGATGTAGGACAAAGGAGGGTCAGGAAAGCAGCAGACTGGGCTGTCACTAACTTCATGATGGTCCTTCAAATTCGTGTTAGAAAACTGAACAGCATGCTCTGATGAAGACTGGTCGGACCTGATGAAGGATGAAAGCAGCCAAATACAAAAGAGGTCCTTGAAAAAAACCTGATCCAGAGTCCAGGAGACCTGAGACTGGAGCAACAGTTCACCTTTCAGCCTCACAATGACCTGAAGCTTAAGGACAAGTCTCTGACTGTCCCAGAGTGTCCCGGCCTAAACTGAGAGGATCGGTATCAGGAAGATAAACTGTCCAGATCCAGGTTCAGAGCTTGTAGAGAAGACTGAAGCTGGAACTGCTGCTGAAGGGGGTCCTACATACAACTGGATTAAGGCTCTGAAGACTTTTGTAAATGAGAGATTTTACTTTTTGATTCTTAATACATTTTAAACACATTTTTAGTTTGTCATTATGGGTTATTGGTTGTTGATTGATGGGCAGTTTTATATATTTACAGTTGAACCCGATGGTCTCTGAGGTTCCTGTGTGCAGATGAAGCGTTCAGGAGCTACTTTCTCTGAGCGGCTTTTTATTTTCATCACAGTGTGGTGTTTCTGTTGTTGAACCACTTTCTCTACAGACTGCCGTGCAGCTACAGTTTCACAGTACAGCAGCTTCTCAAACGCTGACAGGAAGTACAGGTTTAATTTGGGACTCAACGTTTTCCTCAGTTTAGAAGAACTGTGAGGTTTAGAAAAAGACGGTGGTTTGAGATGTAAGTTTTGAATGTTACAAGACCGTGACTCATGATGTTGTTTTACATACCGCAGAGTGGCTGTGATGGTGAAATGGAAACATGCAGATGTGGAGAAGGAGGTAGAAAACACCAGAAAGTGGAAGTAGTCAGGATGCGTTGTTTTTCTGGTCCAGCACAGAACACAATCAAAAACAGGAGAAAATACAGGAGCTGTTGCGCTGTGTTTTCTCACTGTGCTGATGGGATCTGGTCAGACAGTGGGTTGGGATTTTATTTGTCCAGGTCTCTTGAGCTTATTGTGTTGCTACTCCTACCACTATAGAAGAACTATCCTCAGCATGGAGCTGTCGTTGTTGGGGTCGGATGCTGGGGAAGCGGAGATGCTGCAGTTTAAAGTTGATTTAAAATTGCTGTCTCATCAGAAGCTGCAGTTTAAACTGAGTCTGTGCTTCTTAATCACCACAAGAGGTCATCATACCTGAGGTTTAACTTCTGACTGCTGACGTCACGTTTGAGCTTATGAAGACAACTATATCGTAAATTCAATACTGTGTTGTTACAGAGGTCAGTTCACGACAAACATGAACTAATGTCCAGTACCTGCACACCTGAGTCCACACAGAGCAGACACCTGGGAGCATTTCACAGGTGACACCTGAGGCTGGATCTCACAGAGGAAAATCTTATGAGTCCCACTGTGATTTAACGTGAGCTAATGCTTTTGAAATGTTTCTGATCCTGCAGTACAGAGACAGAGGTAATACTGTAGGAGGTTCAATAAAGTGCTGTAAAAAATACAGGCTGATAAAAATGTATTTCTGGGATAATCATGAGTGAAACTAGACCAAATATAAAACACAATATATATAGATAGAATATTCATGTAGAACACAAACTGTCTAGCCTGTTAAATATATAATAATTATGTGGTAATGTGAAGAAACTGCCAAGAAATAACAGTCAAGTAAAATCAGTATAATAACAACTTGTTCTAGTATAATTACTGGGAGTTACTGTAAAACACTGGGTGATTATAAGCAGAATAAAGAGGGTTGGTCAGTATAGTATCATCCACATACAAGGCTACCATTTATATCAGTGGCATTAATATCCCTTATTGCATTGTACAGACAGGCTGTTAGCAGGTGATACCAAGTCTCATATATTACCCATCAGCATGTCAACATTGTTGTCGCACAAAATAAAACACAGCAACCAGTTTCCTCCACATAGCCAAGTACTTTCAGTGTAATGAACATAATGTATTTGTAATTTCCACAGTCTGACCTTCCAATAAGCCGAGAGGAGTGGTAGCTACTGACACTGTTGTGAACAGCAGATGTGGCGGCTGGAAATGTCACCGTGGTTAACCCATGATCGCCTTACTACTGTCTGTAAAGTGAAGTGTGCGTTGTTTCTTAGAAATATATGGGTAGTTAACAAGAACTTTCACCGTAGTTTCTTCTCCATGGCCTGTAAAGTGGAACGTGAACATACTGATAATTTCCTTGTGATAGAGGATGATATGACAGCGGTCATGAATTTTTAAACTGTTATCTCTTGGTAATTTCTTCACATTACTCCATAATTACTACATAATTAACGGCCTGTAAATTAAAGGCTTACCAAACTCTGTCCTCAGTAGTTAGTAATGTGTTCACTGAACTGGAGAATGTAAAAGACAGTTCCCTCAACACTTTCTGAGCCACATGTCAATAAATCAAGTCCATCAGATGAACCTGTCAACAGTTTGAATAACCAATCAGATCTCATTTAGCGTGTAGCTATGAATCCCTGTATGTTCTACTGCTGAGATAGACACACGCTAAACAACCCACTGACTGAACCAGTATGTGTCCGTGTGCTCCTCTGTCTAAAACATATTCATCATGGTGGTGCAGTTCAGCTAGTTGCTATCATACCTGATGTCTCACTGCTAACCAGGATCCATCTATGAGCTCTGAGTCTACGTTCCCCTAGAGGCTGAGGTTAGCACTGTCGCTAACCGCGGACGTCAGAGACAGAGGGTCACTCACCCACAGAAGACTCGTGCCACATTGCTGTTGACTTTCTTGTCGAACAAATACCGCCTGTAGTCCTCCAGGGCGTCCTTGATGGCGATAACGGTGAGAACCACCACCAGAGGGATCATGGTAATCTCCTTCTGAAAGGCTTCAACTACCGGCACCCAGTTCAACAACGCCAGGAACAGGAAGTAGAGGTTGGCAGCCCTGCAGAGGAGAGACCAGGGAGCCTCATTTATAACCATCGTGTATGCACAAACAGATACACCCGTCTTCACTGGTGGTCCTGGATTACTGCTATCAAATGGCTCAGTTAAGTCTGGGTTTACTGATCCAGGAGAGGTAAGGAGGAAAGGAGAGGAGAGGAGAGGGGAGAAGAGGAGAGGAGAGAAGAGGAGAGGAGAGGAGAGGAGAGGGGAGAAGAGGAGAGGAGAGAAGAGGAGAGGAGAGGAGAGGAGAGGAGGAGAGGAGAGGAGAGGAAGAGGAGAGGAGAAGAGGAGAGGAGAGGAGAGGAGAGGAGAGGAGAGGAGAGGAGAGGAGAGGAGAGGAGAGGAGAAGGGAGGAGAGGAGAGGAGAGGAGAGGAGAGGAGAGGAGAGGAGAGGAGAGGAGAGGAGAGGAGAGGAGAGGAGAGGCTTTAAAACCAGAGTGGGCACATGGAAATCCTGAAACACCTCAATGAATCTACTGACCCTTAACCAGACCTATGACTCTATTACTGTAAGTTTGTCCCAGTCAGGTTCCTGTAGGAACGATGATTGGTCAGCAGGGTCAGCTGTCAGGTTTGATCTGATCTTCTGTTAGATTAGGCTGTCAGGTTTCTACTTAAGTATGACACTTAAGGTTTCATTTCTCCTTAGCTGAGGGAGTTACTTCAGGGTGTTGCACAGAATCTCTTCAAAGGTTTCCTTAGTTAAGGAAAACACTAAGGCATTTACAGCAATGAAAGAGATTTCCGTTTCCAAGGAGACCATGGTTGTGTCTGAAATCACTATATATTGAGCTCATCTGCAAAATGAAAACACACTTTGGGACACTACTCGGGTCTTTTTCTCCACACCATTTTTCTGTCTTTCAGCATAAGCGCAATGCATGATGGTATATATTGCTTGGTTAGTGACCATCAGTACTCCACTTTTCATGATGCATTGTGGGATATTATGAGTCCACTAAGTAGATTATAATAAGTGTGTGGACTATGGTGGACTATAGGGAGTAGGGAGTGATTTCAGACACAGCCCATTTGTTTGCTTTAGCATTAGCATTTGTGATACCGATTGTTGGAGCTTAGGTTACCATGGTAATCTACCTGTTGTTAAAAGTTGGCCTAGATCCCAGTGTTATCCAACTATAATTGAGTTAAAGATACTGTACACCTCAGACGGGCAGTGTATCAGGAGGAAGGTCATAGAACTGCACAACACACTGATAAACAGGTTTAGCCTGCATGAACATAATCTACAGAGAAGTGAAACGTTTGTATGGGTGATCCATCACTGTGGAAACTAAAGACTACCAGGAGAAACCCAGTCTAAGATGTAGAGCACTGCATTCTTTGCAGGGACGTGAGCTATGCAGGTCTGGTTCTGTGTGGTCCTTTCATACATAACTAAAACATTTCAGTTTAATTAATACATTGTAGTCCTACATTGATACCATTCTCATCTCAAAGGGACAAATGATTATATGAAATTATTTTGTGTTATTTGCCGAAGTACTTATCTGACCTGTGGAACTGCTGGAAGAGGTTCATGGGGATGAAGGTCAGGAACCTGTACTTGGTAGTCCGGATGGCGTTGCCCTTGTAGCCTTTGCAGACAGCTTCGTACTCGTGTTGGTGAGGTCCATGTCGGGCGAACACTGTTCTCCTCTTCCCACTGCCTCTGTGTGGAGAGCGGTGGGCATCCGGGGAGTTTTTGGTGGACAGGCCATCGGCGGGAGAGTACCAGCCTCGCCCCGAGTCTTCTCCCAACAGCGCCCGACAGCGGTGGCGCACCCAGTGGAGCCGCTCCATCTACACAGCTGGGCTGTGAGAGAGGCTGGGCCCCCTCCTCTGTGGCCTGCTTCTCTGTGCTCCACGCCAGACTTTCAAAATGTCCTCCTCCTGCAGAGAGAGGACCATGAAGTTTAAAGGATCAGTCTACTGTTTATGTATATTTTTCTTATTGTCGATAAATCCCATGAAAAGACTCAACCAAACCAACAATGAGTCTCTTCCTTAATACTTTTTGACACACTGTCTGTTAGTAGTAAAATAATAAAATAAAAAAACAAAATGATGCGGCTCATTGATGTGTTTTATACAGTCCATTCAGAATGTCTTCAGACCGCTTCACTTTGTTCACTTGTTATGTTGCAGTTTTCCCCCATCAATCTACATTGATCCTATTTGATCCAAATCTCTCTTGAAAAACATATCAACAATATTACAAAGAAAGGATATTTCCATTTACAAGTGTTGCCAAGATCTGTCCCATTCTACCCCATGCTGATGCTGAAACAGTTGTTCTTGACTTGACTATTGTAACACCCTCAGGTTTACCCCAAATCAACTTTTAGCAAATTACAACATGTACAAAACACTGCTACTAGAACATTATACTATTATACAAAATAAATGAAACATCAGTCAGTGGCAGGGCTTCCTCCTACCAAGCCTCTCTTCTATAATATCATCCAGATCTGAGAAGCTAGCTCAGCTGACTCATTCAAAAGTAAACTCCAACATCTATTCACATCAGCCTTTCACCTCATTTAGTCTGACCTAAGTACAGTTAAACTACTGCCATCCAGCTTATCTGCATGAATCAAGGAAAGTATAGGCTAATCATTAACTAGCTGGGCCCTATTATTACCAGTATTAGAGCCAATGCATATTCATCTTTTATCAATTAAGTCACAAAATGAATGGCTTCTAAGAAAGAAAACCTTAATTCAAAACATCCTCTGAATATCTATGATGGCTATTATGTCATATTATGGGTCTTGAGATGCAACAGGTGAACATGGGAGGGAGACCGAGTGCTCATTAGGATTGGTTAGATGGCCGTCAGTCTACCTCTGCAACAGAGGGAATGAGTAGGAAAGAGTTAACATTAGTGCTCTTTCCACCTCTGGAGACAATTCTTAAAGTAAAGGAACAAAGTTTGATGCTGAACTCACAACGATTCTTGTAGACTGGTAAGTAAACAGCTGCTAATGCTAACGTACAAATAGCTCCTTTAACTGTTTAGTTGCATTAACCATGGTATTCCCCTAACTTTAACCATACTTTAGTTGACATGCACATATTGTATAGAAAAAATGGTGGAGTAAACATTGTGGGTGGATGTTAGAAAAATGTTGTAGTACAGGGTTCTGCAGGTTCTGTGGGATCAGAGAGGTCCGTTATTAGTGTCACACCTGGTGACGGGATTGCAAAGAAGACTAAGCTGGTAAGCCTACAGTCAATGGAAGACACACCTTGCATAATGATTGATTGTCAGCTCTATTGAACTGCCTACAGACTGTCCATGTCTGAGTGCCGGGGCCTTCCCTACAACTTGAACTCATACAGGAATGTACATATACTATGAAATAGCTAACAGGCTAATGTTTGAGCATACAATGCTTGACACAGCAGGCCTCCTCTCTCCGGTATGTAACCTCCAGCGATTGTGTGAGGAAGACTTTCTGACCTCACTGTTCTCAGAACCTCAGGCAGAGGAACCAGGAAGTGTAACAACAACAGGACATGTGAGTGACACATCGTCTACTGCAGCTGGTCTGACAGAGACACCTGACCTCACACTGCTTCACTCTAAGGGTTAACATTACACACAGGCAGAAGCAGGTACTGTACATTGTAGGACATGGTGGGTAATTTCAACACAAGTTTGTTCACCTTCAAGTTGACAATCAACCTTCCATTTTCAAAAGTGTCCAAATGGTTTAATAAAATACAAAAACAAAAGACATGAAATTATTTTTTAGCAACTTAAAGTAAGTAAAGTTTATTTCTAAACCACATTTAAACACTTAAGCTTAAGCTGACCAAATGTTGTACATAGGATATTAAAATAAAAGCAAAAGTAACTAGAATAATTTCCTCATGGTCTTCTGCCTCCGCCACTCAGACTACTTTCAGGTTTCATCCCTGTTTATATAGTCAAGTAAAATATTAACCAGTTGTTTGAAATGTTGTCATAGTTGCTGTGTGAAGTCTTGAGTTATTCCTAAAAAGTGTTTTGTGAGGTCACACTGACCTTGAACGTTGACCACCAAAATCTAATCAGTTCGTCCTTGAGTTCAGGTGAACATTTGTACCAAATTTGAAGAAGTTCCTTCAAGGTGTTACTGAGATATTGTGTTTTGTTTTTTGTTTTTTTTTTAGATATCGTGTTCACAAGGCCAAAACCATTTTGTGAGGTCACCAAGACCTTGACCTTTGACATTTGATCACCAAAATCTAATATGTTTGAGTCCAAGTGAATGTTTTTGTGCCATATTTGAAGAAGTTATGTCAAGGCGTTACTGAGATGTCATGTCCACGAGAATGGGACAGGCACACGGGTCTGGCTGTCACCGGCACAGAGGCATAAACACACAGAGAAACACAACAACTACAACAACAACAACAATACACAGTCAGGGACATTGAATCAGATAAAAGATCATAGTGAGCCAAAAAGACCAGGGAATAAAATGTGTCTTTAGCCTGGATTTAAAATCGGAGATGCAGGGTGCACATTGGATTTCAATTCGCATCTGGTTCTAGTTTAGTTGTGACCATGGGACACACAGGAGAGATTTGTTGTCAGATCTAAGAGACGTAAAAGATGAGTGCCAGTGAATAAGGTCTGTGATATATGACAGGGCCTGATCATTTAGAGCCTTCAAAACAGTCAGCAATTGCCTTCTAAAATCAATAGGGAGCCAATGAAGAGAAGCTAGGACTGGGGTGATATGTTTGCACAGTGAACCATCTGCAGACGAGTTAAGACTGGGGGTGGCTCAAGTATAAGGAGTTACAATAGTCCAGTCGTGATGTAATGAAGGTGTGAATTACTTTTTTTATATCATGGAAAGAAAGAATTGCGTGCTTGAGTTTGGAAATGATTGTGAACTGATAGAAACACAGTTTAACAACAGAAGTGATGTGTTTGTGAAGAAGTGAAATAAAAAGTTCTGGATTCTGGGCGACCTGGCCTGGAATGAAATATGTTCCGGATATCCAAGTGCAAATATTCAACAGAACAAATAAGCTGCCAAAGGTTTTATTTGAAGGACTAATTCAAAGTCAGGATGAACAGTACAAGAAGTAATGTTCAAATAAAAACTAAAATGTGGTTCTCTGTCTCACGTGGTCTATAGTGTTTCTCTGGAGCCCCCTCCTCAAACAGCACAGAGCTCTCTCACAGAGCTGTGACATGTCTAACTTGCTCACCGTCATTCTCAGCATAGTGGTGAGATAATGACTTACAGTGATAGATAACAAAGTAAGCTACTGCACGTGAACTACGTTCCTTTATGGCATCAAAGCAGACACAGGGCACAATGTAAATATTGGAGTGTAGCTGCTGATGAGGACTTCTTGTAAACCCACTCAGAGTTATAAATCTCTGCTTTTTTTCCCTTCCGCATGTGTCTACAGTTGAGGACTTAGCAGTCAAGACCACAATCCACTTCCTTGAACAGTTGTATCAGTATCAGTATCACATGTTCTGTACAGGGCTGGATGTTTGAATGTTTGATCGCTAAGAGGATAAAATAACATGTCAAACTTTCTACCATCTTGGCTATCTTAAGCCAGACTGTGGTACGATGAATTCTGGGTTATTTTTTCCATATCAAAGAAATTGCTGACTGAGGACCCGAATCCAACCGCTCAGCACTGTTTACCCTCCACAGGAAATGTTTGTCTTTTGGAAGAATTCAACCGTTACAAGGATGTTTTCTTTGGAAATTCATCAAAGCGTGAAACAATGAAAAGAAAAAGCTGATTTTTGATGATCTCCATAACAATGTTAGCAAACCACAAATGAGGCATGTTTCCCTGCTTCTTGTTGCTGGGTGCTACAGGTCAGCGCAGGTGTCATTGATTGTTACCATGGTAGCATTGATCTAACATTAGACTGATCTATGAGCAAAATGAAGACTGGACCAACACTACAGACCAGTATGACATATCTCTGTGACACTGGTCCCAGGTCTCATGAGAAACTCTGTTGTCCTGGAGCTGAACTGTACAGCGTACAATCATGTGTTGATAGTTGAAACATTTACTAGTGACACAACATATGTAACAGCGATTTACAGTGAACTATGTTGCAGTGAGTTAGTGTATGTAGCTGGAGACTGCTGCTAAACCCCCTGAAGGATCCCTGCAGGTCCCCAGACTCCAGTCTGAGAGCTACTGACTGAGTGACGTCAACGTGCTTTTAACTACATGGTCTTTAGTTAGACTACTCAAGCCAATACACTGTAATTAGCATCAACAGTGAACTACCACAGAGAGACATATGTTCTTCCATTTAAGCTGTGAGACCTTATAGAAAGGTGTGTGTCCAATCAGTTGAATTGAGCACAGGTAGACTCCAACCAAGGTGTAGAAACCAGAGCCATAGTGAAGTGTATTTCATTTTACTTAATACATTTGCAAAAAAGGGTCTAAAATTCTGTTTTTACTTTGTCAGAAAAAGAAAAAACTGCAACATAACAACATGTGAAACAGTGAGGGGTCTGAAGACTTTCTGAATGAACTGTATTTGACCAATGAGGCTGATTCTGACCATAGAACAGTTTCAGCTGGACTAAAAGAGCAACATAGACCTTGTCTGGTCTCCCAGTCTCTACCAGTATCACAACATCCCCTCCCAGTTCAGACAGACTTCATGTTCACCAGTTACTCTTCCTTCATGATATACTGTACAACCAGATCCAGTGTGATTCCACTCTAGTTGAACTGGACGTAAACACATAACCTACAGTATGTTATATAGCCTGGTAAACCACGCCTGTATCCATAACTGATCTACTGAGGTTTCTAACGGACACAAGTTAAACTATAATCCAGGTGGAGGCAGTGAACTGAGCTCTCAGGTGTCGACACCTGACCAGCTGAGGACGGGGTCTGTGCTCCTGTGTTGACACCAGGCCCCGAGGGACGTTGTTGTTCACCACTGTAATGAATGAACAGACCCGCAGTCACGTTTCTTTTTCCTGAAACCGAGCAGCGTTAGTCCTCAGCGGAGAGCGGCAGGTAACACACTTACCGTGTTTGTGTCCATACGTTGTCCGTGTTAAAGTTAACGGCAGTGCCGGTGTCTCCGGTCACATCTCAGAGCAGCGCAGCGGCGGTCAGAGCGCCTCACAAACAACCATCAAGCTCCGCTAACCAGGATGTGAAACACTAGTCACCGAGCCACGAGACGTTCCGCTTTCCACCGGAGCGTCGTCCAACAGAACTCCACCGACAATTTAACATTTTTTACATTTTCAGTTTAGTGCCAGCGTAGTTCAATTCCTTCGGATATAATGTAGGAATTATTGGACCTCTGCATTAAATTCGGCATCAAGTGACGCATCGTATAGATGTTATAAAAATAAAATAAACAATAGATTCACTCTGAAAGTTGTTCCTCTGCCAAACATCAAGGTCAATCTGAACTAGAGATTTTGAAATGGAGTTCGGCGTCTGAGATAACATTAATAAACTCTGTATAATAACCGGGCAACAGGTGTGACAGTGGTTTCACGGAAAAACTGAATAATGTGTAATAATAATAATTATATGTATAACACAGTATTTCTTTCCTCGACGTTCTGCGCGCACATTATGAAGTTAGTAAAGGTGATGAAGTTCATTTTTCCCAGCAGAAAGTGAACGCAGCTCGCGTAGTCATGTGATTGACATCAGCTGATCAGCAGGCGGAACCAAAGGAGAACATGGTGGTTCTACTGAGCAGGTTACCCGTGGCGGACAGTCTAAAGGTAAGAACCAGTTTATTCGTGAGTAATGATGATATGTTTAGTTTTATAATGTGACAGCTGACAGCGGCGCCTCCTTAATTAATGAGATAATTAACTTATCTACGGTTCTTACGGAGAGCTCCTCTGAACATCATCTGACATGTAGTCACTTTCTCACAGAACTTTATGACTCTATGGTGGGTCCTGTGTTTGCTCTATTAAAGGCTGTATAGCTGTGGTGTTAAACAGGCTGTTTTACGGTGGCCTGCAAGTGACTTAATGTGAGGCTACAATAGATTATTTAAGGCAATATCTTTAGAAAATTCTGTGGAGCCTTGAGGGTGCCACCAAATTAATTATAAACATCAGAGCCAGGCTATAATCAATCAATACATTTTGAAAGCAATTATAACATCAAAACAGAAATTATATTAATGTTAAACTTGCTAGGTAATATATATGTTTACTATAAATTATGAATAGATCATTTGGTTTTAAAATGAAAAAATAATTTGCAAAATGTTGCATTTAACTTTATAATAACAGATTTACCAATAAATCAGAATCAGAATCAATTCGTTGCCAAGTAGGTTTTCACATATGAGGAATTTGCTTTGGTGTTTTGGTTCATAACAATGAACATAGAAGAAGAACAAATGTAAAGAAAGATAAAGCAAAAGCAAGTACTGCAAGTCAGGTAGCTTCAATATAAATAGACATTTTTTTCATCAATATATTAACAATAAAAAATATTATAGAAATATAAAAACAATACAAACATGTACAATGTGCAATATGAATGGGGGATTGTGACTAAATCTGTCTCATATACTATCTCACACTTCCTCTTTAATATGTTCACTGATGATCCACAACATCATGAGCAGCATGGACACTGACCCGTCTGATGTTCTGCAGACGTTCTTCAACGTTCATGGTCTGCCGCTGTTGAGCCTCGCCATTTTGCAGATGCTCCGTCCAAGTCACCTGTTCTTAATAATATGACCCTTGTCTGTCAAAAGTCGCTCTGGTCTTTACAGCTCAGACCTTTCCATGCAGCATTGTTAGAGATAATCATTGTTGTCTGTGTCATCTCTCTCTAATCTAAAGATTTGTAAACAGTCTGCTACCGAAAACTTAAATGAAGCCCAACCCACAGCAGCAGCAGCAGAAGCTCTGATTGATTCGCTGTTGAACTCTGAGTCAACACCCTAAAACACTGGATATACCAAACACCAAACTCACAGTCCTCACAGTCCTGTCTGTTGTGTAGCTGTGTCACAGGGTGGTGGATGGACTGTGTGGGAGGCAGCCTCCTTGCAGGGGGGATTACAGCGCCACCTGGAGCCTGGAGGAGTGGCTGGAGCTGCTCAGCTCCCTGACGGCCCTCTTCCGCCTGGCAGTGGGTAACAACAGCTCTGATGAGGAGGTGAGACGGCAACAGCATTGACCGCTTCAGCTCAGGCTGCCTCTGATTATATACAATATTACAGATTATTAAGAAGATTATCGCAGTGTACGTGTCCAGATCCTTTCTATAGCTGTGGTTTTAAATGCTGTGTTTGGCGACATCCACCTCTATAATACTTCTCTGTGAAGGAAGCAGATGTTGTTACCTTGAGCAGCTGGATGTGTGGTGGCTGTGGTGGAAGCTGCTCTCGGGTCAGATTCTCAGGAGTCTTCCTGTTGGCTGTGGACAGGTGCTGGCGGGCTGTCAGGCGTGGGCAGCGGCGGCCATGCTGACACTGTGCTGAGTGTGCTGAGAGCCAGAGAGGAGGAGATCCGCCGTGCTCTGCTGGACAGAACCAACTCCATCTCCACCGCCACGCTGCAGGACTTCGACTGGCAGCTGAAGGTGACTGGACCATTTCTCCCTCACTGTTTAATTAGCTTCACCCCTGATTTCTGATGTGGTTCTAATAGTGCAGCAGCTAACCACAATCTTTAAAATGTGGGTACAAGTATAAAAATTGGTATGTTTATCCCTCTGGGGCCATTAATTTGAAAAATCCCATTGGCCACTTTAGCTAATTAGCCATTTCTGGCATAGGAAACATATATTTTACCACAGAATTTAACCCTCAGGACAGAATCCTATGTTTTAGACTATGACGATGTCAAATCCACAACTGTTAAATTTCCTCAGAGCTTTATTTGTGCAATTTCTAATATGTTGTGAAAAATTCTGCATAAATACAATGATTTATATGTTGATATGCAAAACCATTTATTATGAATTGTGAACCAAAAGTTCTGTGAGTCGACAGTCTACTTGTTTACTTGTCTTAACGTTAGCTCGCTAAGCATGTGCTAGGCTAGTTAGCAAAGTTTTCATGAGCAATTTTTTTTCTTTTTTTCTTTTGTGAGTAATATTTTTCGCTGCAATATATTTTCCTTTCATTTTTTACAGTGTACTAAATGTCGCCTTCTACATCGCTCAAATGTTTGATTTGACACCTGGATTAGAGAAAATAGTGGATGAAATTATTGCAAAAAATAACATTTCCTTGCAAATCCAGAGGCTGCCATCTTGAATTTTCCAGTGGCTAACATGTTTTATCAAAAGAGTAATACCCAAGGAGGATTTGTGCCAAGTTTAGTACTTGTATCCACACAGTTTAGAGCCTAATGTTCATGACTGTGAACAGTACAACACATGAACACTATTTCCTGCTTGTTGGAGTTTCAATACATTCATGTTCCCAAAAAATCAATCTGCCTGATACAAGATATCATTTCTGCAGAGTTGGTTATTTGACCTGAGGATAGCTTTAGATGTGAGGTCATACCACATTCAACAACTAAATGTATGCAGGACGCATCTTATTCACTGATTGGTTGAAGACCTGCCTGCATTGTTTGGTTGGCTGAATTGTCTCCACAGGTTGGTCACGTGATGTCTAAATGTCACCTCTTCTACTTCCTGTTCCTGCAGTTAGCTCTGTCCAGTGATAAGATCTCGTCCCTCCACACCCCTCTGCTCAGCCTCAGTCTGGACGTGAGAGAGGATGGAGCTCTCCGTCCCGTCACCATGGAGATGAACCGAGACGAGCTAAACACTCTCATCAATTCACTAGAGGCTGCTAATAAGGTAGACAGGCACTGAATACTGTGTGTGTGTGTGTGTGTGTGTGTGTGTGTGTGTGTGTGTGTGTGTGTGTGTGTGTGTGTGTGTGTGTGTGTGTGTGTGTGTGTGTGTGTGTGTGTGTGTGTGTGTGTGTGTGTGTGTGTGTGACTAGTTCTGGACTGTTTGAGGTCCAGTGATCTGGACATCAGCGGCTGGTTTCACAAAGGTTCTGGAGAGAGAAACAAGAAGGGAAAGAGTTTTTATAGACTGCAACCATTTTTTTTTTTTCCAAATCAGATTTTTCTTTTTATTCTTACACTCATACATTCTTCCAAAAGACAAACCTTTTTCTGCTGGGCTAACGGAGGATGTTGTTCCTAGGTCGGCCATTTTTTTTTTTTTTGAAGGAAGTCTTAATTTACCCAGAATTCATTGTACCGCAGTCCAGCTAAAGATAGTCAAGAACTAAACTGCTTTGTGCAGCAGGTGAATTCAGACATTTATCTGAAGTCTCAGTGTTTGCTGTATCTAAGACACAGTCACAGTCTGTGTTTGTGAAACCATCCCTTGGATCAGGTCAGTTTACCTCCTTCCTCTCAGGCTCCGTCAGACTGGATGGGAAATGTCAGTGCTGCCACCTGCAGGTCTGTCCACAGAGGTTCACACTTCAGTGTCTCCTGCAGGTTTATTTTCCAGGTTTACAAAGGTTGAGCTATAACTAAACACCCTGTTCACAATTATTGTGAATCACCTCGGTAACTCAGAATTTTATTTTCAGTAATGTGAGCTCATCCAAGAACATCATAACTGTTCTAGTTTAGTGTAAAGTAAATCTGTAAATCTGCCACTGTCTAACGTCTCTGTGTGGATTTGTTGTTGTTCTGGAACAAGTAAATAAACATGTGGTTCAGGTGTGATAGTTGATCAGACAGCGAGGAGCCAGAACTTCCTTTACCGCTTTATTGGCAGGTTCAGGAGTGAGTGGGTTTGTTTGTGGATTACAGGAAACAAACGTATACAAGATCCACAGAGGTTACACATAATTTCAGCATAACACCATGTACTGTATCTGACCATGAAATGAAATGTCAAATTCAGGGTAGGTAATAAACTGTATATTGTTAAAGCAAGGACTGATATAAGGAACATGAATAAACAATGAATAAACTACCATAACATTCAATGTCCTAATCTCCTCCCTTTGCTGGAAACATAATGTTTAGAATTAATTATGGCAGCAAATAGCTTTTTCTTACAGAGAAATAAGTGCAACTGTCATAATAATATTTATTGTCTAACCTTCTTGGCAATATGGATGAATTGCGGGAAATAGCAATTAAACAGGTATGCTAACAAGTAGAACATATCGTTCACCTTAAATTGAACTTAATGAGCTGCCTCAGAGACGATCGACTAGCGTGGGCAACATAATTATGCACAAACAGAACAGGTAAAATATATACTTACTTTTCTTAAGTCACGCACACAGCTGTTTGTGTCGCACCAGGACCGGAGGCTTTATGTGTTCAGCTTGTCTGTCTGTACGGACGTATGCTGGTGATTTTGGTGGTCAAAGGTCAAAGAATTCATCCACTGATTATGACACAATTAAACTCAAATGTCGAACACGATGAACCGATGAAGTGATAACATTTTATTTCCAAAAGGTCAAAGGTCAGCTTCACTGTGACATCATAATGTTCTGGTCATTATTCAGCACTGTAACTCAGGAAGTTACATATTTCCTGTAACTTGACTGGTGGGCGGAGGAAACAACCAGGAGGAGGTGATTCTGGTTTAAAAATAAAACGTAATATTTTAAAACATGTCGATTCCAGTAGGAACAGTGATGGTGCGGTCAGTAAGACAGAAAAACTCCAGCATGAATTAAATAAGCCCACATGGGGGCAGAACTCAAGGACATTACCTCATGACAATGTCACTACGAGCATCACCTTTCTCATTACAGGCATTTGATTTAATGTTAGTATAGAAACATTGATTAGTGCACCTTATCCTATCATCACCATTAATCTGAAATGAGTCTAAATATATTATAACTGATTTATAATGTTGGCTGCAGCATTTTATCAACCCTTGATTCACCTGCAGATAACTTAGCTACAACGTCTGTTCACTATTTGTCAGTAGTAAAGAAGTCAGATCAAATGATGATTCATGTGTGTTTATGTGTTGCAGGTGATGCTGCAGTTGAAATGATGGAAGCTTGTGGACCACTAATCCCCACTGGTCCCACTGAAGCCCATGACCACAGGAAGTCCAGCCAGTGGAGTCATGTGGTCAAAGAAGAGTTAAAGAGATTCTCTCCTGTGCTTTTTTTTTTTTATGTAGTAGACAGTTTTTCAGACTTGATGATGATTAGCGAGCTGCAGTCATGTCTCTGAGCAGCTGAACCTTCTCACTGTATGTTTTTGTAATGAACTGTGTTAAAGTAAATGATTCTTCGCTTTTTGATTTCATTGAATTGAATTCAACCACAGTCCAGAAAACAGTATAAAACAGTTGTGCCGTGGTCTGTTGACCTTTGTTTAATTCCCTCATGATGAGTGGATCCATTATACAACACACTATGTCAGACAGCAGATGTGAAGCTGGTTTTTCCCTGTTCAAGCTCATCTGATCTGAGTGCTGCAAAGCAACGACATGAATGTTTAAAGGGTTCAACAACAGAAATGAGCTGTTTTTACAGGTTTTCTCAGTCGCTTTGATGCAGTGCTCCAAACAGTTCTTCATTTCCTCACACATCAGCATTTCTCATTGTGTTTGTACAAACTACCATTGTATCCACACATACTGACTGACTTCGCCTGCTTCCACACGTGAACAAGGTTTTGATTGTTTTGGAGGCTTTTGCACAGTTGAGTTAGTGTTATGAGAAATGCATGAAGAGCTGTGAGGTTTCTGATGTGAGAATTGAGAAAAACTGTAGATACACTGTTAGAAATAGGAGATCACTGACTATGTGGAGCTGGACCGGTGGAGTTTTAATGTCTAACAGACATTTATTGGACTAAAGAGAAAACATACAGTTCGTTCAGAAAGTCTTCAGACCTTCACTGTTTCACGTGTTTCCTCCTCAGTCTTTTTTACATTACATTACATTTTTTACAAAGACATTTTTTACAAATGTATTGACAAGTAAAAACTGAAATCTAACATTAACACAAGTATTCAGACACTTTACGTGAAGTTTAGCTCAAGTTCCTCCGTTTCTCTTGATCATCTCTGAGATGTTTCTACACTTTGATTGGAGTCTACTGGTGAATTCAGCTGATTGGACATGATGTGGAAAGACACACACCTGTCTGTATATGGTCTCCTTTCTGCTGCATTGAATGTTCCTGACAAGAGCAGTGTTCTCCATCGTTCTGACATGAAGAAGTCTGAGAAGACCAGGACTCTTCTAGAGCTGGACCCGGACTAACTGAGACATCAGGGAGAAGAGAGGAGACCGAGGACCTCATGGTGACTCCGGAGATCCTGTGTGGAGAAAATGTCTAAAACTGCATTTTCACTTTGTCATTGTGGGTTAGTAAGAGTATTGGTTTTATCCATTTAAAATGAAATTACAACAGAATGAAGTGAAGGGGTTTGTCTGTTTATCAGAGTATATCTTACACAGTTACATTCATATCAGCACCAAAACAGTTTTAACAGTTTAACACTGTTTGGAAAAAAAATCTCCCAAAAACACTCAGAATGAGCCTCGTCATAACTGCAGATAAACTTAGGAATATATTTTTGCACAAATGCTGGAAGATCTGTGAGCAGAAGTATTTATTACAGAGAGCCAAACCAGCTCAGTCTTGCTTCAAAGCCTGTCCCATGAAGAGAGGTTGTCAGCAGTGTGAGCAGCAGCCACGTCCACCGGGGACAGAAGTAGAAACAGATGAAGGATAAAATAATTAGAGCTGAGGTGAGGTGAGAGGAGTTAGAGTATGTCTGTGGCTCAGTCAGGGTGACGTTGGATCAGAAGCTGCATACTGCAGATGATCAGACAGCTGTCTGTCTGATTAATAGGAAGAATGGGCACAGCTGCCGACAGACACCGTCATGCTGAATGTGCTAATGACATTCGTCTTCGCTGCAGAACTTCAAGTTAATCATGAGAATGAGTGTGGCTGCTGACAGCTGCAGACATGCTAACTGGACTAATGACATTCTCCTCCAGCTTCACTCCGGACCCTCGGTGTCTGTGCGGACCGCCGCCCCTCAGGTCTGGAGTCAGTGAGCAGCTGGAGGTGACGGAGGGCTGAACTTTGTGCACTGTTCTGAGCTCAGAGTTTGCTTGAATAAACAGGGAGATGGTTCAGAAACTTCTATGTGCACACTGGACCTGGCGTTAGGAATTTATAGTGAACTGTAACCACCATGAAATATAGTGAAGGAGTCACTGTCAAATACAACATCAATACAACTGTCACTGCTGCTCGCTGAGATACACAACTCAGCTTATTTTAGTGTGTGTACTGCAGTGAAATGAACAACAGCGGATTCAAGCTTTAAAGGTCCATATAGTCTAAAGGTAGATGTCCATGTGTAGTTTTATTATAAAGCAGGTCTAGGTTCTATATTAATACTACAAAAGTATCAAAGCGCTCAGTCCACAGAGAATTGTGCACAGCCTGTATTCAGAAACTGAGCATTAAAACCAGCCATCAGGACATCTGTAACTTTGTGATGTCACAGCAAAGCAGTCACCTGCACCCACCATCCAACCATTGCAGGATTTGGTTTCTCTGAGTGTTTTACCTGAAATCTGCTGTATTTTTATTGGATATATTTCATTGGAGCTCCAGATAGAAGCCTGAGAGAGAAGATGTAAAACTACACTGATGGTTTTTGGTTCTTGAAACCACAAATATATCTTCTAATGGATCAGCATGGGACCTTTAAGCTCCAAAGTTCAGATGCCTCTAATGTCCTGGTTGATGCTGACTCCTGCTCTGATTCAGCTCATGTGGGCCGACATGTTAAAATCTGATTGGTTCTTGTAGATCTACATGTTTGAAGTGATGTTATAAACAGTAGAGTGAACCAGTTTCAGAACACAGTCCTGAACTCAGTGTTATTTGAGGTCTGAGGTTTATATATAACTATAACTTGCTAGAGGCTCCTGTTGCCCCCCCACCCCCAACACCCCATACAAACCTGCCTGTTTCTAGGCAACAGAAACACACGGTGACTGTAGTTGGTAGAGATGTCAGCAGTTTTATTTAAACTCTATTCTTTGAAGTCTCTATAAGTTGACACAAAGAATTTTATTTTGTGTTTTCTCCCTCTCACACGTGTCCATATGCTCGCTCTCCCTCTGTCCCTCTCTCTCTCTCTCTCTCTCACACACATACATCCACACTCCTGTACAGTATCTTTGTTTGTCTAAAGACAAGCAGCAAGACACACACACACACACCACAAACACACCCACCTCCCGTTCCACTTGAGAGCACATATAGAGCATGAGAGAAAAATTGTACAGTAATTTTACACAATAAGAGTCCAGCACATGTCCTCCATGTCCACAGCCTGTGGGCAAACCAGCTGTTCAAGCTGTTCCATTAGCTCCGTTAGCTCTTCAGTCCACAGGACACGTGTGCCCGTCCGCTGTGAAAAAAGACCAGCTGTTTCTTTTCTTCACCTCCTGTCTGTCCGCTCTGTCCACAAACACCAACACTGACAGCATGGAGGAGACTCGCAGGAGACTGAATTCAAAAGATTGTCATCGTAATGCTGGAATGTCTTACTACAATCTACGCTTAGATAATGGTACTGTACGTCAGAGCCTCAGAAAATAGCTTAAAGTGTCCACGTCTGTTTCTGGTACTCCTGGTTCTTCTTCATCTAAAAAAAGTACAAGATGATTCGCTTTAAAGTCTACTCACTAGATAGAAGTTAAGTTAAACCCTGTGAAAATATTGAGATTCTCGGTAAAGGCACAATATTCAGCCATGAGAAAAGAGCACACTGCTATTGTATCCTGTACAAGCCTGTCTGTTTGCTGCTGTTTTAGTTTACAGCCCTGATAAGACATGCGTCTGCGGTCGTACTGCAACATGTCCTCACCTGGGCAATCCATGAGGGAGAGAAAAGGTATCACCTCAGATACTTAGAGTTTACATCTGATTGTTTTTATTGACTTTTATTGACTACATATCTTCTATATATATTCCAATGAAGGAGGTTTCTGGTTTATTACAACTTTGTCGTTCTGACCATCATTTCTATCAGTAATAACATTTTGGAAAGTTTGAACACGGTGTGGTGTCCAAAGATTAACTTTGGAAAATAGCCACTTGTTTTTTTTCTTATTATCAACACTGCAGGTACGACCTCAGTAACAGTTAGTTTGTTTACGACCTGTCTGACTGCTCTTGTCTCTTCCTGTCTGTTTGTTGCTGCGATCTTAACTTGGATCTTTAGTGAACACAGAGTACAACTGATAGAAATGATGGTCAAAGCTTGAACACAGGTTCCAAGTTGTCATAAAGTGGAAACAAAAAACACATAAGAGATCTCTCCTTCACTATCTGCATGTCCGTGAAAAACCAGCATCTCCAGTTCCATGTTTACTTTACAACTGAGCAAATGACAGAGAGCGACCTTTATGCTCAACAAAGTTGTTTGTCACTAAGACTTCACAGCTTCACAGTTATGACCATGACAGAGTCAGAACACAGAGAAACCAGATTGGAGGGTAGACTGAGGCGGGGCTGCTTAGATCCAGAATGTGGGAGATCCCAGGTGATTCTGGCCACAACAAAGAGTTATACAAACAGTTTACCGCAGGTGAAGCGTGACACGACCTGTGTATCCCTAAAAATGACACCTATATTGTACAATTTCTCAAAGTTCAGTGCTGATGCAGGAGGTGGTGTCCTTCATGGGTCCAGGTTGAAAGTTAAGATAAAGATCTAAAGAGTGGTGGATAAGCAAGTTGACCATGTTGACCAAGTGTTTTAGTTGTCGTGGCCAACACATGCAGTATTTTAACCATTTGCCATAACCACAGTCTTTTCCTAATCTTAACCACATCTTGTGCCATGGAAATTCCCTCTAATCTTCTCTTGTGGTTTCTTTTCAATAAATGTTCAAATGATCCAGTATCCCCCCAAAAAATCATCATCTATAAACTGCAGACATTAGGTTAAATGCAAGATACTGTAAGGACTGCCACACTTGTTGTTCCCTGAAGCATGTGTCTGCACTCTACTGGGCTCCCTTTCACCTGACTGTCATTGTATAATTCACAATTAGATTTGGGGCAGATCATAGTTAGGACTGATAGAAAGACAAATATTAATTGCAGGTCTGTGACAGAATACACCCTTACTTTCCATCTGTGTACTGTAAAGGACACACTACTTCCAGCATTGGTACTGAACATAATTTGAGAGGGGAAGAATTGTCCAGTATGGATGTAATTTCTAGGACCACCGGGTTGGCCACTACATACACTTAGTATGATGTGAATTGTTGGTCATACCTGCTCTTCTGTCTTCACCACTAGTTTCTCTTCTAAACTGTATTTGGACTCTGAATGTGGGATTGGAGTTGGGAGATAAAATTGATCCGCAGGCCTTGATAATAACCAGATATTGACCTCCTGCAGGCCTTTTAACTATCTAACATATTAATTCTAACAACAATAATGTACAGTATAACTTCAGGTATCTGTCAAAAATGTTCAATAATAGTCTGTAATGGTAAAAGGACAGTGGCACCAGGCATTTCAACCCCAGCAGCGTGTTTTATCAGGGCTTGACATTTTGAATGTGGTTTTGAAAGTGTGGTGACATCATTGGTCATTCTTTACCTGATTTCTTTTAAAGAAAATTGCATTGTACATGCTCACAGACACTGTGAGAATACTGTGGGTACAAATCTGACAACATTTTATTTTTTTAGATTAGTGGAGTTCCAATTAACATCTGCCCTGTGCTTATCTTAAATGCAATGATTGTTCAAAAGCATACAGTATAATGATTATAATACAGTGGCCCAGTAGAGCCATGCAAAGCTTTTTTTTTTTTTTATAGATATGAAAGGAAACTGAATTTGGTTTACAGTGCACATGCACTCAGCACAGTCCTAAGAAAATCATGTCATTCATGAAAAGCAATGTAACATGTTTGTTAGCTCACAGATGGCTGTCAGAGAAGGATTTCAACACAACGTTACTTACCCAACACCACAAAAAATACCGCAGTCAGGGCACGGAGCTTAAACCAAAGGAGGACTACCTTATTATGATGGCATTCACCCAATGTCTTCTGTTTATTAGCTGGATGAGCTTCAATCACAAGATCAAGTGAAAACTGCTTCAGTTACCCACTGTTTTTGCACTGGGCTTCTGTGTCTTGCTTTTTTTTTTTTTTGTTACCTTAAAAGCAAATTAAAGTTGTGTTCCATTCACATGCAAAAAGTGAGATAACAGAAGGTCAGAAAAAGAGAGAGAACAAATGAAGATCATTGCCCATAATGTTGGGGTCACCAAAGTCTTTTTGGCAAGCTTGGACTTAGAAATACCATACCTCTACTGTGTCTTATTATTTTTCTCTATATCTATTTTTTATGGATGAGTACAGTAAAAGTGATAGAATTTTTTAGAAATTATACCTCTGTTTTATATATATATACACACACACACACATATATATATATATGTTTCCAGTGGGGTCCTAAAGTGGTCTCCGACTTTTGGACCCCACAGTGTTTATATATATATATACATATATGTAGTAAATTGTATTTACATTGTAAAGACATCCAGTACTACTCGTTCCAAAACAGAATTTATATAAATGGCTGTACAAGACCTAGGTAGCTTTTCAAATCACTAGCAGTGGTGCTGCTACACAGGCTCACTGCTGCCGCCCTAGTGGACATAGTAAAGCCAGTAGACCAGGTTGAAGAAGGTGAATGCGATTGGGAAGACGACACGGGACCATTTGTCTATGGCGTTGACATCTGTGAGGTCGGGGATCTTGACTTTGAGCTGCGAGGCCCGTCTCCTCAAGCGGCCCTTCTTATGGCCTATTGGCCGGTCGAGGGCCGGACGTCCGTACAGGTCTCGGCTGGCCATTGGCTTGCGGTACTGTATGCTGGCACTGTCGTACGAGAACATGGTAGCCCGAGGGTCGTTGAGAGCGCCCATCATATCTGCCCCACCCATCTCACTGGTTAGGTTGGTCAGGAGGATGTTGCCATGAGCATCAACCTGAGGGAGGTTATCAGATTTAATTAAATTCATTCTGTACCCAAAACCCAAATGGACAAAGGCTGTGTCCCTAACAACAAGAAGCATTTTATTCAGGTGAAAGGGAATTTGAACATTATTTATTGGACTGGCCCATTCAGGTAAGACACAGAGGGCTCTGCCCAGGGGTTAAAGAGGGATTTTGCAGATGGGAGAACCCCATGACCTTATGGGGGTAAGCCCGATGACCAGTCTGACTCTGTCTTACAGGAGCAGCAGCCTGGCTGTATTTACATATTAATCAAAGGTGCTGGAATGCTGTACTGGATTGTTCTGGTCGACTTTAGATCTTCCTTTCAATTAAACCTTTTCTAGACTGTTGTGAAGGAAGCATATTGTGTTTTCTTAGAGGAGTTGGAAATCCTAAAACACCTTACAGCAACAACTAAGAGGTGAAAGTAGAACAAAAACTCCAGGCATTAAGTATGCTTCACGAAACAACAAAATAAAAAGATGATCAAATTGTCTCACATACATCTCACATTGTGTCCAATGATTTTTGCATCTTTCCGAAACGACAATCCAACAATCACATTCAGGAAGAGGCAGTCTTTTAGTCGCTCTACCTTTGACTGTGCCCATTCAGATGCACTTTTGCATTTAGACATGGTCACACAAAAGGTCTTCCGACCTAGTTAGTTTGAAGAATACTTGTTTAAATATATAGCACATACGGTTTTCTTTGACTCTGGGTAAGTGAATGAAACTTCCAGAATTAGAGCAGAAAATGCAGCCTTAGGCCCCAGTTATACTCGCTTATGGACACGTACAGGGAGAGCTGTGGACACCACAGACCTGAAGTTGTTTTCATTAATGATCAGTTTGGAGTTCGCTTTGAGGATGCGTTTCAAACGTATTCCGCTCATGTGCACTACGTAATCAGATCAAAATGCCTGCATCCATGCAAGAACAATAACAACAAATTTGTTTGTCTTCGTACTCTTTAACAGATGAATTGTAGAGATGAGGTTGGTGGCAAATTTCCTCACAAAGCCTCTCAGCGTCCGTGTTTGTTTTCCAGATCATTTTCAGTTCATGCCAAAATTGGTGGGTATGTGGATGTCTGTGCCAGAGCCTTGCGTAAACCCTCCAATGTTGAAATTTACAACACACGGACACTAGCGACACTAGCAGACCCTCGCGTACTCACAGATGTGGAACGTATAACTCTTTAAACAGTAAGTAGTAATGCAACAATGGGCGAACAGCAACTGACAGCCAGCTCTTGGCTTGGTGTGTCTGGGCTCTATGATGTCATTAACAAAACAGTATGAAAACCACATAAGACCTTTTTCCCACCTGCACTTTGTTGCTCTCCAGTCTGCTCTTATTCTCATTGTTGGACTTGGCAGCCTTCTCTGCAACCCTCTTCTGCAGGTGAGGACCACGGCCAAAGAAGATGTAGTTGACAAAGGCGTACTCCAGCAGGGCCAGAAAGACAAAGACAAAGCAACCCATGAGGTAAATGTCAATGGCCTTGACGTAGGGGATCTTGGGCAGTGTCTCCCTTAGGTGGGTATTGATAGTGGTCATGGTCAGCACCGTGGTTATACCTGCAGACAAGCACATGTGGGAAAGTACAGTTAGAATAAGGTCTTTCAGCAAGACTGCATACTGAGGGAACATCAAAGCTGCAGGAAAATGAATGGAAAGTGGTCTCAGACGTTTGGACCCGCAGTATATATGCATCACATTCAGTGTTATAAAGGACTGATGATCATTTAAAGTGGCTGAATAGTTACTTAAACTGGTAACCACTGACAACACAAGCTGAACAGGCCTGCAACTTTGTGTTTTCAAAAATATCCCAGTCACCATGATAGTCTGACATTTTCTCACTCAGCATGGCTCTATATGTATGTACCTTATATGTCGGTGGGTTGGTCAGACTGCCACTATGGTCCAGACTGAAATATCTTGACACAAATTGTGTAAATTGCGAAGTTTTGTACATACACTCTTGTCCTTAGAGGATGAATGCTAATAATTATGCTAACCCTTTAACTTTCCATCTAAAGCCTCATGTACATGGTATAAATGTTTGGTTACAAGTTGTTCTATGGACTGCCATTAAATTTGGTACAGACATCCAAAGTGCCCAAATCCTTAGGACTTCTCCTCTAATGCCACCACCAGGTTGAACTTCTTTGGTTCAGATTGAAATGTCTACTTTACATGCATCTCTATCTTAGGTCCAAACCTTTGACTGGTACTGTATACTTCAGTGTATTTTTGTTCTTGAAGCAAACTTGAGATGCTGGTGAATTTCACATCATCTTTGTCTGACGTCATCAGTGATGATGGAAATATTTTGTGGTGATCAGTCTGTTGATCACTAAAGCTGCTGAACAGCTCTCTGAGGAAGACTGCTTAAATAACAGAGATGAACTCTCTTGTTAGATAGTATGGCCAGCATGTCAGACTGTAAACTCTACACAGTGAGAACAGTCTTAGTATTCCTGTCCTTGTGCATATAAACACACAGTTCACGCCACATGTCCTACCAGACCTGTGGTTTTACCATATCTGTGGTTTTACCAGACCTGTGGTTTTACCAGACCTGTGGTTTTACCAGACCTGTGGTCCTACCAGACCTGTGGTCCTGCAAGACCTGTGGTTTTACCATACCTGTGGTTTTACCAGACCTGTGATTTTACCAGACCTGTGGTCCTGCTAGACCTGTGGTTTTACCAGGCCTGGGGTTTTACCAGACCTGTGGTATCAGTCCAGCTTTGAGTCAAAGAAGCAGCAGTTCTTCCTGTGGCTGTGGCTGAGTTTCACTCAGGTGCTCTTCTCTCTTCGTTTAGAGTTGGAGATCATGTATAGCATAATGACAAAAGCACTGACATATTTGGTCTGTGTGAAGCTGCTGCATCTGCAAGTGCTGCCATGGCAACCAAGTCAATCACTGTCACATCATCAGGCCAAAATTTCAATTGCTGTAAAACCATCTTTAGTTGCACTGTGTGTGTGTGTGTGTGTGTGTGTGTGTGTGTGTGTGTGTGTGTGTGTGTGTGTGTTTTGCATGCAGGTAATCCACTCCAGCACAGCAACTAACATAGCAAGACCCCTAAAGGCAGGTCAGGTATGACCTAAGTCAAACACCTGCACCGGCTGTTTTCTGTTTAAACCTGCACTTGTGACATCTTCACTCATCAGCTCATCCGGATGTGACACTGTCCTGTTTCCTAACATCACATTAGTTCACTGACTCATCTCAGAACACATGTTGACACAATGCTGTTGGGCCTCAGGATGGTGGAGACAATATGTTCTTTTTGGTTCCACAGACAAATGAAGGCCATTTGAAGTCCATTGCCCATGATCCTTCACCTTCACACCTGGTTATGACCTCCACCCCAGGGACCTGACAACCAGTTAGTGTTGGTCACTGTGTGACATGTGACCCAAGGTGTCACCAGGCCAACAAAACCCAGCTGTGCCCCTTTCTTTCTCTTCTCTCTGGCCTTCTTCAGCCAGCAACAAGGCTCGCAGCATCAGGTTATCAATGCTGCTACCTAGAACTCTCTTCTTTGCACGCCTTCTCACAGTGGACTGCTCCACAACACTCTTCCTCAACAGCAGTGAGTCGAGTGCCTGCTTAAGATCAATCAAGAATGAACAATCCAACGCCAGCAGCTATGACACAAAGTCAGCCAGCTGAATTTACAACCAACAGGAGCCACAAAACAGAGTTAGCATTGAGCAGCTAACTCTGTAAGGGGAACAATGGAGCGACAAGCGGCCTCCTCTGCAACATAGAAGCCACAGAGCCAGACAGGACTTCACTCCACCAAGAAGCAACACGAGATCACTGGACTTTACAACAACACTGGAAAGGACCTTTCTCTTGTTCAAAGGACTGGGTAATGTTGACAAGGTCTAACCTAACCTAGCACAGCATAGCACAGCTAAGCACAGATCGGGTACCTTTGTTAATGTATCTTCTGACCTTTGTTATTGTAATGTCTGCACAGTGATGCTTATATCTAATATAAGTTTGGTTTAACAATGGTTTTATTTTAACTTCATGTGAGGGAACACACAAGAAGTTCAGAAAGAAAAAAACCCACTGTTTCCCTGTGAGGGTCTACAGGTGATAAACAGAGTACTGGATAAATTAAGATTTTGACCTGAGGATGATGATGGTAGATGAACAGTCAGGGGATCACCAAAACCATTAGGATTCATTGTCTCAGGACCATGTCTACATTTGTACAAAATCTCATGGCAACCATCTAGTAGACATTCCAGTCTGGACCACAGTGATGGACCAACCAACAGACAGACAGTGTGATGGAGAGACACCAGTATGACTGAAAGTCATATCTAGCAGTTAATCTGTAAAGAATGAAAACATCACTTACCTAAGGCGACTCTAGCAGCCGAAGCGTCATAGTTGATCCAGAAGGACACCCAGGACAGGATGGTGATCAGGGTGGAGGGCATGTAGGTTTGCAGGATGAAATAGCCAATGTTCCTCTTCAGCTTAAAGCTCAGTGACAGACGTGGATATGAGCCTGTGAGAGATATACAGGACAGATGAAGGAACATATGAATCAGTTTTCACAAGGTGTTGTCACTTGATCTGTTCCTCTGGGCCCCTCGGACCCTTTCTTCATTTTCTCCATCTATTTACCTGCTCACTGCTCTGCCTGTAAGTCTGAAATCTATTATTAAAAGCACCTTGAGGCCTGTAGCTCACCTGGTACAGCGTGTACCATGTGCTAAGGCTATTTTCTTACCACAGCGCATCGCTCCCTGACTTTCCTATCTATCTCTACTGTCACTGTAAAATAAAGAAGGAATTCCCAAAAAAAAAACTAAAAAAAAAAGAACAAGCACCTTCACTGCATCTATCTGTTGTTGAACCAGACCCACTGATCTGGAGCACCAGCTGTTAAAATTCGTAGTCTGGTTGTGAAGTTAGAGTTTACCACTCTGAAATTAGCATATCTAAATTAAAGTGGGTTGAACTACACAAACTAGTTCTTATGTAGGGCTTGGTTGTTACTAAATATTTACAGCCAGTAACTACTAGTTCTAACAGCTGCACATCTGAAAAACTAGAATCACCTCCTTTTGTTTGTTTCCTCCATCAACACATGACTACCGTTCAGTCTAGCATAGACTGGTTCTGGTGACAGGGAGTCTGGTCACTAGAAAAGAGGGTGGAGGTTCCAGTATTGTACCTGGGATAGTGGGTCTACTACGTGAGGCTCTCTGGGGTGTGTGTCTGTGGGGGCGTGTTAGCACATAGCTGTTTATCATGGGTAATGTTCCTATTTGTCAGCCCTTAATGTCTTGTTAAGCTCATACAGCACAGTTATCAATGAACCTGTGTGTTGTGTCCACTGCAGAGAAATAAATGTTCATGTTCTCAGAATGCTAATGCTACAAGCAGCTCTGTGTGAGAGGCTCAAACTGAGTCTAAAATTAGCCTGTTCTGCTTTTTATAGTCAGCCCAGCTGCTGCTACAGCTGGTGACAGCAGTGTGTGAAACAGACCCTGGAATAAACCTTGGAGCTGAACTTTGAGATTCCAGCAGACACACAGAAGCTAATTTACTGTGTTCACTATGTTTGGGTGTCGACCTCTGCACAGTGGGTGTGTAGCTTCCAACCAATCACAGCACGCAGGGTAACGTACCTGCCGTGAAACAATCAGAAAATGTTGTTTTATTTCTCGGATTCACTGCTTTGTTCTGCATAACACTGCTCCCTCTTTTCCTTCAACCAGCTCGCCTGACCTCAATTTCAATATGTTTCACTGGCATGAATGGCAGGTGACTCTCTGTGACTCACTGTGACTCCCTGTGACACCCTCTGACTTGTCGTGACTCCCTGTGACTTCCTGTGACTCCCTGTTATTATCTGTGACTCCATGTGACTTTGTGACTCTCTGTGACTCCCTGTGACTCGTTGTGACTCTCTGTGACTCCATGTGAATCCCTGTGACTCGTTGTGACTCTCTGTGACTCCATGTGAATCCCTGTGAGTCGTTGTGACTCTCTGTGACTCCATGTGACTCCCTGTGACTCGTTGTGACTCTCTGTGACTCCATGTGAATCCCTGTGACTCGTTGTGACTCTCTGTGACTCCATGTGACTCCCTGTGACTCTCTGTGACTCTGTGACTCCATGTGACTCCCTGTGACTCGTTGTGACTCTCTGTGACTCCATGTGACTCTGTGACTCCCTGTGACTCCGTGTGACTCGTTGTGACTCTCTGTGACTCCATGTGACTCGTTGTGACTCTCTGTGACTCCATGTGAATCCCTGTGACTCATTGTGACTCTCTGTGACTCCATGTGAATCCCTGTGACTCGTTGTGACTCTCTTTGACTCCATGTGACTCGTTGTGACTCTCTGTGACTCTCTGTGAATCCCTGTGAGTCGTTGTGACTCTCTGTGACTCCATGTGACTCCCTATGACTCGTTGTGACTCTCTGTGACTCGTTGTGACTCTCTGTGACTCATTGTGACTCTGTGACTCCATGTGAATCCCTGTGACTCGTTGTGACTCCATGTGACTCCCTGTGACTCCCTGTGACTCGTTGTGACTCTCTGTGACTCCATGTGACTCTGTGACTCTCTGTGACTCCGTGTGACTCGTTGTGACTCTCTGTGACTCCATGTGACTCTGTGAATCTCTGTGACTATATGTGACTCCCTGTGACTCTCTGTGACTCCATGTGACTCTGTGACTCTCTGTGACTCGGTGTGACTCGTTGTGACTCTCTGTGACTCTGTGAATCTCTGTGACTATATGTGACTCCCTGTGACTCCCTGTTGTTCTCTGTGACTCCCTTTTATTCTCTGTGACTCCATGTGAATCCCTGTGACTCATTGTGACTCTCTGTGACTCCATGTGAATCCCTGTGACTCGTTGTGACTCTCTGTGACTCCATGTGACTCTGTGACTCTCTGTGACTCCGTGTGACTCGTTGTGACTCTCTATGACTCTCAGTAACTCCATGTGACTCTGTGACTCCCTGTGACTCCCTGTTGTTCTCTGTGACTCCCTGTTATTCTCTGCGACTCCCTGTGACTCTCTGTGACTTACTGTGACTCTGTGTGACTCTCTGTGACTCCCCGTAACTCTCTGTGACTCCCTGTGACTCTGTAACTCTTAGTGATTCCCTTCGACTTGTTGTGATTCCCTGTGACTCTCTGTGACCCTCTGTGACTCTGTGACTCCCTGTGATTCTCTGTGACTCCCTCTGACTCGTTGTGACTCCCTATAACTCACTGTGAATCTCTGTGACTCTCTGTGACTCCCTGTGATTCTCTGTGACTCCCTATAACTCACTGTGAATCTCTGTGATTCCCTGTTACTCCCTGTGAATTTTTGTGACTCTCTATGCCTCTCTTTAACTGTGTTACCTGTGGCAAACACAGCTTTCTTGGACAGGGTTTGGTAGTCTATGATGGAGAACTGGGGCAGTTCGATGTTCTCCACCCCGGTGACAGAGCCTCCGTTGCTTCCTCCCTGCCAGTAGAACTCGATGTCGTCAGTGGTGTATCCATCTGAGGAGGCAGAGGGAAAACAACAGGTCACACTTCAACTGAAACACAAGGTCCAGCACATTTAAATACAGACACAATACACTGTGTATAAGACACAGACAGACTCTCAGGGCGCTTTCACACCTGCCGTGTTTAGTTTGGAGCTCAGGAGCGTTGGCTATCCTGGACAGGTAAAGATGCTGTAATCATAGAAAGTGTGTGGTCTACCTGACAGAGGTGGTACTGGAGCAATTTAAAAGGTATGGTGGGTTTCTCATCACAAGCAAACTGGAGCTGACGTAATGAACATGATGTGGGACATGTGGGTCTACTTGCTCTAGTAATTGTCTAATGCACCAAATCCTACAGGTTTACTCTGAACTTAAAAAATCTGCATCTTAAGTTTCTGTTCACCAAACACATTGAAATGATCTACAACACAGTCTCACCACCCATGGACAATGCAAGATGTTGACCTCAAACCACCTTATCTTACTCTTCTTTTGAATTTTAATTTGTGTATTTCAATCTATCTCAACATCATTGCACAGGAGGGAAACCTCAATGATCTTCAAGGCTTAAATACATAGAATAAAAAAAAAGATTTTAGTGTTGTTGCTAAGGGCAGTGACTTTGTAGTCAATAACCAGGTGAACTGAGTGGACAAGAACAAACAAACAACTGGTCAGGTGCCTGTGTATATGGTGTGACTTTATGAACGTGTTCTTGGGTTGGCACAGACAGCATCATAAAACACAGTTATTCAACCATGTGATAAAAGGAGGAAGTACAGAAATCACTGGAGTCCACTCTCCTTCTGAGAAGCTAAGAAACATGAAGATGAATGGAGGGAGAATGAGTTCAGTGAACAGGCTGCAGAGATGTGAACAGTGGGACAAAGAATGGGTGAGGAAATTTACCAGCTGTGTTCTACCTGGAATTCTAAAGTCCTAAAGAAGAGAACAACCAACAAAAAGCATCTCCATGTTAATCTCCACTGTGCAGAACAATCTGATCAACACCTGTGACTATAATGAGGACGGCTGCTGAGAGCAGGACAAGGTAAACAATACTTCCAAGGCCTTAGAGGATGAATCTGGTCATTTGATGTAATCATGTGATCTGCCATAATTTCATCCGCCAGATGGAACTTTTTGGACATTAAGATGCTGATGGTGGTTCATTGTTAGTAACTCAACAAACATGTGATGAAGCAGCAGGTACAAATGCTGATGATGGAGAAAACAAAGAAAGCTCAGTAGAGATATGAGGCTGAACAGTTCAGATACAGGTGTGCTCACTATTTGGCAACAGGTCACCATTTTTATCTAATGTGTGTCCTTTATAAAGGTAGTCTTGTTGTGGTACCGACTGGAGTTAAGGTGGGAGCGACTGAAAGCCAATGATCTGCTTTGATGAACAGCCTCACCTGTGTTACCCGTAGCTCACTATTTTTTGTTTCACTTCCTTTTTGCTGAACCCTGGAAAAGCCGGTCCATGCTCCTCCACTCCAGTTCAGTGCTGTTCTGCTTAATGAAGAGTCATTCAGTCACTCAGTTAGTTCAGTGTCTGTCTGAGGTCAGCCCAGTTAATTAGCTGCCTGTTCCTGTCTGTAATTATCTTTATTTGAACAAAGGAAGAAATATAAAGTTCCTGGAACCATTATTACATTTTTTATCATGGAGTGTTCTCTGCACCCGAGTCCAGTTAAACATTATAACAAGCTTCAGCTGCACTGTGGACCCAGCAGAGACAGAGCAAAGGGCCGCTGGAGGGGAGAATGAATGTAGTCCAGCTGATCAGCAGCAGCTACATCAGCTCCAGACTTGTAGGAGATGATGGATGCCAGCCTCACCTGCGGCTCTATCAGACCACCACCTGCTCCTGCTCTACCCAACTCTGAAGTCTACACACTGCCCTCCTCCAGAGAAATACTCTTGTAGAACAGACTTTCTGATGCAGTGTGAGCCCAGCCTAAATCTAAACTGACCTCAAACAGGCCAAAAAACATTCTTCATAACCTTGCTCATGGGTTCACCTCTGGCTCAACAAGCAGAATCCTGCCAGAGTTCACTGTGTCTCATGTGATGAGTTCCCTTTGATGAGTTTCTCTGGTTTTGGGCCACACATGGCTCGACCGTCATCATCCTCATCGACTGGGCAGACGGTGAATTGGAGGAATGAGGTCCTAAGTGTCAATGAACATCAAGGGATGAAGCCAGAGATTGTAAATGTGTCCTTTTCTCATTACCAACCTGTTGACGTCCTGTTTTCCATCAGATTATCAGGATCTGTGTTCGTCACAGTTCATGTGAACACGTCACCTCTCCTAGGAATGACAGCTGTATTTGTCCTTGTGTAGACCATGGTGCTCTAAATGACATCTCAGTTAAAACCATTAACCTCTTCTTCGTCAGCCTCAGTGTTTGAGCGTTGCCGTGGTGTCACCATCCACCAAAATCATTGGTGTGTAGTCCCTCTGCTTCTTCCCCCCTGGATGATAAAGTCTCCTGATTTGTATGGCGAGCTGTGAGCTGGCCCCCATGGTTCTTGTGTCTTTTTGTGGTCCTGGCTCAAGTGAGTCCCCCTTTCCTATCTATCTGGTTCTTCTGTGTCTGTCTGATGTACCTGCACCGCAACCGCCTGGTTTTATTGAAGGTCATCCACCCTTCAGTGTGTGGAGGATCCTGGACTCCGGGTGGGTTGGGCCTCATGACCTATATCTGGTCATCTGACAGGGGGATGGCCTTGCTTAATCCTGGATCAGGACTGCCCTGGACATTTATGCTGGTGGGCAAGAATCCCAGTGGCACGGGGGCAAGGACTAGTTGTCTACTTTCCCTGATCAGCTGACCTGCCTCACTTAGCTAGTTCACTATATGGCTTGTTCGTACAGATACTGTTTGTTGTGAGGCCAACACGTTCATTTAGTTATGTAGTTAGTTCAGTGGCTGTTCTGAGTTACAAAAGTGACATAGTTTTACACAGTATTAACTAAAATAAGAACTGATTACTACATACACAACTGACTGCATGTAAAAAGGCTAATTATTTACACAGCTCGACTATAGGTCCTGCAGCTGTCCCTCTACATCACTGAGGGGGGCGGGACAATGTCACGAGACTTAATAGTTCTCCCTAAGTGTCCAAATAACCTGTGGAGAGAGATATTAGAGAGAATATTTACCTCACTTGTATTTCATTAAGTCCATAGGGTTCAACTGTGTTCAATTCATGAATCCAAAATGCTTCCCTTCTTGCTGATTAATCAGATTTCAATACCAATACATTTCAGGGAAGTAGATGACCCATGGTTTTTCTCTTTGTAGTGCCTAGCAATGGCATAATCCATGTTTCCATTTCTAATGGCCGCCTTATGCTCAGAAACTCTCAATTTGAGATCGTGCTTAGTTTGGCCTACATACATCAAGCCACATGGGCATTTAAAGATATAGACAACATGTGTGGAAAGACAGTTGATGGATCATTCATATTTCTTTCCTGACTGAGGGTGATTAAATGTCTTAGTATCAAATGTATTAGAACAATGTGCACATTTCCCACACCTATAATTTCACCTATAAACACTTGTTGAGAAAGACAGTTAGTATATATCCTATATTTATTATTAGAGCACTCAGAAAACAATCAACCAATCAGAGGAGAGGCTCAGATCCTCCTCTCTTCTGATTGGCTCACCGACCTGTTGTTACTAGAGCTCCAGAGAGAAGAATGAGAGAGGAGATGTACAACTACACTGAGATGGTTTTTGGTTCTTAAAACCACAAATATATCTTCTCATGGATCAACACTTCAAATAAAAGACAGGAGAAGAGGGAAATCTGGAGCTTTAATGATGAGTGAACCACAGTATTCTCTCTTAAAGTATGTTATAGTCTTATTAATTTGGATCAAAAAATAATTCTAACAGTGAATTCATCCACTCTACACAGGAAGTGTCACATCCATGCCGTCTTCTGTGTGATTCACAATGAATCTGTGTTAAATCGTGAGTTTATATCGGGAAGTCGGCCTCCAGTTTTCTGTTCATCTCTTTCTGTCGAGCATCTTCCTCTTTCCCTCAGGCTGAACTGGAACAATAAAGACCTGCCTTTACATTTCCTGCCAGGTCTCTGTGTCCACAGCCTGCACCGTGCTGAAGTGAGCCCCCGCTGCCCCTTCACTAATTAGAGCTGTTTAATTGGAGCGGCTCGTCCCGTCATCTTATCTAAAGGCAGCTGGATTTAAAGGGAATTATCTTCTTCTCATTATGAGGAGGCTTCATTATGATTTTAACTTTTTTTTCCTTTTCACTTCATGTGAGAAGAAGAGTTATAAAGATGAAGATATACTTTGAGCACAGGTACAATTTGTCATGTTTAAATCACCTGGTCAGATGAAGGCCGGCTGTCATCTGTCCTCTCAGTGTAAATCTGTGTTTGAAAATCAACAACTTCTCTATTTATTATTTATCAAAAATAATGGAATCATTATAATTATTGGAATAGTGTGGCTAATATGATTTGCCTTGACAAAACTAAATAAATACATTGCCTTGTTGGAAATTCTTTAAATTGCATCTGCTCCTCCTCTCTGTGACTCCCTGTGGATATGTGGATAATAGCAAACGGAGAAATACATTTATCGAGCGCAGAATAGATTTCTGTTTGCTCAGGTTAAGTGTTTCTTGCTCAAAAAGAAATTCACTTCAAAATATAGTTTGTGTTTGCAAAAATGATTTGTGTGTGCTCAGAAAGTCCCACTGTGTGCTCAGGAGTGAGGCACAAAAATAGCGCCATACATACAAGACCGGCAGCTGGAGATCACTTGAACCTTTAGGTTATTTTGAGAAGTTCATTAAAAACACAAGGTTTTATGATATTTCATATTTTAAACTACTGTTCAATCCATCTGCTGATGATGAACTGACAGGGGAAACAATGAAGGACATATTTATGGTTCCATGGCAACATGTGCAGTATATATACAAGTGCACAAAGCTAAAGGAGTTTAAAATGGAGGAAACATGGAAGCAGTCCTCTCTTCTCTTCATCCTCACCTCATTATTCTGGACACATGAGGTCACGTCAGTCTGGATTAATGATAATCATAATCATTTATTTTTAATGAGAAGTTTAATAAAGACAACAGGTTGACCTGCTGTCAGTCACCACCTCTGTGGGTCCACGTTGTCTCGTGATGACATCACCAGAACTGTCCAATGACATGAGTGACATGTTGAACATGTGACCTCATGTTTACCGACCAGAGGCTACAGTACATTATGTGTCTCCTCCGTCTGAGTGACTGAACCAAACTACAGGTTCGAGAGAGACCAGGTGAGGTGTGAAGTGACTATTTGGTGCCTCTCTGCGGAACACTCTGCTGATGCTGTGACACACACACACACACACACACACACACACACACACACACACACACAACCTGAGTGACACTTACAGCTCTCTATCTCCAGGGTACAGTTCTGCTCATCCAGAGGGTATCTGCGCAGGTCCATCATGCAGGCAGCTGTCGTGGTGATCCTGAAAGAAGAAGGTTTCAGTTGATATCTGAAGAAGAATCCATCACAACACAGTGTCTTTGCCTCGTCACACGCCACAACCACACCTCCTCATCTACATGCACAACACTAGAAAAACATCCAGCTTCAGGTTTCAGAGGAGGAAAACATTTCATTTCCTGACGCCTGAGGGACACACTTGACTTTATAACAGAGTGAACAACACGTTCAGCCGCCTCTCCCTTACACACACTCCTGTCGACTGAGTCAGACTAATCTTCACACCTCCACTGGAAGTCAGCTGGTTCTGTAATGCTGAAGTCACCCCGGCAGCTCCTCTTCCTCGGGTTCACTCTTAATTAAAACTGTGAAAAATTAAGAATTAACACAAAGATCGAGACAATCATGTGAAACTTTGAAGTCTCACATCTGAAGGAGGAAACACTTCAGTTTGACGGACAGAGAATTAGTGACCGAGTCATTTGTGTTGATGAGGGTCACTGACAGCTCCTGGTGGGACTGAGGCTGCGGTTTCCTGGTTAGTCTCCTGGTTACAGTCTCCTGGTTACAGTTGAATCTAGACTCAAACCAGCTGACACTACACTGAATGCTGATACGACATGATGACGTCATGAATATGCTAATTAGCCTATTACATCTTCTAGTGACATTTAGCATGTTGTCCAGTCAAACTAGTTGTTTACAGAGGTTCATCAACAGTTTTCAACTATTTCCTCTTTTTCACACACTGAGCTCACATGGTCCGGACATGTACTAGGTTTAGACCTGGTCTTGTTAAGTCTCAGACAACTTCTCCCACAACTTGACTTTTATCCAAAAGACCTTTGATTCGGTCAGTTAAATGACACATTTTCAGTTTCTGTAGAACATTTGGGTCTGAATCCAAATTGTTGTTGATGCAGTAACTGATTTATGCTGCATTTTTCTCCAGTATGATGGAGACCGGACTGATGATGTTCTCCAGAGCTCAGGGAATGATCTTTTTTTAATGGAGAGTCTTGATTGAGTGGTGAAAGGTTCTCACTTTAAACTAGGTCCAGTGGAAGGTTTTTATCTGGCTTCAGTACAGGTGCTGTATCTGTATCACCTGCATCTTTAATAATGAGTCTGCTCTGCAGCTGAATGTGGGTCTGGATTTCCTCTGATCACAGCTGTGCAGAGCTCACAGCTGTAGGAACTGACTAAAGTTCAGACTGAGAGGAAACTGTATGTTTGAATACTTATAGGAAACTATGGTGTGAAATAAGCAGACCTTTAATGGTGGAGAAAAGGATGGAGAGTGTGACATGGAAGCCCAGAGAAACACACTAATGTTCCTCTTGACCATGTCTCTTCACTCTGCTGAGTGTGGAGCTACACACACACCTCACACACACACATCTCCACATACTCTGCTACAGTGTGAGGACATAAAAAGCCCTTCAATGCATGAATATTCATCACTTCGGTGGTGAATATTCTGGGACTGTCCATTTCTGTCCTGGACACACTCAACACATCAGGAAGCTCCAGATGAATTATAGAGCAGGAGCCCAGAGTGTGTGAACCACAGACCATCACCAGCCTCCATGTTGATCTCAGATACACACCTGTGCACTTTCTGACTGTATCCTGCAGGTTGTGATGCTGTCATGGTGACAACATCTGTCCACAGACAGACAGACAGTGACCCAGCTACAGTAAGTGTCTCTAGAACCCCGTTTTGCAATAATGACACACACAAACACACACACACAGACTCACAAGGTGAAAACAACCCCAGAACGGTGTGGTGTCAGCTCTGTAAGCTCTCAGGAGGTTCTGCAGGAACGTGACAGGTCGCCTGTTTCATAACAGGAATCACTGAGCAGGTAGAGGGAGTGTCTCGTGCTCCAACCTCCACTGATGTAGATCATTGCTTACCCATGCAGAAACATAATATATAAGAGTGATGTTGCCATATACTGTATGTCACCTATAAGGTGATATATTATTATCACACATCCTCTGGATATATGAAGATATAAGATTATAACATATATGAAATACCCAGAGTAAAATTTGTATTAAGAAAAATAAATTTTTTTATATATATATGTGTTAATGATATATATCTATTTTTATATATGTACATTCATTAAAAACTACATGCATATATATATATATACATATATAAATATATATATATATAAATTCTACATTCTTATATGTTTTTCTTATTAATTTCTGGAAGTGGTCTCAGTCTTTAGGAATCTACTGTTTATAATATCAACATATTGACAGGCTTTGGGAGGGATATACTGTATATTTATGTTGCAAATGTATATAATATAAACATACATACATGAGCATACATATTTGTATGGGCGAGACATACATGTCAATATATGAAACAGTTCCAATTTTGACATTTGTCTGATGTGTTTTTACTTTATATGTACATGTATTTCACTTGTGTATGAGCTCACAGTAGGAAAGGATACAAACAGTTCACTGCAATTTCACAAGAATAAAGTATTTAAAATAAATATTTAATATTTAAATATTTAAAGAATAGTTGTAATTTTAGGTTGCGTGTTGTTTTTAAGGGAAATATCAGAAGATTTGAAATGAGGAACGTGGAGCATCCTGTGAAGTTCTACTTTAGGTTTCACAAATGAGGAGAAACTTCATTTTTTGGCTCCTCCTCCTCCTCCTCATCATCATCATCATCATCATCATCTTCAGCATCAGGACCAGGAGATTGAATTGTTTGTGAAAAAACTGAGTGTATTCTATTGTTAGACATTTATTTACATTTTTTATTCTCGTAATATTCCGACTTTTTTCTTGAAATATTATGATTTTATTCTTAAAATTACGACAAAATTTCAGACTTTTTTTTCCCCTCAATGTGGCCATAATACTCATATTAAATGAACAACACTGTATGATTGTTGTTAAAGATGAGAGGCTTAGTTCCTCAGTGCTGAGCTTCTCTCCTCAGTAGCTGACTGACCACAGTGGTAGATCTATGATGTCTGGTTGTTGTCCATGTTCTGACTGTGAGGAGCAGCTCTGTGTTCAGCAGTGTGTGATGTCAGAGTGTGTTTGGTCTGGTATACACAGATCATCCCTCATGGACGTTTCAGTAGTAGTGACACATCCTACACACTGATCCTGCTCTGAAACAAACATGAGCTGAACCTCCTCTCATCTCCTCCACAGGATCTGCTCCAACTCTTCTGACTCTAAACACTTTTTCACCCACACACCGACAGAAAACACAACGTGAACTCATTCACAAACTGCAACACTGCTCATGTTGATTTAAATCACAGACTGCCAAACACAAAGCTGTGACTCATAATCAGACAGAGTCAGAATGCATTGGCTCACAGACTGAGGTCGTCACCTCTGTTAACCAGTGGCAGACTGTTCTCTACCTGGAGGAGGTTACTTATATTTTCTCTAATCTAAACCACTGCTGTTTGAGTCTAAAGAAGATGCAGTGAACCAGTTCTCTGGTGTTTCATCTGGGCTCAGTTTTTCAGAGGTGGTAAATTAAACTAGGTCTAAGTCTTCACCAACTATTTTTACATGTATGAATGAACCCAAAGTTCAGTAAGTCTCAAAATCACATGTCCACATGCTGCTCTGTCCTCTCCTTCTATGTGGAACAGAATGACCGCCTCGCGTTTGTCTGCCTCCACCACTCAGACCACTCTCAGGTTACATCCCTGTTTATCCAGAGTTAGCTATATATTAACCATTTGTGTGAATTTTGTCACAACAAGTCTTGAGTTATGGCTAAAATCTTGTTTTGTGACATCACACTGACCTTGACCTTTGACCTTTAGCCACCAAAATCTAAGTTTGTTTTTGAGTCCAAGTCAATGTTTGTGCCAAATTTGAAGAGGGCGTTACTGAGATATCAGGTCCATGAGAATGGGACAAACAACCTGAAAACTATATGTCTCTGGCTCTGGCTGTCACTGCTGCGGAGGAATCATAAAAGAGACAAGGGATTATGGAAAAGTTAAAGTTAAAGTCAGTCGGAGGCTGTTTGGAATTCACTGCAGTGTTTTCAGTCTGTCCATTGTTACCTTAGGAAAACCAGTGTTATATCTACGACCACTCTGCAGGGAACTGGTGAGCTCCCAGCATCACTGGTGTTTCAGGCTGGAAGATGAACGTCTGTTCTCAGTGTTACAATCTGATATTTTTTGTTTATCTGAAGACATAGTTAAGTTAATGCTTTACCTGAGTTGTAGTACTGCTCATACAGTACGTACAAATGTCACCACACAAAAACACGTAGAGAAAAATAGAAATATATGGACATAACCAAACAGTGACAGTGACTCCCTGTTACAGTTTATATGGGCTCTTCACATAGTCCATGTTCCACCTGTGTACAGTGTGGACACTGATACATGGACTGCAGTTTGAGCTTTTTACGCTGCACACAGTATGAAGGATCGAGGACGAAACTAACTGAGCACAGTATAAACAAGGTACTTCACTCTGACCTGTGTTGTGGTGAAACAATAACAGAGACCATCATGATCATGCTTGCTAAGACGTGGATCCCCCATCTCTTAGCAAAGAACAACCGGTGTTGTTTCAAGTCTGTGACTCTGTTCACATCCTCACAGGACATATATATATCCTAAAACCAGATGTGGACAGATGTGGTCAAGATATGATTGGATAATCCGTTATTCATTTTATTTATTCATCAATTTAAAAGCAAAAGATTTTGGTTTTTGCAGATTCATTTTTTTTATTTGGCAGAAACAGTAGATCGGTGGACAGACAAGAAGAGGAAGTGAAGTGTAAAAAAGTCCAAATAAAAGCCCGGAGGACATAAAAGTGTAACATGAAGTAGCACACAATCTATTAGTTTTAGTTTTAATATGATACCACACACCATCACATGTGACATCAGCACAGACTAAACTTAACCAGGCTGCTGTGTCCTATTTTTCTTTTTGTTACTGAGGACAGACGTCATCATCATCATCATCATCATCATCATCATCATTACTGCTACACTGGTCTAATGCTGCTGAGTGTGTGCTACTAACGATACACAAACAGACAATATGTGTGTTATATGTCTTACAGCCAACATGTGTGTGTGCAGTCGCTGGTGAGGTCATTCTGGGAAACCTAAATATAGCTATTGTGTCAGCAGTGAGCAGCACGCTGGATGAATAATTGTGGGAGCCGGCAGGGATAATGACTCTGCAGCATGGCAGTGTGAAATAAATCTTCCCTCCTTCACAAACTGTGGATGTCTGAAGCCAAAGTGATGAGCGAGAGAGAGCGAGAAAGAGAGAGAGAGGGAGAGAGAGCTGATTTCCTCCCAGGGTCTAATCACATGATCAACAAACACTTTGCCTGAGAGGATAATGATTATTATACTGTATCAGCAGACTGTATTGATCACGTTATCAGACTGACAGAATCAATCACCTGTGAGTCACAAGGTCAACGTCTGTATCACTGGTTCACACTCGGTGTTCATACACACAGTCTGTAATAGCTGCCTTTAGAAGTCTCTCAATCACAACAATAAGAAAAGACGGCATTGTGTGATGTCATGAAGTAGCGTGGGATCATGGGAGTTGTTGTCTTCACTACCATTACCACAAGCTCTTCCCGGTTTGGATTCCTTCCGTGTCAGTGGTTCATTCTAACCGTTAAAAACACTGAATGAAGCAGTTTCACATTTAAAGTCGGTGTTTGAGCGACGTTGTACGGAGGACAGAGACTCAGGGAAGAGTTGGAGCTGAGATTGATGCTAACCTTTGTTCTGATTGTTCCTCTGATAACTTATGAAGCAGATGTTCAGCAGGTTTTTACCAGCAGCTGAATTATCCACAGAGGTGTCCTCCTCTCCATAACAAACACACCAGGAGATTAAAACCAGTAGAAACACTGAATAAAGCAGTTTCACTTGACCAATTTCTAATTTGGAACCCCTGCAGCTCACCTGGTAGAACACATGCCACAAAGGCATAGTCCTACCTGCAGCGATCCGGGTTCCAGTCCGACCTGTGGCCCACATGTCATTCCCTCTCTCTCTCCCTGACTTTCCTGTCCCTCTCCCTTTAGCGATCTGAATAAAGGCAAAAATGCCCCAAAAAATCTGTGTTTAACTGACGCTTCTCGGCACACAGGGAGTAGCAGGAAACTGACACTACTTACCTTTGTTTCCTTAATAACTTATGAAGCAGACGTTCAGGAGGTTTTTACCAGCAGCTGAATTATCCACAGAGGTGTCCTCCTCTCCATAACAAACACACCAGGGGATTAAAACCAGTAGAAACACTGAATAAAGCAGTTTCTCTTTAAAAAACAGAGATTCAGCGATGCTCTTCAGTGACACAGGACAGGACGTCTCCAGCAGCTGGGAGCTGAGCTGTCTAACATTTCCTCAGCTTGTTTCTCTGGTAACTTCAGATCCAGACGTCCGACGGCCAAAATCCTTCATCTGGTTCAAATATAGAGCTGAAAACCACCAAGGTGTAAAAAGTGTATGTGGCTTAAAACTAGATTAAAGTCAATATTGAGCTTCTGTCAGACAAACACACTGACACATGCTCATAGAGGATATGATGTCATTGACAGGCATGAAGGAATAAATTTCACTCTTATCGGTGTGACAGCCTCATTTTTTTCAATTAAGAATTATGTTGTTTATTCAATATTCAGACTCACGTTTCTTAAACCTGGATTTTAACATCACGTTGATCTCAGTTGTAATTAACTCTACCTACAGCAGTCTGTATCTGATTGGTTGCCAAACATCATGCAGGTTGGTTGTATCTAACTCGATACTCGATACTCGGGTCGATGGAAAGAGGATGAAGAGGAGGAAGAGATGTGTTGTTCAGGGGAATGGAGGCCTGGCACACAGAGACATGTTTACCTTGTAGGAGACAGGAAGTGATGGGGGCAGCCCACCAGGCCTGTGTTCACTGAGCCGTGAAGGCGGGGCCAGCCATTGCTGTTTCTGGACTAATCCAGCCACTGCTCTCTGTCCTCCCAACATGCTCCTTCTGTCTGAAGCAGTCCTGATACACTGTACACTCTCTCTCCTGGTGTCTGATGGGCTGGAGTTAAATACAACCTGCCCGGTGTTTGCTAACCAATCAGACACATTGTTCTGTTATAGGAAGAGTTAATTACAGCTGAGATCAAAGTGACATTAAAATCCAGGTAACTCACCTTTCAGGTTTAACAAGTGTGAGTCTTAATATTGAATAAACAACCTATTTCTTAAATGAAAAAAATAAGACTGTCACACATGTAGTATTTAGCAGAGGCAAAACTGCCTTTATGGTTACAATTAATTTAAAGTTATAATCTGTAACTTTTCCACATTAAAATGTCTAAAAACATCTAGACCTGTGTTCTATATGTTGTTGAGTTGCGTTTTACATTATCCCCAAATGTTTCCATCAATTCTCAAACCAGAGAAATCTGTGACTTCAATCATGGCAACGGTCTCCTGTCAGTGACATCATATCTTCTATGATCATGTGTCAGTGTTGTGTTTGTCTGACAAAAGCTCAACATTGACTTTTATCTAGTTTTAAGCCACATACACTTTTTACACCTTGGTGGCTTTCAGCTCTATATTTGAACCAGATGAAGGGTTTTAGTCGTCGGACGTCTGGATCTGAAGTTATCAGAGAAACAAGCTGAGGAAATGTTAGACAGCTCAGCTCCCAGCAGCTGGAGACGTCCTGTCCTGTGACCACTGAAAAGCATCAGTGAATTAATGATTTTTAACTTGAAACTGCATTATTTAGTGTTTCTACTGGTTTTTATCACTTGGTGTGTTTGTTATGGAGAGGAGGACACCTCTGTGGATAATTCGGCTGCTGGTAAAAACCTGCTGAACGTCTGCTTCATAAGTTATCAGAGAAACAATCAAAACAAAGGTTAGCATCAATCTCAGCTCCAGCTCTTCCCTGAGTCTTTAAATGGGAATCTGCTTTATTCAGTGTTTTTAACCGATAGAATCACCGGGTCTGTTTGATTTCCTGAACCACTGACACTGAAGGAATCCAAACCGGGAGGAGCTTATGGTTATGGTGGTGAAGACAACAACTTCCCATGATCCCACGCTATTTCATGTCGTCACTCAATGCCATCTTTTGTTATTGTTGTGTTTGAGAGACTCCTAGAAGCAGAAGTTACAGACTGCGTTTAAAGAAGTGGAAACCTCTTGATTGTGTAAGTGTAAAGAAACTTCAGAGTCACCAAGTAAACAATAAAAATCTGTCATCTTTAATTCCCTGAGAATAAATGAATTTATACATTAGATCAGTGTGTGAGACTTCATGGAACATTTAGGAACAAAATCAAAAATCACCTGTTTTATCCTGTGATGGAAATGATCATTCCCTCCCTAAAATATAGATTGTAGATGACTGAAAGATTTTCTGATCAGCCTCCATCAGGATCTATTACTGCTCAGAATGAAGAAATAACACTTCAGACATATATGCACATTTTTTGCAGGAGGACAGTCTCGGAGGTCAGTGACACTATAAACACTATAAACACTGTGACTCCGATCCAGGACAAAAAGCCAAAGTTAACAGCTTATTAAAATGTGCAGCTTGGCCTCAGAGCTGAAAAACACCTCTCAGCTAAAAACTCCCAGAATACCTCTGAACCCAGAGAGGACTGAATTATTGACAGTGAGTCAGTTTCTTCAGTTAAGTCCATGGAGCTCACCTGGTCATAGCTGTGCTCTGCTGCAGAGAGCGAGGCTGTGTACACTGTGTTCACCAGGAGAGGCTCCATAAATGATTCAGCAGCTGGTTCCCCCTCAGAGCTCCACAGTGAGCAGACGGAGCAGAGTTCAGCCTCTCATGGAGACTCAGAGGAATCAGCTAGTCTTATATGCAAACATGGCCAAAAGTCATATTCTGATTAGAGTTTGTTGGAGTTGAGAAAAACTAAATAAAACTCTATTATTGGCTCTTTGGAAGCCAATCAGCTTTAAAACGAAGTGACCATTCATGTGAATATGTACCACCCTAAGGTGCCCTGAGGAAGGTCCAGACATGCTGCATGCAGCTGCACTGAGCCGTGAGCACATGCTCATCCATCTCTGTGTCTGCAGCTCTCAGTTGTTTCTGCACTTCTGAACTTTGTACTTTCAGATATCAGCCATGTTTCGCCAGCTACTGATCACTTCCTTACCGTCAGTTACTCTTAATGAGACTTCCTGCTACTGCTGTTTAACATTAAAAGTTTTCTATTGGCACACTGGAAGGAGCTTTTATTGTGAAGCAGGTATAGGAAATGCAATGAGTTGGTCGCTGAGTTAGTGGAGCTTTGTTAGTGGTGCAGGATGCTGGACACCATTTTGGGCACCACTGACTGGCTTGTGCAGGCCCCTGCAGAGACCTGGATCTCGTTGTGTTCTAATTCTAGTGTTCACATCAACATGAAATAAAACAAAGCATCAGTTCCACTGCATCCACTGATGTCTTTTAACAGCTGCTTACATCACTCACCCAGCACCTCATGACAGGGCTACAAAGAGCAGGAGAAGCTCTCACCTCAGTCCATAGAGCACAGTTCCATCAGGGTGCAGTCTGATCATCCGGTTCTTCACGGTCACCCCGTGGACGAAGGACTTTTTGTCATTGATGAAGTAGGTGTCAGGGACCCACAGCTGGTCTGCCACTCGGTTGTCCAGGGTGAGGTTGAGAGGAATGCCTGTGTAGGACAGACGCTTGTCTCTCCAGGACTGCTGGAAGTACATGGTGATGGTGTAGTCCTGCGGGAATGACATGGTGCAAAAGGAAGGTTAGCACGACCCAGTGACTCATGAATCCCTCCCACCCTGCACAGCTTCCAGTGTGTTTGTTATATCACTGAGAACTGGTGTAACGTCTGTGATTAGCTACAGACCAAGATAAAACCTTGCTGTTGTATTTCCCCAACAACTTTTTTACCTCAAAAATGGTAACATTGACTATTTTTGATCTAGATTACTGCCCTACCACTGATGATAAAAATTGATCTAGGCAATGTTTCAATCATAGTCTGTTAACTGTTGTTAACCTCCATCCTCTCTCTCCAGCCCACAACCTGACTGTGCTGTGTGTTGATGAAACCATGACGCTGTCCGTGGTGCTGAAGGAACAGACGGATTTAAACAAACTCCTCCTCTCATTAAATAGTCTCTAAAGCAAATATGAAGAGCTCCCAGGTCCTTTTAAGAGACATATTGTAGCGATGCTCAGAGCGGCCTCTGTTTCCTGAAGAAGTGAACTAGCTGTTGTTAGAGTTAAATGTTGCTTAGCGATCTTTGATATCCATTACTACGACAATGTGTTAGAATGAAACTGTCACTTCAACTGTCGCTGCCTAAAGTCCCTATATCTGCAGGACAGGAACTGTTTGGTCTCAATCTGCAGCTATGCATCGCAGTAGTCCAACATGAATTGTGGCGTTCATAATCACTTACATTCTTCCATTAGGCCAAATGTAAAGCAATGTGTAAAACAATAAAATCAATTATCAAAATTATGCAGACTACATGGATTCTCTCTGTAAGTGCATCGAACTTACATCGAACTTACCAGTGATTGGGTGAGCGGCCTTCAGCTAAAGACAAAACTCACACTACTACGACGTCCTCACTACTATGTTTTCGTTTTAAAACACATCTCTTTTGCTGTGTTTATTCCTGCCGTCCACCCGACTGCTGAGTCCTCAAACTCCTAAAACTTCTTCAGAAACTCTGTTGGACCTGTTTTATTTTGAAAACTCTGGGGTTGTGTTGTAGTCTGGATGGACAGAAACTGAGACCTTTGGAAACAGTGACGTAGACACTTACAGTCTCTCCTGATCGGGTTTCATCAGCCTCCACTACCAGTGGTGAATACAACATGGTAATGAATTACAAATGTTACTGACCTTGTTGTCTTTGCAGCTGTTGTTCAGTTAAATTCTGTATTTTAATGCCACAACTGTCTTTGTTGTTCCTCGTTCGTGGTATTTTCTACAACTAACGCACATGCTCAGTGTATGTGAATGGTCATGTATGTATGTTTTTACAGGTGTGTTAGTATGGCTGGAGATTACTTCTGTATCTGATACAGAACTAAAACGCTCGCCTGGGTGGAGATCGATTTTGTTTAAAACACCATTTAAAAGTGAATATGTATCAGCGTGGATGTAGCTTCAGTCGAGTGAATTAACTAGCTTAACATTAATTCCAAGACTGATAAACTTTCCATTGAAGTTGGAATGCTTTTATTTCTATTCAGTTTGTGTAAAGTTGAAATACACGTTGCAATGGGGTTCCTATATGTTTCTATTTTAATGGCAAGATGATCCCAGTGCAGGCTGGAAGAAAATGAAGAGAGTGCATCAATCAAAGTTCATATTTACACAAGATGGGGAGAAGGAGAGAGAAAAACAAAGAGCAGGTACTGTCCACTGTTCTCAGGATAGGGGTTTGTCCTTGTGCTGTTCAACACACACAAAAAGAGATACCACACACTCATACAAAATCCTCCTATTGTTTCCATATTTGGTTGACTATATTTCAAAGGTATCTGTAGTGTGGATTTACATCTACTGGGACAGTTTAATTAAAACATTGTCAACATTCATTTCCAGATGTTCCATCGTCATTTTAGCCTCTCCTGTATTTCCAGATTGTGGATCCTTCATTGCAACATTTAACCTGATTGTCACACATTAAAATGCACAGAGATCAGGGGACTGAAAACAACCCCCACAGCAAGGTCAGCACAGGAAGTAACTTCCTTGTTTACCAAATTGTCAAGGACGTAAACAGAGAAATATCTCTGTGGGTCAGTGGAGTTTGTGCAGTGAGGATGTTCAGGGTTCACACTCATCATGAGTGTGTGAGAGGAAGAAGGCGTGTGTGCCGTGCGGAGTTGTTAGCCATGATTCACAGTCTGGGCTGTCAGGAGCAGAGTGCTGCAGCTTCTCATGCAGTCTGTACCTTCTATTCAAAAATAACTTGTTCCAGCCTGAGCACAGGCTGCTGAGGTGGATTATGTTTTGTAACGTCACTTCTTATTAAGCAGCAGGAACAGTCACCGGCCTGCTCACTCCAATTCTCCCCTCTGCTCCTCAGAGAGCTGCAGCTCCCTCCTTCACCTTCAGCCTGAACCCTACAGCTGTCCCTGCCGCTGCCACGTGCTCAGCTGATCCCTCCACCACCACCCTGCACTCGGACCACCTTATGACAGCTCTAATGATCATATGACATTAGTATCTTATGTCTTTGCGTTACCATGACAGCAAAACGTCTCGTCTTGCACTTCTCAAGAGTTGACAGCAGTAATCATCCAATCATTCTTTACATTGACTACAATGTCAGTACTGTTCAGTCAGACAAGGTTTACACTTGATAAACTCAAGATACATGAGAGGTAAAAATAGAAGCACAAAGTATTGATTGATATCAGCTGTTTTCCTCGTAGTCACCCACGACACACTCAGTTCAGGTGTAATGTAGCGCAAGTGATAAGATGCCCGACCGCCATAGGAAGCAAATGAGGAGATGCGAGGCCAGGGTGATGCTTGCAGCGTGAAAAAGCTTTTTGAAATTTTGTTACATTGCATCTTACATTTTGTTAAACTGCCCGTTGTTACATTGCCTGTTGTAGAGGAAAATTTTAGTGCGATTCTATTTGTAACCTGTCTTCTTATTGTAACGGGAACAACTTATTGGGTTTTGACTCCTGAGACTTTACAGCTACCTGCCTGTGCAGCCTGAAACCACCAACTGTCAGCCAGGGCAGGATACTCCACATTCTTGTTTTCCAAAATACAAGAGACTGGATTGTTCTCATGTTGAGGCTCTCACTTTGTGGGGACCATTGATCTCTGTATAAGAGCTGAGCCCATTTGCAAATGCTATGTTGAATAAATACCAGTAAGACAGGCCTGAGTCCTTGTCACCTTCTAGTGCATCCGAACGTACAGACTGCCTGCCTAAAGACACAGCTAAACTCCCACCTGTGATTTTATTTGGCCTGTATCCTAACACATGACAATATGCTCTTCAATCACTCATATTAAACATGAAGAAATACTAATAATAATAATATTAATTAATATTAAGGTGTGGTAACGGTGACCCATCATACAAAAGAATTGTAGAACAAAACACTTTGCATGTTTTTCCTTTTTTTTTTTTTGATGTGTTGTATGTTTTAGGGGCGTAACACAAAACTCCTCTCTGTATCTGTGTATTTCTATTCGTTTTACACTGGGGGGAGATGGCTAAGGTGGTAGTGCAGGTAGAAGACCCTGGGTTGGTGGTTCAATCCCCGGCTCCCCTCCACCGACTCAGTTACCGTGGCGAGTGTTTACTACTCCAACGTCTGATCTCTGAAATTCTCAAAAAATGTTCCTTCCTCAATGTGGCCCTAATACTCCACCATACAAAACAAACACAATACCCTGACTTAAAGTTCATCATTCATAACAAAAAATATATTTATTTGGCCCTTAATTTACGGGATCGCCACAACCGATACCTGCTAATTAGTGCTATCATAATAACTGCTATTCAATTAACAAACAAGCTTCTGTATTGGATGTTTCAGTCCCAGAGGTTTCTGCTTGGGTCACCCATCCATCCAAGTGTCTGTGGCTCTTTAACAATGTCACACTAATTCTGCTGACAGACAAGAGAGATCAATTCAGTCATTTATACATTCAGCTAGTGGAGCTGTTTTTGTGTGCGGTACAGACCCAGTACACACTGGTAGTGCTTAGCTCCAACCATGGACGCAGAATAAGGGTAAAAGCAGATTTTCGGCAGCTTTAAGTGGAAGCTTTATGCTGAATTGTGTCTTTGTGTGTTATTGTTTTGCTGCACTGGCGAGCTGCTGCTGTGTGTGTGTGGGCCTCAGGGAACATGTTTCTGCTGCTGTCCCTCGCTCTCACACTAGATTTCAGCAGCAGCACTGTACAGTGTGAAATGCATTGTGTCACAGCACGTTATGACAGCCTGCATACATTCAGCAAATGCGCTCTGTCCCTCTCCAGCTATTCTCAGCTGTAGTGTCCTCTAATGCAGAAATCATTGGAGACAGGTTTCTGTACATTTTAACTATGAATATAATGATACACTCATGACTGAATTGCCTTCATTGGCTCTAGTAGTTAGGGCCCGAGCAAGGAACCTATTGTTTTTAGAAAGATTATTATTATTCTGCTGGAACATTTTTCGAACACATTTTTGAGGCTTTTATGATGTTCAAAAACTCACAAAACTTTCAAGGTTGCCCATAGAAAATTTCAATGAAGTAGCCCCCACAGTACGTTTGACCTTGATGTATGAAAATTGGTAGGCTTGTGCGTTGTCTTGAAATCTACAAAAAAGCCTCTTTGACCCATGAGATAAATCCAACCGGAAGTCAACCATTTAGAATTTAGTGTGCAATTTTGCCGCATTTTGTCACCATTTTCAGGCGTCATACTTTAACGAACTCCTCCGAGAGATTTAATCAGATCGACTCCAAATTTGGTCCATGGAATCTTAAGACCTTTGTGATGTTAAATTGCAAAGCTTTTAGAGGACAAAATGGCTCAAGGGTGCCCCCTAGAAAATTTCAACAATGTAGCCCTCACAGCACTTTTAACCTAAATGTATGAAAATTGGTAGACATGTGTATCCCATGGAGATCTACAAAAAAGTCTCAACCCAACTGGAAATCCACCATTGCTGCCATTTCCACGTGTCGTACTTTAACAAACTCCTACAGTTTTAATCAGATCAACTCCAACATTGGCCAGAACAATCTTAAGACTTTTGAGATGCTAAATTGTGAAGCTTTTTCACAGTTGTTGAACAGCATGTTCGTGGCAGTGCGGCGAATTTCATAACAGGAATTTATTATAACTCCAATACATATTGTCCAATCTGCCCCAAACTTGGTTATAAAATGCATAACCGGGTTACAATGCTTCACTGTGAAAATTGTGAGTTTTCGTTGAACTCTGCGGCTGTGGCCGTGCACCAGATTTTGATGCTTCGCCATTAAACAGGAAGTTGTTAGAACGATAGTATACATTGCCCAATCCGCCCCAAATCAAAAATCAATGTTTGATGACTGTCCCACAATGGACAAATTCCTACGGTAATATAAAGTCATAGTCATAAAGCCACCAACTGGTTTCAGGAAACAACCCATGAGTAGGTCTCTTTTATCTCTGTTTTTACCCTTCCTTCTTGTCTGGACCACAGCAGCAGGGCCCTATAATCTGGAATGTCCCTGACTGACTGACTGACTGATATTTCCACCACTGGCCACTGGTCAGCAGTGCCTCGTCACTGAGTTGGAGTTTCTGCTACAAACAGGTTCTATCGGGGCGGGGGGGGCGGGGGGGGGGGGTGTTTATAGCTGCAGTGTTGACAATTTAGCTCTAGACTTAGAACTTTTTTCAAATGAACAGGTATAAACCTGGTTCATGACTGGACTGTACATGAATGCCAACCAGGGGCTTAGGGGTACCAAGCTGCTCTGGTTTCCCGGTTGCTCTGGAAGTGCAAGGGAAGAGGGGGCGCACTTCCAGTACACTGAGCCTTGCCTCCATTATAGCAAATAAAGTACTTTCAATACATGTATCATTATTACTAAAGGAGGCGGAGGAATAACTAAACATAAGACAAACTGAGCAGAGAGCAGGAGAGAGGGAAGTAAATAAAGACTAAACTATTGTGGATCCAGATGAGGCTGTGAGCTGTGACAGAGATTAAAAAATAAATATATTCAATTTAAATATAGCAGAAATATTTGAATTAAAAAGTTATAAACTCCCAAAAATTTACAGCCTAGCTCAGGTGTCAAGCTACCTTCACCTGCACATTGATTGATTCTGAAGGTGGAGAAGAGACAAGGACGAGTCCAGAATAACAAGGACAAGTTTCATCATTAGCAAACAGGAGAGGAGGAGGTGAAAGGCTGAAAATCTGAGAATCTGCTCAACGTCACTGAACAAACCAACAACTGAGGTGATAAAGATAAACAAGACATTAAAAAAGAATCATGGTAAAAGCCCTGCAGGAGTTGTCTCTGATATAACAAATAATCAGACTTCAGGAATTCATCTGTTGCAGAAAGCAGTTTAGTTCCTGACTATATTAAGCTGGACTGTGGTACAATGAATTCTGGGTAAATTAAGCGTTTTTTCAAAATAAATAAAATGGCCTCCTAAGGAACCGCATCCAACAACTCAGCTCTGTTTACCCTCAGCAGAAAATGTTTGTCTTTTAGAAGAATTCAACCGTTACAAGGATGTTTTCATTTGGAAAAATTCAGCAAAGAGAAAAGAGAAAAAAAAAATTGCTGCAGTCTCTAAAAACTCTTTCCCTCCTCCTTGCTCAAATGATGAGCCATGTTTTCATGTTTTTAGCAGTTCGTTACTGCTCAGCGCAGGTGTCACTGATTGTTACCATGGCAACGTTGGTCTTAGACCTGAGTTAGCCTGGGGGTAAGGTGTCTAATGTTTTTGACTTAAAATGAGGCAGTCTTTATAATTGTGAAACAGTCTTACTAACATTAAACTAATCTATGAGCAAAATGAAGACCGGACCAACACCACAGACCAGTCTGAAATATCTCTGTGAGACCGGCCTCAGGTAACACAGAGGGAGCTGCATCGCTGCTCCTCCATCCAGCTCATGTGACGCGCTCAGCTGCATTTCAGATTCCACTCAGCTCTCAGCTCTCTGTTTCCAGCGTTCGCTGCAGTTTGTGAAGATGCTTATGCAGCATTTCAACAACCTGGAGGGAAGAAACTTTCTGAAAAAAAAGACAGGCGTGTACCAGAGGCACGTCTGAGCACTTCAACTGTGTGGTCACACAACAACGCAACCACCAGAGTGGTTATAGCACTGAGTGAACAAAACCACCGCTGCTTCTTTAACCTGCTAACTACTGGGGAGCAGTGAGAGCCTCACAGGCAGCTGTTTGTCAACCAGGTGTTTAAACTCAGCGTCACTGGGATTCACAGCACAAGTGGCAACAGGGAGGAACCAGCCTCTGGGTCCAAAATGTCCACAACGTTCATGTTGAGCAAAATATTTTTTACCAAACTGTCATGAATTATTATGGTGTTTACTGAGGATGACCTTCCCTGCATCACCACCATCATCAGGACAGTATCTCTGCCATAAAATAAGGGATGAACGATATGCAAAAAAAAAATCATATTAAAATTATCTTGATTTTTGTGATGTGATATGATTTCAGTTGGAGAGGTCACTTTTTATTTTCATGTTCACTGAAACTAATATAAGAATCATGATGATGATGTGAGTTTTGTTGGGGCTTGCACCAAACACACACGTTCTTTTGTGTCTGGAGAATATGATCTGTAGGCCGAGGCGTCTCTGTAGCACCACAACGCTTTGTTTATAGTCTGTTGTGACACATTTTACCTTTATGAAAAAAATGCAGCTCATAAAATACTTCATAAAATGCTTTGAAGAGTTCACAGCTTTTGATTTAAATGGTTTGATTTCATTATTATCTTTTATTTCTGGCTCTACACAGTGAAACATTCAGCATCCAGCTGTACTGCAGTTTTACACTGGTGAAGTAAAATAAAGCGGCGACACTAACAGATGTGCGGCTGGGCTCAGAAAGAAAACTGGATCACTGTTTTTCAGCTGGATTGTCAGTTTGTCTCACTTCATTGATCAGTTTGTAAAGATGTGAATAGCCAAGCTGAGCCGATCAGAGATGATTCAGAGGCACTGGAACTGTTAGTGGACGATAATAAAGTGGAGATGACATCAGCTCTCATGAGGCAGCGGTGAGAAAGTGCTGCCTCATAAAACTGTGTGTGTGTGTGTGTGTGTGTGTACAGTCCCACCGGGGATGAAGACTTTCTTAGATTCTATTATTAGAAGCAGCTGTTCTGCTCCACCATCATCGCTGTGGCAGCTTCGTGTTTCCGCAGTGGAGCGACGGCCTGAACGTGAGCTACTGTTCTACATATGCACCGACCTGAAGCCTGGTGGCAGAGAGGCAGAGGTTTGCTGCTGCTACTGCACCACACTGCGCTGCACTCCAGGCACACGGAGGAACAGGGCAGCTCATGCCCTTGGTGTGTTTGCCTGTTTTTTTCTGTGTTGATGCGATGTGTGATCTCCCTCCGTGCTGTCTCTCTCTTCGTCTCTCTCTTTCTCTCTCTCTCTCCCTCTCTCTATCTTCCTGTTTCTGTCCAAATTCCACTGCAGCAAACAAACAGGCAGCGCTGCAGAACATGGGCACCTACGCCATGCTAACCCCACTGCAGTGTGCTGCTGTCTGACCTAATTCTTCCCTATCCTCAGCCATCTCTGGATGCAGCCTGGAACACTTCACAAGAGAGGGGGTGGGTTAGGTGGTGGAGTGGTGGTGGGGGGGGGTGGGGGTGGTGCAGTCCTTTTCAGACCTCTTCAACTTCAGATGTGAGAGAACTGAAACTGCAGCAGAGCTCAGCCATGACTGGGATACTCTGATCGCTTCATACGCTGACGAATAAACATGCATGTTAATCAATGTGTGCGGAAGCATTTTAGCCTCTTTTAGTTCATTGTTTTGAGCTCCTAGCTTCACTGTTCTGTCCAGTCTCAGACCAGCAGAGGGCAGCTCTGCTTAGCACTGAACCACAGACACAGTTAGGGAGCAGCTGGAGAACATGGTGGAGTATTTAGCCAACGAGGATCCAGATATTTCCCTCAGGAGATGGTGGAGACCAAACACAGAGCTAAAAGAAAGAGAGGGAACACTGGGCACCACCAGTCTGTGTCTATTATACAGTGATTAATAGGCAACTGTTTGTGTTGTTCACAAATGTTGTGTTTAGAGCTTTTTATACTGTTTTAAATTATATTTTCTCCATCTGTTATAGCCAACAAATAAAAACACAGAGCTAAAAGTAAAAATAAAAAACATTCTGTTTTTGTTTGTGTCTTTGTCTTTCTGTAAAGCACTTTGTAACCTTGTTAAGAAAAGTGCTATGGAAATAAAGTTTATTATTATTGTTATTTATTAAAGGAGCTATTTGTAAGTTTTGCTATTGCTACATAGCGTTAGCATTAACAACTGTTTAGGAAGCATTCTTGCTGAGAACTTCGGTGATTGTTGTGTTTACAGAACTAGAGGTTATAATACATCCTCGGAGCAGCTACCTCTTCAGGACAGACTGGACGCGACAGTGACTCGGTATCGGAAAGTTTCAAGATGGGCCAGCTGGGCCAGGGCTAGTTGGTTAGCATGCTAGCTTCGGTAGAAGAAAATACGTGATAGAGAAAAGAATTAACATTGGTGTCTGTTTCCACCTCTGGAGACAGCTGTTGGTGAGAAAAGGAATGAAGTTTGATGCTGAACTCACAACATTCCTTCTACTGGTAAGTAAACAGCCGCTAATTCTAACATTAGCTATTTAGCAATAACAGCATTTACATATAACTGACTCTTAACTCTTCAGTGAGCCATACTGGCTGACATTTCCCTTCATTACGATGAACACACCCTGTAGTTTAATTCAACCCACACACACTATTCTGCTCCCTGAAACACTCACTAAACCACCAAATGTGGATTAATCCAATGCTGAAAATAGTCCCCAACAAATGCAGTATTTCCTTCTGTTAGAGTAATGTTTGCTTAAAAATACAGTGACCAGCTGTTTTAGGAAATTACAGAGCCTTTTTAAAAACATATATATGACTACATAGCATACAGTATGATATCATATGGACACAAGGAACCACTGGGCTTGAGAAGTCAATACAATATCATCTAGTACAGAGACAAGACAAATGCACTGATCAATGATCAATATTTCACAGATTACTTTTATTTCTATTTGGTTTTATTCAGGAATTGTAGAATTATTAGAGCCAAGAAGCTCAAAAACAAAAAATAATTCAAATGACAGATGAGCTCTGAACATCAGAAAGCTTGATTCAACACTGACAGTAAACCCAGACTGCTCCAAATGTGTGGGTATGGGAAACTTTAGACAAAATCATCTGTAAAATGTAATGTAATACAGCAAATCATGCCTTGCGTCGACCAGGGACCAGTCACAGTTATACAGTGATCTTATGTCTCTAACAGCTGTTTGTCTGCAGGCCGTCCGGTGTCAGTTTCACTGAAACTGGAGACAGACTGATGAAGGGTTTCCTCCACAGAGTCCAGAGTCTATTACACCAAAGGAAAAATGTCTGCAGTGTTTAATCTGCCGCAACTTTTACAGTGTCTTTGCAGCCGTTTTAAGCACAGTTCGTTCAGCTTCAACATTCTGCTTCACCTGGAAACTTATCATGGAAACAAGCCAATCACAGTCCGGACTGTTCTGGTCTGGTATGTGGTTCTGTTCTCATCTGTGGTTCTGTTCTCATCTGTGGTACCCCAATGGTGGAACAAGCTACCAAATGCTAACAGGCCAGTGGTGTCCCTCTCTATCTTCACCTAAACCTGCTAACCAACCAGTCCTCCAACCTGAACGACCACAGAGTTTGTTTGTTATAACCTTTTGATACGACCCATAGTAGAGTCTCCTGAAATACTGTCTCTATGGTGCCAGGTGTACTGGACATATGTCGCCATGGTTACAATAATTATGGTTTAGTTAAGTTTAGGAAAAGATGGTGATTTGGGTATATTTGGGTAAATAAGTACTTTCTGGACATTACATGATCTTTGTTGTCATGGTTACGTAAATAAACTTGCAGACTGTACCAAGGGTGGCGAACCTACCTTTGTCACCATGGTTACTATGATACTGGTCATAGCTTGCTTAGGTTTAGGAAAAGATCAGGATTTGGGTTAAAATAAGTACTTCCTCAACATTAAACGATCTTTGTTGTCAAGGTTACAGTCATGGATAATAGAAACAACATAAACTTCTACTTTCACATGGGAATGGAACAGCGCTCTCCTGTGTCATATTCATCCATCCACCACAACCTCCTCCTGACGTGGACTTTGTCTCTCTTTAAACTACGTCACCGCACTTTTCCCTTTGCTCCTGTCATAATTACTACGACCACTAGATGTCGCCTAGCAACAAAACGTAACTATGGCACATAATAATCTGCTGCACAGACGACCTGCACGACCTATAGGCTTTAGTTTTACAGGAGGACTGTCTCCCTGATGTCCTCGCACTTCGCCTCATTGAAAAGATGCAGCACTTAGTACTTACATCAAGGTCTCCTACTGCACTGAAGCTTCAGTGACGTCCCTCACTTTGGATAAAAGCATCTGCCACATGAGTAACTGTGAATGCAGTGATTCATCAGTACTGTTGCTATGGTTACCTGCAGAATATCTTAAACTCTAATCTAGATTAAACCATTGACCAGAACCATCTCTTGATATAAGCTTTTGATGGGCATGTGCTAGCCAATCAGAAACAAGTTCTTCCCTACTCTTGTTATGATATAGAACAAAATGTCCGTCTGACTCAGCAGAAAACTGTGTCCATTATAAAGTCCATCCAGGTGTAATCTTACTGCATCACACGGACTGTACACATTTACGTGCTTCTATAGAATCAATACCGGTGACAGATGACACGATAATGCACAATCACACAGATGCTGACTCTCTGTCGTCTGCCACCAATCAGACCGTTTTTGCTGTTTGCTGTTTCCAAACCAACCAGCATGCTCCCATCCCTCCTCTTGTTTCCATGCCAACCCCAGCATGCACTCATGAACAGGTAGAGAGGAGACGATTCAATACAAGTCAAGGTTCTGGCAGGAGTGAACAGGAGGACAAAAGGAACGAGAAAGAGGAACAGGAGCAGAGTTTGACGGCTGTGTTAACGAGGACCGAGTGAATCTGGTGTAAAAACTGTTCCAGTTATAAAGTTATGATACTTATTTATTGTGGTTTCATTACACTGTCCACAACGGTGTGACGCGAACAGGTTTCATTCTGCTTTTGTATCATTATCAGTATTTGTGTTTTATTACAGGCTACAGCACATCACGATGATGTGAGGTAAAAATGCACACTGCCACAGAATGAATGTGCATGCAGAGCAGTGTCCGTTATATATTCCACCTGCTGTGACATCACTCAGTGGGTGTGGCTAGAACATGCTTGGAACATGCATCAGCAGTTTCATGCTCCATGTGATGCAGCATGGTGTATGTTAACAGTAGGTTATATAAATGAACCAGTATATACCAGACTCACATCAATACACAACCACAGATCAACACACTCACTGTATCACACACAACTGTACTGCAGTCAAAACCTGAAGCTTCCCAGTAACTCTGTCCTTCTGCACTCTTGTGCCTCCACTGTGTGTGTGTGTGTGTGTGTGTGTGTGTGTGTGTCCCGATCACACTTAAAGCAACCTACAACCTTCTCCAACTGAAGGAAATGTCAGGACCACTATGTGACAAACTGTCAGTGATCTTTATATTATCATAAAATCTGCTGATGGCAGCACAAAGTTTTTCAGAAGGTGATATGACTACTTATATAACGCACCTGTTTCCATTTTATTAAGGCGTAAAGTTTTGTAGGGGAGACCAGGGATGGTTGTAACTCGGGTCACTTGTAACAACACCAATTTCTCCAATCAGGGACAAGCTATGAATCACCTGATTCACTCTCTACCTGCTCAACTGAGTCCTTATTCCACATTATTCCCCTGTGACAGACAGACAGTTTTAGAAGGAAAATAATATTGAGAAGAAAGTATTTTTCACTTCATTTGTTTTTGTAATAGCACTGTCTGATTTGTAGTTCAACTCTTCAAACTTACAGTATGTCATGTTTATTGTGAGTCTATGTAGAGATTTTTCATGTTAGTCGTCAGTGCTAATGTTTTAGCTGTTAGCTGTAAGTTAAGCTAGTTCATGGCTACAAGAGTCTGGGTTAGTTGTAACAACAGCATACACACACACAAAAAAGTAATTTAAGTATTGAAAAAAATTGTTGTAATCAAGTTTTTGTATAAATTCTTACGTCATAATGTTACATTTCACCCCAGTGAACTAACTGGACTAAGTCTAAATGGTCTCAGTGGTTTGTTATGTCATCAACAGCATTGAGTGACTGTAATGAGCCGTAGGACAAACTATACATGTGATGGAAATCCCATCACTGCCTGGAACTCATATCAAGTTAGCAGAATTATTTTCATAGTTTTCAAGCAACATCGTTAGAACCTCGAATGAATCATTTCTATCGGTTATGATAAAACTGTGCTCAACAGTATCACTGCGATAGTGGTCCGGAGACAGAGGGAGTCCATGATCAGACAGATTCATCCAGATGATCACATCGACTTTATCTGGAAGTCAAACTGAAAGTGAACGCACCTGAAATGTTGCTGATAATCTCTCATTGTACAGGAACTATGTGTAGACACAGCAGTCAGTCGAAGCAGGAAGTGTCTTTACCGTCGACCTTTGTTTTCTCTCTCTGACCTGGTGGTTTGTTGACAGCCTGCCTGACTGTCTCACCGCTGGTGTTCGACTTCTCCGTGATGATGTTCACAGATGTTTCTGGACACCACATGACGTCATGTTGCTCTTCTTGTTAACTATCTCGTCTTGGACTGCTGAAACATTGACTTCATCCCTACTGTGGAGTTCTACTGAGTTGGGTCTTCAAACAACTGTTGTTCCAGACAAGAAAGTCATTATGGGATCACATTAAGTGACATCTTTTCTTTACAGATGTTGACTGTGGTATGGTCAGAGGGAAAGACTGGTCATGGTAAATGGACCGCACTTATATACAGCTTTTCTTAAAGTGCTTTACACTACAAACAACATTCACCCATTCACACACATTCATGCAGTGCTTTTTTTCTACATACACCAATGTTTCGTCAGGGACAATTTGAGGTTCAGCATCCATCATAGTCAAGAAGACTTTGACATGTGGACAGGAAGAGCTTAGAATTGAACCACCAACCACCTGAGTAGTGGACGATCGGTGATGGCTCCACCGCCTGAGCCACAGCCACTTAGATCGTGGTTAAGCTACGGCTAGGAAACTAAAACACTTGGTTGAAGTTTCAAAACTTTAAAAAATACACTAAAGATGAGGCAGCCAATCATGGTTAAATTTCCATCATCACCTTTCATTGTGTTGTAATTCAAACTAGAGTCTGCACCTCCTCTTGGCTCCGTTCTCACACTTTCGAAAATCTAACCTGTGACTTTGGCCAATCACAGGTCTCTTCAGAGAGAGAGAGAGAGAGTTCCTATTGGCTGTTTCATGTCCCTTCAGATGGACATGTGTTGATATCAGTTTCGGAGGGAACCTGCTGTTCTTCACCTGGACAGGTAACTGGCTGCTTGAATGATGCTAACAGTTTAGCCTCCTGCTAAAGGCTCATGTCTGTGTTGCTAGTGTAACAGTGGCTGTGAAACAGAACTACAGTTAACGACAGTCAGATTTCCCACATACCCTTTCACCACCCTGACCTCCACACCTTCACTTCCTGTCTTACTACATAAATGAAACACTAATGCATTTACATTGAGTGTGGTACTGGACATAAACGTGAGGGACAGAAACAGCCAGTAGGAGATACAGGGCTGCTCCAACAATGACTGATTTATGAAAATATATTTCCTTTCTGTTTGATTCAGAGCTGTGAGGTTGAGGCAGATGCTTCATATAGAGCAGGATGACACTTACTGTAAAACCTACAGGCTCATATTTCAGCCGCGGCCTCGTGTTGTCCACAGCCTCATATTTCACTGCTGCCCAGCCGGCCGACCTCCCTGCCCAGCTCGGGTCAGCCCCGCTCTTCATCTTTCTTCTCAGAAATGCCATCTCTGAGCATGTGATCAGATGGAGCCCCATTAACCTCCTGTCTAATGGCTCTGTCTGTCTGGACGGGCTAACGAGTGAAAGCCGGAGCTGTTAAAAGGCTCATGTGAAGCCGGCCGGTCCCACATGGGAGACTAAATGCTGCCTAACACGTTTCAAGCTGTAACCAAAACCTGAAGTGCTGCTTAAACAAAGGCTTCACTCTTTGTTCTGAACAACTTGAGCTGGGAGGACACTGCTGCGAGCAGGACGGATACTAGTGCATTCAGCTGCTACATCAGTGCTTTAACTTTATGATGCAGATCAGGCAGGAAACGCTCTGCACATACAAACTCATACATGAACATTAGATTTGAGTTAAATCAACACATAAAGCTCAGAACATGAAAAGGAGGGCCATAGGGTTCACATGGATGCAGATGATTGGACCTTCCTGGTCAGCTGATGGACAAACGATGAATTTGATACATGAATGACCTCAGTCATCTAACACTGCTCCATGTGTTGTTGTTTGCATTTAATATGATGTGTTACTATTTTTTAATGAAAACAAACAATTTTTTTAATACTTTATCTACTTTTATTATTATTATTTTTAAATATTTATAATATTCTCCATGGTAACTGTCTTATTTTTGTGTTCAGTATAATCATTTACAATCATTTCCTGTACCTGTGCCACAGGGTTTCTTTCTTTTACTTGAGTTAAAATACTGAAGTGTTTGATTTTAAAAAATACTGAAGTATTCAAAAGTATATTTTTTACATCAACACATTGTTGTATTGTTCCACATTTACGACTCTGAAACAACCTACTGACTGATATGATGATATGATACAAAGTCATTGGACCATAAAAAAGCTAAATTCATCTCCTGACTAAAAGCTTTGTTTGAAAGTAAGAGTACTTCATAGAATTGTAGAGTCTGAAGTAGAATATTTGTCTTTGAAGTGCAGAGAAGGAAAAGTTTATAAGTCTCCAAGGAAAATACAGATACTGGAAAAACATACTGAAGTACAGTAGTCAAGTAAATGTCATCCTCTGCTAAAATGTAATTTTCCAGACGAGATCTCTAAAGATCTCTCTTCTCTCTGTTGGTTCTGGTTTCGCGGCTGCAGTCGTGCTGCCAATGTCCGAAGTTTAGAGGGACTTACGTATACGTGCAACCATGAATTGAAAGTTAAATAAAACTTGTATTTCTTTGCTTAATGATACTATTATTAACTTTAACTAGAGGGAAAACAGAGCATTAGTCTGATATGATCGTGTAGTGGGCTGATAAGATATTACACTAACAGACAAAAAGTAGCTGCAAAATCAGGGGTAAATTCAAACTGTATCTAGTGTTGTATTGTGTTGACATGAACAACATGAACATGTCTGCAGCAGATTTCATGTCTGTCTGTTTAATATGTTGTCAGGACATTTTAGTGTATATGAAAAAGGAAAAGTCAGCAGAATCACAGGGTTCATCCTCTGGGAGCCAATAACAACCTACAGGAGGCCGTGCAGAGCGGTGCAGATGTGACTCCATTCAAACTACACACAGTCACTGGATTCTTTGTTAATATTAAAGTATGGATCAGTGTGTGAAGAAAGGAGAAAGCATCTGGAGGTCTGTGCAGATTCCCATTCTGTCATCACAGCCGGACAGAACATTACTCTGGAGGGGTGAACATCATGTTCAGGTCTGCACCGCTCATCACCGTTAAATACTCCTGGCAATTCTACATATCTTTTTTTTGTTTATGGAAGATTGATTGATTCACCTGCTGTTGGATTCATATGTAAATGTCAGTCTCAGCTACACTGTAAGGTCTGTTCAGTGAACTGGTCTGATCTACACTGACTGACAGGAAGAGGCAGACGGGTCTGAGCGATGACAAAGTTGCAGAAAGTGTCCTACTGAGAATAAATTAACTCCTTGTTACGTGAGTGTTGATGTTCATCTGTTTTTATTCTTACAGTGGCTGATCACTAAGGCTTCACATGTCTTTGTGATTTGTAAAAATATCTGTTATACTCTTTGTGATTGTTTCTATAAGAAGCTTATTTAATGGATGCAGGTGCGAAGCTGATGGTTCACTGTAAATGAGGCGAGGACCTGTACGCAGTGGGTCCTCATACGGCCTGTTATAGAGATGTATGGAGGTGCAGGACAGATCCAAGAGGAACCTGAGACAGAAGGGCAGATTGTACTGAGGAGAGAGAGTGAGTGAGAGAGAGAGAGAGAGAGAGAGAGAGAGAGAGAGACTGACAGCTTGATAAAGTGATTTCAGAGACACTCTGATCTGGACTTTTATTGTTGTGAGAAACAGTGAGGGAACCAGAGTCCAGCAGACATGCAGGTACTACACCACTGCCAAATCCATTCAGAGCGGTGGGGGCACTGTTGTGGGCGTACTATGGGGGTGAAATCAACGACAAGCATGAGACCAGGGCTGCAGTCGAAAAGTCTTTTTTTTCTTATGAAGGTTGAAACTGAGTGAAATGAGCTGAAGTGTCTGAGCAGCATCATGATCAGAGCTGCTCCACTTCTCTACCTGAGGAGGAAAGGAGCTTCAGTGCTTCCTATCTCATCTCCTTCAGCATAGGAAACACCGGAGCTTCCTTTACCAGAGGAAAGGAGAAATGCCGTCCCACAATGCCTTGCTGCAGCAACATTTAAAGCGACGCAGCGTTAGTTTCTCCACAGCAGAGCCACATACATGTAGAAACAGCAGAGAAACAGTTTAATGTTTGTGACTGGATCCAGAACTGAAGGAAATCCCTGTCTGATCCACTGAAGCCCAAATCCATGAATATAGATTTATTCTCTTTAAATCCAGTCAGGAGTCGTCATGAAGAACAAGCAGCTTGAATTTATACTCAACAATATCATCATCATAACAAAATACTACAGCTATACATACATGTTGTTGCACTAAATCCCCTCCCACTGTGTCGAACACTAGAAATGAATTTCCTCTACTTAACAATTGTAGAAATGTCAAAATGTCTATGACAGGAAACTATAAACTTATGTCTGAATATAATTCAATCTGATCTCTTGCTCAGCTCTTTATTTCTATTTAATTATCATCTTTACTTTCTTTATTTGTATTTTTATTTCATATTTAATACTTCAACATTTCAGTCCTGTTTGTTTTGTGTTTGTGGTTAAGAAAGGAGGATTTATTGTCCACGATCAACCTTTATCTAAAATATTCAGCTAAACAAAAAAATGCATTTTCAGTCTTGCACAGGGCGGATGTGAACAACTATAAGGTGTCATTTACAAACAAGTCATGATCCTTCAGTTTGCCTTTGTGTTATTTAAGTTAAGAAGCCGAATCCAAACCACACAACACCAACATAACACTGTGGTGTGGGAGAATAGTTACCAGAAATGTCCAGGTAATAATCCAGGTAGGAATGACATTTTCTGTATGAAATATCTAATGAACCCTTTTCTCTTCCTATCATATATAAAACAGAATCCAGATCAGCTTTAGTTATATGATGGTGTCAAGACGTCATAATGCTTGAAGGAAACATACAAATTTTTATTTTCACACTATCTCCAGATAGTTCTGTTTGTCCAGGGTTTATAATCATACCATCACCCAAACACACTGATGACACGTCTCACTGAGGTGATGACAGTAAAGTCTGTGGTTTATCCACAATAATAGGAACACTGCTGAATTTTTCAGAGTAAAAGCTGAAACTTCTGATACAACATAGACCTGGACTGAGCCCAGATCTGAAGGAGCTGTTGGAGGCAGGACACATCCTGACACCTCCATATCTTCTCTGTGCAGAGATGAAGCACCATCTGCACAGCTCCTCATAAATCCTCATCCTGAGCTGGTGCCAACACATCAGTCTGCAGGACGATCGATACCGGGACACGCAACTCTGTCTGAAGACGCAACAAAGCTTTGTGGGGCGGTTTGTGGGACAGTTTCAACTTACATAAAGTATGATGAATACATGAGTACGCTATATTAAGAATAAACAAAGAAATAACTGAGATAAAGACACATGCAGATGAATGTGCAGCTGCAGGACTCAGACTGGTCACTAACTGTTATTAAGATGGATTCAATGAGTGCTAATAGACAAAGCTATCAGATCACTGACTAATATCTTATTAGTTGGCTGTCAGTGTGATGCACAGATGGATGCTGATGGGGCTGAAGGCAGTGGAGGCGTTTTCATTAACAGCTGATGAGCTGATTATTGCTGATCACTTGTGCCGATGTTATTGATTGATTCTGGCAGCAGCAGCAGCAGCGGCGGCGGCAGCTCTCTGCAGTTTATATGTGTCTTTAAAAGCACACATCACTCATAAGACCTGAGCACAGACAGAAGAGAGTAAACTGTTGGAGCGGTTCATGGTGGTTACCGTGACAACAAATGCACAACTCAGAACTGTTAAGCTACAGATCGGCTGTAAACAGAGGGTCTGATGTGGTCCAGGACCAGAGACGGTCAAAGTGACCGGGCTGCAGTGACCTGCTGTTAAAGTAGAACACGGGGTTCTTGAACAGTGTCAGAGGAACCCTCGCTCCAGCTGAGACAGAGTCACTGTGTGTCGGTCCGTTGAGCTGCATCAGGCCTGTGGACTGTACATGTCTCACCACGCCCACTTCACTTATTCACTACCTCTATACCAGACCCCCTGTAGCCCCCTTACAGAAAAACACACAATTTCATATGTGAACCTAAATTTCACATTAGTATTTCACACGTGTCTATTTAAATTCACATGTGAAAGAGTCAAACTTATGATAGTTGCACATGTGAAGTGAAACTAAGTTTCTAATGTGGACACACACGTGTATCTTAAAATTCACGTGGTAAAAACACATGTTTTTATCTTTATAAGTGAATGGCAATTTTACATGTGAAAAACATAATGTGAAGAGAAAAGTCCCATGTTATGCAGTGTTTTCACATGTAAATCTAAGTTTCATGTTAAGAATGGGTTTCACATGGTTATGTATTTGAGTTTCACATGTAATCCCAAAAATTTCACAAGGGAATTTACATTTCACACATCACACCACGAAATTATTCCAAAACCACGTTTCCCATGTGCCAGTAACATGTTTTTACATGTTAAATTTCACATGAGCAAAAATCACATGTACAGATGTTCACATGTAATTACATGTGTCCATGTAATTTTGCACTTGAAATTCTCAATGATTATAATTAATAACAAAAATGAATTTCATTTGTACAGCACCTTTCATACATATACTGTACATACTATAGTGCACAGCAAACTGATATTCTACTTTTGAGTCGACTATATACTAATCCATGGATGCTACTTTTTCCTGTTGCATTGTGGGATTTTATTATGGTTAAAAAATAGAGCTTACATTTCACACTTAGAATTCAGGCACAATAAAATGGCAGAAGGTAAAAACCCAGTGATAAGGTTGGGGATCCTGCCTAAGACAGTCTCTGCTGTGTTTCCATGGTAACAAGATGAGTTTACCATGTTTCTATGCCTATTTTGAATTAATCGAATGATGACATGCTTAATGCTATTTGTCATGACACACACAACACACAGCAACATGTTGCCGCTTACTGCCACGAATTAGTGAGCTGTACCTCATCAACTATAGACACTTTGCAAAAGAAAAGAACATCACCTGTAGAATCTCAGACTTTAGAGACATAGAGGAAGCTACTAATCCCAGTTTGTAATGACCGACTGTCTTCAGATGAGTCAGAGGTCCTTGTATTTGCTGAGAATGCTGAGATATCAACTGACTGAAAATGACATCCACAAGACAACAGTGTACATCCAGACATGAACATGTGCAGTGGTCCTCTCTGCAGGGAGCACTGTGCATCAACCAGACAGAAACAATGCTACAGCCAATCAGTGTGCAGGCTGAGACCTCATGTCAAATCACTGTCACTTCACTTCACCAGCTGCTCTCATTTCTGACAACTCAGCACACCTGATGACTAAGACCAGTGTGACAATGATCTGAAATCCTCCTTGTAATCTGTTCACCAAGTTCAGCTGAGCTGTACAACCATACTGGTCCTGTCCTGCTGGTCTCCCTGCGTTTGTCCAGTGCGACATGAGAAAAATCCTCAGGGGAATCGGAACGGCTTCTTCCCCCTGGCACCTGAATGAGGTGACGGGCACAGGGATGAGAAAAGTTGGACCATCGATCCAGCTCCAGAGCAAGAAAGGTGGACTACTGGACAGATGGCCGACAGCTGGTATATGGATATTCATGGTCTCCAGATGATGATTTATATTAGTACTCAAAAAAAATTCAGGGGCCACACCCTTCGGAGGACATGGTCTACGAAGGTGTGGGACTTTGTAGCCAAACTGAAATGAGACGGTCTTGTCCACGGAGAATTCACACTTTGCATCACCAGCTGTGTCTGCCCATACCGTTGCATCTGCAGCGCAGCTCCTGTCGCCTAGCAACCTTGACATCATGTAACTTTTTTTCCACAAAAACTTGAGGTTTTTGGCTATAAACAGTTGTACCGTTCGCTGTTGAACTGAGCGGAAACCTAATACTTACATTTAAGTGTAATCCTCGGGCTCTGTGTCAGTGTTGTTTGCTTTCATTACCGGAGCGCAATGAATCTTGGGATAGGTTGGATCCTTCGTGGCCCAGGAAAGAAAGGACGCATTTGAAGGAGCCTTTGAAATGGGACAGTCATGCTGCAGTGTCACAATCAGTCTTCATATGCAGCCTCTGAAAGAAGCCCCTGAACTGGGACACAGCCATGGTCTCAGAGGATGAACCTTCCCTGTAATTCCATCCTCAGAACAAACCTCATATCATAAACTAACAGGCTACAATGAAACCGAGCAGCTTCATATTCTCCTGGGGGTAAAACTTTTGGTTTGTAATGCACTCACCTGAACACTGCAACATTTTCATACTGTGCAATGTAATGAACCCTGCAGTCAACTGATTATTAGCTTTGACTGTAACCAACAAGTTTTCTGACTTTCCCCAGATGCTTCTCTACTTTTTTTATACTGATGCCATAAACTCTGAACATTCATCTCTTTGTGAACATCGTCCTGTTTCTTACAGACTTCTTTGCAATAAACCCAGTGATGCATATACACTCAAGGAGCATTTTATTAGAAAGACCTGTACACCCGCTTATTCATACAGTTATCCAGTCAGCCAATCATATGTCAGCAGTGTATAAACACCTGCAGATCGATGTGACCTCAGCGATTCATAAATGTTTAGAAAGGTTTAGATATTATTGTATTTGATTCTATTTGATGATTCAAGAACAAGTGATGCGGCCACTAAACAGCAGTTCTGTTTGTCATGTGACAGTTTTATTGGTCACATGACAAGGGTCAATGTACAGTGAGCAAAGCAGTGAGATGAGGGTCGGAAATATTGTGATATTCGATACTATCAAATATCGACCCAGGCCTAATATGTCAGGCACAGTTTACTACAATACTCATGATCCTCAGCTGCCTTTTCATTGGAGAAGGAGGAAGTCAGAGCAACTGCACTGTAAATAGTTCAAACTAAATGAACAGAGTAAAAAGGAACTACTGAACGTGTCATCAGAAGTGTAATCTTTATCTTCTTGACACCTGAGATGAACCTTCTTAACACTATTTCCACAGAGACAGTGTGTTCTGTCACCTCTCCAGGAGTCCAGACCGCTGAAGCTGTGTTAGTATTAACAGTGTAAAGAAAGTTTAAAAAAAAGTCAACATACAGTCACAAACACAACAGAGTATGAGAGCGGAAGGTCAGTTAGAACATGTTGTAATGTGGATGATAAAATGATAAAGGTGCAGAGAGATGCACTGAGAAATACATCTTCTTCCTCAGGTAAGTGAATGAAGCGCACCCCACAGAGAAGTGTGAATGAAGTTATCAGAGAGATAATGGTTTGACCTATGAGAAGACTGAGAGTTGTCCTGTCATGTGACAGGAAGCTGCAAAAGAGGTGACGGGGGACCTTACATACACACTCTCCTCAAACTCATGCCTCTCTGTACACACTAAACCTCTCAGCCGGTCTCAGACCTGGAAACAGTGAGGAACATGAGCAGTCAGATGATCAGACAGGCTGTAAACAAACCACAGTCCATCCACATTAAACCAGTTTATATGGATATGAACCTTAATGTGAGTGAACCTGATATATTCACTGCACTGTAAAACTAGTATCTGTTAGTTTCAAGTAAAAATGCGAGTTAGAGTTTGTCCCACAGAAAAACATGACTCTGACTGACATGCTAGTTTAATGAGCAGTTTGTCTCTTCCTGTCTGACAAAGGTCTGACCACCTCATACTTTAAATACTTCCTCCTGAGAGCCTTGTGGTATCAGAGCACTCTGTCTTCTTTATTTATTTAATATCATTAATTATAAGTGAGTAAGTTAATGAAGCTGTGGACCAAACAACCAAAACAATGAGCTGAAAGAGGTTAAAGGAGCTTGTTTTGGTTTTGCTGCATAGCTAACGTTAGCATTAACATCTGTTTACTTACCAGTCTAGAGGAAATGTTGTGGGTTCAGCATCAAACTTCATTCGTTTACTCACCAACAGCTGTCTCCAGAAGTGGAAAGCAATACCAATGTTAACTCTAATTTTGCGTCTATTTCTGTCACTTATTTTGTTCTACTGAAGGTAGCATGCTAGCCAGCTAGCCGCATACCAGGCCAGACCATGTTGTCACTTTCTGATCCCCAGTCACTGTAGCGGCCAGTTTGCCCCATGGAAGTATTATAAGACCTGGATGCAGCGCTGCCGCTCTGCCTTGCCGCCAATTATTCCCATTGGCCACTCGCGGTGTTGCAGCGAAAAATCCCCCGCGCCCGAAAAGCATTTTTCCCATAGACCACAATAGTAAAAAAGAAAAACTGTTGACAGGACACCTCCGGCTGTAAACACAGTCAATTATTAATCTTTGTCTTTTATATTTTTAATCCTTTTAAACTTTGTAAAAAAATTTCCAAAGCCCAGAGAAGTATTTTTTTTCTGGATGACGTCAACGCTGTGTACATGCACTCACCAGCCTGTCTTCCACTCACAACAACCACATTCATTTAGTTTATGGCTTAAACTGTCTCAGTGTGGTAAAATGAAACTCTGACGTCACGTCCACTGGGTTGGCGGTGATGGCCTGAGATGATGCAACCTGCTTCCCTTCTCCCACCGGTCCCTGAGGGAACGAACCGTCCTGGACATCCTCATCGTCATCCTTCATACTCCCCACGTCGACATTGTGTGTTCAGTATACACTATGCTAAATGTTCAATGGCATTCATTATCATTTAAATTAAATCTTTTTCTTCTTTTTTTATTTTTATTTTCTTATCTTTTTTGAATCAAATATCTGGGACAGTAATACCTGAGTTCTATGACAGCTACATTTGTGGACATTGAAATCCTGCGGTTATGTCGAAATATTGTAAAAGTATTGAGCTATTTCAGAACAAAAAGTCACACCATGCAGCCTGGCAGAGAGTAGTCTCAAAAGGATGGGCTTTGCTTTCACTTTTTTGCACTAATTTTACATATACAATCTGAAATAACAGTGACTTAATTAATAAATACATTTAAATACGAGTAAAACTGAAAAGGCTTTGGTGGATCAAAGTGGTAAGATGATGGAAAACAAATCATGGACAAAATCTCAGTGTAAAAAATGACCAAAATCAACACATTTTATTTGATATGCTCCACTATAAATAAGTAGTAGGCCTATAAGAATACATAGACATGCTATATGAATATAAGTAAATCCCTTGTGATAATTTTATCTGATAAGTTGTAATATCTGTTACATGCAGCATTAATTTCTTATAAAAAAATGCTAAAAATAACAGGTCAAACTAAATATTTTTGTCAGATTATGATTTATTGTTTTGAATCCAAAGTGATTTTAAGCTCTAATGCTTTTAACTGAATGACTCGTTTCCCCTTTAACATCACCATTAACTGTCAATGGGAATTTTCCTTGATATTAACGATCGTAGGTTTAACACCATCTTACTTTTCAGAACATTATCTTCATTGGTTGTTTCCGTTTGTATAAATTGATGATTTCAAGCCCCGAGCAAGTCCTGTAGAAGTGTATGTCATATATTTAAATCTATAGCGATAACAAAAAGCCATCAGTTGTTCTCTGTACTGTGTATGCCATCATGTTATGTTACGTCTCGTTATGTATTGTTTTGTTATCACTTTGTCTTTATCTTGCTTCAACAATAAAATGAAAAAAATAATAATCTGCACCACACTGGGGGTCTGGCCTGGATTTAAAGAACCACTGTTTTTACTACACTTGGGATGATATTCAATAATATCAAATATCACAATCGTTACTGCCATATGTGATATTTAATTTATTTGCTTGCTGTACATTGTATCTTGTCATGTGACAAATGCTGCCACTAAAACTTTGAACGTTTAGTGGCAGCATGGCTTCTACCTGAAATATAATCTACAATAAAATAATAATTATTAATGATAATATCATATATGTTATGATATTTGGGCTGAACTGCATGGAGATATTAAATGTTGGATATCATCCAGGCCTAGTTTTTACACCACAGGCAGAAAACATGATGGTGTTGAGTTCAGGCGTCTGTGGAGAATCAGACATTGCTGCTTCTGTGACACTTTGACTCTTTCAGATTGTCAGTTTCTATGTGCAGCAGATTTAATTTAGACTGACAGGGTCTGTCTTCAACATCTCACCTACTGTAGTGAAGAGAATTTTAAATAAATTCTCACTTTTACAGTTTCTGAGATTTTTCCCTTCAGATCAATAAAGCGTCTCAGTGTCGTCAGGTTTTCAGGCTCCCGGTCTGCTTCACTCCCGCAGCGTCTGGAGTTTCCATCAAACAGCACCAGTCTGTCATCATCCTTGTCTTCATTACACAGTCATTCAGGACGCCATCAGTCAGAGCCCCATGAAGACCAGTATGGGTAACACAGTTATCACAGATCTGGACTCCTTCCAGTTTCCAATGAAAATTGTGACAGCTCCAAGTAAAGCTAATAAACAATTCATAACCTGGACTCACAATGACGCACATCATTAACTCCACAAACACTGTCTCTATTTACTTGAGCAATTTCACAGTCTCATATACAGATGACTTATGTATGAGAGCTGTGAGTGTAAACAGAGGAACAGACTCTGTCCTGATACAATAAACACAATCATTCAATAAAGCGCTTTACACACACACAGATTAAAGTCAGAGAGTCGGTGCTGTCCTCCAGTCAGCTGCATCAAATCACCCTGTTCTTAATATTCAGTCATTAACTGACAAAGTATCAAACCTACATTTAAAGCATGTTGGTTCAGTTCTGCAGGAATAAATCCTAAAAACATTTAATCACTTCCTGTTCTCTGGTCCTGAAGTCTCGGGTTCTTTGAATGTGTTTTTTTGGTTAAATGACTGAAATAAGGTCTGACTTTAACAAAAGCTCAAGACATTTTCACGTTTTATTCTACAACATAAAATACATCAGTAAATAGCCCAGTCCTGATTTCTTTAAGCTTTTAAAAAAAGGCTGGTTGCTAACAAGTATAGATGTACGGACAATCTTGCCATCCAAACAAAGTTAGATGAGTTCGGAATTGCACGCATCATACCTGGAGCCTGAAGGCAAGTTTGGATCACAGGACTGCCTTTACAATTCGTCTAAAAACTATGTGGCACTCTGCCTGGGCCTACCTGAGCCCTGCCACCCTTCATGGCAAGGAGTGGTAAAGGGGAAACGTGGTAAAAGAGGCGTAGACAGTGGGTAAGACTCCATATTCTGTCAGCTAACTGCAAAGCTCAATTATAATAACAAATGACATATCTTATGGCGACATAACATAACATCTACACAATACCCTTGACCTTGAATTTGGCTCCCCCAGTCTAAATGAAACTGCAGAGGTTTTCACGTTGACTCACCAGTCCAACCCCGACCCACTAACGTTAGTGATATGGACAACACAAGCTCCAACACTCAGCCTCAGGCTACGTCCTCACTGGGGCTGAACAACTAAAAATATCAATATCACAATATGTCCAAGTGAAAAATCCAAATTAGGGATGGGCACTTGAAGAAATTTCCTTGATCGATCATCGGGAAAATTAACAATCAATTATCAATTCATTATTAATTTTAATCTTTATTTCATGAAGAAATTATAGTCCAACAACAATCCTCTTAAACAAGGGAGTTAAAGTTTAATTGTTTAACTGTTAAACAGATAATATTTTTTTTTTTTCAGTGAAAGTGAAATGTAATCATTCCAACTGATATTGTGACTCATATCACGATCACAATATCGGCTAAAATAATCGTAACATGATAGTTTTTGCATTTTGTTTCATCTCTAGTCAAAACTAATGTGGTTCAGTTTTAAAACGCTTCCCTATTGCTACGTTTACATCTGGCGTCCACATCTGGAGAGCTCGAGTCTCTGAGACAGACTTTCAGAAACTCTGCTGGTTCGTTTGGAAACTCCAGGTTGTGCTTCAGTCTGGAGCGACAGAAACTGAGACTTTTGGAAACGATGACTCAAGCTGTGTCCTGATTCAGGGGCCGCATCCTTCGGGGGCTGCTTTTGTAGACCGACTGCGTCACAGCGGCGCGACTATACCGTCCGAAGGCTCCTTCAAATGCAGCCGAGAAATGTGTCCTTCCTTCCCTGGGCAACGAAAGATCCAACAGGTGGATCCTTTGTGGTCCAACCTATTCCTAGATTCATTGTGCACTGGTGAAATGAAAGCAAACGACACGCACAGACAGCCTGAGGATGACACTTTTGGTACAACCGTTAAAACCAAGGGCTTTAAATCCTCAAGTTTAAACCTCAAGTCTTAAAAAGTTACAAGGTTGCTAGGCGTCAGAAGCCGGTAAGGGCGGGCACAGCTGGTAACACACGGTGAAAATCCTCCATGGACCAGACCGTCTCATTGCGGTTCGACCCTAGTGGTCCACAAAGGGCCACACTTTTGTAGACCACGTCACCCGAAGGTTGTGGCCCCTGAATCGGGACACAGTTTACGCCTCTGCTCCTGATCGAGTCATATCAGTCACGACTACCAGACAGCGGTGAATGTAACATGGATGGAAACCAAAGGTAACGCCACCAAATCATCTGGATACAACCAAACTGATGAATATGAAGAGAGACTGATAATCACCGCAGTAATCGATCATTAATTGTAATCGAGGTAAAAGTCGGAAATAATCACCGGCTCTAGTCTGTATGCTATTAAGATTCTTGAACTGGAAAGATGAAAAGATATGATTTTACTGCACTAACATTTCATTTTATGAAAATTAAACTTAACAGCTTCTCTGTCTTCTGGACAGAGAGAATCTGCAGCTCTGTGTTTTAGTGGGAAAATATTTCAAGAAACATCACAGCTCCAGACCCAAGTCCTGGGATCACTACCAGCCCTCAACCATCCACATCAGCCACACCTAGACTTCAGCGCTCCAGCTCGAGGAATATGATGGATATGATAAGCAGAGTCGCATCAATTATTTAGAAGTGAAGAACAACTAACCACAATTCTCAGTCTACACACATCCTCTGAGACACGCACACACTCAGCAGGTTCAGGCTCTCAGAGGAGAAGAGAGAGGCTCCAGGACCAGAACAGTCCACCGGCAGGAAGGACGAGAAAGACGATATGTAACACACACAGTAATGAACAACATATGACATGGATCCATCATCACAGGCTCGGCTCCTCTTTGAGCACCACTTTCCTGGAGCTGTGTCTGAGCTATGCTGCTGATCGTGACTGATCCAGCTGACGTAGCGCCACATCAAAAACAAAACACAACTACACCGGGGTCTGCTGCATCTGCATCTGCATCTACATCTGCATCTGCACGCAGCAGGACAACCAGTACTGCAAGAAGAACAACAGTGGAGGAAGCTCAACACAAACTATTCAAAACAAGACTTAGTATTGATACTTCAGCAATCTGCCCCTGGTGCCCACATATTTTAGGAAGTCGCTGAGCCTTTTTTAAAAGTGGAACTATATATACAGGACACAACAAACTGAGTGCACAGTAACTGTATCATATTGAAGGATATTGTACTGTAGGATATTTGATCTCATGATAATGAGTGCAAAAAAGACTGTAAAGGAGACTGTATAATCTAAACCTGACGTGATATAAATTTGGATATTATTGAGTGATAAGAATCACTGGACCGTAGAGTCTCTGGCTGGTGTGCATATTAAAACACATGGATCCACCATCTAACCATTTATTAGGTCAGGGGTTAGGCAATGGATGCATGAATGGTGAACAGATGGATGGATAGATGGATGGATGGATGATTTTCTATAAAACAAACAAGATGAAAAACTCTACACTCTCCTAAATGAAAACAATTTGCCTTCCTTACACTTAACTCAAATGAAATATACTAAATGGCTCCAACGTATGATCTGCTTCCTCAAAGGAAAGTATCAACAGCTGCTTATACTTCTGGATCTGTTAAGATACAAATACACTAATAAATTCAAATTCATTTTATGTAAACATAAACGATAAGAACCTTCAACAATGGCAAATCATTTCAAACAACGTCTAACAGTGGCAGCATGGTTTCAAACAAAGGGGTCTGTAGAGAACACACCCACCCACCCTCCACCTACCTGATCTCCTCGCCTGGTCTTCAACAGGTGAGTCTCTCCACCCACCCAGTCTCACGCAACCGATTCGAGAGCTTGAGATTCTTGAACAATTACAAACATAGGCTACACTGAAAATGTGGACCCAAAGTAGAAAGGTCAGTACAGCTAAAGCGATCACAGCTGTAATTTCCAGTTAAAGCTAACTGATGAACAACGTTATAAAATAAGCACCTCAGCTTCCTCACTTCTGATCTGGGTTGTGTCTAACGGCTCCACACGGGGAAGAGCTGCCCGAACAATAAGAAACCAGACGGAGAGGGTCCAAGAGCATCAGCAGATACTGAACCTGTGGAACAGGTTCAAGACAGATCTGTGGAAACTGGTGTCTGAGTGACAGATCAGACATGAAGTCAACTTCGACAGACGGGCTCCATGAAGAAAAACCACTGCTCATAAACAACAATAAACTTAACCAACATGAAGAGAAGCCAAAACACATTCGTTTGGATCAGATGTGGTTGAGCAGGTTTGGTGTGGACCTGGTCAGGACCACCATAGATGACACCATGAATGCAGGTTTCTATAGCTAAATGATGAGAAGGCGACTCGCGATCTGAAGAAGCTTCCAGCATGACAAAGATCCAAACACACTGAAAAAAAATCACATGAGTTTTAAAGAAGAAAATAGTGAAAACCACCACTCAGCCATGTTCGTCTCCTGACTTGAATCCAAAAGAACGACGGAAGTATTTTAAAGTGGAAGGTGGAGCAACAAACCCGCAGCAAAGAGCAGCTGAACAGACTCATCTCCTCGTGTTAGTCTGGTGTCATCTATGACCAGGACGATCCAGTCTGTCCTCACAGAAAGAAGAAAGGTGGACATACAGAAAATAAAAAATAAATTAAAAGAATGGATTGTCACCAGTGAAGGTGGACTGACTATTGTTGGTTCTTCAATATGAAACTTTCATTACAATTTAAGCAGTCAAACATTTCTGGACTTTGGCTAAAGGCAAATAAAATTCTATCGAATGCACAGGATTTATAAATATTCGTGTAATGTTCATAGTTTTACATACTGCAGGGGTTTCCAACAGGTGGCTACCAGGAGCTCACCCAAAGGATCAGACAATATAGTCTGTACAAACCATGGATGTATAGTTCCAACTCCAACACAACTTCACTCAGTTAATCCGCTCCAAATAAAACTGAATCAAATACACAGACACAAATACACTCTTCAACACCTGATCGTTATCTGTCAGCTGTCAGTCACATGAGTTACTGTAATAAGTTTGAAGGCGACATGCAATGATAAGAACTCCTCTGATAACAGAAAAAACTTTTCAATAAACAGGAAATATGTTGCCATGGATACAGTGAGTTAAACTGTGGGCTTCAACTTGAGACCCATGTTTTGTTTGTTTGTTTACATTTTGATAAATGAAGTGAAGTGAATGATCTACGTTAACTTCCTGTTTGTTACGAACCGTTGATGAACTGACAACTATCACTGATCAGTCATTGCAGTGGTGTTTTCATGTCTAATGTTAGTTTCACAATTTTTGGTTCAAAATGTGAGTTTTGGATATTGATATTTGATGACTAAATGATCTTATTGATCTGATTTGGTTTGGAGATCAGTTTGAGTGTTTTGATACAATATGTGAATAAATGTGATCAGCAATTTAAGACATGAGGAGCTCTCAGGGTAGAAAAGGTTGGAGACTCCTGACATGTTGTGTATGTGAGCAGTTTTTAATTAATGACTTCTTCAGTAGAAACCTCAGTGAGTCAGAGACACATGAAAGAGCAGCTGGTTGGACCTTTAACATCTTTGTTTATCATCAATAAAGACATGAATATAAGTGGATGTATGAGCAGATAAGGGGAAGGAACAGACCCTGGTCTATATGTAAAGCTGCAGTACAGCAGCAGCAGCAGTGTGTTAATAGATGCAGACCTACAGCCTGAGTTAAGTCTGACTGTCTCACATTCACTTTCTCTGCACGTGCGCCAGCCTCACAGCTGGTTCCTCTGTGAGGCTCTGATGGCGCGTGTTCCCTGGGCACCTTGGCAACCACTGCCGCATGGACAGCTCGTATGAAGTGGTCACATCATCATATTCTGCAGACACTCTGCTTCTCCGGGGCCTCCGTCCTCCTGTTGACTCACTGACAGTCGTTATGTAATTACTGCATTAAGGCAGAGAAAAAAAACCGCGCGGACGGAGGGACGGAGCGTCTTTATGGCCGTTTCCTGCACCTGACTGAGACTGCTCTGACACCGGCTCTCCACACATGCTGGGCCAGCAATGTGTGCGTGGAATCACTAAACACCCCCCACCCCCACCCCCCCTCTCTGTCTTGTTAATTCTCTGCTTCCGCCGCTGTGACACCGCGGGGAAGTACTTGATGCATACGGATTGGCTTTGACACATTGCGGATCTCTCCATGGTACTGAAGGGGGAGCGAGGGGGGAGGGAGGAGGGGGGGATCTTTTTAGTCTCCTTCAGGAGCGGTGCTGCACCAAGTATGTGAGCCGGACTGACGCCGGTTTCTAACCCTCTCCATCTGTCACGTGGAGGCGGTCTGTGTCTCATACTGCAGTCAGAGTGGAGGGAACTCACCATGTTGACTTCAGACACCATGTCAATACTGGCGATGTCTATGCTCATGCCAACGTCCACGGGGGCGCCTGTGGAAAATGTGATGCAGAGCATTAGTAAGCAGCGCAGCGCCCCGCCGAGCGTCATATGAGCGGGCTACAGCAAAGACCGTAGCGGCGGCTCTTACCTCCGAAATCAGGCCGCAGCCGGATGTCGTAGCCCTTCAGCAGCTTGTCCACGGTGGCTTTCACGTAGGACATGTTGCTGGGTTCATTGGCGCTGAGGCGAGAAAAGACATTTCAGTTGAGAGACAGGGAACAGGCCTGTGACATGACATATGATGTTATCATCAGAGCTCACCTCTGCGCCCCGCAGACCACCGCCACCAGGAGGGACAAGCATAACACCCCCAAGAATCCGCGCTCCACAGTAGTCCACATCACTACCTACTCCGACCCCTCCGACGACTTTGACACCAGGTTTCAGGGATTCAGATTCACACTGTAAAATTATTCCAACAGCAACGCATGCGCGTCGTTTCACCAACATCCAAGCGTCGGTGTCGAGGTGAGACAGCGCGGGTCTGGAGGAAAAATCAGCCGCGCAGGAAGAAAAAAAAAACCCGCTTGTAGGCGAGGAGTTCACCTGAAGAGAAGAGGCTGGCACATACAGGCTCCCAGCATCCTAGATGTCAATACACAGACCCCCCCCTCCAGCACCCCTCTCAGCCTGTTCCTGCAGACGCAGTGTCCGGACCTGGTCTGCGTCAAGCCGGTCTTCCCGCCCGCTGCCGCGCAACCTGAACAGCTTAAATAGTGAGCGCTGATCCCGGCTCTCCGGTCACCTTTAGTGAGGGAGGAGAGAGAGGAGGGAGTGAGAGAGAGAGAGAAGGAAAGAGAGAGAGAGAAGGAGAGAAAGAGAGAGAGGAGGGAGAGAACAGAGAGAGAGAAGAGGAGAGAGAGAGAGAGGAGGGAGAGAACAGAGAGAGAGAGGAGGGTGGAAGAGAGTTGGGAGAGAACAGAGAGAGGTGGGGGGAAGGATGGAGAGGGGGGGAATAGAAAGAGAGAGGAGGGGAGGAGGGGGAGAGAGGGAAAGAACAGAGATTGAGAGAGAGGAGGGGGAAGGAGGGAGAGAACATAGAGAGATGGGGGGAGAACAGAGAGAGAGGAGGGGGAGAGAACAGAGAGAGGAGGGGAGGAGGAAGAGAGAGAGAGGAGGGGGGGCAGGGAGAGAACAGAGAGAGAGGGGGGGGGGAGGGGAGAGAGGGGGGGGTCTCTAACACCAGTTGGTCTGAGGAGGATCTCAGGATCAGGCTCCTTCAGATCCATCAGACATTATTTCTTCTTCTTCTTCTTCTTGAAGGTGGAGAACTTTACATTGACCTGTCAGACTGTTGGCAGCAGAGTCACAGTGCTATTTTCACACTGTAGATTATTTACAGTTCAGCCCCTCACCCTCCAGCCTCTCTGGGAGTCCTGATCTCTGACAGTCACAACCAGAACCTCCTCAGGACTCCGGACCCACCAACCTCCACAGGTCATGGAAGAACTGGGACGTTGTTGTTTTGTTTTTATTCAACATAGAAATCATACAGCGTGGAGATGCTTATGTAATTACACTTGTTTTTTTTACATATCTGTTCCAAACCTTGTGAGATGGATTTTTTCGGTTCATAACAGAATTCCTTACACATTATCCAGTACCACACCATCCTACCTCCCTGCAGTGAACACTCCTGTCACTGTAGCATTTGTCAAACGAACACTGGAGCTTAAGCCTAAATGAAAGCACTAAATAAAACAAACAAGTCTACTAAACTTAAAAATACACATAAAAGTAAATGTAAAATAAAACAATAGAAAAATAATTGAAAGTAAAAAAAGGAGAGAAAGAAAATAGAGGTGACGAGAGTTGTGGCATTGACCGTAGTAATGGTAACCATCTTTCCACCTGTCTGTTCGATTCAATTCCGCTCACTGAGTGGTTGAGGTTTGGGAGGTGGTGAGGGAGGAGAGGGAGGGAGGGAGGAGAGAGAGTTCTCTACTGTAATCTTCACCTTTTCTTACCCTCTCTCTCTCCATCGCATTATAGTTTTTATAGAAAAGGTTTAAAAGTTTTATGTGGGCTTGTAAGATGTTTGTAAAGGTTGTAAATAAATATCTGTATATAGTATAAATAAAATAGTAAATATTTTCTACTCAGTTGTTCATATTTACATCATATAGAGCTTAAGTATGATGCGCTTTACTTTGACAATAAAAATAATCAGTGTATCCACGAAGCAGATTTACTGATGTAATTATTCTCTGTACTCTATCAGCCTGTGGAGACGCCTGGTGGAGAGACTGCTCCCTCTCTGCGTCCTCCTCAGCCTCTCTCTCTCTCCTCCTGTGGTTTCCTCCCGTTGTCTGTTGTTTGATGTGATGATGGAGGGAACCCGGTGGCAGACGGTGCAGCTGGCCTCGTAAACATCATCACTCACACATCTTTTTACTACTCCCTTCAGTATTTCTGCAGTCTCTTCTTTTTTCTTTTTTCTTGCTGGCAGACTACAGAAGTTGCCATTTTCAAATCTTGGTGCCGCTGTTGGGCGTATCGTAGCAACGCTAAGAGCACTTCTCATTGGTCACGACCAATGAGAAGGGCATTCTCTGTTTGGGTAGTAGACTGTTAATATAACAGTCAGACTGAGGGAGAACAGGAGGTTTTCCCCTTGATTCTCAAACATACAGGACAGAGCTCGTCCTGTTTCAGTTGCTGAACTTTGTCTTTTAATGATCAGTTACAGGACGATTCCATATTTTGTATTTTACATATTTCGAACTATTGATCTTTTGAGGTGTTGTATTTGGGGACTGTCCTCCTGTAAAGAAGTGAGCCCACAGGTCGTGCAGCAGGTTTTTATGACCCATAGTTACGTTTTGTTGCTAGGCGACATCTAGTGGTCGTAGTAATTACGACAGGAGCAAAGGGAAAAGTGCGGTGACGTAGTATAAAGAGAGACAAAGTCCACCTTAGGAGGAGGTTGTGGTGGATGGATGAATATGACACAGGAGAGCAGTGTTCGATTACCATGTGAAATTAGGTGTTTATACTGTAACCATGACAACAAAGGCCGTATAATGTTGAGAAAGTACTTATTTTAACCCAAATCACGACCTTTCTGAATCCTAACCAAGCCATGACCGCCATGGCTACAAAGGTAGGTACACTGCTGTCGACACAGTCTGCATGTTTATTATTGTAACTATGACGACAGAGGTCTGGTACACCTGCTGCTGTAGGGGGCTGTATCCTATGGGTCATTTGAGAGGGTGGAAAAAAAGGTTCAGGTTGGAGGAGTTGTTTATTTTATTCCCTCTAATTCTGAGTCGTGACAGTACAATCCTGTCTGTCGGGACCTGTGCACAGAGAGCTCACTGTTCAGGTCATTCACCACCAGCAGCAACTGTCTTTGCTAGCTGGAGAACTGCAGGAGGTTTCCATCCACATGTTCCATCAATCAGCAGCTCACCAGCCTCTTCCTGCAGTGTCTCCAGTCCTCGCTCCTGCTCTGGTGGTTTCCACCCCCACACCACACCTGTCCCCACCTGAACAGGTGTGGAGCATGCAGGCCGTTCCTGACTCAGTGTTCTCTGGTTTTCAAGCTTCAACCTTCGTTTCCCACCGAATGAACCGGAGTTTGCTGACATCGCTGCAGCTTGACAGCCCAGTGAGACTCTGGAGGACAGCTGATTGGACAGCTAGTCTTCCATCTGCTCATTGGTCAAACTGTTCACGTCACAGCTGAGGAAGGCGTTCAACCACTCTGCTACTGGGAGGGAGGCGGTGCAGGGATTGATGAATGTGTGCCAGGGAAGTGGACAGGTAGTGGACTACTCCATTGAGTTCCGGACAGTAGCAGCAGAGAGTAAGTGGAAGCAACATGGTTTGTATGATGTACATAATACAACAGTTAGTTCTGATCAAATAATTTGAATGGACGAGAGTCATTCCATGAGTACAACAGCACTGGGACTTTTAACTACATGTATCACTCAAGGGGAGTGATACAGGTGTTCTATTAACCGTTAATCAGCGTCACATTAACAGTCGTTATCTTAGATTGTAACAAACTTTACAAAGATGAAAATATTTCCAGAAATAACATTTGAATGAAATGATGTCTGGTCGTCAGAAGAGGATGAGGGGAAGAAGCCTGGATACTTCAGTGCACACCAAAGGACAAAGTAGCAAGCTAGTGTGCACTGTGCAGGTCAGGAAAATGTTTATGTGTTGCTTAGCAACAGTCCAGTATCAGTCCAGTTGCAGAACTATTTGTGTTGGCATTGCCAAATAAATGATGAAACAAACAAACAAATCATAATCTGTTGTTGCTAATTTAACTAACATGGTGCTCAGAGGACTGTTGTATAAAGGGTCGTGATGCTGTTCTGAATATCAGCTTCGATTGTCTTTGGTACTCAGCCTGCGGCCTCGTTGCTGTGACCGAATCACAGCCGTGCTAATATTCAGTACAACACTCCCTTGAGTGTAATATTGCTTAATTATCATGGTCTAGCTGATTATGTTAAAGATGAAATGGCTGCACGGGAATCATCCACAGAACCTGATGATTTGACTTCTTTTCTTACCAGAGAGCAGTTAGTCCAGGACTATCCCGACCCTGGCCTTTGGTGTGACAGGTGTGTGCTTTGCACACCTGCTTTCCAACCCATCCACTTCCTGATGACTTCACAGTCATAAATAAATGTGAGCTTTCATTCATTCAAAAGAAAAACACATTGCAATTACGATTCAGTAATTGTTTCTGATGTATATATTCAGAAATATAAATATATTCTGAATATGTTAGTGCATGTGAGTCCCTCCTGTTAAACCTTTGGTCCTCCCCACATTTATAAACACACAGGCTCCGCCCACAGGTGAAATGTCACAGTGCAGTATGCAGCGTTCAGGTGAAAGTGACCTTCCAGAATTTCCTCCACTGAAAAACCACACTTTCATCTAAAAAGGCCTCAGACAAAGAAAGAGATGAGATCAGATGACAGGTGGATTGGCCATGCGGACTACCAGTTCAAATCCTGGTCAGCCGGTGGACCTTCAAAATATCCATAAAGTTTTTAGTCTTTACCTGCACTATCAGTGTCTTTCCCATCCCATCCCTGGAGTCAATACTGGTCTGGCTTTACTGAAATGGAGAACGAGATGCTAAAAGGTCAAGCTGGACTCAGAACTGTTTTTTCTTCTCCTCCATGTGTCAGTAACTTGTGGTTCATAATAAGTCTGTTTTCTTTGGTGACGGCTACAGTAGACATGATAATGTTACCTATCACGTTTCCAGCAAATGTTGCTATTGCTAGCTCGCTAACTGCCAGCATGCTGTGGAACATATCACAGCAATGCTAGCATGGGCTAATGGTTGTGGTTAGATGTTGCTGGCTCTCATGTTCAAAGGGTAACTTTATTCAGTTGTGTTTCTTGTTGTGTGTTTAGTGGACGATTTCACTGAGCCTCATGACACCTTGTTGACTGGGAACCTGAACAGAGGTGGTAGGTGTGACAACAAACCGTTTGTTTTGGTATGAGATGTCGGGAGTCTAGTGCATAATCTAGTGGCAGTGAATATCATTTACAGAACATTTAAAAAAATTATATATATATATATATATATATATATATATATATATAAATACATTTTTAGAACTAGCCTCGCCTTTCTAACCAATGGGAGAAGGCTAAAGTCAAGGGTGGGAGCTCATTCGATTTGTGAATGTGCAGCTGGTGTGATTCTCTTCTCATACTGAGGCTTTAAGCTTGTATTAGCTACTGGATGACGTCACTATGCCTGACTCACAGACTAGTGAGCTCTAAGTTCTTGCATTAGCAGAGACAGTGATGATGACGAGGATGCAGGTGAAGACCTGACTGTAACGAGCAAAGCGAGGGAGGGGGGAGAGGAGTCTCATGCTAGTGTTATCCTGATTTCCACAACTTGCACTTTGTAGCTTTAATTTCATGACATCTGCTGCGTTTTGTGCATTTATATTTTTTAGTATAACATGGCCCCAGCTCATCTCTCTTTCTCTCCTCCATGTCACCCCGCAGCACCCAGAGGTGTCACCCAGATGAACAGACAACACCAGCTGCTGCTCCACCTGTGCTTTTGCCCCCCCCCTTTACTCCTCCTTCTGCTCCTGCTTTCCCTCCATCTGCCTCCTCTCACCCTCTCCCCCTGTGCCTCGCTCTGTCCATCAGCACTGTGTGAAGAGGTCCTGGGAACTTCCTGTTTCTGGTGCTGGAATTAAAAAAATATATGATTCATCTCACATCATGCAATTATGCAGTTTATTTCATTATCGTTATCTAAAGCAACTGAAGGCTGTCTCCCTGAGCCGGCCTTCAGATTACAGTCTTGGTTAATTACAGTGCTGATTCTGATGTAATTATTAGGTAATTATGGAGCACTTATAAAACAATTATGGGTTGTAACAATGTAGCGACATGAGAACAAATCATGATGTCTCAGACAATATCAATATATGAATAAACTGCAACTAACACGTTGCCACCATTTCACCCAAAGATATGAGATCAAATGTGCAGATATACAGAACCTTTATCCTGTCTACTATACACTTAAAGTTAAAGGAAATGTATACAACCTGTAAAATAAACCAAACTCTACATACAGATAGGTTTATAGATCTTTATAGCAGAAACCAGGTATTTCACTTGATATTATATCTGTCCCTTTTTTCTGTTTAGCCCAGAAGAGGAACAACATAACTTGTTGTCAAAGTTTGCGAGGTAAGTTGGACCCGAATGCAGCCAACACATGGGAGACGGTGCAGGCAGGTTTATTTAACCAAAATCAGACGTGAACAGACGTGAACAAACCCTGAACTAAAAAGACGAACCGACACAGACAAAGGGGAGCACAACGACTATATAGACACAGGAGGCAAGGCGATTTCACACAGGTGAAACACATTAGAGCGGGGCAGACAATCACTACACAGAAACAAGACAGGAAGCGAAACACTGAGACACACAAGGAAACCTTATTACAAAATAAAACAGGAAGTGACAAAAACTCCAAAACAAAACTAACAAAAAGTGTCTGCCATAGCAAACCATGACAGAACCCCCCCCTTAAGGGTCGGATTCCAGACGACCCTAAAACAGAACACTAACTCGGGCGGGAGGAGGGATCCAGGGGCCAGTGGACAGCATCTTCCGATGCTCAGGGGCAACACATGGCAACTCAGGGGGACGGCTCGGAGGCCTTATGGACAGGCTGGGCAGTTCAGTGGGGCGACCCGGAGATCAGGCAAACGGACGGAGCCGTTCTGGAGGGCGTCGGAGAAGACAGGGTCTCTACGGAGGTCAAGCTGGAGGAGGGCGTCGCCCCTCTGGAGGGTGAACAGGAGGACAGCGACGAAGACGTGGTCTCTCCGGAGGTCGAGCCGGAGGATGGCGTCGCCCCTCTGGAGGGTGAACAGGAGGACAGCGACGAAGACGTGGTCTCTCCGGAGGTCGAGCCGGAGGATGGCGTCGCCCCTCTGGAGGGTGACCAGGAGCCGACTTGGTACCAGGGGCAGTAGTCAGCTGGACCACCGTCCGGACACGAGGAACAGAGATCGGCCGGACCACAGGAGGCGGCACAAAGTCAGGGACCACTGGAGGCGGCACAGAGTCAAGGCCCACTGGAGGCGGCACAGAGTCAGGGGCCACCGGAGGTGGCAAAGAGTCAGGAACCACCAGAGGCGGCAAAGAGTCAGGGGCCATCAGAGGCGGCACAGAGGCAGAGACCACCGGAGGCGGCACCCCAGCAGGAGTCAATGACACCAAGTGCCACGTGGGCTGAGTCAGGGCAAGAATCAATGGGGGTGGCACCCTGGCAGGAACCACGAGCGGGGGTGATGTCATGGCTGGAGCCAGGAGAGGTGGTGACGTCACACCAGTAGCCGTCGTCGACGCTGCTGGAGAACACGAAGCAGCGGCCATAGACACCACAGGAAAGACGGGAACAGTCATCGATGCCGCCGGGGAACACGGAGCAGCGGCCGCCGACACCACAGGAGGGTCAAGAAGAGTCGTCAACGCCACCGGGGAACACGGAGCAGCGGCCGCCAACACCACAGGAGGGACAGGAACAGCCCCGGTAACGCAAGCAGGTGTTAATTATGGTCATTTAGGTGTTAACAAAACCTACAATCGCGTTTATAAACACTTTTTCTGGCCAGGTTTAAAGTCTGATGTTACTGAACATTGTCACATTTGTCCGTTGGCAGGCAAACCTAATCAGATCATTCTGCCGGCTCCGTTGTGTCCAATACCCACCATCGGAGAGCCATTTGAGCAAGTCATAATAGACTGTGTTGGTCCACTACCCAGAACAAAGTCCGGAAACCAATATTTACTCACCATTGTGTACACTGCCACTCATTTTCCTGAAGCAGTGCCACTGCGCAAAATCACAGCTAGTTCCGTTGTTAGAGCTTTAGTTAAGTTTTCACCACCTCCGGCTTGCCAAAAATTATACAGACAGGTCAGGGCACAAATTTTCAATCCAATCTCTTCAAAAATCTCTAGATGTAGAACATGTTGTCTCCAGTGCATATCATCCGGAAGCACAGGGCGCACTGGAGCAGTGGCACCAAACTCTGAAATCAATGCTGCGTGAGTATTGTTCGGAGGTTGACAAAAGCTGGGATGAAGGTATTCTTATTGTCCTCTTCGCGGCTCGTGAGTCGGTGCAGGAATCCTTAGGGTCTAGCCCAGCAGAACTTATCTTTGGTCATCAGGGTGGCCGCGGGGTTGTAAAATGTAGTGAAAGGTAGTAAATTTAATTAAGCCAAATTAAGGCCAGAAAAAGTAGTAAAAAGTAGTAAACGTCATCTGACGAGGTAGTACATTTTTGAGCCTCCATCTAACTGGACCTATGCGTTTTTCAATTTGTGTAACTTACCTGCAGGCAATTAAATTATTAAACTTTCGTGAATTTATTTCTATGTTGCGAGTACGACCTGAGTGATAGGAATATTATCAATGGAATGATGTACGTGCATTGGTCATGTGCGCGTTGAATCTGGGTACCTGGCTGGCTCACAGCCAAAACATCTGTGCGAGTTCGTTAGTTTACCGCTCAAGTTTTCTGACCTCTGTATGGAGGAATCAGCATTTAAAGACTGGCTTCGGACAGTATTTGGCAACAACCGAGAGGCTCACTGCAACGTCTGTAAGAAGACTATACATATTACGTGGATGGGGGCGAAGGTGGTTAAATCGCACATGGAGTCGACTAGCCACCAAGCAAGGATGCGGGGTCGTAACTCGCAGCTACCGCTGTCACTATTTTGCACCGGCACTAGTGCTAGCAGTGCTACATCGGCTACTACGGCTACATCTACGCTCTCGTCCTCAACCTCCATTGCTCTCTCAACCTCCCCTGCTCCTGGGCAATCCACTGCCAATAATCCTACAGCCAGGATTCAGACGTTCTGCACTACCACCGCTACTCTGCAGGCCGAGGTACTGTGGTGTTTGGATTTAGCAGTAAAACACCACTCGTTTAGGTCGAATGATGGCATGGGAGAGCTGTTTAGCAAGATGTTCCCGGACTCCCAAATCGCCAAATCGTTCGCTTTGGCCAACAACAAGACCGGCTATATCATCAAATTTGGCATCGGCCCCTATTTCAAGAAGCAACTGGTTGAAGCTATTAACCATGCTTGACCGTACGTCCTCATGTTTGACGAGAGCCTTAACGAATCTTCAAAGAAAAAGCAGATGGACATACACATTCATTTTTTGGGGGATGGTTGTGTACAGTCTCTGTATTTTGGCTCACAATTCCTGGGACATGGACGAGCTAACGACCTGTTGCAGCACATCAAAGTAAGTTTATTTTCCTATATGTATTGGTTACAAAGGGGATATTTGGTACTATGGTATTAACTGTAACCCACAGGTTTTCCATAGTCTTTGCATACATATGATTATTATTTCCATAGTCTTTGCATTGATAACCTCCTTTTAAAACCCAATTGAAAATGAATGGAAAATGAGTGAGTGTTGCATGACCATTCAAAGATATGCTTAATAAAAATGAATGCAAACTGTTAAATTTCTGTAACATAATACTGGAAAAATGTATATAATTAAAACGTTAAGGCCTAAAGCCTGTTATGCTTAATCTGAAGGTTGAGCATGGCTCCCATAAAGCCAAACCTATATTATACTGTGTGGATTTTGTTTATAGTGAGCCACATTTGGAGAACCAATAATCTAACTTTGGCAAAGCAGTTCTGACCATAGGCACCTGACTCATGTTTTACTTTAGAATAATAATGTGTCATTTGAAGCATATACAATATTACTGTATGTCTTTATATTGAATGTGGTTTACTTAAGCAATAAATGTTATTTAAACAAACTTTCTTCTGTGTGATAATTCACAGGAATGTGTTGCACAACTCAACACGAGGCAGCTTCTCTCAGTAGGAATGGATGGCCCCAATGTCAACTTCAAACTCTTGGATCTCCTTCAAAAGGAGCATGCTGAGCTGCATGGAGGTGCTCAAGTCCTGATGGTTGGGAGCTGTGGACTTCACACTCTCCACAATGCCATGAAGGCAGGCTTTACAGCCTGGCAAACTGACAAACTCCTGTGCGCGCTCCATTTCCTCTTCCACAACGTTCCTGCATGGAGAGAGGACTACACCAACATCACCAGGTCGTCCCGCTTCCCCTCTCTTTCTGCAGCCACAGATGGGTAGAAAATGTGCCATTGGCAGAGAGAGTCCTGGAAGTCTGGCCCATGGTTCAGAAGTATGTCAAAGCTGCTGAGGATAAGAAGGTCCAAAAAGCGAACACAGCCTCTTATGACGCCATCCTGGCAGCACAAGGGGATCCACTCTTAATCCCAAAGCTTCAATTCTCAGAGATACCAAACAGACGAGCCAGTGTTGCCTTTTTTGGCAAAAGATTTGACTGAGCTTCTGTTGGTAAGTATCACTGTAAAGATTTTGATTAATTCACTTGAATGTAAACATGTATTAATTGATGGAATGGCTCGGTAACTATCTGTCTGTTGTCATCATCAGAGTTTACTGCGACAGTTCATAAAAAGGGAGATCCTAAAGGACCAAACCCCCCTGCAGCTGATCAAGTTGGACGTTTCTGAGGAGAAGAATTGGGTCTCCCTTAAAAGGGTGGACATAGGCTTGGGGGCTGAATCTGACATCAAGGTAATTTTATTGTTTATTTGTTTTGTGAGGTGAATTTGTGAATGTTGATGCCTGCACAAACCAACTAGCAAATACAATTTGTTCAGTATCATCATTAATATTATGCAGACATTTACCTCCATTGACATGAATGTTCCTTAATGTTCCTCAATAGGAACTCCTAGGCAAACCAGGAAGCAAGATAGGGGAACTCTCTGTTCTCAGCCTGAGAAACGAGTGTTTGCAGTGTCTTATTAGGATGATAAAGAAACTGCAGGAAATGTCTCCATTGAAATTCCCCATTGTAAGGCAGATTACCTGCTTGGATCCCACAAGGATGGTCAAAGATCCAGAGTGGTGCATCCAGCAGATGAAGGCATTAGTACAGACTTTCATCCAGGGACAGCAGCTGGCAGGTGGCATTGCAGCTGGTAAGGAAATATTGTATAGGGACAGTAGTAGTAGTGGATAGGTTATTGAAATTGTTATAGGTCTTGTGCTAGGAATTTCATTTGTGGTTTTCTGCCTTTTTACTCTCAGAAGTGTGAAAGTATCAATGATCAATTTGTAATTTAGACAAGACCTCCATGCCCCCAGGTTGAGAGCCACTGCTTAAAAGGAGAACTCCGGCCGTTTTTAAAGCATAGCCCTGTTGATCGAGGTTACCGAGAGCTGTCAGTAGGAAAAATAACGAGACAATTTGGCACAATATTGACCGAGTATCAAAACAGCAGCTCAGTGCTCTTCACAAGCCACAGTGGAGAGAGGCTTCTCAGTTAATAAGGAGGTAGAAACCTGCAACCTACGCGACTAATCTCTTGAAGCCCTTCGCTTAATCTGCAATAAGGTGGCGATCTGCGGTGGCGTCCTGAAGGTTCCTCTGACCAAGGAGCTACTGGCCTCTGCTGTTTCAGCGGGGTCACAATACAGGATCCACATTGATAGTGAACGGAGAAAAAAAGGAGAGTGCCATACAAGAGCTGAGGAGGAAAACCGCAGAGAAGGAGTTGGAGGATCTCCGGAACCAGCGGCAGGTTCTCAGTAGTGTGTGCCAGTAACTAGAAAAGGATGCTGATCAGTGTGCTGAAATGGCAGAAGGAAAGAGAGGAACAAAAATGGCCGAGCTGATTACGAAGTCCAACACGCTTCGAAGACGACAGAAGGACAAGAAAACAGAACTTCTCCAAGTGGAGAAAATTATTGAAGAAAAGGCCACAGAGCTAAGGAACTTGTGACCCTGCTTTAACTGTAATGATAATGAGCAACTTGTATGTTTTGTTAATTTCATTGGTTGTTTAAAGTTTAAGTCTGTGCTGTAAATTGACCCATAGTCCTGTTCAAGCTATGTGCTGCATGTGGTGAGCTTATACAACAGGACTATGGGTCAATTTACACCAGACTTACACTTAAAGTTTGCTCGCTCTCTCTCTCTCTCTCTCTCTCTCTCTCTGTGTGTGTGTGTGTGTGTGTGTGTTGGCCAGTTGGTGTGCCCAGTGTTTAACTTAAATTAAGTTATTTTTTTAAGTGTAAATCTTGTAATTGTTATGCAATTGTTTTTAACTTTTTGACATTGAGTAAAACCTATGGACCAAGGCCTGTTGTGACCTCTTGATAAATTCAACTCCTATGGTCAGGGCTCTATGCTGCCCCCCCAGGAGCACTCATACCCCTAAGTTTAAAAAAAAAAGAGCACAGAAAAAATAATTGGGGCACAGGTAGGTCACACTTTACGCCGCTACAGTTGTAGCATAAAGTCGTGCTGGTAGTAAAAAATATTGTGAAGGTAGTAAAAAGGTAGTAAATTCATCCCTGAATCTCTGTAGACACCCTGGTCATACTGTTTGTGGTCCTCTGAAGGCACTGAAGGAAAAATTCTTCTCGGCAGAGTCCTCCGCGGAAGGTAATGTGTTGGATTACATGAGCAGATTACGTGAGCGTTTATATCACGACTGTGCCTGTGCACAGAAAGCGCTGGCTAGCTCCCAGGTGGAGATGAAAATTCGGTTCGACCGTTCGGCTGTAGCCCGACATTTCGTTGGCGCTAAAGTGTTGGCTCTATTACCAATCCCTCGCTCCGCTCTCTCTGCGTGCTTCTCCGGACCATACAGTATCCACCAGAAGCTGAGTGATACAGATTATGTCATCAGCACTCCTGACAGAAAGCAAAAAACTTGAGTCTGTCACATAAATATGTTAAAGCTGTATCACTCTCGGGATGATAAGACTGGCTCTGCGGTCCTGACAAATGGCTGCTCTGCGCTCGTGGTAACCGAGATTTGTCCAGATGATGAGGATGGTTTATCTGCGTGCACTTCCTCCACACTGAATGTGCGGTTGCCAAATTCAGAGATGCTGGAAGTGTTGCCGTGTCAGCTCAGCTATCTAGAAGTTAAACAACGTGATATTATAGCTCTAGTTGCATAGCTTCCATGTCTGTTTGGCGATATTCCCACTCAAACCACTGTATTAAAACATGACATAGCCATGAGGGATGCCAAACCAATCAAACAACACTACTACCGGGTAAATCCGATAAAAACATCTGGTGAGAAAGGAGACCCAGTATCTGCTAGAACATGGATTGGCCATACCCAGCTCTGGCTCTTGGAGCTCACCCTGTCTGTTGGAAGGTTTATTACTGATTTCAGGAAGGTCAATGCAGTCAACGTGCCCGAATTCATATCCATTGCCAGGAATGGAAGATTGCATGGATAACTTGGGCTCTGCCAAGTTTGTCAGTAAATTAGATTTACTTAAAGGTTATTGGCTGACGGAGCGGGCGTCAGAAATCTCTGCCTTCATAACTCCAGATTATTTTTTACAATATACCGTTATGGCATTTGGGATGTGCAACGCCCCTGCTACCTTCCAACGGTTGGTAAATACTGTTCTGGCTGGTGTGAACAATTGCAATGCTTAGTTGGATGATTTGATTTTCCACTCCGCTACCTTGGCTGAACACCTGAGAATGTTAACCGAAGTGTTCAGCCGACTTGCAAAAGCATCTCACTCTGAATCTGGCCAAAAGTGAGTTTGGGAAGGGCACCGTCACATACTTGGGCAGGCAGGTTGGTCAAGGTCAGGTCCATTCCATCGAGGCGAAAGTTACTGCCAGTAGTGAATTCCCTGTTCCAACCACCAGGCGTGCATTGTGGCGTTTCTTAGGTATGACTGGCTACTACAGAGATTTCTGTAGGAACTTTTCTGCTGTGGTTAACCCGCTGACTAAACTCAACAGTCCTAAGGTCGATTTTGTATTATATTTGTTTCTCCCCCCTTACTTTGGTGTCTGGTTTAACTGCTTACATTAACTCAAAAAACATCATTCTAACATAATCATCACCAAATTTTATTTAACACCTTTTAATGCTGCAAACAATGTCTCCAACTAGTGGTGAACATGAATAACTGCAGTGAATATACAAAGAGTAGAGCACTGAAAATTATAATAATCAAAACAGAGACCAAATTCACAGAACATCTGTGTGTGAGTGGCATTTTGTACAGTCAGGTTGGAGTGTGCTTTGCAAACGTAGGCATCACATTTGTAGAATGTCAGTCTTGTTTTATTGTCTCTCGGGGGAACAGAGCTTGCATCTCTTCCTCTTTTACCCCTGTCCTTGTTGGGGGGGTGGGGGGGGGGGGGGGTTGACAGCACTGTCGCTGTTGAGAGGAGTCGCTAAAGCTTTCCCAGGCTCTGCCAGGAAGAGTCGCCTCTTGAAGCATTTCCCCCGATTCCAGGCCGGGTCGATCGCCATCCACACCACGTATGCATTATATGCAGACAGATCCAGGATGTTGTGGAACACCACCATGTTTCAAACTAAGTGATGACCATCAATAACTAGGGATGGGAATTGATTTTATTGATGATGCCAATGCCAATATCGATTCTGCTTATCAGTCCGATTCTTTATGGATTCCCGTATTGATTCCTGTGGATTTTTCCGTGTGGAAAAAAGTAGTCCTATACAGGTTTCCAGTGTCAACAACACAAATTTTATTATGAGTTCTTGAACACTGAACAAGATAGATAACTGCTCTGTAGTTGTTCAACCCCTCGTGGAGGGGGTGCTTCTAGGTTCCTTGTATTAATTTACTAAAAAAAAAAAAAAAAAAAAGTCTCTCGTTTAAAAGAGCCAGCTCATACACGACCTACACATCACTAATACGTACCTTCATTGCTGTGCTGAGACTGGGAAGCACTCGTTGACCGGTGCCGTAGAGTGTCAAACACACGGCACTCCTGATATTTAATGTCCTGCTGCATCTACAAATATTTCAGCATGTTGCTGGTGTTTCCACCTTTGCTTGAAATCTTAGTTCCACAGACATTGCACGTATCGCTGTTGGCGTCGTTTGTGTGAAATTAAGCCACACTTCCTCGAATCCTTCGTTGTCGTTCGTGCTGACAGCCTCTCACGCGAGCGTGACGTCATTGTTTTGCATGGCATGCAGAACTAAGTGGAAGGCATTGATAAGGGGATCGTAAAGCATAAATTGGAAATGGTTCTCGATTCCCATCCGTATCAATAACACAGCAAGCTGACTTCAGAGCCTCCTGATACAAATATAATGGAAGCAGATGAGCCAGTGTGTCCCTCAACCTCAGCACCAGTTATTTATACTTTTTCACTGAGGGTATATGTCACTGATACTGGGTGCACATCAAGTACTAAACTTAATTTACACATTTGTGGATCTGCTTTTTGTGCATGTCAGTTGGATCCTGTAAACATGTAGAACATGTGTCTGACTGTATTTGTATGAGCATGTATGAGCAGCTGAGAATGTCTCCTCTCTACACATGGAGCTCTGCCCTCTAGTGGCACCAGCAGCTTCTTCTCTGCTGCAGCTGCTGATCTGGCTCCTTTCAGTTGATGCAGCTTCACCCTGTTTTTCATGACTTCATCATGTGACTGTTGTTTTACTTTGAAACGATCACAATTTTAAATGTGGTGAATACTTGAGACAAGTAAGTAAGTAAGAGTAAAATTACTGATTTTTAGAAACACTCAAAAAAACTTATTTTGTTAACCAGGACAGATGTAACTTGTGACCTCCACCTGTGTCAGGTACAGAAATATACTGTATGGGATCCTACAGAAACCCATTCCTGCCACATGAAGATAACTGTTTATTTTCCTATGTTAACTACTGATTGATACTGATGAAATATTAATTATTGATTAGAATCAACTTGTCAAATATAATATATTTGTGATGAAATCATTAGAATTGGACTCCCTTGTAATTTGAGACTAACTGTCTGAAGGTTCCTGTGCAGGTGGTGTTGATCAAATAAAAGATGAAAAGTTTGATATGATAAATTATTAATGAATATTTGACATGATAATAGTATTCATATGTAATGTCTCGGGGGAGAAACAACCATTGTTCTTGCTGGGAATGTATGTAAAATATCAACTCAAATTCATTAATGAATAAATTTATAATTATACATTTTGTATTTGTTTAAAAAAGAAAAAAAAAAGTCTTAAGGTTAGGGTTTGAGGTAGGGGAGGGGGGGGGTTATTTACCTAACATTTTCCCATGAGCAAGAACTTGTCGACAGTGGCAAAGAAATAACTCCCTTAACAGGCAGAAACCCTGAGCAGAACCAGGCTCTGGGTGGATGGCCATCTGCCTCAACCGGTTGGGTTTAGAGAGAGAGAGAGACGAAGGGAGAGAGGGAGGGAGAGATTTGGGGTAGGGGTGGGGGTTAGATGATTAGGGGTAATATCAGGTTGAGAGGTTAGAGTGACGTTGGGTCTTTGTTCTACTAAAGAACTGACGGAACCGTTTCCACTTAGATCTCTTCTTTCCATCTGATTTTCTAGATCGATTATTCCTCCCATCAGTCCAGCCGTAGCACTGTCTTCGTCCTTGGCTTTCTCAGCCTGCTTGAAGTCCCTGAGAGACTCCAGGCAGGACCTCTCCTCACTCCACTGGAGCCTTTCAATGCTGCCTTGAGGCCGGAGGTTTCCTGCATTTGCTGAATCAAGAGATAGGACTTCTCTGTCTCCCATTCAAGTTTTTGTCCTCCAGGTCCTGGACAAACACTGCCTTAAGCCTGGAGATTTCTTGCTCTTGTTCAGCCAGGGGACGAGACTTTTCCACCTCTCACTGGTGTTGTGACTTTACCAGGTAGTCTTCGGCGTGGGCCAGTGCAGATTTGACCTTGGATGTTTCCACTAGCTGTATGGCTAGGCATCTCTTGGCCTCTTTCATCTTCTCCGTTTCAGCCTGGAGAGCTTCCTCTAGTTTGTGTATTTGTTGGGCAGCGTCCCTTTCCATTTTCCCCATTTTGGACAGCTCAGCAACTAGGACTGCTGTCTCCTGGTTTGCTTCACTTGCTCGATATTGGAGCAGTTCTTTCGATTTCTCAACCTCACTGGTCAATTCAAGCTTTTCTTTTACCAGCATGGACATATTCTCTCCCCCTTCTGCTCATTTAACTCTTACTCGGGTACTTGAAGGAGGTTCTGTTCGGTCATGTCTTTTTTGACCTCGGACCCAACGTTGGTATTTCCAACGGGAAATGGTTAGAGTTGAAATGTCACATGCTTTGGTTTGGTATTTACTGCAGGCTTGACTTGGGTAGTTAGCTGTGGTCTTTCCAGGATTCCAGGCTTGGAAAGACTGGGGTTAGGAAGTTACTGCAGACTTTAGTCTAGTCAGTGTTGTAGGCTGGAATTGTTGCTGGTATTTTTTGCAGGCATTTCTTTGGTAGTTATTGTAGTCTGGATTTTGTTGTTCATTGTAGCCTGGTCTTTGTTTTTTACTGTATCCTGGTCCTTGGTAGAAAAGCAGCCTGGACTTTAGCCAGCTGGGGGTAATACCTTTGGCACTGACAAGGTTTTAAATTCCACTCTAGGCTGTGTCTCAGTGGTCACAGCAGTTGATACAGCTGCCTCTGCTTCCATTTTCATCGCAGCTTGTGTTTTGTTTGTCTCTACAGACTGTTTCAGTTGACACAGCTGTGTTGAGGACTTCACTGTCCCTGGTCCACGAACACGGGACAGGTTCGTCGCTTTGCTTTGTGTCGTTGTTTGTTCCACTTGTGTCCATGCTGAGAAGATTTCTGTTCTCATTTGTTCACTGTGTAAATGAATCAGGTAACTGAGTAATTCTGCTGTATGTGAAGTTCTGACCAGTTTATATGAAAAGGTTCCATCATAGTTAAAAGGCACAGGAAGTGAACAATATTGATATCACACATTCCAATGATGACAAAACAGAAGTGAGGCAACTCAACCTTACCTTGACCTCATAACCTGATATTACCCCCACCTAATTAACATAGGTAAACACCAGAAAATGCCCTTAAAAGGACATGACACTGAAGGGTCGTGTGCAGACACAGACAGAAATCACAAAGAGATATCGTAAGGGAAAGTTGAGGAAATGCCAAAATGAAAATCTAAAGACGGAGCACCGGAATCAAAATGCAAAAGGAACTTTAGTAGTTCTGAAGTGGAGGTACTGCTGCAGGAAGTGAGCCGCAAACGAGTTAAATGTTAATGTAGCGTTCATTTATTTTAGAAGGCCATAATGCTTTGTAAGATAATCAAAGGTATTTTTTTTTAAATATTATAAATGACAAAAATATTATTGTAATTTAATTAAATCTGTAGAACAGAAGAAAACGCAATAACCACTTATCTTGCTCAAACATGTCAGCACTCAAATGTGCATAAGAGTGCTCTTGAATGTGCGTAGATTCTGTTATTACCTACGAACAACTGCCTAATAAGAAAACATTGTTGAATGTCAGAATCTTTGTAAAAACTGTGTAAGTTGGTTTTAAGAAGAAATTTCTTCTTAAGAATGGTTGGTGAATGAGGCCCATTGATTGTTTCTCCCCCAAGACATTACAAATGAATACTATTATCATGTCAAATAATAATGTCAATATTAATAATTTTTCATGTCAAACTTTTCATTTTTTTCACTTTTTCATCAACACCACCTGCGTTATTCTCAGTGTTCATCACTTAGTTTGAAACATTGTTGTATCTTGTTATACCTTATACATATCTATATCTTTACCACTGTCTTATATTGTCTGTCATTTCTCTGTGAGCCTCAACAGCTCCACAAACAGGACAGCAGTCATTGACTTCCCTCCTACAATTAAATCTCCAACACAATTACCGTAAGTGTTTAAAAGAGTGAAGGGGACTGAGTACTTTCCGAAGCCCCTGATGGAGTGCGGTGCTGGGACTGGTGAGAGTCTGAGGACATCTGGTGGATGGATGGAGAATGACAGAGGAAGTCCTGAACCTGAGGGAAGTGACAAGTGGATCAGAGGAGCAGAGCAAAATACACAGGACCAAGGCAGCTATTGGGAAATGCACTTACCATCTACACAGTATTGGTCTCTTTAAGTCTGTATTAACAATCTAATGCATTTTACTCTGAAAATCTGACACAAACCGTTCCATTAATTATGATAAACAGAAATGACACAAATCTGGCCTGAGGCAGGAGCTAATAAAGTGGCTACTTGGGGCCATTTGGTCACCAGAGTTTCTGAGCTTCAGGCTGATGTTTATATGAGGTGTTTTACAGCTAAAGAAGTAGGAAGCAGCTGGCAGTGTGAACACGTGTGCTTGAGGTAATTATAACCTCAAGGATCCTGCACCATTTTCCCTGATAGCCACTGTGGGGATAAACTTCTCTCTCATATTGGGTAGGTTTACTTAAACCTTAAAGGTATAATGTGACATCATCACAAAGGCAGAATCAGTAATAAGGTTTATTGCCAGGTAGGTTTTTATTTATAAGATATTTGGCTTGGTGTTTGGTGCGGTATCCAATAAACATATTAACAGGAAATAGCAATAAAAAGGTAAAATACTGCAACAGTCAAAAAGAGAAATATACATGAAACAATGTACATAACAATGAAAAAAACTATGTCGGAAAGTGTTGACAAAACTCCTGCTGATCAGGATGTGCAAAAGATCACAGGACAGACAAAATGTGTTCTGTGCAGGGATAATATTTTTAATTAATACATGGTGTTACTGTAATGTGTTTGTTGATGATTGATGAGGCCAGACCCAGAAGAAAAGGCAGGTGCTGGTCCAACACTGGGGAGGACTGGACTGGACTTCTGGTCCTGATACAGACAAACATGTGAGAGGACAATTAGTTTAGATACAAGTTCTTTATATTCAAACATGTTAGGTCTGTTGTGTGTGTATAATAAATAGTAAAGACAGATATGAATATGCTAAAATAAATACAGTATTAGGCAGTGGATCCTGAACCTGTTGGTTTTGGATCCAGACTAAACTGGATTTAGACAAATAGACATTTATTTTCTTCTGTTTTGGTTTCCTAGTCCATGGACTGAAAAGAAACTCAATAAGTTAAAGGACAAGTTCACATGTTCTTCTTCTTCAGGGCTAAACAGAATAAAGGGACAGATATAATATCAAGTGAAACACCTGCAATCTGCTATTAAGGTCTATAAACCTATCTGTATGTAGAGTTTGGTTTATTTTGCAGGTTGTGTAAGTTTCCTTTGACTCTTTAACTGTGTAGTAGATGTGATAAAGTTAAATGGTAGGTAATATGGACAGATGTGCTTTAGTCCAGACTCGCATAAGATATGAGATGAAAACATCATGACAGATCTCTCTGTTGTGCTGTCCATCTCCATGGCAACTGCTGTGACTCCAGGAAAACAACATGAGCCACTCCTAACCAGAGAGGTGCTGATTCAACTTTACAGTCATTTAGCAGGCTGCAGTTTGTCCTGTTGCTGAACTGTATTTACACAGGCAGGTGCTGCTTGGACATATTTGACCAGAAGATGGCGTCCTCAGCTCATTTCCCCCTGCGTCCTGGAACAATCAGCAGACTGACACATCACAATGACAGTGGATGTTGTTTAAACCTGTTTCTACATTACAGAGTAAAGAGGAAATTGATTTGTCCGTTGTAGAAAGACAGGAAATGGGAGTATGTACCCAGGCTGGGGGTGACCGGTGGAGGGGGTGTTACTGGAGGTCCTTACAGGTTTCTCACAAAACCAGAGTAATTACATCTAAAAAGAATACATCTCTCAGAGCCAGAACCACAACGACACAACGTTATTCAGAGCCACAGTTCTGGAGCTGGAGGCCTCTGTTCGTCTTGTCTGTCCAGCTTTAGTCAATGTGCTTATCACCTTTTTTTTTTTGAAATCTCACTTCTTCCTCACACAGACGTAAAGATACGCACATAAATACAAGCTTGTTTCTCGTAACCTGAATATGTTAATGATATGCAAATGAACCATTTCTAAAGAGGTGAACTTGAACTTGATAAATTCCACACACACACCCTTAACATGATGCTGCCACAGTGTTAAGATCTGTGTCGGGCTTCTGCAAAAACACACTCATGTTGACATTAACTGGGGTAAAAGCCAGTGTTTTGGCCCCAAAGTTAGGGCCCTGGCTCTGAGCTTAATAACAGCGTTTGGTCAGCATGTCCATCATCTGTGATTGACTGTCGACTGCTTCAACTTTGACCCCTACACAGGTCAGCCGTGAGCGAGAGACAGTTCAGCTAAGAGACGGACAGCTTGACCGAACAGAACCTCCTTCACGAACCTTAAGAAAACCTGCCGCTGCTATCACAAAATAATCATCAATTATTCTGCAAAACATCAGAACTTAAGAAATGGCCTTTGTACTATATTGTGGTGAAGTAAAGCGTAGAGTATATAAAGATAAACCACCCTGGTTCTTCTAAATGAAATGTTTGATTGATACTCCTTAATAACTTGGTCTCATTAAGCTCAGTCCTTCATAAGAATGCCTCATTAACCATGACATGTTCTTTATGTGAGACATACATCAAACAGTCTGATGGGGCTTTACCATCAGTCAGCGTTTGACAGGTGAGCTGGCACAGGGATATTAAAACTGAGCCACTGCAACTATAGTTTACTGGTCCCAGTGCAGCCATTGCTCAATAGACAAAGAGCTGGAGGTTAGAGGTCATTAGAGGAACTGCATTTTTTAGTTCTTCAGTGTTGGCTTCAGTTTTCAGCCTTGATGCTTGGGGCTGCTTAACTAAAGATTAATAATGTAAATGTGAACCATTCCTGCTCAGTCAGTTTGACACAGGTGTAAAAAATGTGAGGGGAGGAAACGTTTTGTTCTGATCATATAAATATAAAAGCTGAAATGGGAGAATCCACTGGATAGTGTCGGGGTGTCGTACGAGGGAAGGAGCACAAACACACCTCACTGCTTCTGTTCTGACACATGAAGAAGACGTCTGCAGCCACAGAGAGATTTATGAAGTCGTGTCAGGGTGATATAAAACTGTCGCACTGCTGAAGGTCTCTAACATCGGGCTCACATGAACTGCTACCTACTGTATACTGTAGACAACATGTTACACTGTGCAGGAATTCAATGTTTTGGAAAAAATTTAAATTATAGATAAAGCATGTTTATATTTAGTAAAAAGACTGACACCGTCTCTTCAAAACAGCTTTATTGACACTATGGTGTCCTCACAGGCAGGAAATGAAAGAGCAGCCTGTGACAGGAGTCAAGTCCTCACATTCATTGTCGAGACGTTAACGCACGATATGAAGCAGAGAGAGAAAATGATCATGTGACAGACGACATGGGCCTTCCGCGTTCACGCCACACACTCTCTGCTCGCTGTCTCAAACGCTACAGTTTCAACCAGGAGCTGTCATGGCGACCCACCTTAATTTCTCTGGACACCCTCCCCCACCCACACACACACACACACACAAACACATACACACACACAGACACACATGTAGTGTATGTAAGCCAGCTATGTGTGGCTGTCAGCATCCCTCAGTGTAACAATCACGTGTCCACAGAGGATGAATGTGACAGTCTGCTGTAAATGTTCTGAACCATAAATGTCAACAAATGCCACATACAGTCTGTACAGTGATCATCTGTCCGAAGAAACCAGAGCTGTATCTACCTCCTGCCTCCACATTCACCCCCACATCGTCACTGCGAGGGGAACTCAGCACATGAGGAAAGATTATACGGAAACAAGTTCATTTCTTACATGAATGATTCTGTAAAGGATTTATTTTGAGAATAAAGTCACATGTCGTTGATTGACATCATGGAAGATAAACTGAGATGAGCAGCTTCTCCTCTTCTGGTCTTCACATGATGTTGGTGACTGTTCTCCCTGTAGTGGGTGACATCTTCAGTTCACTGTGACACAAGACACATCATCCTGCCACTCATCCTCTCTAATGTGCACATTCTCTGTTGACCTCAGGCGTCGGTGTAACTGTTCATTTCCATTTCCCCCTGACACACAGGAGCCGTGTCCAATTAAGTTAAAACCTTCAGGATTTCTGGCCTGGATTTGGTGGCCCCTGGGGTCAGATGCATAAAACTCTGTGCAGATTCACGTCTTCAACTATAGCTGGGTCCCCGATTCAGGGGCTAAATCCTCGGCCCACGAAAGCCAAGCTGAAACGAAACAGTGTGGTTCACGGAGGACTTTTCGCTGTGCGTCTCCAGTTGTGCCCACCGTTAACGTTGTGTCGCAAAGCGAGGCTCCTGTTGCCTAGCAACTTTGACAACATGCCTCTTTTTTTATCACAAAAACTAGAGGGTTTCAGGCCATTAGTTTGAACAGTTGTACCGTCAGCGGTTGAACTGAGCTGAAACCCAGTACTTACATTTAAAAGTGTTCTCCTCGGGCTCTCTGTCTGTGTTGTTGCTCGGGATAAAGAAGGACGCAGTTATCGGCTGCATTTGAAGCAGCCTTCGAAATGGGACGGTCCAGTCTTGAAATGCAGCCTCTGAAGTATGCGGCCCCTGAATTGGGAGACGGCTTATGTCTCCCAGTTATTCATACACAATATGAAAATATGAAATGTGGCTGCCACAGGTTCTCAGGCATGGCAGAGTAAAGAACAACAAAAAAGAAGCAAATGCCACTTTGCCGATTGTGAAATTGAGGCTCGTTTTGGAGAAATTGAAAAAAGAAAATGTGTGTTATTTGGTGGTCTTAGTTGTGGGATCACAAACAGACGCACAAATGCAACGTGGGAAAAGATAACAGAGACTATCAACTGGGTGAGATTTGAGCAAAGGACCATGGAAAATAAAAATGGTCAGATTACGACAGGAGGAGGGTTTTATCAAGCATGGATGAACAGATTGCTTCCATTTCGGGCCACACAGCTTTACATGATCTTGTGGATGACCACAGGGGGAGATACAGACACACAGATGGAACATGGTAAATTATACTAAACAAAATGTTCCATAGATTGGGGCGACGACCACATTGGCTTCTCGGGGACACAGGATGAGAGTGGAGAGGCCGCCTCCACTGCTTGTGAGCAAACTGTGCAAAACCCTCCAGGTCGGCCACGTGTGTGTGACCTCACAGATGCTGTGCTGGAGTTGCAGAGAGACATTATTAACACGATTGCCAACGTCGCAATGGAGTTGAGAGAAATACAGTTTATTAAATCTGACATACCGTATGTTGCATGTTAAAATAATTGGTAAGGAAAAGAAATTTTATGATTATTGGAGCCTTTTTTGTATATGCTTTCAATTACATATAAACCTTTTTAACCTCTAGTTGAAGCATCATATTAAGATGTTCATTCATCTGTGCCACATTATGTAACACGGGTCAGCTCAAACAAAACCAAAACAGTCTAGTAAATCCAGATCTAAGGATTGAGTGTGAATGTGTAGAAACTTCCACCAGAGTTGTGTCACTAAAGCTTTCTAGAAGCTTGCAGGGTCAGGCTGACGCCAAGATGGAGCCTCAGGTGGAATTCTTCATACTGGACTGAACCTGTCACAACTCATCTAGCTGCCAAGTCCAGCTGTAAGTAGAGCACCACAGCTGGTGTTCACGGCCTCTGTGAAACAGCTACAGATTCAAATCGGCTAGGATTTCTGTGACAAACACTGTTGAATGGTTCAAGTATCAAATATCAGCAGTTAATTTACACGTATTCTGCATATCCTACTGTCCTCGTGGCTCACTCAAGAGTATGAGAGTTGAGAGTATGGCACCTACATACAAACACGCTTCTCCTAACCCTGTCATATAAGTGCAGTGGCCAAATTGTACCAATCCCTCCTTATCCACGGGGACCCAGTCTGTCAGTGGTAGGTCATTTAAACTGTGGTTCACCTGACACTGCATAAAGTTTGGATTAGATTTATGTCACAAGATATTTTTGTTAACCAAACCAAAATCCTATTCCTTGTCACTAATGACCTCCAGTGACCCTGAAACTTATGACCCATCAGTGTCAGGCAGCTAGCTAATGCTAGCTAAAGTTTTGTCTCATAACTTCACAATGTTAATGTCAGGCTTTTTTTCTTAGAATATTAATCCCTCCCCCCAGTTTCGAATTTATATTTATCATATTCAAGAATCTTGTACAATGATTTCAGACACCCCTAAACTGAACCCTACCATGTCTTAACCTTGACATTAGTTGAACGTTTCTGCCTCACTCCATCAGTGATTCTTGCCCTTCATGCCCCAAAACAAACCGTTGTGGTGGTTTGGTTAGTTTTTTACCTTTTTCGTTGGACCACAACAGCTAGGGCCGGCCCTATCATGGCGAATGTCACTGACAGACTGACTGAGTGATCATATTTCCACCAATGGTCAGCCAAATGCCACAACACAGGAAATATTGTACTTTCTTGTCCACTACACTTATTTGAAAGCTTTAGTTCAACAAGCAAGATACTGCAAGGACTGTAAAACTGCAGTTGACTGAAGCACGTGCCTACAATGTACCAGGATCCCTCGCTCCCCGAGAAAAGCTTGACCCCTCTGACTGTCATTGTATAATTCACACTCTGCCTAATACGCAGTCGTACATAGAGTTTTTTGGTAGAATACATTTTAATTGGCCTTCAGTGTGTATATCATACTGCAGTGTTGTGATATTGAGTTTTCTCAGAGAAAGCCTGGTTGTCCATCGCTCCCGTTCCTCCTTTATCAGATTATCTCAACAGTCACAGGTGGAGCAGAGAGCAGCTGCTCCACAGTGAAAACCTGAACTTCTGTGAACACAGAAAAAAATACAGCAGGAGGTGATGTGTGGAGGAACGAAGACATGAAAGGTCGTAAATGTCTCCAGTAATCGTCCCTGACGGCAGCAACCTTCACAAACAAGAGAGCAACAGTATTAACTGTTAAACACACACCAGGAAATATACAGGCCTGAGGTTGTGCAGGGATCTGCTGGTGTCAGTGAAGATGCTGCGGGATCTGATGCTAACAGATGTGGTGGCTGCAAGGAGACAACAATACGTGGCTGTCGGATAAAAACAATGTACCTTCAAAAGGTCAAGTGCTCAGATATTTAGAAAAAACAGCCATCTTCGTGGGAACAGCCTTGTGTCTTTGACATTTAATACAATCGAGGGTCATGAGCTTTGGTACGTTCAAAGGAAGTCACAGAAGCCTCCAGATAAACAAGACTTAAAGCCTCAAGTCCTGCTGGGGGGCCCTAGAGGATCCAGTCCTCAATATGACATAAACTACAGACTAATAATTATGCTCCTGTTTGTACACTTTATTACACTGAGAGGACAAACACACAATAGACAGACAATAGACTGCAAAAATGTTTAAGGCAATCTGATCAATAGAGGAAGTGATATCAGTCTCTGGACCAAATAAGTGTTGAAGTTCAGGTACCCCTGGGTGGTTCCAAGACCAGCCAGATGGGATATGTTAGGATGAGGTCCTGTTGGTCCTGTTTCCCTTGCATTCTTTGCTGTGTTTGTTTGTCCCTGTGCTTCAGTATTCTGTCTCTCCAGTGTGTGCCACGTCCAGCTCTGCTTTTTGTCTGCCTGTCCAGTTCTGTGCTCATCCGACTGTGATGTCCCTTCTCACCTCACCTACCTGTTGGACTTCAGTCACCTGTGGCTCTCCGCCCTGACTTCTCCACTCATGTGACCACACCATCCTGCAAGGAATCCATTCCCCTCTTCACTGCCTTCAGCCAGACGCTGCTCAGTCCCTTTTCCTTGCTCTGCCCCTGGACATTTCCCATCTTCGTCATCCTGCCCTAAGCCCCAAGCCTTTTCTTCCACCATCATCATCTCCATACAAAATAGATTGTCCAGTAAATGAAGGTAATTGTTTTCACTTCCAGCCAGACAGCTGCAACTTGAGACGTACAATAATTTAGTTTAATGTTAGGTAAAGACTAATACAATAACTTGTGTTTGTTTTTAGAACTGAAGAGCAGTTTTGAAGCTCAGAATGAGCTGCTTCACTGTCACCATCTTGGCAGTGTCTGACTCCGCCCCTAACTCCCATGTAATGCAAAAATGGTCAAATAGGAGGGGCGTGTGGAGCTGAGACTTAAGTGCATGCTGGTTTGTGACAAGCATAAGCTCACCCACCTGTCACTCAAAGAGGCCACGCCCTCAATTCTCCATGACTTTAAACAGTTGTCATGAAGGAGGAAATTAACTCTAGAGACCAAAACAGTTTTTGAACCAGGCTGTAAACATGTTTATTTCTGCTGTTAAGTTGGACATTTTAACATGGGAATCTATGGGGATTGACTCAGTGTTGGAGCCAGACTCTAGTGGTCGTTAGAGGAACTGCAGGTTTTGGTTCTTCAGTGTTGGCTTCATTTTTCAGCCTCTGAGGTTGATGCTTGGTTTAATCAGATGAATAATACAACTTTTCCACAGTTTGGCTCTTGTTGCTAGTGGACGAAAGGCAGTTAGTACAGTATCCTTTCTTCTAAGGGAACAAGAGAAATGAAGTTCAATGACAACTCAATCACAAGCTGAGGATGCATTTTGTCAACACACAAATCCAGATGAAGCAAAAGACACAGAACACATCTTGATTGAAAGGACCAGAGTGAGTTGACAGATGTGATCTCTTCATCACGAAGCACTTTGTGACTGGTGTCTGTGAAAAGTGCTAAATAAACTGCTTGCTTGTAGCAGCCCATGCAGTCTCCAGCCGGGGCTGATGACTGTTAGCTCTGTGGACAGCACGTTTCCTGTGTGTGGGGAGAGAGCTGCTCGCTCAGGGTCATGGACTGGATCCAGGCACCAAGTGTAAAATCTTAGTCACAGACACAGTCACACTGACCTGAACATGAACACTACGGAAGGCACAGGAGGCACAACACTGGTGTGTGTGTGTGCGTGTGTGTGTGTGTGTGTGAGGGAGATAAACTGAATGATGGCAGCAGTATAAAGAGTCTAGTAGCAGATGAAGCTCGTTGTATCACCAAAAATAACAATTTTTGATTGGCTGGTGGATATCTGTTAAAAAACATATTTCCTGTCAACAGTAACATCATTGTTGTAAGTCAGTCACCAGATATATTTAACTGCAGGTAACCATAGAAACCTATGGAAGCCAAGAAAGGCCATACTCACAAATATTTTTTTATCTTGTTATGTTGACATGACAGAGCTTTGTTTTCTTTAGATAACAGAATAATCATCTTGTTATCTCCAGATAACAGAGCTTTGTTATCACAGTATAATGATCCCGTTATCTCAGGAAAACAAAGCTCTGTTACCCGTTATCTTGATATCACGACATTATCTCGTTATCTCGAGATAACGAGATTAAAAAAAAGAGTATGTGAGTATGGCCGCTCTTGACTTCGCTGGAAAACATACTTTGTGCAAACGGGTGACTGTGGTATAAGATGAGGAAATGTGTTGTCTGCCATGTCTCCATACGTTATTCTGGTATCCATGTATTAACATACCTTGTCCTGTATTATCAATGACGAAGACCCAGTGGACAGGAAGGCAGAGGGACACTGACCAGTGCCTGGTCCCAGGTTCAGTTTGAGACCATTTAAGTAAACACAAGTTTATTTAATATGGGCCATTTGCAACACAGGCAACATCACCTACAGCCCATGTTGTCCAATGAAGCTAGGCCCATGTTGGTAGAATTAAATGTCTATTACAGCTTGATTTGTAGAATGGACTCTGACCGTAGATTATTCTGGATCTGCTATGACATTGTTTTATTTATGATATTATATATTATATATGATCTCGTAAAAGGTGTCTCATAGTGTATCAGTGTGTATTTACTCTTTGGTTTCTAATTTAGAGTGTATTGTGGTTTAATAGTGTCTATAGTAGGCTATATGGAATTATATGCAGTTGCTGATTAAAAATCCAGGTATATGGCGTCTAATTAGGGTATGACCTGTTTGTTTACTACAGAAGCCGAGAAAGGCCATACTTTTATATATTGGGATATATAGATATTGGGATATTTATAATATTATCTCAAGATAACAAAGCTTTGCTATCTGGAGATCACTGAATAAGTATCCAATTATCTTGAAAAAACATAGCTCCCTTATCTCAAGATTGTTATTCCATTATGTCGTGATAACGGGATGATTGTTCTGTTATCTCAACATAAAAAAGATCCATTAATCTGGAGATAAAGATAAGAGCCATACTCGCAAATATTTTTTTTATCCCATTATCTCGAGATAAGCAGACTGTTATGTCCAGATCACGGCTTAATTATCCTGTTATGTTGAAAAAAAAACAGCAAGATCATTATTTTGTTATATCGAGATATTGTAACTAGATAATCCAGATAATGGAGCTTTGTTTTCTTAAAATAACAGTGTATATTCCGATCTCCTCATAGCAAAGCTCTGTTATCTTGAGATAATGGTATCATATTCCGTTATCTCGAGATAATTATTCTAGACAGCAGCGTTAATCTCGAGATAACAGCTAACAGCTTTGGTTTCCTCAAGATTTTTGTTGATCTCGAGATAACAAAGCTTTGTTATCTCGAGATAATGAGATAATTATTCTGATCTCTGCTTTAATGGGATTTTAAAAAGAAAATTGCCAGCATGGCCATTCTCGGTTTCCATACTTTACTGTAGAACATGTTATTCCTAGTTTTGTCTGACATAAAGTAGTTTTTCTTACTTCTCATTAGTGAACTGTAAATTAAAGTGCGACCCGAATGAATCCGTTGAAGTGACTAACTCCTCTACGTGTCATTCTACAGGCTTTTGTTCCACTTGCCTGGTGCACGTTGGTGGTGCGCTCACACGAAACCTCATCATCAGCAGATGAACGCGTCTCTCCAGCGGACTCAGTGACTCTCTCTCCATCAGCGCGCGGGTTGGAGCTGCTCTCTCAGACTGTGGCTGAGCCGAAGGGGAGGACAGGATGGACGGAGAGTAACCGCGCTCCTCTCTCTGGGAAACTACTCTGTTTTTTCCGACCAAGGCTCCATCATCTCCACCGTGTCCGCACGCAGTCCGCGTCTCTCTTGGCAACCCCCGGGGACACCTGTCGCGTTTCAGCTGGGCAGTACCTCCATCACTGAACGCACGTTTCCTCAAAGGCTGTGGAGACAGAGAGCTGGTGGTTGAGGCGGCTGCAGAGTCTTAGATGAACTGAAGCCGGTCTCTGCGGGGACCATCTAACCTGCCTCAGCTGCGCTTCGTGCCGCTCCACCGTCTCATTCAGGCTCCGACAGCGTTCCCGTCTGCTTTTTCAGGCATCAGCCATGAGAGGACGATGGAGCTCATATTCCATGTCAGTGCTGCTCTCTCTGATCGTGCTGTGGCAGACACGGTAAGTTCTGTGTTACTGATACGTGTTTTTACAGATTAATAAACCGCTCTGACGGCGCACTGACCGGGCGCACAGCGGCTCTGTGCCTCTCCACCTCCAGGCTGTTTAACGGTGTGTTGTTAAGCAGCAGCAGCAGCAGTATAGATGACTACAGCTAGATTATACCCACACTAATAACAATGTGGATTTATCATTGATCACGTCCTCTCCTAACAGTCGCTCTGTGCGCTCTGTTCAACCTCACGCGCCAGACCCCGCAGATAGATTTAACAATTTAATGGTTATTTGCACATGAGGGAGAAATATCTCAGTAGCTCAATGAGATCTGTTTCTATATGACTGTCTCACGAATACGGCTCTGACCTCAGACCTGTCAACTTTGGGAACTGACTGTTACCACCCAGCGCAAAAACCGGACGGACACCGCCGGTGACAGTAACAAGCGTAATCCATATTTAATCCAGCAGCAGACTGGACTTCCGTTAATCTGTGTAGTTTTACAATTAATTTTTTTACACTGCTTGTGTGCACGTGTGTTCCACATGAACTCAACAGCACTTAACGTTGTGTGATAATGTCAGGATACAGTCAGAGGTTGGAGAGACCGGGCGCGGTTTCTACATTTCTCCCAGTGACTCAGAGACCAACCAAACTTTGATATATTATTCTCACACCTGTCTGCTAATTATCCATACCATTCAAAGATTACATATGACATATCATTCACAATATTTAGCCTGACCCCAACCCTGGGGACAGTTGCAACACAGATCAGGGAGGGTTACAACATATTGAAAATACATTAGATTGCACTAATTAACTTTTGATTTTTGCCTCAATAAGCATAGTATCCTGAAAACATGTATTGTTTTAAAATAATATTAAAGTATTATTTAGTTAATTAATCATTTGTATCAAAGAACAGGCAAATATATGATGAAACCATGAGAGGCTGACAAAATAATTCCCAAAATAACCTGTTTGTATTTTCTATTGCCTTAAAATGAACTATTGTTGCATCAAAATTTGCTGCATATTTGGCTCATATATTTTGTACTAAAAATGTTGAAACACACTGTTGTGTGATCTGTTTTGATTTGGCTGCTCAGCCTAGAGACAGTTACAATAAATCAAACTCAGTAAGTTTTGACTAATTCAGACAAAAAGGTCAAGATTGTATGTGAAAAATACAGCTCATTAAAAAAAACATTCATACTTTCAAAACAACATTTATTCAATAAATGCAGCAGCAGCGGATGCTGAATATATCTTCTATCGTCCTGGTGGGGGGAGAGTCTTGCTGCAACCGTCTCCCCAACCTTTAGTTTGTTCCTTGGTTTGGTCGCTAAGGTCTTCTGTGCAAATGTTTAACTGACCTTAAGTATAAGTTTAAGATAAGGGGAAAACCTGAAATACTTTTTAAGGAAACCCTAATAAGAAGACTGTTGTTTGTGCATCTGTTTTTATTTTAAGGAAACTTTCACTTGAATCTTAAGGAAAATCTTAACTGAAGATGTTTTGTGCAACCAGCCCCAGTTTGTCAAACTGAAAACATAGTTACTGTGGAAACTGGTTGTCCCGGTGATTTATTTAGAGCAGAAATGAAGGCAGGTCATAATCACAAATCAGGACATTCTGTCATGTTTTCTCCTCTGACGATTTTCTGCATCAGTGGATCTTATTTTTCATATTCCAATAAACATCACATTGCTGCACAAGTTTCTTGGCATTTACTTGAATTTCTTAATTAAGATTATAATAATTTGTAAGGAACTGACCGGTCAGCAAGTACAGTGTCACTGTGTGCATTAAAATGTCACCTCTTTAAAAACTTCAAAACACTGAGGCTGTATTGTGCCTGTTTGAATATTTAATTAGACACCAGACCAGAATTCATCCATGTCCTTTTAAAACTGTGCATCAGTGGTTTTGATTTATTCACCTATTAACTGTTGAACTTTTATTAATTGAATTATTTATTAAAGGCTTATTGTGCCATTTGTGTAATCGTACCTCCCAGGCTAAACTGTTGATAACACAGCGAGGAGTATTCCAGTGATTTAGTAGTTCACCTCCAGCAAGCACTGTCACCTCCCAGCCAGAAGGTTCTAGCTCTCTGGAGCCTTCCAGTGTGGAGTTTGCATGTTCCTGGTTTCCCTCCAAAGACATATTAGTAATAATAATAATAATAATAATAATAATAATGATAATAATAATAATGATAATAAACCTTATTTATAGAGCACTTTTCATACAAGAGATGAATCTCAACGTGCTTTACAATAAAAAATCAATAGTAAAAAAAAAAGCTGCACTGCTTATTTTCTTGTGTGTCAAATTGTGTGTATTCAAAAGCCTGGCAGTAGAAGATTTGAGAGCTTGTGAAGGATTATAAAACAACAGAGAATCTGCAATTTTAATGCATCATCCGATCACGAATGACAGAGAATCCACTTTCATCCACTCAGATAATAGATCTAGTGACACACCGCAGCCTACCTGTCCATACCTGGGTCCCGAGATTAGTTTCAGTTGGAGCCATGACGACCCGTAGTATATTAACTTACAATCATTGTTCTTTGCTCTCTGTTCATGTTCTGCCTCGTTCTTCCTCGGGTTAACGTTGGTTATATACTCCTGATCTATTTCCCATAGACCCAACACTTCCCTGCTCGACCGCTAGTCATTGGGTCAGGCCATTAGGGAGCAGTCCTACTTTCTCCAGGTGTCAAAACCCTCCTGTCACAATCCTGATGTCACCATATCTGACCAATGATGTGTCTGCCTGGTAAGGTTGGAGTTCTATAAGAACTGTGCAAAAAAGTGTAACATATCTGCAGTAAAAAGTGTAATATAGAGCTGAGGTCACTAATATTTTTATTTTAACTGGTGCAGCTTTTTTGGCCTTTATAGTTCTGGTCATGTGATGCTACTCAGCCAATCATAGTGACTGGAGTCAGTGAGCCTGTGTAGCAGGATATCAGGGTGGATGACTGGGTCGACAAAACACAGGATTTTCAGTTTTCAGTTTGATCATTCCTAATGAAAATCATAGTGACTCGTCAGAATAGTCTTTAATTGATGATTTCTAATTCTGTCCCTAAAATACAGATGATACTGGGGTGAGGGCTGAAATGAAAAAGGCAGTCCCTTGATTGATCAGATTGATGAGGATCACATGTTGCTCCCAGTGGAACCTGTAATTCTACCTGCTGCTGTAGACTGGTCATTTTTCTTTCTCACACGTCTTGTATTAGGTCAAAGGCGGATTCCAATTCAACACGTAACTTCAAAGACATCACAACCTTCACTAAGATCCTGGACAGTCTGCTGGACGGATATGACAACAGACTGAGACCTGGTCTGGGAGGTGAGACTGGAACACTTACACACTTCCATCAAAACTCAAAAGAGACAGATGAAGACGGTCAAATTCAAATCAGCAGAGACAGAGATATCTTTACTTTTGTAAAACACTGGATCCTACATTTCCCATAATGCAACGTAATGAAGTCTTCTTCCTTCCTGTCTCGTAAATACCCACATCTCTCAAACCCCACACCTGCAGCTTGTACGTGAGACTTTCTGTTATAACCCTGATGACATCACTATGACATCATCAGAGTTGCGTTCTTAAACTTGACAAATGATGATATTATATATGATATTATAATACACAGAGTAGGACTGAAAAGATTCTGATGGGTAAGATTGAGTTTAACTCCATAAAGGAATGTTCAAAAAAATGTTTTCACCTTTGGGGCGACCTGATCATCAAATCGTTAGATTGCGTACCACATGGCTCCTGGTTCGACTCCTCCTTTCTAAATATTAACCATGGAAAAAGATTTATTTTATCGTATGTTATAAACACAGGAGAGAAGATGATTTAGATCAGACTTAGAAACTGTTGTGTGCTATTTGTAGCATGCAGGGTCTCAAAACGTGTTAAAAGGTAATAAATCAATTTGATCCATCATATGAGGTGTTAAATTCTTTTTTTTTCGTTGTCATTCGTTTTTTCCTTTTTTTTGATAGCCACAGTGACACTAAGCCTTTGTGGTACGTGCTGTACCAGCGGAGGCACCAGGGCGCCCCCACATGAATTTATTTATTCATATTGTGTAACTGAGCAGCACAGAACAGATCAAGTCAGGCAGGAACTCACACACAGGAACGGTACAGAGTATCTGGGTAATTTTCAAAATAAAACACCCTGTGCACACCCAAGTGTATATCACGTGGAATGCACAGCAACTGGAACAGAGTCGGGCGGCTCATTATACAAGTTGTGTCAAAGGGAGGGGGGGAGGCATCACCACAGCAGAAAATAACCCTGATGACATCAGCTCAGCCTGGGCTCAGAGACTAGAAATGAAAAACACAAAGCCTTTGTGACAAACTGAAGGTAGGGCGGTTCAAAGACCTGGATGTTTACTTGTCTTGGAGGGTTGAATGAAAGATCCTTTTGAGCTGCATTATGGGAAATGTAAAAGCAAGTGTTTTTGAGGTTTGAATCACATCAGGAACTAAATGTCAGGATATCTCTGCCTCACCAGTCTTTCATTAACCTGTCTGTCATGAGTCGTAAAGACTTTGCTTTTGTTTGCACCGTGATTTTCTGCAGCACATGTCGTTCTCTGTCTCCACAGACCGAGTGACAGAAGTGAAGACTGACATCTATGTGACCAGCTTTGGCCCAGTGTCTGACACAGATATGGTGAGTCTCACACACATCACCTCTCAGATTTTTACCTTCTCGTGAGCCGAGAAAAACACAGTGAAGTGATGCGTCACGCTTCAATCAGTCAGAATAAATCCACAGTTTCAAACATCTTTTGGTTTTGAAAAGACTTGTACAAGGAAACTTCGAAGTGACACCAACATGTGATTTTGAGGCCTAGCTGGGAGATAGGGGCGGAGTCAGACGCTGCCAAGATGGCAACGGTGGAGCAGCAAAACTGCTCTTCAGAAACCTGTGAGTGATGTCTCGTAGGCTACGTCCATCATTATTTACAGTCTATGGTCCATACAAAAGGCAAGATCTGCAATATCAAAGCAATAAAAATACAGGTACCATACAATCAAAATAGAGTTTAATAAAACAATATTAATAATACTGATGAAATGAACGACAGAACACTGAAAAACTGTCGCTGAGGTGAGTGAACCATCTACACACAGAAGGCCAAGCACCAGGTCTGAATCCAGGACCCAGTCTTGAGAAGTCGGCCTCCGAGCCTCTGACACACCATGCTTCATAAAATGCTGGGCCTGTGCACATGCAATAACACACATCCAGCAGATAATATCCTCCAGACAGAGAACTGTCAGTACTGCTTGTCCTGTTGCTATGGGAAACCCACCCACTCCAACAGGAGAGTGATGACACGTCAGGGGTCAGACTGTGTTATTAAAGATGTGATCTGATCCTCCACCGACACCCAGCTCTGATCTGAGCCGTCTACTGCATATTAAACTTATTAAAGATTATTATCATATGTTATGTAATATATTAATGTCCATATCATGTTATATAATATATTAATGGCCGTTGTCATATATCATATTAATGACTTTTATAATACATATCATAAATGATCATACATCATACGTCATACATATACTATAACCCTAATCCTACTTTTAATCAAATGGATATTAACCCATTCAGACCTCAGTTTCCCTCTAAAACATAAACATTGTTTAAACAACCTGAACCTGAGAGTTTTCTGAAAAACTTGTCATTCACTGAAACCTTTATTCCTCATCCTCTGAAGGAGATAGAAACATGAAGTAACTAAAACCATCCTCCTGGTTGTTTCCTCCACCTGCCAGTCAAGTTACAGGTGATATGGTCACAGTCTCCTCCCCCTGAGTTACAGTGTTGAATAATCACCAGATCTTTATGATATCACAGTGAAGTTGACCTTTGACCTTTTAGTACCGAATTTGGCTAAGTGATGGATGGATGATGGTATATATAATTCACAAAGCTTACATTCTTACATTCAAATAAACAAAACAAAACCTGTCAGATCTGATCAGCTGATATGTTCCAGTGATGTTGGGACTCCTGCCGTCAGTCACCCTGAGGTGATTCTGCTTTTCATCCAACAGGCACATGGTCCAATCACAGCGCATGATGAAGCTTTGTATGCGTCGATCTTTCATCCTCTGTTTAACAGTTAGTTTCAACCAGCTGATGGTCATGATAAACAGTCATTGAGTGTGTGCTTTACCTGCATGAGCCATGAGTCATACAGGTGAAGCAAACAGTCATTCATGATGTGACTGAGTTTAGACCACAGTACTACAACATGTCTGTTTAAAGTATTCATATACGTCAGGTGACAAGTATAAGTTTAGGTGTAGTATGGATGCCTGTAATGTTCCTCCTCTCCACAGTGGGGTGGTGTAGTGATACCCAGTGGCTCCTTCATGAAGGTGCTTACCTGGGCTTCAGCTCCGGGGCCCCTGACCAACCAGGGGCCTCAGGAGACATGAGCCTAATGTTTTGTTGTGGTTGGTTGGAGGCCGTGACAGACTTGTCATCATCATACAAAATGCTCCACCACACAAACACTGGAATTCATATGCTGGAGCCCAGTCTATATGATGTACTGAGGTGGGATTCTTTCCAACTCCATTAATAAAGACGAGAAGGCCATAAACGCGTTTTGTGAGGTCATCATGCCCTTTACATTTGACATTTGACCCCCAAAGTCTAATCAGTTCGTCTTTGAGTCCAGGTGGATGTTTGTGACGAATGTAAAGAAGTTCCGTCACACAGATATCACATCCAGGAGAATGGGACTACGCAAAAACATGATGTCTCCAGCTCTGGCATACAAATCCAAACCTTAAACTAGACTAAGTGAAAGTCAAGGGTTAAACATGTTAAAATGTTCACAGTTAACCATAAACATCCAGTGTGCTGACAGAGACACTCCTCACTGAACTGATACAGCTCATACAAACACACAGTACGTCCATATGTCACACACACACACACACACACACAAACACTCTGCTCCCTGCCCTCAAAGCTTTGCTCAGTTATTCCATTACAATTCCCAACCACCCCCCCCACCCCCCCTACCCCTCACCCTCCCTCCCCACCTGGCTCCTCTCAAATATTTAAGTGGCGTGGAGGGGCAGAGGGATGGAAGTGGTCGTGATGGAGACGGCACCTTCTAAAGAAAGAAGACACAGAGATGGTCTCATCTTTAATTCATGACATGTCTCCATCAAACTTGCAGCAGATAATTTCACTCCACCACTGTATCTGTCTTTTCTCTGCCTCTGATAGCTCAGCTCTGACACACACACACACACACACACACACACACACACACACACACAGACACACATACACACGTCTTTTGGATGGCCCCCTGCTGCTGTGCTGCCGCTTGTTTGTGCGCTTGGTTTCGGATTTCTGGATTATAAAGTCCTGGCTGTGCTTCTCACACTAATGCTGTGAGAGCAGAGACACAGCGAGACGCTTCAGTAAAACACTCAAACACCTGCTCATTCTGTCTGTGGCATTCAGACTGCTGTGCTCTGTTGAAGTCACACTCACGGTAAATATCAGGTTCTGTTGCCACAGCAAAAACATCTGCTGGGAAGATCTAAAATTGAGCAATATCACACGAGAAAGATTGATGCTGTACTGAGTATCGGCACGACTGTGATCCGGGCGTAGGTACGAGGCCGCAGGCGAGCGCCGTGTTAGTTAAATAAGCAACAACAGATTATGATTCGTTTGTTTATTCATCATTTATTTGGTTACGCCAACACAAATAGTCCCGCAAGTGGACTGGAACTGGACTGTTGCTAAGCAACACATAAACATTTGCCTGACCTGCACAGTGCACACTAGCTTGCTACTTTGTCTACATGTTACCTCAGGTGTGCGCTGAAGTATCCAGGCTTCTTCCCTTCATCCTCTTCTGACGACCAGACGTCATTTCATTCAAATGTTATTTCTGGAAATATTTTCTATTTTCTCATACTTGTAAAGTTTGTTACAATCAAAGACAGATAACGGCCGTTAATATGACGCTGATTAACGGTTAATAGAACACCTCTGAAGCAGAGCGACACATGTAGTTAAAAGTCCCAGTGCTGTTGTCCTCTCAGATCATTAGGAGCTGATGGCACACAGACCTATGGGCTGGCTTTTACCGGAGGACAAATGTAATGGAATATTTATTACTTATTTAGGAAAGGTGTTTCAAGACTTGGTATAAGAGGATGTAGGATAGAAGCAGACAGAGGCTTGACCTATAAAGATGTTATAGAGTGTTAAATATTTTATATATCTTTCAGTCTTTTCAGCTACAGGGTGGAGTCAGATTCTGTTCCCGTTCTGCTCGGTCTGGATTCATGATTATGCCTCCACACCGGCGACAGTCAGAGCTGTCTGTCCCGTTCTCATGGACACCATATCTCAGTAACGCCCTGATGAAACTTCTTCAAATTTGGCACAAGCATTCATCTGGACTCAAGGATGAGTTGATTAGATTTTGGTGGTCCAAGGTCAAAGGTCAAGTTCACGGTGACCTCACCAAATGTGGTTTTGGCCTTGTGAATGCAATATCTCTGTGACACCTTGAGGGAATTTCTTCAAATTTGGTGCAAACATTCCCTTGGACTCAAGGACGAACTGCTGTGCACTGCATTACGCCACAGACCAGCTGTTTGGGTCATAAAGGGCTGTTTGACTGTAGTGAAAATATTAAAAACATGTTGTACACGTTCCTGCTGACCCCGTCCACAGCAGTACATCACTCAGTTTCAGTGCAGATGCTCCTGCCTGCCTGAGTGTGCTGTGACTGTGGATAAGTTCCTCATACAAACCTCCATGAAATAACCCGAACTGTCACTTTAACAAACAACTAGTGCTTCAGTTTGCCTGTAGAAAATCTATGAGCAGGTGATTAGTGTGTGTCAGTACCCAGAAAGAAGGGAAGTTTCACCTCACCCAGATTTGAGAAGATGACTGATTATAGTTTGTTCTCCGAGGACGCTCCATGCAGTCCCCTGTGGACATGTGGTTAACTGTGGAACAATGAGAGAACCAGTCCAGGGAGATGGTTCCACTGGAGGAACTCAAGGCCTCATTAATGTTGTTGTAAACTGTGGCTTAGGGAACATTCCTTAAGGAACAGCTGGATCTGAGACTGACAGGTCTGAACCTGGTCAGGTGTCACATCATCACCATCCTCAGTCTGAGGCTGAGGACACGACAGGACAGAGCAACTCACATGAACTTTCAGATCTCATAAACAAATCTGGTGTTTGGAAGCTCTACGCTTTCTAGAGAATTCGTTCCTCAAAGTAACTTTTTCAACACATTTTCCAATATGTGATGAAACTTTGCTTCACCGCCACCAGTGGTCAGTTATGACTCTACTCTCTACTACTTCTACAATCAATGAACTCTCAGAACTCCTACAGTATTAATTGAGGTTCTCATAAGTCTGAGAGGTGAAATGAGAGTCTGGAGGTGACATCCTGTCCTGTGGTTTAATGCAAATAGAAATCACATGAATGAGTCAACCACTGGCTGTAAATAATTGTCATTGGAATCACAAAGAATCTGAGGGGTTAATGTTTCCTATCTAGGTCTACTGATTCCAGAGTCTCAGTATGTCACATGATGACTCACTGGTCCAGATCATAGACTGTAAATAAAGACACACAGGTTTCTAAAGAGTGGTTTTGAAGCTCAGAGTGAGCTGCTCAGAGTGAGCTGCTCCACTGTCGCCATCTTGGCAGTGACTGATTCCGCCCCTAACGCCCAGCTGCTGCTTAAAGAGGAGGGGTGTGTGTGGAGCCGAGACTTTGGTGAAGCATACACTCACCCGAGACAATCCTCCTGTAAAAGACGAGCCATCAGGTTGTCTGTGCAGCAGGTTATTATGTCCCATCGTTACATTTTGTTGCTAGGCGACATCTAGTGGTCGTAGTAATTATGACAGGAGCAAAGGGAAAATTATGGTGACGTAGTATAAAAAGTCCACGTCAGGAGGAGGTTGTGGTGGATGGATGAATATGACACAGGAGAGCGCTGTTCCATTCCCATGTGAAAGTACTAGTTTGTGTTGTAACCCTTACAACAAAGACCCTGTAATGTTGAGGAAGTACTTATCTTTTCCTAAACCTAAACAAGCCATGACCATTGTTATAGTGACAATGGCAACAAAGGTAGGTACACCCCTGTTGGTACAGTCCATGTGTTTATTCCTGTAACCATGACAACCAGGTCCGGTACACCTGTTGCTGTAGGGGGCACTATTTCAGGAGACACTGCTATGGGTTGTATCAGAGGGTTGAAAAAAACGACCTATGTGGTTGTTCAGGTTGGAGGAGGAGTTGTTGGCTCACCCACCTGTCACTCAAAGAGGCCACGCCCTCAATTCTACATAACTTTGAGTCTTAATAAAATGTAAACAGTTATTTAAAACAGTTGTAATGAAGGAGGAAATTAGCTCTAGAGACGAAAACAGTTTTTGTACCAGGCTGTAAACATGTTTATTTCTGCTGTGAAGTTGGACATTTTAACATAGGAGTCTATGGGGACTGACTCAGTGTTGGAGCCAGACTCTAGTGGTCATCAGAGGAACTGCAGGTTTAGTTCTTCAGTGTTGACTTCATTTTTCAGGCCTGGGGGTTGATGCTTGAGACTGACAGTCTCTCTCTCTCTCTCTCTCTCTCTCTCTCTCTCTCTCTCTCTCTCTCTCAGGAGTACACTGTGGATGTTTTCTTCCGTCAGAGTTGGAAGGACGAGCGACTGAAGTTCCACGGGCCGATGAACATCCTGCCTCTCAACAACCTGATGGCCAGTAAGATCTGGACTCCTGACACCTTCTTCCACAACGGCAAGAAATCAGTGGCCCATAACATGACCATGCCCAACAAGCTGCTGAGGATCATGGAGGATGGAACCCTGCTGTACACCATGAGGTACCTGATTTTATCATGTTTCTATACCTGCTTATTCATGTGATTATCCAATCAGCAAATCATGTGTCAGCAGTGTATAAACTCCTGCAGATCCAGGTGAGGATTTTAACCAAAAGTGAGTTGCATCCGCAGGACTGTTGCTGGGTCATCTGCTTTAACTACAAAGAATGATTTTAATTTAATTTCCATGTTTTGCTCGGTTTCCCTCCATTCCCTTCCTGAGCCACACCAGGTCACGATGACCCAGCCAGGGCAGTGTTGACTATGACTATGACTACGACTCACCACCATGTGACAACCTGCACTCAGTCTGTCAGTCCGTCAGTAATCCAGGAGATGGTGGAGGAGTCTGCACCTCTATAACGGTGTCTGATGATGTTGAATCCACTGGAGAAATCACAGAGTGTGATTCTTATATTGCAGCTGTATCCATCCAGATGTGAGTGAGCTCTCTGCAGAGACTCCAGAGCTCACAAAGCCTGTGTTTATAGATTTATTTCTCAGAACAGTGTCTGATATCAGAGCAATGTGTTTATATAGTCAGATAATGTGATGTGTGTGTGTGTGTGTGTGTGTGTGTGTGTGTGTGTGTGTGTGTGTGTGTGTGTGTGTGTGTGTGTGTGTGCGTGTGTGTGTTGACAGGCTCACGGTTCAAGCTGAGTGTCCCATGCACCTAGAGGACTTCCCCATGGACTCTCACTCGTGTCCTCTGAAGTTTGGCAGCTGTAAGTATCGACACATCATTTCTGTTTCCAACACAGACTGAACTAAAAATGTTCCTTGTAGCGTATTACTTATTTATTTATTTATATATTTATTTATTTATTTATCTATTTTGTTGCCCAACAAATTTCATTCAAAATTGGTTTCACTTCCCCGTATGTTTACGGACACAGGATTGGACATAACCAGGAAGAAAACAGAAAAGCAGTAGAAAGAAACAAATAGTTTTATTTCAAACTATGAAATTCTAAATCAGTCGTGCATCTTCACAAAAAACCAAGACAACTCGCGTCCCGGGAAAGAATAGTAAGTTGCTAAAAAGAGAACAATCCCAGGAAAACTGGTACAGGTGTCAACGCTAACGTTGGTCAATGTCTAAACAGCTGAAGCAGCGACCTACGTGACTTTAACACCCTCCTCTGACAGATCTGCTTATGCTCAGATCATTTAACTTCCACTGTTTTCAGGATGTGAAAAGAATTTAAATAATTATAACAACCAATGTTTCTGACACACGACTGTCTACTGCAGTGACTGTGCAGGAGTAATTATAGCTCTCCTGATGTCAGCGTGTGCCGGGAAGTGTACAAGCGTTCATGTGCTGAGTGTTGAGTACGATTGTAACACCGTGTTGACGATCAGTGTCTCCCTCCTCTCCCTCCAACAGACGCCTACACTAAGACCGAGGTCACCTACATCTGGACTCGTAACGCCTCCCAGTCTGTGGACGTTGCAGCTGATGGGTCCAGACTCAACCAGTACGACTTGGTGGGCCAGAGTGTGGGGAAGGAGACCATCAAATCCAGTACTGGTGAGAACAAGGGATCAGTGTCCAGACCAGACAAACAGAGAACTAGAAACAGCAGACATATTTATTATTCAGATCGTATCATATCATCTCTGGACTTTTTGTGTCCTAGATGCCTTTTCCAAACATGCATTGAGTAACACGCAAGAAAACATTCAACCTTAAAAGAAGCAGCCAGAAGCAGCCGGCAGCCTCTGAGCTGCTCAGTCAATTAAATCGTTGAGTAGTAAAGATGAAAAAACAGAGAACATCTTTTCATTCATCATTCACTCTTCTGATGCTTTCTTTATCTGTGATGCTTTTACACAGAAACATGACAAAGTTACACTTGGACGGCTTGTGCTGCTGGAAATGAAAGCTTTTCATAGCCTAGCCTGTTAGCTTAGCTGGCCCTCTGCCTGCACTGCAGCTTCTCCTCTGAACGGATGTTTCCGGTGCGGCTTCGTTTGCTCGACAGAAGTCAGTAAGCGTGTGTAAACTCGTCACCATAGGAACAGTGGTTACATCACCTTCGAAACCCCCTCTGCACACGAGAGACAACAACATGACAGATGAGGTCCCAGTGAAGTCAGCGGCAAGTTTAAAGGCTGCATTTCAGATTTAAAAACTATGTAGACTGTGAAGAGCTGTTAGTTCTCTGAGAATCTCATTCATATTCAAGAAAAATTGATGTTGTCACTGAAATATCTCTGACTGAATCGATATCAAATCAAATCAGAATCGAATGGATTCAGGAAATCATTTTCAATACCCAGCCCTAATAGAGCCCTAAAAGACAAACTTTAACTTGTGAAAGTGTTTTATGATGCAGAGTTGGTGAGTATGAGTTTGCTGCAGGGCGTCTGGACAGGATTCAGACAGACATTTGTCGACCTCAGCACGAACAAACATTTGAAGCAGCAGCAGTTTGGAGGTGTGGGTCACCGACACACACGTCACTGACACACACGCAACACAACAGTCTGCTCACATCCTGCACTGCTGCTGTCACACACACAACCTCCCTCACTCACTCATTCACTCACTCACTCACTCACTCACTCACTCACTCACTCACTCAGTGATTGATATTATAGACTGCTTCTGATGACAGATATCATTCCAGGAGCAAACATCTGGAGCTAGAGCTGATAGATAATAATCAAGATAAATGTGTTGAGGTGAGGCCATACCTGCTCACATGTCCATGTCCCACCTGTGAGCTTTATTGTATGGTATGGATTATATTACGATGTCTGTGCGGAACATTCGTAACGATATTTTTTGAGATTTTCAAGCGGGCCACGAGCTGGAAAAAATAATCTCATGTCAGTTGATTTCTTTTTTTATGTCTTTATTGGATAGCCTGGTTTCAGGGCTCTTCACAGTGCAGAGGCAGCCCTTGTTAAAGTCACTGCTGACCTCCTGCCAACTGCAATTTGAGTTCTTTTACACATAAGTAATACAGTCGATACAGCCAATCATATCATCCCCTTACACCTCTTAGAGACATGAGTAGGAATCAAGGGCTCAGCTCTCAGCTCACTGTGTTCACACGTCTCTAACAGAACTCTGTCAATCACCATGGGAAACTCCACTTCCTCCACGGCTCCCTGTCCTCCCCTGTCACTCAAGGGTCGGAGTATCATCACATCATTCATGTCATTTGTAATTTAATAACGAAAAAACCCTAAATCTTTTATTATTTGTGTCAGAATCAAAGAATGAACAGTGGTTTTTGCCATTCCTCTTACCATAATTACATTATTACATTATTACATTTATCATTAGAGAATTTTTTTTCATTTCTTTTTCTTTATTTCTTTCTTTCTTTCTTTATTCAAGGCTTTTATTTCGACTTTATTTACACTTCACTTCCTCTTCCTGTCTCTCCACTGTTCTACTGTTTTTGTCAACTGAAAAATGAAAAAATGAATCAGCAAAAACCAAAATTGGACTGTGAATTACATTTTATTTCTCTTTCTTTGGAAACAAAACACGAATAGAGCATGTGATTTTATTTTTCATTTTTGGTTCAGAATAAAAAAAAATCAAATAAAACCATATGATTTAAGTTTTTGATGATAAAAGGAATTTCCAAAAAACAAAAACGGACCGTTTTGATAGATTTTTCGTTTTTTTGACTCTGACACCAAAAAAGTTTTGGTTTTAAAACAAAGAACAGATTTACAGTTTTTTCATTTTAAATTACAAATGAATTATGGATTATCTGATGATACCCGGACCCTCAAGGCTCAGTTCTTGGCCACCTCCTCTTTTCAATATAAAACTATAAAACTTTTCACCTACAACTGAATAATTAAACCCTGATTGTAAAAACCAGTACAGATTGCAAAACCAGTCCTGGCTTCAGTACTGGTTTCTGATCTGACTTTAACTGTTATGCCTCAGCGCTGGTGACAATCAGGGCCAGAGGAATTATGCTCTCAGTAACACCCACAGGGATTTCATTACATTTGGCACAAACATTCACTTGAACTCAGTGATGAACTGATTAGAATTTGGTGGTCAAAGGTCAAAGGTCAAGGTAAACTCACAAAACACACTTTTTGGCCATAACTCAAGAATTCATTCACTAATTATGACACAATTTAACTCAAATGTGTATAAGGATAAAATGAAGTGATGACATTTTAAATCCCAAATGTCAACTTCACTGTGACATCATAATGTAACTCAGCATGGAGAGGTTGTGACCATATTCCCTGCAGCTAGAGTGGTGGAGGAAACAAGACGAGGTGGTAATTCTGTTTATTTGTTTTTGTTTTATTTCTTATTCTCCTGTGTTATCTGTGTTTTGTGACGTTAAGTCGACTCTCTTCAAATCTTTTTTTTTATTCTCAGCCTGAGGAAGTGAAGGTGATGCAGCAGCATCACAGGGCATCAAGGGGCCAAACTAGTCAAGTGACAGCACACTATACAGCACATGGATGTCATACTCTGCACCTCTGTCCAATAATGCTGTCCACATCTGTACTCAGCAGCATCTGTCCCTCTGTCCTCAGGTGAGTACACAGTCATGACGGCTCACTTCCATCTGAAGAGGAAGATCGGCTACTTTGTGATCCAGACCTATCTGCCCTGCATCATGACGGTCATCCTCTCCCAGGTCTCCTTCTGGCTCAACCGGGAGTCAGTGCCGGCCAGAACTGTCTTTGGTGAGTCTGAAACTCTCCCCACAGAGAGCAGATTCATTCTACACACGGCTGAGTGGTATTTTTCCTGTGGGTCGCTGTCTGTGTATAAGGAGGGTGGGGTTGCGTTGTGGAGGGAGCAGGGTGAAGCAGGTCACCGTCCCACTAGCGTGTGTACCTGAAGGGCTTTCCTGTGGTTTCTTCTTCTGTGGTCCTGACTGTAAACTGTGTTCATGCTGACAGGTGAACATCTTATCAGGCCGCTGCAGGCCTCCCACCAGATGAGGGTCACACTCGCTCCCTCCTTATCTGCCAGAGGACAATGTTCACCCGCAATCTGGTTCTCCATTTGCTGAAGTATCAGGGAGCTGTGTGGAGCTAACGTGCTGCTCTCTCTGCACGTGATTCACTGCTGTATGACACCCTGTAACACACCCACTTATCTGTTGTGACACAGCGGGCAGAGAGGAGAGGTTGAAAGGCATCAGTTAGTTCTCAGGACGGGAGACGTCTCAGTCCTGGTTCATTAAAGACCAGTGCAGCTAGGACTGTGATATATGGTTCACCTACAGTGGGTCAAGAAGAGCAGCTTCCTCTGTGGTGTCCATGTCAGGACTCCATGTGAACCGGCTCCTATGATTCCTTTAAGCCTTCAGCTGTGACTCCAGCTTCTTTGTTACTGATCCTTCTGCTCATCGACTCGTCTTCATCCTCAGACTCTGAGATCTTTGTTGTGAGGAGTAGGTCAAAAATACCAGTTAAAATACAACATCAAATTAAACCAAAACAATGAATAAATAACATAATGAAAAGAATGAGTTAAAACAGGTACAAACAGAAATTCAGAGATTAATAATCTAAAATGACCAAGAGACACAAATGAATTCATTCTAAATGCTTTGTGGTGAGTTCAGGCTCAGTATGAACTGGAGGGACATGGAGCATCAGCCGGTCATTAGTCCTGGTGTCATGTGGTCCAGTGGACCGGACTAACACGGAAGTAAGATGGCAGTTTTTCAAGAAGGGAATTTGTAAATAAACAAATACAAATACAACTCACACCTCTCAGAGAGAGAGGACCACCATGTTATAAGCTTCATCAGTAATGATCCTGAGAGCAGAGTGGTAGACAGCATGGTGTGATTCTTAAAGGATAACTTTGCATCGGCTGATGTTTTTTATGAATCAAAGTGTCTCCAAATCACACCTCCAATCTGCCTCACCACCGACTCCACTGCTGCTGCTGCTGCCGGGCTGCGGCTGGTCAACATGTTTGTGGTGCAGTTGGAAGTTGAGGGTTGCCAGATCACAGTCGAGTATCCCCCAAATCCCCAGCCTTTCGCTCTTTATCACCTTTTGATACCTCCTTCCTCTCTCTCTGTCTTTTGCTCTGACAGTTTTAAGCTAAATGAAACTGTCCTCTTTCATGCAGCCATCAAAACATTACCACAGGGCAGTCGTTTTACTGGGGGCAGTAAAACTGTTAAACTGATTTGAAGGAAGTCTGTAATATTGATATGAATTTCTCCACCTCATAAATACTATCTTTCTACACTGCAGTGACTTTTGTCCTACATCTGTGTGATCCGTGGTTTTTAATGTATCTTGCTTTAGACAAAGATATTGAGTTACTGGCGACTGCCGTCTAAAGATCAGTCACATGATCTTTGTAGTTATGTAGCTGGTCAGGAGATGCTTTTACACTCTCTCTGTTTTTGCATATTTCTATAGGAGCTCCATGATGAGGTGGTTGATGAGGGGTTCATCACAGAGGTGTGATGCAGACTGATGCAGAGGTGTCTGGTCTCTGCTTCACTTAATCCCATGAGAATATTTTAACACCAGCCAGATCAAAACCACTGATTTATATTTTTCACAACGCTGATTCTTCAGGATGAAATATAGAAGGAGAGGAGGTGTGTGTGTGTGTGTGTTCACATATGAGGAAAGCAACATCAAAAGGAAAGCACATTATCCTCTTACAGTGGGTAGTGATGCGTTCACTGTGGTGGGAAGCTTTGAAATATGACCTGCAGCACAAATAGTATTCATGTGCGTATTTGTGTGTGTGTGTGTGTGTGTGTGTATGTGTGTGTGTGTGTGTGTGTGTGTGTGTGTGTGTGTGTGTGTGTGTTTATGTTAATGGGTGTTAATGGCAAGCTGATGCTGTTCTAGCAGCTAAACTCCATCAGTCTGAATGACTGAGAACCTCCTCAAACATCAGCAGTGACATGAGAGTCGAACTCAGCAGCAGGACAGTTTAGAAAAAACGGCAAAAAAAAAAAAAATCAATATTATGAAAAATATCACACATAGCAGGAAATATAACCCTATATTTGATATTATCAGATACAGTATATGCCCAAACCTCCCACTCAGGAAATGAGTGACACCTCTAGTCTTTTAAACTCACAGTCTGTAACTTCTGCCTCTAGGAGTCAGAAAAATAACAAAAGACAATGTTGGTTGACATCATGAAATATCATGGGATCACCAGAGTTGTCTTCTCCACCATTACCAGAAGCTTCTCCCGGTTTGGATTCCTTCAGTGTCAGTGGTTCAGGAAATCAAACAGACCCGGTGATTCTATCGGTTAAAAACACTGAATAAAGCAGTTTCCCATTTAAAGACTCAGGGAAGAGCTGGAGCTGATATTGATGCTAACCTTTGTTTTGATTGTTTCTCTGATAACTTATGAAGCAGACATTCAGCAGGTTTTTACCAGCAGCTGAATTATCCACAGAGGTGTCCTCCTCTCCATAACAAACACACCAGGGGATTAAAACCAGTAGACACACTGAATCAAGCAGTTTCACTTTAAAAACCAGAGATTCAGCGACGCTCTTAAGTGACACAGGACAGGACGTCTCCAGCAGCTGGGAGCTGAGCTGTCTAACATTTCCTCAGCTTGTTTCTCTGATAACTTCAGATCCAGACGTCCGACGACTAAAATCCTTCATCTGAGTCAAATATAGAGCTGAAAACCACCAAGGTGTAAAAAGTGTATGTGGCTTAAAACTAGATAAAAGTCATTGTTGAGCTTCTGTCAGACAAACACACATTAGGATGATTAAAATCACAGATTTTGAGAGTTTGAGAATTGATGGAAAGATTTGGGATAATGTAAGATCACAACAACAACATATAAAACACAGGTCTAGTTGTTTTTAGACAATTTAATGTGGAGAAGTTACAGATTATAACTTTTCCTGTCTTCAGTTAGGAACATTGACTCAGAACTTGACACAGACTATTCACCTGTTACGGATTTTTTCCTGAATCAGTTCCTAACTCTGGTTCCCATGGTTACCAAAAAGTTAAGATATGATCTGCCAGTTAAGAAGTTTCTGTGATTCACCCCCTGAGTAAAGAGACTTTTAAATGTATGTTCACTTTCGCTGCAGTTTTGTTCTGCACATCATGCATAATGCACATCTGTACTTGTAAACATCTGCATCATGTATTCACCATCCTGTGCCTGTATAACCTCCTCCAGAGTCCCTCCTGTGCTGGCGCTTTTTATGTTTTAAACACACAGTCATTCAGTGGCTCTCATTCAAAGTCTCTCATTCTCTCTCTCTCTCTCTCTCTCTCTCTCTCTGTCTATCCAGGTGTGACTACAGTCCTCACTATGACCACGCTGAGTATCAGTGCCCGTAACTCACTGCCTAAGGTGGCCTATGCTACAGCTATGGACTGGTTCATCGCCGTCTGTTACGCCTTCGTCTTCTCTGCGCTCATTGAATTTGCCACAGTCAACTACTTCACCAAGAGAGGCTGGGCCTGGGACGGGAAGAGTGTCGTCAATGACAAGGTAGAGCTGTCACACACCTGGAGCACCAGGCGAAGAGTCCTGGTTGCTGTTCGTAGATCCAACTGAATACAGCTACTGTCAATTCTCATATGACACAGGATTGAGAGGGTGAAAGTACCTGCCGTTCATTCAGAAAGTCTTCAGACCTCTGAACTTTAGTCACATGTTGTTATGCTCTGTTGCTTATGTTCTGTTCCTGTTCCTCCTGACTTCTGCTGCAGCTGATTCACCTCCCTCCTTTCTCACAGTCTGGTTTCAGGCAGCTCCTCCCCACATGGAGCCATGACTCAGTTGTGATAGATAGATAGATAGATAGATAGATAGATAGATAGATAGATAGATAGATAGATAGATAGATAGATAGATACTTTATTTATCCCTGAGGGGAAATTCATGTGTCCATTAGCTCATTGTTGATAATAATAATAATAAAAACAGTTAATAATAAATAAACAGTAATAATTAGATTAGTCCACTTCCTGTGGCTGAGGTGTTGTATAGCCTGATGGCAGTGGGAACAAAGGATCTCCTGAACCTCTCTGTTCTGCAGCGCAGTGAGATGAGACGTTTGCCAGGAAGTGATCAGAGTGTGTGGTCGGCAGACAGATCACAGGGCCAGGTTCACATCCTGAGTCCAGCATGTGGTTCAGTTGAAACAGGGTTTTCACAGTTTGAAAGGATTATAGCTCTGGATTCAGAGTTTTGCTGTGGGCTACAAACTCAGACGTTTTTTGTTTGCACTTTGACAAACTGTCTCCATTAACAGTGAACTGGGTGAGTCTTTAGGGACTTTAAACAGTGATGGTTGAAGTGACGACTATGGTGCTTGTATACATTCCAACACGTTGCCGTAGTGATGGAAATCAAAGATCCCTAAGCAACATTTAACTCTAACAACAGCTACTTAACTTCTTCAGGAAACCGAGGTCACTCTAACATTGTTACAATATGTCTCTTAAAAGGACCTGAGAGCTCTTGATATTTACTTTAGAGACTATTTAATATGAGAGGAGGAGTTTGTATAAATCCATCTGTTACTTCAGCACCACGGACAGCGTCATGGTTTCAGCACAGTCAGGTCGAGGGCTGGAGAGGGAGGATGGAGGTGAACAACAGTTGCAACACTGCATTTTGGTCTTTTGGTTAACAAATCTATGTCATGGCATCATGGCAGGCTTAACTGACATGAACATTTTCAGATACAGCATTGTCAAAGCAGACTGCATGTGGAAAAGATGAAATTAACAATTAACAACAAAACATATTGATGATATTGATTGAACAGCTGAACAACAACAGCATCAACAGTACTCTGCAAAGGGAAGGAGGTCAAACACAAACACAACAATAACAGAAGCATCAATACAGGAAAACAAACTGTGTGTTAATACAATGCTCCCACTGTTCTGTAACAAACAGTAGGTGGGGCACGTGTGTGTGTGTGTGTATGTGTGTGTCACTGTTGCTCACAGTATGGCAGGTAAGGACACACTGTGCAGTTGTGAGGCTGCAGCTCTCTCTCCGAGCAGGCTCAGCAGTTTGCTTATGTTGGTCATGTGGTGGAATTGAGGATGTTTGTTTTTGAATTTTGGGGATATTTGTTCTGATTGGCTGCTGACCTATAGTATGTGTCATAATCACTGTCTCTTCCTCTGCTCACAGTTTGATAAGCCGTGGGTTAAAGTTGATGACAAACTGTGGTTTCAGTTAAATGCTGATCAACTACAGTCCTCTTTCTATAAAACCAAAACCATGACGTGACCTCAACCTTGTGCTGTGAGGTTTTTCTTGTTGTCATGGCTACTGGCAGATGTTGTGTTACTAGACTGGATAAAACAAGTGATAAAACCTTATCAATGAACAGTTTATTGATATCTTTAGTTTGAACCTGGGTGTGTGAATCATTTTTAAAAATAACTAATTAATAACACAATTACCTGTGATTAATCATGATTAATCACAGACACCTGTAACCTGTAATCATTCCTCTCTGAGTCACCAGTTCACTGTAGAATCAAAGTATCTGTTGATTGGAATAATGACCCTTAATGATTAATTATCACATTGATTCATTCCTCACTTGTTCCTCAGTAACTACTCACAGTATGATGTGCCATATTGTAAGCAAGTGTACGTCCTGCTGACTGTATCATGCTGCCGTTATAGCACAGAGCCAGTACAGATGTAGACACAGTGAATTTCTTTCCTCTTGCTCCACTATAATTAATGTCGATCATTGAGACGTAGTGAAATGACCTCAGACGGTCGCTCTCTCTCTCTCTCTCTCTCTCTCTCTCTCTAACCCTGGTACATTTCCCTTGCAGAAAAAGGAAGCATCCATCATGAAGAAGAACAACGCCTACGCTGTAGCGGTGGCTAACTACGCTCCCAACATCACAAAGGACTCCACGCTGCCCACCATCTCAAAGTGCGCTCTGAGCGACCCCAACAAAACCACGGCAGAGACCAAGCCCGAGCAGAGCAAGAAGACCTTCAACAGCGTCAGCAAGATCGACCGCATCTCCCGCATCATGTTCCCCGTGCTGTTCGGGAGCTTTAACCTGGTCTACTGGGCCACCTACCTGAACAGAGAGCCGGTCCTCAAAGATCTGGATCCTTCCAAGTGAACTGCAGGGACTCACTCCACACAAGCAGGACTTACACATCTGTCAGCTTTCTTTTTTTTTTTTTTTTTTTTTATGCATGAAGAATTCTCCTCTCTTCTTCTGTCATTCCTACAGAGAACAACGTTTGATCGATGCAGGTAAACATCAGAACTGGGTCAGAACAAACTGAGAGAGGTGATTTCATTATCTTAGTTTTACCTGTAGTTTCAGCCCAGACTGAGAGAAACTAAAACCTCATCACCATTCAAGAAAAATATCAAAAGGAAAAGAATATCAAAAAGATATTTCCTTCAAATTAAATGTTATAATCATGACAGTATCATCTGGTGATATTAGAAAACAAAATAAAGGGAAGGAAAAAAAATCTCTATAAACAAGAAAATTTAAGAAAATAATCAATGTTTAAAGCTGCACTGACCAATATTTTTTATATTGAATCAATAACAATGAATGAGATGAGTATGTGTAATATGATCGTGTGAAACCTCCCTCAGCTCTACAGAGCTTTTCTTTCAGCTCGTTGTTTTATGTCCAGGAGCTTCAGTTTTGATCATCAGCCTCATTTTCACCTGCAGTTGCTGTGAACACAGTGGAGCATTTAGCAGCTAAAGACCCAGTTATTTCCTCAGGAGCTGGTGTTAAAGAAGAAGAGTTAAAGGGAAAACTGTTAGTGTGTCAGTGCTGTGTTTTCATCAGCTGCCACCAAGAGGCCAAAATGTCAATAAATGCAGCTTTAATTAGAATTTCTGAAACTATAAATTAAGCACAAATCAAGCTAAAAAGGCAAATTAACTCTAGTTAGCCCTTCCTGTTTCCTGGTCCTGAAGTCTCAGGTTCTTTGAATGTGTTTTTGGTTAGATGGCTGAAATAAGGTCTGTGTTTAACAAAAGCTCAAGACATTTTCACGTTTATTCTACAACATAAAATACGTCAGTGAATATCCCAGTCCTGATTTCTTTAAACTTTTTTCCTCTGTTAAAAAAGGAGCTAACTAGTGTCTAAGTGAGACTTAGTGAGGTTGTCAGGGACGTTAAACGTCATCATGTTGAACATGAAAACAGATCTACTCACCAGTCCACCTTTACAGCCTCGTGTTTATATGAACTGTTACTAACCGTGTCAGAGGAAAGGCTTTTTATAGAAGAGATAAGAGCTAAATCAAATTAGTTGAAGTTTAGTGGTGGTGACGGTGAAGTCATGTGACCGTGGTGTAGTTGGTTTATAGGCTAACATTAGCTTTTAACTTCTGCTGATTGTTTTTAGGCTTCAAACATCATAAAGTGGAGTTCATTAGTGAAGATGATCCTGCTGAACTAAACCTGTCGGGATCATAAACTGTTGTTTATTTTCTCTAATAATCCAAAAGACAATGGAAGAATCCCAGTGACTTTTAATGGAGGGAACTGGGGTGATGATAACTGCAGGGTTGGACTATAAAAATACATCATCATGCAGAACTGTATTGACTGAATTTTAATTCAAGTTTCAAATCCTGTCAAATTAATTTCACCAATCCCGCAGTCAGAATTATGTTTATTTGTATATTTATTTATTTTTGTATTTATTTGTTAATTTACTTGTGCGCTAGCATATTTCACACGTCTTTATCTGGTAATTTTAGGAAAACCAAAACCTTATTAACTATATAGAACGGTCCAGATGTTCCTGCTGTTAAATGTTTCAGCACATTAGGACGTTTCTCTTCCGCCTGCCAAATGAAACTACTGGGTTAACTAAACTAGGCCCACCTGCTAGCTTGTTCTGGAGCGTCTTAAAGTTTGTTCAGCTCTCATGGAAATGTAGGGGTTTGAACTTTCAATTATTATTATTATGCCACTGCCAGGACCTTCTGTCCATATTGTCCACTTAAAGTCAATGATCTGTCCGGCTTGTCTGGGTGAAAGTAAAGGAAAGAGGTCATGAGAAATAAAGTGTTGTTCAGGTATTAAAGGTAAAAACAGCTGCAGGGAAATAAACTAAAAAAAATTTCCAATCAAATCTCTAATCAACAGCAGTAACAATGATTATCCGAGGATCCATTTCCCGTAGATTTGTGCTTTCTCATAACTGTTAGGTGTAGCACTGCTGGGTTAAGGAGTCATAATTATCACAAAATGTGTCTGAATTTGATTTTATTCTTCCTGAAGCTTATAAAATTTTCTTTCTCTGTTAATATGTTCTTGCACATCCAGCACCGCTAAAATGGGTTTTGTCATTAATGAGCGTCTGTATTCACGAGGCCACGGGGAGCTGAGAGGCAGCGAGTCAGCACTCATCTCTAAATACAGCTCTGCTGGGTGTTGTCATCTAAATACTGAGCATCAACCAGACCTGAGTCTCCTCAGTCTGCCCACATTGGACTTCATCTCTGGGAAAACATGGAGTGTTGAGGGAGTAGTCTGGTCCTGTGGGTGTAGCGGGCTGTCAAATTAACATCTGTACACATCAAGATATTTGCAGGGAACTTACTCCACACCACAGCTTCACCACCGGCACATCCAGATCACTCTGTAGCTCTTGTACAGGTTTTTAGACTCTTCTCCCGCTCTGGACACAACTGTGTGAGAATATTGTTTTGTGTGTATGAAATGTAAATATTTTTTTATTGTAATCTTTTTATAAGCAATGTAGCAAGAACAAAGGACCTATACATATTTAATAGTCTCAACCTACAGCCTAAAGTGTCAGTAATTCTGCATTCGTTGAACCACTTTGTGTAAAATTACAAGGTTTGAAATTGTGTTTTTTTTCTGTCAAAATACTTCTTATACGTTCCCAAACAAGTGCAAGCTACCAAGCGATAAATGGTCACACCAATGCAGTTCTTTTACTTAATAATAATATATAATCTATATAGATTCACTATAGATACTGTATTTAAAGACTGCACATCCCAGAGCACAGGAGGACAAATAAACATGGGCACACTGACATGTAGGGAACCACTGAGGGTCACAATATAAAATCTGTCTGGTGCTGTGTCTCAGTTCAGGGGCTGTATCCTTCAGAGGACATGGGCCAGACAATGTAGCCCATGGAGGATTTCCTGTTTACCCTCGGCTGCTGTTTTATTCACAGAGACCGCCATTATTTTGAAAAGTGGTTACATAGTGATTCATCACTGGCATGCGATGAATCTCGGGCCACATTGTCCAAGAAATGAAGGACACATTTCTCAGCAGAATTTGAGGAAGCCTTTTCAAATGGTACAACTTTGTGAAGTCCTTCATAGGATGCAGCCCCTGAACTGAGACACAGATTGGGTCTTGGTCTGGGTCTTGGTCTGGGTCTTGGTCTGGGTCTTGGTCTGAGTCTTGGTCTGGGTCTTGGTCTGGGTCTTGGTCTGGGACTGGCCATGTTGTTGAGATGGTGTCTGGATTGAGTCAACCAGAAGAGTTGAGTGAAGTGACCCCTGATGTCAGCTCTCAACTACATCTCGCAGTCTTACTCAAACGATGGAGTTAGCTCCGGCGTCACCCTGTAAACTCACCCCCCACCCCACCCCCCCTCTGAGGGGAGGACTGGACTGGTGTGTGACATCATCGTGACATCGAATGTGACAGCATCACTACATCAGCAAAACAGCAAGGAACCTGGACAAGAGAATCAGTGAAGACAAGAAACTTCACTATATTAGTGAACTACTTTCACATTCTCCCATTTTATCTGAGTGTGAACTAGATGCTCTAATGTCCTCAAAACATCCCACAATGTAATGAAAACACAAGTGTCCATGGCATGATGAAAACCCGAAACACTCATTTCATAAAATACAGCATCAGTGCAACTGGGCATGAGTCACTTGGGTTCAAAATAAAACAGACCTAGAATTTAGCGAAGCAGATAATGAGTAGCACCTACTTAACATGCTGTTTGTCTAAACAGGGCCCAAAGCAGACGAGGGAAACACAGGAAATGAGGACAATTTAAGTAAAAGCAAATGAAACATCTAAAGCCACAGAGACCTAACACCCCCTGACAGTTTACTTGTTTGTGATTCTGCACATAGACCAATATATATTTTCTTTGTGACACTCAGTGTAGTTAGTTTGTTTTCTGCGATGTGTGTAGAGCTGGTCTTTGTTTCGTTAGTAAAATCTGAAATGAGCAGCTGGAGTGGAGCCTTCATCAGCTCAGCCTGTGTACCGTCATCATCAGTCTGGCCCAATATGAAGCCTAGTGTAGCAAACTGGCTGTTCACAGTCTAGCTGTCCTGCCATCCCCTGTGCTGCTACCTCCGCTGCAGACATACGCCTGGCCACCAACGTCCTTCGCTTGATTGTAGGTTGTGCCGTCAGATTACTAAATTTATTAAATACATTTTTAAAAGTCAGGGCAATGTTTAACGCCAATGTCAATGAGATGCAGAGGACTGCCGACAGCTGACGTTGATATTTTGTTGCTTGTAAGTTGTGTTGTTAAGTAACCAAGCGTCCAGTGTCTAAAATACTGACATTCTGGTTGTGAGCAAAACCCAATGTCACCTACAAATCTCTTAAATGTCACTTAAACATCTCTTAAACTCCTCCTAAACGCCTCGTAAACGTCACCTAAACATCACCTAAACGCCTCCTAAACATCTCCTAAACATCTCCTGAACGCCTCCTAAACATCTCCTAAACATCACCCACATGTCACCCACACGTCACCTAAATTTCTCCTAAATGTCGCCTGAACATCATCTAAACGTCTCCTCAACACCTCCAACACATCATCGTCAAATGTCTCCTAAACATCACAATGTCAGTTAACCAACACTGGACCCTGACGTCCACCCACTTCCCATTTCCAACCAAAGTTTAACGTCTGTCTGACATCATCGTTAGAGTCATAAGAGACGTTAGAGTCCAACGTCTGTCTGACGTCTCGTTGATGTCTGGTGCATGCTGGGTATGACCTTGCTCCTCACCACCCGCCCCCTCACCCACCTGTGTGCTGAGTTTCTTCATATTATTAAAAGTTAATATTGATGTTTGCTCTCTTTCAAGGAAATGGATACATGGATGGAAAAATGCTGTTAATTTGATTAAGTCTGACACACATGAAGAAATTCTTTACATTAAATACATGTATTTCATTGACTGTTAAAAAATGTAGCAGATTAATCACATTTCCTTTGTAGTATTATTATTCCTTCGTGTTCCTTGTGAAAGTGACTTTCCACTGTTTTTAAAATAAACTTTAAAAAAAAATAAAGCAATCAGATATGAATATGCTTCTTTTTCTCTCTAATCACAGAGTTTCTCAAGAGATTGTGGATGTGAAATCAACTATTCTGAAAGTGTTCCCTCATGCAAATATTCTGATAACATCCCTTTATCTTTTTCCTCTAAAAATCTGCAGTGACTCTAAAGCCTCAAAGGGAAAACGTACGTTCACTAGTATATAAAGCTGTCATATCATCACTGAACTTTAATTAGCTGTACACCATCAGGCCGCCGCGGTGACTCAGTGTGCCGCGATCTGAAGTCTGTCCTCTGGGCTGACGGCACCTGGCATTTCACCTCCGTCTCTTTACCCCGGAGGTCTGACAGAGGAACCCCGTCAGTGTGGGACTCCCTCACGTGGCTGGACTGTCGCAACATCTCACCAGTCTTCAAGTCACATGTGGACCTGGTTCCAAAAATGCCAGGAACCGGATACTTATCACTTCCTACATATCTGCCAGGACCTGTCTACGTGACTGCATTTACAAGCGCGTCCATTTGTTTTAGCTGGTGTCCACAGCCTCACGTGAGGGAGAGCTGGTGCGCCCGCGGCAGCTCCAAGAGTTTAAAATGTACTCGATGGCTAACATCACAACAGTGTGAAGGACTGAACACGGTAACGGTTCTCGACAGGAAGGAAGCAAAGACAGTTTCTGTGTTTTTAGTTCTGGTTTAAACTTTTCTTTCATACCTCCTCTTTGATTTAATTCTTTTCTTTTCTTTCTTGTCATGAGATTGGTTTCTGTGTTGAATGTGTTGTAACACATCATCTCTAACAAAGGGAACCTCCTCAGTGTGGAACTGATGATCAACCACTGCGCTGCCATTACCACTGTTTTCATGTGGTCTAATTTCACTGTGATGTGTTAGAGGACGGCAGCGTCTCAGTGGGACTCCTGTCAGAACACCTCACCAGCCTCCACATCACAGGGAGTCAGCCTTCAGATTCTCCGCTGGTACAGACACCCCCACAGCCACAAGACTGTGGCGGTGTATGATGTCATCGTGACATCACACGTGATCGCTGCGAGGAACGCTACATCGGTGGAACAGCAAAGACCCTGGATGAGAGACTGAGTGAATCATCCTGTGTTACAGTAGGCTGAGCACAGTGCTGGAGTAAATCATGTAGATAACTGAGTTATCCTGAGTCTCTCAGGTTTCTTTAAAGCTGGTTTAAAATTCATCTGGAGCTGTTGTCATAGTAACAAGTCCTAAAGCCCAGACCAGTGACAGTACATCTTATTGACAGAGAAATCAATCTGATGGTAAATATTTCATGGCAGTGAGACCAGCAGTTATTAAGATATCACAATTATCTGTGGTGGCCCAATGGCCATTCGGGCGTTATGAGTCCTCATGTCCTCAGTCTCATGTTTGACTCCCTTTACTGCATGTCTCTCCCCCCACTGTCTCCCCCATATGTGCTGTCTTTCTCCGCTCTTCCTGTAGAAAAAAGACTTAAAAATAACTTAAAGATATCACAAGTATCTGGAGTGAGGTGATGAAGGGACTGACATCACTGTCTTTACACTTTGCTGCTACTGGGCTAAAATCCTGCACCGTAAGACTCTGTGCAAAAGGTGTCCAGATATCTTTAAAGCACACACACACACACACACACACACACACACACACAGTCAGCAGGCCGTGAGGCATCCAAATCCCAGCAGTGTTGAAATCCTGGGCTCTGCTGAGAGAGGAGTCCTGCTGAATGAGTGTTGCTGAAGAGGCTGTAATCAGGAGCAGCACAGCAGCCGCAGCACATCAGCACATTTACCTCCTGTCTGCACCTCACCCTCCACCTGTCTTTGATCTTCCACCACCTTATCCCCACTGCTGCCTGTCCTTTCACCGGGTGTCATCCGCCCATTCACACTGAAGCTGGACCCCACCAGCTTTACACACATCAGCTACGGACAGACGCACAGACCAAGTCAAAACACAGGAGATCGTGTCATTTCACCACGTTCACCCAGTGCTGTGGCGGAACCACTTTCTCTGTGTGTGTTAATGAGCTGTAAAATATTAAAATGATATGAGGATGTTGTCGTGTGTACAGTATGTTTTTTTTCTTTTCTCCACAAAATACACACTCATACACACACACACACACACACACACACACGTTCACACAGAAAAACCTAGTCATATAAACACATTACTCCAGCTGTCAGCATGATTCAAATCTCTCTCTCTGTCTCTCTCTTACACACAAACACACACACACACACACACACACACACACACACACACACACACACAGTCTTCTGCCCCTCAGGGGAGTCTTGATCTCTGAGGTGAAGTATCGTTCTGAGGGCCTGACCATGACCAGAGGCTGGAGCTGTCCACACTCATCCCAGTACTCATCACAGACCCCCATACACACACACACCTCCACCCCATCACACACACCCCTGCTGACAACACACGTCAGGGGAACTACACCTCAAGTCTGGAACACAAGTGAAAGGGAAAGTAGGTGAGTTGTGGGCAGAGTTCTCGCTTGAGTGGAGGTCACAATTTATGGGGATTAAGAAAGACGATGTGACCAAGTGAAAAACATTCCAGCGTCACGTCCTCTTGTTAGAGCACTGCAGATTATCATGTCATTTCTCTGAAGTTAAGATTAAAGTCTGTTCATTCAAAGTTTAAAAAAATACCCACAACCCTGCATGCCTGTCTCTCTCTCTCACTGCAGCTATAATAAAAAAACAAAGGTCACATCCCTGTTTATCTAGAGTCATAGAAAATATCAACCATTTGTTTGAAATTTTGCCATAAATGTTGTGTGAAGTCTTGAATAATGGCTAAAAAAGTGTTTTGAGAGGTCACAGCAGCCTTGACCTTTGACCTTTAGGAGTCGGAGGTTGAGGGTTGGGAAGCGCTGCTCTACACAAACAGAAGTGTAGAGAGCAGGTGTGATGGTTTTAGGGGGCATTACCTGCTGGAACTCATCTCATTTATCTGACTTCGTCTTCTCTCTGAGGTCTTTTAAATGCTTTTTTTCCTGATCATATAAAAATCAACACGCTACGTGAGATTTGATGCAATAACGCAAAATTACAAAACCCTCTGAGTTCAGTGTCTCAGCTTCCTGCCGCCCGGACGAGTCACTGTGGTTCGTATCGTGTGTGATGAAGCAGTAGGTGTGTATCATGTGTTAAAGCGGCTAATCAGAATGAAAAATGTCAGATTTAATGTGTTTCTGGATTACACACCCACTGGCTTTTGTATTTGAACTCAACACAGTAATTAGCTCTAATAGCTTGTTCATATCACGTATAAATGCTACCAGGCAGCTCTGCGATGAGCCACATGCCCAGCAGCAGCACGCCGCTCTGTAATCACACCTGCAGCTTCGGCCTCCAGGACCAGGAGACTGTTTACAAAGGTTTTTATCATGTGTGAGTAATCTGCCTCTCTCACCTCCCGTCTGCAGCCGCGGTCAGCAGGAAGGGACTCAGCTTTACAGCCGCAAACAAACACGCTGATATCTCATCGTTTAATCTGAGGGGGCTGAAGGGAATCATATCAAATATTTACAGCACGTCAGCAAAGACAGGTTTTATCCATTTAAAGCCCCGCAGCAGTCTCTTAGCAAATTTAACTCATGATTACTACAAGGAGGCCGTAACCCAGCACAATACAGCAACACGAGCTCGGTGTTCACTGATCAGCCGCAGTGTGTTTACACAGGGTTTAATGATGGACTGCAGGAGACTGAATGTAGCTCTGAATGGATGTCTTTTTATTTCACCTATGGAGGACCAGGGATGTCACAGGAAAAGTACAACAGCATTTCTTCAATCTCATATCTCAACAGACATTAAAAAAAGGATTTGTAAAAAGAATTTATAAATGAACAATTAATGCATAAATAAATACTTTATATCAAAAAATAGATTTACGAAAACAACATAATACTCTCTCTCATAACAGGATTTCCCTTTACCATTTCCATTTCCTTTTTCCTGCTGCTTTTCCTTTTCCTATTAGTTCATCGTTAGCTTGGTCATTGAACCTTTCTGTGACACTCTGGACCTTCAGTGGTTAAACCAGTCAAAACTAATTGGTCATGGGGTGCAACAAGCTCTCTGATTGGTTGCATATATACAACTGAAGTATTCCTTAGTAAAGAAACAGAACAACAAAAACAAAACAGTGGCCGAGTTGTAGCTAAAAGTTACATCATACAGTATGTCCTTCATTAATAATGTACCCACTGCATAACTGTTGGGAGTCAGTACCAGACATTGTCACAGGTTCATTATTGGTCACTTATACAAAGGTTTTCTAAGCATGAAAATAGCGGGAACCAAAATATAATCACCATAATGTTTTTTAAAGGTAAGAATTCAGCTATTTGGTCCAGTGGTCCAGGAAAATCTTAAAAGTTGAAGGAGATTATTTTTTCCAGAATGGAAGTATACACAGAGTGATAAGATGAAATGTAATTAGTGGAACTGAGGCTGCCATCTTTCCTCCTCTGTGCAGAATCGAACCAACAAAGAGAGGTATCTCTTAAAAACCTATTACCAACACATTGATGAGTCTCATTGTGTAACTGGGTGATGTGTTCCTTCATCACCATGAACACACACTGTAGTTTCATTTTCCCACACACACCTGCTACCAGAATACTCACTAGATGTGGATTAATCTGCCCGTGAAAATAGCCCCAACAAATTGCACCATTTCCTTCTGTTTGAGGAAAGTCTGTTAAACTGCAGTGGTCAGCTGTTTTGGGATATTACTGAGATTTTTTATTTTATTTTACAGGGAGACTATATTACTGTGAGCCGTTTTACAAACCAGTGGGTTTGCAGCTGAGAGCCACAGACAGGAAGTTAGACAGGACTGAAAAGTGGTCTAATACACTGACCCTTTGAAGAGTGAATGATAATAACATCGTACTCGGTCGTACAGTACTGTATGAATATGAGCCAAACACTTGAGACTGTGTGTGGTCCATCAACACGAGTGCAGAGAGAGCTTTGATGAAAAGATAGAAACAAGTGGGATTACTGGAAATTGGTTTCTCTCGTAGCCTCTCATCATCTTCTTCACGCTATTCAGGCGTGAACAATTAGTTGATACAGTTGCTTAGCAACAGTAATAATATATGTTTCCCACAGGAAATTAGGTCTCTAGTGAACTTAATTCCCATCAATGTGTTAAAGTGATAATAACTTTAAATGAAGTAAGTAAGTTCGGGGTGTTTGATTGACTGACAGGTGTCTCCACCAATCACAGTCTGTTGTGGTGGTTTCTGCTTGCTCGGCTTCAAACGGTCACCCAGTGGTTATGATGATGTTGAAACTAAATCACATTAACATCCCCTCAACTAAAACTAAAGTGCAAAACCTCCAAAGGAAGGCGCCCAGGAGGCATCCTACTCAGATGCCCCAACCACCTCAACTGGCTCCTTTCGACATGAGGGAGCAGCGACTCTAATCCGAGCTCCCTCCCAATGTCAGAGCTCCTCACTCTATCTCTAAGACTGAGCTCAGCCACCCTACAGAGGAAACACATTTCAGCCACTTGTATCTCATTCTTTCAGTCACTACCCAGGGCTCATGACCAGAGGTGAGGGTCGGACTGAAGATCGACTGCTAAAATGAGAGCTTTGCCCCTCTTTCTTCACCATGGGGTACAATGTCTGTAATGCTTATGCTGCATTGATCCGTCAGTCAATCTCCCGCTTCATTAACCCTCACTCGTGAACAAAACCCTAAGATACTTTGGGCAGCAACTCACCCCCAACCTGCAGGGAGCAAGTCCATCGTTTTCTGGCTGAGAGCCACGACCTCAGACTTGGAGGTGCTGACTCTAATCCCAGCCACTTCACACTTGGCTGCAAATCGTCCCAGTGAGCACTGAAGGTCTCGTTCTAATGAAGCCATCAAAACCACATCATCTGTGAAAAGCAAAGATGCAAACTGGATGATGTTTTCTATTACTGTAATTGGGGATGTGATGTTAATTAACACATCTGATGTTACAGACCAATCTCCACTTGTAATGAATCCAGCATCATTAAACGGGTTTCTGTTTCTGTTCAGAGTCTCTCAGCTCCTGGATCAGGTTAGAGAAAGATCCTTGAGACCTAAAGCAGCTCTGCTCTCGTCCTTCTGTGACACCCGCTGTCACATAATGAAGTGAAACTAAACTGCAGGTCATGTGTTCAGTCATTCAACAGGACACTGGCTCACAGTGCTGGGGTCTAACAGCTGTCACTTCACAGGAAAACAAAGATACTGGACTAGCACAGTCTGGATCATTATCTTATCTTATCTTTGATCATAGTTTGATGTTTGCATGGAATTCTTATATTGGGTGTCTGAAATCAATTAATGATAATTATTAAAAACTCATTCTTCTGACAGTAGAATGTGTGATACATTCCTCGCACACTCCTGATAAGGTCAAGATTATAATTAGCAATGTTCAGTGACAACACTCAAGATAGCATCAATTGAAATCAATAAAACTGTAGCCGCTCAGTATAATCCTTGTTTTACTGTAGAAGACAAAGTCACAACTGTGAGCGGTGGAATAATAACAGAGTATTGTAACAAACACTGTAACATCGTTGCTTTAGTGCAACATGTTGAAACATTAGTATGAGAACTTTATAGTAACATTTGAATTTGTACTACAGAGAAATAACATTTACTTACAACTGTACAGTGATTATTCAATGTTAGTGAATCATTCACATTTTATATATATATATATATATATATATATGTGTGTGTGTGTGTGTGTATATGTATATATACTGTATATATATATATGTATATATACATACATACAGGCAATTACCTACAGGCAATTTAGTAGCCAATTAACCTAATGGCATATTGTTGGACTGTGATATGCACACACCTATGTGCTATACAAATCTAAAAGTCTTAATGTCAACAAACTTTATTACGTTTTAGAGCTTTGATGCAGCCATTGTCTCGTGGTGTAACCAGGAAGTGAACAGCTCTGGTAACACATCACATATTTCAGTGAGAGATTTTATCATTTCAATATTTGTTTGAAATGCACTGATAGAACATTCAGTAACATTTTTTTGGGGTTTATAACTGAAAATATTTTTACAGTCACTGTTGTGACTGATGGGATTAAACAGTTTATGCTGCCGTGTGTCCTCACTGTGTCCACACAGCTGATATAATGTGTAAATACAGTATTTCATTTATAAACTAAATATAAACTACAATAAAGATTCAGTGTCTGTTTATCTACCTAAATCTTATTTATAATGCAAATTGCATATCTTAGGCACGTGACCTGAGTGTTGCCAGACTCTGCTGTCTGACTGAGAGCCTGTGAAGTGTAGAGATGAGTGAGTGTGACTCCCTCCCCTCCCACAGATTTGTCAAGGTGCCCTTGAGCAAGGCAGTGACTAGAGTCCAGCCGAAGCAGCTCGGAGTGTGTCCCCTGTGGACTGCTCCCTGCACCACAGATGATGAGGCTGCTGAGCAGCTGCTGTGAATGTGAAGCAGTGTGTGTGTGTGTGTGTGTGTTGTGTGTGTGTGTGTTGTGTGTGTGTGTGTGCTGGACCTGGCATCAGTGTGAACAGTAGTAAACAACAACACACACATACAACACACACACACACACACACACACACACACACCTACAACCATCGGTTCAGTCACTGAGGAAGCAGATAGTGAGGGAGCGTCTGTCACCGCAGCCTGTTAGCGGCACTGCAGATGGACTAGAGCCGAGTCAGCTCTCACTCCGCCTCGTCCTCCCCCTCCACACTCACACACACACACACACACACTCACACACACACACACACCATGGACGCAGCTCTCACACCCCTCCGTCGCTACGTTTAACCCGTGTCGGCTGCATTCAGACGCGACCTGACGACACAAAGACCCGGTTTCCTCGTCGCCTCCGCGGACGCGTTCAGAGCGGTTTCCAGCTGCGGAGCGGAGCATGAAGCGGCTGTTTGTCAGAGCGGTGGAGGACAAAGCCATGAGCCCCTGGCTGCTCTTCGCTCTGCTCGGACTGTGGTAAGTGTGAGGAGGGAGGATGTCTCCATGACGGGGAGAGGAGAGGTTGGTCTGGGTAAATGGCTGCTGATGCTGAAGCTCATGTCCTTGTACTGATCAGGAGTCTTGTGTTGTACCTGAGATCACAGTGTGATGGCTGATGGGGCCTCGGAGGAGCAGGTCTGATACCTGCTCCGCCGGGAAATGGTCTTTGAATGAACCGACCGTGAGCTGTTTGTCTGCATGTGTCTGATCCGTGTGAACCCGCTGCTTTACTGGATGTATTTGGCCACAGAAACGAGGAGGCTCGGTTCTACCTGCATCTCCCTCCGTGTCAGCCTGAAGCTCATCTGTGTCAGTACAGCAGCAGGATGTCATGTGGCTGTTGATGGATGGCCCTGGTCCTTAGAGGACTCAGGATTACACCCGCCTCAGTCGCTCAGAGGTGTGAACAGTGTCCTGGGGAGGACACAGGTGAGGACAGGCCTGTGTCCTCCTCACATCTGGACACTGCAGATCTTTATTCAACAGATCATTCTGTACATTTATATTTACAACCTCCACCTTGTAAGATGTGGAGTCTGGATGGAATGCGTGCCTATAAATGTCAAAATAAAATAAAATAAAATTAGTCAATTATGGATTTTTTTTTGCAATCAATGCTTTTACATCAAGTTTTAATTCAATTTAAATCATTGCTGATTTGTCTCTTGCCTTGATATTTACAGTTTTCATTTATTGATCTTGAATTAAAATACACATGTGAAGAAATGTAAAGTCAAACCAATCACAGCTCTGACTGCTGTCTTTTGAGGAGAAGTGAAGCAGGAGAGGTGGAGACATTTCCCATAATACTTCTGAATATCTTCTTATTAATTGTCAGTGACTTTCAAACTCATTGCTCATAGTTTGTAACTCCTTCCTGTTGTACATCTCCAGCCCAAACTGAGATGACATCACAATGACATCACAATGACATCACTGGTGTTATTTTCTCATGCTACGTCCACACTATTACGTTTTAGTTTAAAACTCAGACTCCAGAGTCGCTGCTGGACCTGTTTTAGTTTGAAAACTCTGGGGTTGTGCTATAGTCTGGACGGACAGAAACTGAGACCTTTGGAAGTGATGACATCACACCTACGGGCTCTCCTGATTGGGTCTCATCAGCCTCGACAACCAGTGGTGAAAGCTACATGGATAATGAATGAAAGTGTTACTGACCTTGTTGTCTTTGCTGGCAGCTGTTGTTCAGTTTAACTCTGCATTTTAACGCTACAACTGTCTGTACTGTTCCTCGGTCAGAGTATTTTCTGCAACAAACTAACTGCAGAGTAGACAATCTACTTCCTGTTTACACAGTGTACACGAATGGTCATGTGATATGTGTTTTCAGGTGTGTTAGTCTGGACTCATCTGGGCAGAGTGTGTTTTCATTTTAAAATGAAAAGGTATGAGTGTGGATGTAGCCTCAGACTTGGCTGTTTTCACACACTGAGCGGGGCATGATTAGTAAACTGTATCCGACATGTATTATATGTAGGTATGTAGGTGTTCTGTGTGACAGGTTTATCTCTCCCCCTCCAGGTTCCTCTGACTGTGTGAGCTTCAGTGTGTAGATGTACAGCAGCTCAGACGATGTTTTCGCGTTCGTCTGCTGAAGGGTTAAATTTTCCCAGTTGAACAACTTGTCCGGGAGCCGCTCAGGTGTGTGTTGCAATGACACACAGGTGTGTGTTGAGACAGATTATTAATGAATATGAAATCCAGTGGTGCTCTAGTACCGTTGCTTGTTACAGCAGGTGATTAAAAGTCTGTACCACTGTGGTCTCATTTCTGACGTGCAGAGGAAGGCTGATTTCACTGAGGTGTACAAGTACTCGCTATGAGGGAACTTAGTATATTCACCAAATGTACTGACAGAGTGAGATTTTCACTCGTTAAACTCGTCACGTATGATTTATGGGCAGCTACTGTATACAGAGGTGAATTTGAGGGAAAAAGTGAAGGGTTTTACGCTTCATTGGCTTGTATGATTCATGTGAACAGATGAATTTAAGAAGGGCATGAATGTGTCGTGCAGTTTTAAGTGTTAATTGAAGAACAAATACTGCAGCTTCAGACTATCCTCTGTACTGTACCCGCCTTGATTTCCTTCTCAGTGACTCTTGGAAACTGTGCAGCATGAAAAAAAAAAAAAAAATCCATTTAATTTAAAATGCTGGGTAATTAATCAGTATGAAATAGTGGTTAAATTACATGTTTAAAAAAAGCTGCTCTTCCTTCGCTCTTCAAAACAGCAGCTTGAATAAGTGAGAAGAAGAGGCTGTGAACAGAGTAATGATGGAGTGCTGTCTCCATGAAGGGCAGCGGTCCAGCTCTAATTCAACCAGGCCTCAGTGGTCACAAGTTTCCGGAGGATTCTGCTCCCAGAAATCCTCAGTCCTGAAGCCTCCATCAGCTCAGGGACCGGACCGGTGCAGCGCATCAAGACAAATACATAAAAGTGTGACCTCTCAGTGGCTTCCTGTAGCTGTGTTGTTATAGCTTCATATTCTGGCCATTTAAACACAGCACAGACACAGACTGTATAAACAGAGGTTCACAGTTTTCTTTTAGCTCACTTCCATCAGTAATATGAAAAGATATTTCATGTTAAAGCTGGAATAATCCTGGCGATGCTAGCATGAGTTAGCCAGACTGAAAAAAAAAGACCATACTTCTTCTGCCTCTGCTTCTTTGCCTGCTTCTTCTTTGTTTACTTATTCTTCTTCTGCGTCATCTGCTGCTGCTGCTGCTTCTTCTGCAAGAAAAATAAAAAGCGTTTGTGAAGTGGATGACCTAACCCGGCTTTAATAGACGGATAGAGTTAAACACACATGTTGTACCACTGTACAACTTCCTGTCTGTGAAAGTACACAACAGGTGAAATCTGTTACTTACGAGTTGGGGATTAACCAAATGTCTCAGCTGCTGTAGTCTGTAGCTGTCGAACAGAAAGACACTGCATTTGTCCCAGGATCCATGTGTGTGTGTGTGTGTAAAGAGTCCATGGGCGTACACACTGTAGGTTTGTGTGGAGACATTAGTAAACACTAAAAGCCATGACATGACTTCCAGCTCTCCACTTCCCCCTGACTGTGTCTTCCAGGCAGAAATATTGTGTTTGTCACCTCTCAGATTTCCTCAGACTCGGACTGACCTCCCTCAGCTGAGCCGGAGATGACCTGTGCCCTGACCTGAACCCGGGATCATAGTGTGAGCTTGTTTCTCATCAGATCTCTCTGCCAGGCAGCGCTGGTGTGTGTGTGTGCACTGCAGAAGGACCTGACTGTGTTTCTTTAGAGGTCGCTGAGAGAGAGCGCAGCGTTTTAGAGGTGGTGTTCTAGCTGATGTTGCTCTCTGAAAAGAAACATCATCCATCAGAGGGAGGTAATGCATGTGTTGACGCGTCGGGAGCTCCTCCCAGATTCCTCTCTGGGTGCGTTTGTCACTGCCACAGTTACCTGAGAATTGTTTGATGAACTTCAGCATTTCTTCTCAGAGGAAATGTGCTTGGTGGGTTTGGATGTTCTCTGTGCAGAGAACAGGTCAAGAAACAGTGAGTCCATCTACACTGAGGGAAATCTGAAGCTCAGTTATAACTCTAACAGAACTTACCTGTTCAGGTATCCGTGCGTCTGCAGCATTGTGATTAATGTTATCCATGTCTCAGGATCCGTATTCTCATTGTATGTTCTGGTTCTGTGTCACCATTGACTTCATTGATGTCTGTATTGTCACATGATTTTTGATGGATGTCACTATCAGATTTATCAGATTTCCCTGTCAGTACAAGTCAGTGTTTCCCTGTCTGCCACAGCTCCAGGGTCAGCTGTTATGGTACTGTCCCTGTTTCTCTGTTTCCTTTGAACCATGAAACCATGAAAGTCTTCTCCTTAATGTTTCCTTAAAACGTTCACTGAAGTATTTAACATTTTCTCCTTATCTTAGTTTTATACTTGAAGTCAGTTAAACCGTTGAACAGAAGACCTTAGCAACAAACTAAGTAATAACTAAAGGTACCTTTGACTCTGTCGTAACTGTCCTGATTTAACTGAAGAGTTTATGGAGAAAACTAGAATCACCCCCTGGTGGTCGTCTGCTTCCTCCACTCAGACTAGTTTCAGGTCACATCCCTGTTTATCCAGAGTCTTAGAAAATATGAACCATTACTGTCAAATCTTGTCATAATTGCTGTGTGAAGTCTTGAGTTATGGCTAAAAAGTGTTTTGAGAGGTCACACTGACCTTGATCTTTGACCTTTGACCAACAAAATCTAATCAGTTCATCCTTGAGTCCCGTTGCCGTTGGAAATTTGTGCCAAATTTCAAGGGATTCCTTTGAGGAGTTCTCGAGTCAGTTCTGAGTGTCAAGAGCTGGATCCCTAGACTTTCCACATTTTGGTAATGCTCTCAACTGCTAATGGCAGAAAATCAATGGTCTCCATGGAAACAGTAGAATGTTAACACCGTAAACTGCTAATGCAAATGCCTCAACTTCTTTCCTTGACTATGGAAACCTTTTAAGAGATTCTGTGCAATACTCTTAAGTAACTCCCTCATCTAAGGAGAAAGTGTCATACTTAAGTAGAAAACTTAAGGTGTTTTGTGTAACCGGCCCCTGCTTCTTACACATTTGTCAAACAAAACCTAGCTGAATGTTGTAATGTGCGCAGACGCTCCCTGGCGGTTATCAAGAGAACTTCTTCCTCTTAAATAGTCGTAAAGGGAATGATCGCAAATGATCCACAGAGAACCATATCCTAATGTTTTCCTCTGTGACACCATGGGACCATAAACGAACAAAAGCTGAATATACGTCTAAAGTCATGTAGGGAATGGACTGTATGTAAAAAAACATTTTTTATTCTGTTTTTAAATAATATCAGAAACATAATCATTAACAAAGTGCTGTGCAGCTGTCGGTGCTTCAGACCAGGAGAACGTCGGCCCTGTGACGTGGTGATCAGCTTTGTTGGTTTAATCAACCACTGGAACATCTGACAGTGGAGAGAGGCTCCTGATGCAGAGACGGACTGAACTGATCTGGAATCAGTGACTCATCACTGAACGTCTCCAGGCTCCAGTTGAATCTACACTCAGCATCAAAGTCACTGTGACTTAAAACTGGAGCTCAAGCAGCAACAAGCACAGCTCAGAGCTGAAGGCAGAGCCTCAGAGTTACAGTGAACTCCACTTCTACAGTTTGAACTGTCTGTGAAGAACAGAGTGACTCTAACTAGAAATACAAACTGTGTTTCCACATATGAAGATCAGTCTGGTTCATTCAGCTGCTCATTCAGCTCAGACTGAAAACTGTAACACAGTATAAACTGAATCTGACACAAACAGGATCAAACTAAACTGTTGTGAGATGTAGAGAGGAATGAGAGCCCGCTTCAAATTCCATCTGTAAATGAAGCTTTAAAAACACAATGAAACAAGTTACAGGACAGGCCTAAGTCAGTTTTATTCCTACTGATGATGATGATACTGTGCTTATTTAGATATCTGTTGATATCTGTTTTTGGGAACATGGTGACATTTATCTCTGAGTGATTTTTATACACAAATTGTTTCTTATTCAGATCATGGTAACATGTTCTATTATAGAGAACTGGGAGTCTGTTTGTATTTTTGTATTAAAAGTCTCATATAGTATAAATGTAGATGTCCATGTGTAGTTTGATTATAGATCAGGTCTAGGTTCTATATTAATACTGTGAAAGTATCAAAGCCTCAGTCCACAGAGAAATGCACACAGCCTGTATTCAGAAACTGAGCCTTAAAACCAGCCGTCAGGACTTCTGCAACTTTATGATGTCACAACAAAGCAGTCACTGCCCTGAGCCATGCCCCAAGCCCCGCCCACCTGGACCCACCATCCAACCTTGAAGGATTTGGTTTCTCTGAGTGTTTGAGTGAAAACAATCAGAGAGCCAATCAGAAGAGAGGCTCAGAGCCTTATTGTTTGCTTTATTGTGTCCTCGACTGACATTCAGTGGACATGATTCAGAGCAGTCACTCTGCACTGGGTTACTGTGTCACGTCCTTTGTATCAGAACTTGTCCGGGAAAGGATCATTTAACAGCCCGGGCTGAACGCCAAGTCCCCGCGTCGCTACAGCAACAGATCCATGTTCATTAACAGAACAGCAGCAGTACACCTTGGCACAGAGCGAGAGTTCAGTCGTGTGGAACTGTCTGTAACACACAGCAGGACAGGACGGCAGACAACAGACACACACACACCTTGTCTACATGTAAGAACATATGTGATGTTAAACTGGCTCCTGATTTAGTTTTAGATTTAGTTTTTTGATGAAACTCTATATTAGCTGTAATCGAATTTTAGTCAGATTAGAAGGAGCTAACCGCATGTGTACCAGTGCAGCAGTGAATGATGCTACAGGCTACATGTAAGGTACATGTAGCTGCAACACTTGACAGAGGTTGAGAGGTCTCAACCTGGCAGCTCTGATTGGACCAGAGACTGTCCATCACTCATCAGAGGACATGTTAGACGGTAGCACACCCACTGAAGTTGGAGCAAAACAGACTCGAAGCACAAAGATATTATGGTGCAGTTCTGCAGCTTTGTATGTAACCATCATGGTATAGACAACCTGTCAGGACATCAGTATACGGATGGGCATTCAGAAGCAGTGTAGTGTTTAGCCTTCCTGTGTAATTTCAGTTATACAGCGTGTTGTGTTTGTGACTTTTCAATCACCTTCCCTGCAACGTTCACAACTTTGGAGAGCATGTTTTTACTCTTAACACTGAATTTGCAGAACCAAGCTGTTAAATGATAAAATGCTTTCAACCAGGCTCCTGCGTGTCATTTCAAGTATGTGGTGGCTAATGCTAAAGCTCCTCAGCTTCCTGATCAAGAACAAGACTAGGTCAAAACCTAATTACCAAACACAGTTAAAGACAGACTGAGCTGTGTTTTCAGCTGAATTTACTGTAACATGATTGGAGAGTTAGACAGACTATCTTATTTTTTCAGGCCAATTGCCTTTATTACAGTCATAGTGAGAGAGAGAGAGAGAGAGAGAGAGAGAGAATGACATGCAGCAAATGGCCACAGGCCAGACTTGAACCTGGGCCATCGCTGCACAGACTAATCCAAAATGTCACGTGCTCCACCAGGTGAACCACTGGGGCCCGAGACACTGTCTTCCTTATTTAGTCTCTCACTCAGATCACAGCCTCCGTCTGGATCCACAATAGTTTATCTTTATTTACTTCTGCTCCAGAATGTAACAGACTTTTATTAGAGGCAGGTCTTTATGTCTGACTCCCTCTGTTTGATATGTAGAGTTGGTCATAGTCGTTAGTATGAAGCCTCGTTACCGATGACTTCTCTCTCTCCCTCTCTCTCTCCTGCTCTCTCTGCTTGGTGTGTCTTATGTTTAGTACCTCTGCCTCCTTTAGTAATAATGATACACGTAATGAAAGTAGTTCATTTGCTGTGATGGAGGCGAGGCTCAGTGTTTTGGAAGCACTCCTCCTCTTCCCTGCAGTTACCGAGCAGCAGGGAAACCAAAACGGCTCAGTAGACTGAGGTTCAGCTGACCAGTGGTGGAAATATCATCAGTCAGTCGGTCAGTCAGTCAGGGACATTCCAGATTATACGGCTGACCCTGCTGCTGTGGTCCAGCCAAAAATGTGTGTGCTATTGCTTAGCTCATATAGACCAAGATAAATGGTGGAAATGGATGAAACAAGAGAAATTGAAGTTAAGACCTACAGTCAGGACTGGGTGATATACACTATGAATAATATTGTGATATTTTTAAGATATATCACGATACGCAACAAACATCTGGATATTCTGGAATCTCCTTTAAAGCACTTCATCAATACACAATTTAAACCTTTGGTGCATAAATTGACACCAGTGTGATGATTCTAGTACCGGCTTAAAACAATTATGTGACAATTTGTACTCAGTGTTTGTGATATACTCTACTACATTCAAGACAGTGAAGCTCAAGACTGGTATTGTGTGAATCAAGATATCAGTCCTCTCCTTCAGCCAACACTAAGTAAACCAGCTGTCAGGAGAAGCACTGGAGATGACAGAGACGCAGCTTGTGGACAGGCAACTGCTTGGGGCCCCAGGCTGTTAGAGGGCCCCTCAAAGACCGACAAATTTAGCTCCATAGCAATGTCTCAAAATGAAGTTATTCAGTTATTTATCAGGGTTTTTATTGTTTTTTTTAATATATATTTTGAAAATCACAAGGTTTTCCACGTTCTATATATTTGTATTTTGAAAAGTCTATTAATGTGAACATCTGGAAATAAAAATGTTTCGATTTTGTACATTTTTTGTTGGTGTCCGATTATTTATATAATATATAACGATGACAAGACTAACAGATTGCTCAACTCTGACCACAGAGCTGGATCATACCTGTATCAACACTCTTTTGGCACTCTCACACACACGCACCGAATTATTTGTCTTTGTCTCTGACAGTGTTTTTCCCCTGCTTCACAGTGCAGCATTTGGGCCCAGTAAACAGGAAGAGGAGGACTATGAAGACGTGCCCATCAATAAGACCTGGGTCCTATCACCAAAGGTCTACGAGAGCGACGTGACTCTGATCCTGAACAAACTGCTGCAGGGCTACGACAACAAGCTGAGGCCCGACATCGGAGGCAAGTGGAGCTCATTCTCATTCATTCTCTGAAGCATCACTGTAAATCAGCATTTCAATGCAACATGAATTGAACAAAACAGGAAAAAACAGCACTAGCAATCGATTAGTTTACCGACAATCCTGTGTGTATGCGTGTAGATCTGGGTGATATGACTTCAAATCAATATCACAATTATTTCAAACTTTTACTGTGATTTTAATTAATGAATGATTACATTGAGCAATGCACTCTTCATATTCTTCAGTGTGATTGTGTCCAGATGAATAAACTAATCTTTACCTTTGGTCACTATCCACGTTGCATTCACCACTTTCTGACTGTCTGAACCCAAATGCAGACAACACAAAAAAAGGGGGTTGGTTGGAAAAGAGGTGTTTTAATAACAAAATAGTACAAAACCAATTTACAAAACCAATCCAAAAACCAGGCAGGAACAAAAACCAGAAGCACCAGGACACACTAGGAACAAAACCAGAAAATCCAAAACACTGGGAGCACAGGAGCACGAGATCCCGGGGAAACTTCACAAAGACAAACAGCCGAACTGACAAAGACAACAGGGAGCATAGAGACTAAATACACACAAGGGGAACAGGTAACAAGACACAGGTGTAACAGATTAACAATCACAACGGAGGGAAACTGGACAAAGTAACAACCACAAGACACTGAAGGCAAGTGATTTCAATGTAAAAACAGGACGTGAAAAAAAATCCAAAACCAAAAAGTCCAAAAGAAAGAGTCCCCTCAGGGTGGACCATGACACGATCAGGAGGTGAGGCAGGTGTCATCATTTCTGTCGGCACAGAAAAACAACACAACCTCACGTTTTCAAACTAAAATGGGTCCAGCAACGTTTCCAAAAGACTCAAAAACTGAGAATGAGGACGTTTTTTTTAAGGGGACAGTTCATGAACGCAGCATTAGGGAAAGTATTAACTGAATTATGTGACATGAGAAAGATGAAGTCCTGAGGGGATCTAAATGTGGCTTTGATATTTGGTCAGTTACTGAGCCCAACCTGCATTTAAACACCTGGCCCCATTGTCTTCACCTTTATCTGGAGATCTACATTGTGCAGCAGTTCAATGGGGATTGATGCAGCTGTTTGTCATCATTCACTCTGTGTGTGTCAGTGCAGTGTGTCTTGTGTTGTGTTTCAGTGAGGCCAACAGTGATTGAAACAGCTGTCTACGTGAACAGCATCGGACCAGTGGACCCCATCAACATGGTGAGACTGTGCTTTTAACACCCTTTACTAATGTTACACAACAGCATGTTCAAGTGTTTTTACTAGGGATGTCCTGATCGGTATCAGGGGTGATCAAGGCATTTTGTAACTAATTGGTATCGACTGTTCGGAGCATGAACCTTTACTTTTCACATCAGCTGTCACACAGGTGTTTTAAATGGCTAACACAATTTATGGCAGGACACAGCAAAAATGTCTGCAGTGTGGAAATATTTTAAAATGGAAAGTGGCAAGTGGAAGGTGTAATGCCAGCATTTCTCGAGGCGGTAGTAACAGAGCTGCGTTCGATACTACCAATTTGATACGGCACCTCAAAAAATAAACCCAGCAGAAGCCGATGGTGGTGGGAGATATCACAGGTTTTCGCTGACTTTTGGAGCTTTTGGAGCCACAGTATGCTCCATCCTCTCGACACTACATTTCACATACCGCCGTACCAGAGCTTTACAACAAGGTTTGAGACTACGAGGTCTTTTATCAGACGGCTTTCGGTTTTACCACAGACACTTGTGCCTTGTCATTGCTTAGTCTCACTGTACACTGGATCAGCTCCACTTTTGATTTACAAATAATAAATAAAAAAACAGTAATGAATTAAGGATTCAGGATTGATCGGAACATCCCTAGTTTTTACAGGTTTAGTCGTTGGGATTCATCCTCTGTGGACTGTGAATGTCTGTACAAAATCTAATGGTAATTCATCCAATAGCTGAGTGACAGTTCATTATCTCGAAGGTATTTTTAACGCACAACAAATCTTCAGTCCACACATTAGTTTCTCCAGGAAATGTCACAATGTCTGTTGATATTTTAAGAAGCACCTTCAGACCTACTTTTATTTTGTGGCTATAATTTTTTTTTAACTTGTTTCTTTTTTATCTGATTCACTGAGTGTTAAATTGTGTTTCAACTTGCTTCTATTTTTATCTTGTTTCACTTCCACAACATCTACTGTCTATTTGCATTTAAAGTGCTACATAAATGAAAGAAACTTGAAAAACTTGTGGCACTGTTTTTTAAACCACTGCAGAATGCAAGATCACATTAAAAAAATAAAATGGGCACCAGTCACACCTCGAACTGTGAAATAAACGTAGAAAACATAATAGAAATGTGAAAGTTCTGTTTGTCTCAATGGGCGTTTGAGTTACATTATTCATGTACATGATGATTTATCCACTAAGTCTGTTTCCATTGCACCTCAGCCAAGTGTAAAAGCTTTTCTGCTCTTTGAGATTTTTCATAAATTTCCATTTATGCTACTTGGTTTTTTTTTGTTTTTTTTTACACAAATTGAAAATGTGCTTTAAAACAGTTGAATGGAAACCCACCTTGATTTGAGATATCTACGCCTCATACGGATGTGCATTCTTGTGAACATGATCTCATCATCATCTGTCGCAGGAATATACCATCGACATCTTCTTCGCCCAGACGTGGTACGACAGCCGACTGAAATTCAACAGCTCCATGAAGCTGCTCATGCTCAACAGTAACATGGTAGGAAAAATCTGGATTCCCGACACATTCTTCAGGAACTCACGTAAATCTGACGCCCACTGGATCACCACTCCCAACCGCCTCCTGAGGCTGTGGAGCAACGGGAGAGTCATGTACACACTGAGGTAGGACAGTGGTGCAGCCAGTTCGCTGACTTCTCTGATAGTCATTATTAATGTTGAAGTATCAAGTCTTTGTTGTCTGTGCAGCTTTAGTGTGTGCATCTGTGTTTTTGTCACGTAGTGCTCTTGTAGGTGACCCCGGTTAGTCACAGCACAGTATGATGGTCATATTATTTCTGCATTTATGGTATAATTACAGAGAGAACATTAAGTACCTGTACTGTGTTCAGTCACATTTGGGAGGGAAAACAACGATGCTGAGACTTGCTTTTTCTCTGTCATAATTCTGTTTTTGTCAGGTTGACTATTAATGCGGAGTGTTACCTTAAGCTGCATAACTTTCCAATGGATGAGCACTCATGCCCACTGGAGTTTTCAAGCTGTAGGTGGTCAAATATTTTCCCCTTCCATTTTTGAACCCGTCATCTCGACTTCAACTTCCCCAGAGAGAGGGGCTTCTGTGTGGGCTAGCGTAGTGGCTAAGCCCCTGTTTCTAATTTTTTTTGCCAAAAGCTTCATCTGCTTGAGGCTGCCCTCTCTAAGCCTGTACCAATCTATCATCAGCTCCACCAGCGGAGAGAGGAGGTCACCCAGTCCCATTTTCTCTGACAGACTTAATGAATTATGCACCCTCTCCCAGTCTGATTCATGCTGTCTGTGTCATCCTTCATTTGTCTCCTTCATTGTGCTTCAGCTGCTCATGATCTCAATCCTCCACACACTAGTGAAAAATGCAAGGACCATTTCATGGAGTCGAGGAGAAACGTCAGGACCAGTACAGTCGCACTAAATATCATCAAATGAGCCCAAAAACAAAAACTATGACACGACTGAAGAGATCTCACCTGAGATACAGCAGCATTGGTCTTTTGTGGAAATGGTTAAAGAACATAAATGTGGCTCGTGAGCAAACATCCTCTTGCAGTTGTGCATAATGCTCTCTCATTGGCAGTGATGGAAGTAAACCTTCTAAAGGAGGAGGTCAAAGCATGTGACTTCAACACCAGAGATCTGGACCATGTCCTGTCTTCTCCTAGTAGTCAGTATCAGTTCTCAATTGAGAGCACCTATCCCAAACTTTAAGGCTAACCATAACATTTTTCCTTAGCTAAAAGGAGCTATTTGTAAGTTTAGCTGTTGCTGCATAGCTAACGTTAGCATCAGCAGCTGTTTACTTCCCAGTCTAGAGGAAATGTTGTGAGTTCATCATCAAACTTGATTCGTTTACTCACCAACATCTGTCCCCAGAGGTGGAAACAAACACCAATGTTAACTCTTGTTTCAATCACGTCTTTTCTTTTACTTAACCTCCTAGGACCTGGCGTCCACATATGTGGACCTCACATTTTGGGTTCTCTAGACCACAATACTAACTTTTTCTCAACAAGGGCCTGGTGACCACATATGAGGATATTATACTGCCACTCAGTAATAGAAATGTAAAACTAATGTCCTCATATGTGGACATCATTTTTCTCAGGTCCCAATCAGAATAAATAGCAAAGAGAAATTAAAAATGCACGCCATGCAAGAGTTCGGGTCTTAGGAGGTTAAGTTAACATGCTAACCAGCTAGCAGTCTTTCTCCACACTGTAGCCTCCGGTCATAGCTGGAGAAGACGTAGCTGTTCAGATGTATTATAACCTCTTGTATTATAAAGACAACAGTGGATGAAGCTCTTGTCAGGTGACAATCACCACCACCTGCTGCTGACAAGAAACCACGTTCAGCAGCAGAGAAAACTTAGAGATTGCTCCTTTAACCAAGTGGTTTTATTTGCCTAAAGTTCCCATAACCCTAGAGGTGGAACATCAGATTTGCCATGAGAAGCATTATGGTCATTTTTGAATGCAACGGAAATAGCCACATTTTGCAGTTTAGCTGGGAGGACTTGTGAGATAATCCAGTTTATCAGTTACTCTCTTTCAGTTACTTCCACATTGTGTACTGACTGGGAGTAAGCACTAGCTCATATCTGCATAAACTACCTACTACTGACTTATAGGAACACCTGTCAAAACTCACTGTCACCCACCACATTCTGTAGCACACTGACTGTTGTTTATAATTGAAGACATGTTGCTCATTTGAAGACATTTCATGAGACTGAGGTCAGCTCCATCTTGAATGCTTCCCTTTTGCTTTGCCATGGTACGATGTTCCCCTGTGATGTGCATTACACCGTGTGACAGACATTAGCTTCCTGTTGGATATTATAGGCATCAGTAAGACTGAGAGTTAATCTACTGTGTCTGTATGATGGGGGGGCGGGGTTTCTGTAGACGGTTATCCCAAGAATGAGATAATGTACCGGTGGCAGAGACGGGCAGTAGAGGTGGCAGACCAGCGGTACTGGAGACTCTACCAGTTCGCCTTTGTAGGATTGAGGAACACCTCTGATGTGGCTCACACCCAGTCAGGTGAGACATCAGGCACTGCTGTTACACAAATATAGGTTTTTGGATTAATTTCAGCAGTACAGTTCAACAACAACAGAACAGAGGGGGTCAAAGGTGTTGGTACCCATCCATTTCATTTCAAAATACCTTCAGCATGCTTCTGAAGAACACAGCTTTGTTTCAATCAAGTGTAAAGGTACCAACAATTTTGACCTTTATTGTAGGTCTTTTGTTCTTGTCCTTCTTGTGTTACCATGGTGCTAACCAGTAATATGTATGTGTGCAGTCCTCTCACCTGCACAGTGTTTTTGGATAGTCCACATGTAAGTAGGTAATTCATATTGAAATGACAGGTATACATTAATTCTACGAGAATGCATATAAAACTGTTAAACTGCAGTGGGTTACATGCAGGAAATTCTCACTTTGAGGCGTGTCAAGTTCTTATATCTGTATCTTATTGTTCACCTTTCAGGTGAATATGTGATCATGACGATCTTCTTTGACCTGAGTCGAAGAATGGGCTACTTCACCATTCAGACCTACATCCCCTGCAGCATGATCGTGGTCTTGTCTTGGGTCTCCTTCTGGATCAATAAGGACGCCGTCCCAGCACGCACCTCTCTAGGTTTGATGTGTTGTCATGTTATACACAGCTGAACTAAGTCACTCTGTGAATCACTGTACCGGCCACTTCAACCCAACTTCAACAGAAACAAAGGCTTTAAAGGTCCTGAGAACTTCTTTTATCAGCCTCTTACTATGAGTGATGGGATCCGTTATGAACTGTTACACACCGTTATCTTTAAGCTCCTCCCTGTTGATGGTTTAAAGTGGGCGGGGCACTGTTATAAAAAAAAAATGGCACACACATCCTTGCACCAATCAGGATTTAGCAATGTTTGAGTCGTAATGACGACAGTTAAACAGAAAAGACACTTTGTACAAAACTGATGTTTCAGTACAACATCCACCTGTAGTGACTCCAGCTTCATGAAACTGTTTATGGTTCTGTATCGAATTTCAATACTTTTACAGCTTAAAACTAAAACTAATGTAAAACAAACATTTGTATAGTAACATGTAATGTAAATTTTTATGCCACTGCGACAGCCAGAGTGGGAGGCATATTGTCTTCGAATTGTACATCTGTCTGTCCCTCCGTACCAGCCGTCTCATTCTCATGGACAGTATCTCAGTAACTCAGTTGAAGGTACTTCTTCAAATTTGGCACAGACATTCACTAGGACTCAAGGATGAACTTATTGAGTTTATGTGGTCAAAGGTCAAAGGGCAAGATCATGGGGACCTCACACTTTTTAGCCATGACGCAAGACTTCACAGCAAATATGACAAAATTTGACACTAATGGTTCATATTTTCTATGACTCTGGATAAACAGGGATGTAACCTGAAACTTTTTGAATGATATCCAGCCCTAGTCGCAGAACTTGGTTCAGGTTGGAGAAAGATCCTGGTCTGGTTTAATACAGAAAAAGTTCAGTGACTTCATCAGACACTACCTGTTTATTTACATTGAACCTAAACTACCATCTTTCACTGAACTTAACCAGAGAGCTGCTGTTGTCTAAACCTCATCACAGACTGGACTCTAGATGTGAACCATTCATTCTAAAAATATGTTTCCTCTAAACATGATCCAGTCAGCGATCACATCACCTACACAACAGTTCGGTTGTATAGAAACATCAGGATTTGTCCAGCAGACGTGTAGTTTTATCTCAAACTTCAGTTCCTCTTCTGCCAGTTCTCAATGACATTTCAGACAGTGGGAAATTCAAGCTGAGGTGCTTTGATATCTTTTTATAGCCTCTCCTGTTTTTTTAGACATCAGTTTTACTTCATGTTCAGATCCTCAGTCAGTTGCTCAGACTGGAGAGGAGAGCGTGGTTGTTGAGTGTTACAGCAAAGAGACTTCATCATCACTGGAGCTGTCACCAGCTGACAGATCCTAATGACAGCTCTTGACCTCCTTACAGTCCTAATGAGTCAATTTAGTTCTAACGAGTTAATGAAGTTGTGAGTGATTTAGAAGTTGAAGGGGGTGACATACAACTGTAAGTTCGTCTCTGTGACAATCCATACAGGTATCACCACTGTACTCACCATGACGACTCTTAGCACCATCTCCAGGAAGTCCCTCCCCAAGGTTTCCTATGTCACCGCCATGGACCTGTTCGTCTCTGTTTGCTTCATCTTCACCTTCGCCGCCCTCATGGAGTACGGCACTCTGCACTACTTCACCAGCAACAGACAGAACAAGAAAGCTAAAGCCAACAATAACACACAGGTACCAGACAGTCGATACCAGCCGACAATGACTTGGCTGCTGCTGTTTTCACCGTGTGTGTGTGTTTGTTCTTGTTTTACTATATTTGAGGGGTCCGCAGACTGGGAGCCCACTACGCTTGTGGGGTCTGCGGAGCTTTGTGGGGACCAAAATGCTAGATCCCACAAGTTAAATTTTAATGGGCTGTTTGTGGGTTTAAGGGGTTTAAGGGAAAGAGTTAGAATTAGGTTAAGGTTAAGTCAAGGTTTGTCATCGCAATAGCATCACAAGTATGGAGATGGGTGTGGTCTGACTCATGACTACTGAGTACTGTGTTTTTCTCCTCCACAGCAGAAAGCGTCCAGCATGGTGAACATTCGACCTGGAACGTCCCTTCTGCAGATGAACAACATCGTGCCGTATCACGAGGAGGACGACTACGCCTACGAGTGTCTGGATGGAAAAGACTGCGCCAGCTTCTTCTGCTGCTTCGACGACTGCCGCTCGGGGGCGTGGCGCGAGAACAGGATGCACGTGCGCGTTTCGAAGATCGATTCGTACGCACGAATATTCTTCCCCACCGCTTTCGGCCTTTTCAATCTGGTTTATTGGATAGGTTATCTGTATCTATAAAACCTGGAGTCCTCACAGAAAGAAGGCTGAAGTTTAGCATCTGCAAACTTTTCACAGGAGCAGAGCTGCTGCAGAAATAATTACTCAGAAAACACGTGGCAAAACGTAAACTCAATTAAAAACCTGAATACAAACGATGAAGAACAGGATTGAGGTTTGTTCCACAGAAACACAGGTCAACAGCTACTGGTTAATGTGCCATTAAGTACAGAATGGGATATTCATTGTCTCCAGTGGGTGATCCCTGATGATTATGGCGACCGTTTAGCACCACATTTACAATTCCTCTTGACATGACAAAACTGAATTTCCATCAAATTTGTAGCGATATTCATGATCACCAGGAGATTCACTCCAAAAATTCCCCCTTGTACACAAGAAATATCAAAATCTAATCGGCAAATTGACAAAAATGTGCCGTGCAATTCATCCTTTTTTTGTTCACAGCAGAAAAAAAACCCTAATTTGCACCAACACCTCTGATTAAATTTCCACTTAAACAAACCCTTTGGCACAGAGCACCGTCAACCCATCCATCCATCTATTCCCCAGAGTGGCAGCAAGTTTAGTGAGGTAGCCCCTGGGACAGGATATGTAATCCCTCCAGCTTGTTGTGGGTCAGCTGGACACCCGAAACACATCCTACTCACAAACACCTCAACCCACCCATGTCAGTGTAAAAGAGCAGAATGAGAGCAGAGGTGCTTTTCTTTGTTAGCAAAATACCACGATTCACAAAGTTCCAACGCTAAGAACTAATTACTTTTAGCAAAGAACAAGAAAGAAAACAATGAAGTATATTTCGGCCTCATTTTCATCCAGAACTTTCTGTCACTTTGGCCAGTTAAAATAAGACATTACATCAGCTGTTGCTAATAAATGTTGATTCCAACGACACCTGAAGTGAACGGGAATATAAACCTCATTCTGATCCAACTTCACTTGATACTGGATTTCTGACTCCACCCACAGCAACTCTGACTAAGAAATGTTTGCACCAGTTAAACTCCAGTCTACACACTGAGGAGATATTGCCATCAAACGTAAAAAAAAGAAGAAAAAAAGAAAAAAATATTAGCCCAAAAGTTTGTTTACTCTTTGCTACCATGCGACTGATGTTGTTGAGAAGCAGGAAAGAGGAGGAACGCTGCACTTTGTAGCTGTAATACGGACAGAGGGTGATTGTTCCCTCAGGTAAAGGTATGTTCCCTGATAGTCTAGTAGATCTGAACACAACCAGGGGGCATATCTTTGTCCACAGGGTTGTATTTTTGTAGGCGACACCTCATAGTGTTGTGATCTGTGGGATCAGACGGCCTCCGCTCAGAGGCTTCCTGCATGGAACGAATTTGTAAAATCAGTCAAACAGTGAATTGTAATGAACAGAGATGGTTGTTTTTCCCAGCAGCCAGATTTTATACTCTGATGTATCATAAGTCACAAACAGTGGTAGAGCTGTCATTGACGAACTGTTCAGTCGGATGCTTCTACGCCGAAAAAACACCTGAGTTCACTCTTTCAAACGTCCAGCTCTAAATTGTGCGTTTCCTCTCTGAAGGTTTGTCCTTTACTACACAGCTCATTAAGTTACTCGAATTTCCTTTTCTACAGTTGTGTTGCGTGTCAGACACTCACTATGTGGACAGGTGAATCTGAAACACAGCAAATGAACACACACTGACACGAACAGCAACATCCTCTTCGAAATGATGTTTACAACATTTTCAATACAGTGTCTGAAAGGCAGCTGTCCGTAGCATAGAGTCAATCCTCTAGGGGTCTGAATACAAATGATAACAAAAGACAGAGTTTGGTGATGTGGTGAAGTAGTGTGGGATCATGGGAGTTGTTGCAGTCAGAGGTTTTTACCAGGAGCAGAATTATCCACAGAGGTCTCCTCCTCTCTGAAACAAACAGACCTGGTGAGTAAATCCAGTAAAAAGTAATAAAATAAAACAGTAAAGCAGTTTTACTTTAAAAATCAGCGTTTCTCCAGTATTGTTTGGTGGACACAGGATACTCTGCTGTCTAACATGTACTCAGCTTTTTTCTCCGATAACTTAAAATCCAGAAAGCCAATGACTAAAATCCTTCATTTGGTTAAAATATATAGATAAAACCACTCAAGATCTAAAATGTGAACTGTAAAAAGTGGCTTAAAACTGAATAAAAATGAATTGAATGAATGATTGAAAGGTGACCAAATGACATGAACCGTGACCATGATTAAAATCACAGATTTCTCTTCTTTGAGAATTGATGGAAACAGTAAATCCAGTAAATAGACAGAGGTTCATACAGTCATCATGTAGTTTGACATTTTCTAGTTTACCCTGAGTTACAGGTTGAAGTGAACCAGTTGAATCTTTTCACTGATTCTAATGAGACTGTCCTCCTGTAAAAAAACAAGCCCACAGGTCGTCTGTGCAGCAGGTTATTATGACCTATAGTTACGTTTTGTTGCTAGGCGACATCTAGTGGTCGTAGTAATTACGACAGGAGCAAAGGGAAAAGTGGGGTGACGTAGTATAAAGAGACAAAGTCCACGTCAGGAGGAGGTTGTGGTGGATGGATGAATATGACAAAGGAGAGCGCTGTTCCATTCCCATGTGAAACGACCAGTTTATGTTGTTTCTATTAACCATGACTGTTCAGCAAAAGCTGTTAATGTTGTTAATATTATATCCATGGCAACAAAGATAGTCTAATGTTGAGGAAGTACTTAAATCCTGATCCTTTCCTAAACCCAATCAAGCCATGACAATTATTGTAGTAACCATGGCAACGAAGGTACCCCACTCTCAGTATAGTCAGCGTGCCTATAATTGTAACCATGACAACCAAGGTCATGGTTGGGGGGTGGGGTGCTCTTTCAGGAGACACTGCTATGGGTCGTATCAGAGGGGAAAAAAACGACCTGTGTGGTTGTTCAGGTTGGAGGAGGAGTTGTTGGTTCTACCGGTTCGAGCTTCATGGTCTAGGACCACACGGGCCACACCTCTGTAGACTGCGTCCTCTGAATTGGGACACAAAAGTTCTTTGCGCTTTAACAAATGTGTAAACCAGAAGATGTTAAACAGTTTTCTTGAGGCTTCACCATAATCACAGAACATTCTACTTACTTTCTTTAGTCTAAAACACTGTTGGTCTAAAACACTTGTCCTGTTTTCAGATCTGCTAGTTAACCAGCAGTGAACTGTGCATCCACACACACCGAATTATTTAAAAAAGAAACAGGTGAAAACTACTTCAGGTACTATCTCATGCTCTAAAATGAAGGACAGGAAATGTGAGGACACAGACACCATGAGACAACAACACACACCAACATCAGCCCATTAAACACAAGAGCTTCTTGAAACCTTACACACACACACCAAAGAAACTGTCAGATACAACTTCAGTATGTGTCCTGTTTAAATGTCAAACAGTCTGAACCCTTAAAGCCGCATTTCTCCGTCACCAAGATGCCATCAATCTGCCAAGTTTATAGAAATTTACAGGAGTTATAGTTATAAATGAACCCACATGTCAGTGATCAGTAATGTCTGATAGGTCTGTAGTTTTCAACCATACAAGTATCTTAACAGGGAATGTATTGAAAGCCACATTAATCTATGCAAACATGAACATTACTGCAGTCACTCTCTGTGATAACCCAGTTTACTTTCTCTGCTCTCAACAAGGGAATTACAGTTTGTTAAATCATTTTAATCTGTTAATGGTGTTGAAGAAACAGTAGATAATCATTATGAAAATGTCCAATATAGCACCAAAACAAACATGACCCCTTACTGAGAAACACTAAGGCTAAAACAGCTGAACATGTCCTGTCTGAACCAAACTGAGTTCATGTTTCTGCTCAGTTTCTAAAACATGACGGACCAGACCAGAAATACTGGTTCACCTTTTACCTGCGGTGATTCTAAAGAGTAAAAGTAGAATTGATGTTGTGTCAATCAGACCTGCTGTAAACCAGTTGTCTTGATGAATTCAACATAAAGTACATTTCCACAGATTCAGCAGAACTCCAGTCTCTGCTGCTCTCAGCTTCTCTCTGATGAAATGATCTGTACAATGTGTTTCTTACACAAAACTGCAAAAAGCTGAGGCAACATTTTCAAGAATATTCCAACAGTCAAAGAAACGGTAACATTACCGCACCAGCTAGCTAATTAACTCGGTAACATTAGCGATATTTGTCTCTTCAAAAACATTAATGTTTTATCCATCTTATAGATAGAACATGACATACAATGACACAAAACATGGCCTTACAGTGAAAGAATAGCAGAATAAAAACAGCAAACGTTAATAGGATTTAAAGGAGAAAGTGAGAGCAGCAGCGTGTGACGTTTGATACAGTGGAAACATACGTTACAGTAGTTATATCGCCCCCCCAGTGTATTTTATTTTTATTAGTGATGCCTTTATTCGTTCGTACCAGTCAAAAACACCAGCCTTTTAAACTGAGACTTTACAGTAGGCCAGTTTGAATATCTAAACTCCTCACACTGTAGAGAACAGTGATCGCCACAGTCATCAGTGCTCCTCCGCCACAGTGTCACTGTCTCTATAGATCACACCGAGGTTTCTCTCCTCACCTCTGTGCTGGTGGAAACCCTCATTAGGTTCTGTTGCTTCCAGTCACATTCGTCTTAAAAAAACAAAAACAAATTCAGATCCAGGAACATGTGCAAATGACAAAGATTCTTCTAATGTAGCATCTATAGCAGGCGAGGTAAAAAACCTGTTGATACTGTACCAAAAGGAAATTCTGTAGATACATGGGTTGCAAGACGTTAGCCTGATTCTCATCACGGCAGTGCTTTTGAATATAATGTTTAATCTGCTGCTCCTCTGTTTACTAAATGCATTTGTTCATATTAGGGAAATGAATCCAAATTACAAAGTGAATATGCTTAATATAGCAGGTTATTTACAGCATAATAAATGCAGGCAGCGTTTGTTTTTCATAGCTTCTTTGCCCAGTTATCAGAGCCGCATTGCTGTGTATATTAATTGCAGAGTATCATTTCAAGGATTGTGCACGTTTCCACAGAGCTGTGTGTTAGGTTAGCACTGATGGCTCCTAGGCAGTAGGTTCTTTAGGGCCCTCAGTTCCCCGGCTTCAAACTCCTCTGTCTTGGCTTCAAAAATGATTGTTTTCATGACTTGTGTTTGAAATAAATGTGAGTTTATATCGCTTTTCAATCTTTGTAACTGAAGTGTAACCGAAAATATTCATTTAAATGTGTTCATGTAACAGTACACTTCAGACTTCATGTTGCATTCCCCTCCTTGTGAGTAGCTTCACACTAGAAATCGAATGCTGTATTCTTTCAGCCTCAACCTCAAGAACACGTTCAACGATCGCGTGGACACGACAGCGAGGTTGTTGTTAACGGTATTGATGATGATGATGATGATGCTATGTATTGCATTCAGCCCAAGCCATATAAACACATCTGTCATCTGTGCGCAATATCATTCTCTGTAAATGTTGCTCATGTTGTATTGTGACTACTAACTCAACACACTGTGAGAAAATAAAGCAGTGCCTGGGAAAAGATGATGTGGTGCCGTTTGATGCTGCTGCTGCAGGAAACAGACAGTGAGAACTGATACGTCAGGAGAAGGTGAAGCAAGACACAACACCACATAGCACAACAGTGTGATAGGACTTAGATCAGAGTTACAGTCATCTTAGTGCACAACTAGTAACTGCCCTCATGAGTGGAGAACCGTCAGAGAAGACCAAACATATCAGCATTTTAATTCTTATGTATAATCTCTTTCATTTTATGATTATTCTCCTTTAACTCTAATTTTAGCCTAATTTTCTAGTAATGGGAGCAGGCCAGGAATTTGATCATTTTAGGGGCAATGCCATTTGGCCTTCAGCGTCACAAAGATCTTTAGGTCACAAAGGCCGCCGAGTGATTTGATGCCTGAGTTTCTGATAAGAAAAAAAAACCCAAAGAAAGTTAAAAAAAATCATGCATCATTCACACACTTTTAATATAGATAAAAAAGAAGTTTTAAGATGCAGTCCATTGTGAATCAATTGAGAAGCGTCATGTATCAATTTACCAGAATCTATAAATGCGTAAAAAATTAATTGAAATTCCCCTCGTTTACTTTCACATTGCCAACAAAAGCCAGTTGTTAACAGGTTCACGGTCCGTCAGAACCAGTTCATAGGATGTGCTGTCCAACCAGGACGTCAAAGTGTTCACAGCTGTTTCAAAAGGCCACACTGTTGGAGAGTGAAAAGCCAGCAGTCACAGAGAGAGGAGACTCCATATTGTTTAACAATAGGGATGATGGTGCATGTTCCACTATCGATGTTCGCAGTAATGCTCTCAGCTGTGCAACAAAGAGTGGTGAGAGAAGTTAAATCTTCTGTCACCTCCACACAGCAGGTCAGTCACAGCAGGAAGTGGGAGTGAAAGTCAGATCACTTGTTTTTGGAAAGTGACTGAAGTAAAAAATAAAATCAAAAAGATATATATTTTCCAGAGAGTTAAAGCTCAAGAGCTAATTTTGTTCTAATGTGCATCCTGGGCTCTAAATGAGGGACAAGCAGTATACGAACTACTCAAATACAGTTTACATCCAAGACCTGCAAAGTTACAGTGCACTGCACCAGTTTGGACTGGACTGTTATTTTCATGTGTAGACTCTGGTGTTTGTGAGTTTCATTTTTAATTAGTTTTTAATGTTTGTGGGGTTTTTTTTAATGCCCATGCTGCAGACTCATATTCCCACCTTGAGGAAAATAAAGTGATACATTTACTTGAGATTAAAAACAAACCAAATTGAACTATTGTTTTAATTTCCTGGATGTCAGCGAACACCTCAGTGTCTGATAACGAGATGATGTTTTGGGTTATTACCACAAACACAGCAGACATGGAGAAGATAATTAGTGGGATCAGTAGTATTTCATTTCCCATAAGCCCCTTTGCTCCCTGTCCTCCGTTATCTTACTAGTGTCATTAGTTTTACTAATAAAGATACAAATATAAACTTTATTATGACACGTGTGTTTTACTGTTTGTGTGTGTGTGTGTGTGTGTGTGTGTGTGTGTGTGTGTGTGGGTGTGTGTGTGTTGTGTTAGTGGAATCACTGACTCAAATTGACCCTTGACACCTAACAAATAATCTTGAATTGCACTAATTTGTGTCTGATGCTTTTGCAGTGAAAAAATTCAATTAGCTGGTGAGAAATTTTTCAAATTAATATCTCAATTAAAAACACAGAATCTATGAATATGTAATTATTTTACGATGAGATACAGATTTCACAATCAGCTTTAAAACATGTCTGGAGAGGAGCTTTAATATTTGGTCTAACATGGTTTTCACACATAAAACATCTCCTCTTACTTCCTGATTGAGATATCTGGGTCAGGCCTTATGCCCCGCCCACCACCTGCTGGCTCCAGGTGGACAGGTGAAAGAGCAGAGAGTATCAAGATGGTTAGAGGAGGAAACATCAGAGAGACTCAGCCACATGTTTGAGCCTCAGTCAGACCCAGACTCAGATGAGGAGTCTGAGACCAGAACCAGAGACTAGCAGACGGATCAGAGCGGTTAGCGTAGTTAGCATCTTTTGTTTGTTTTTTAGCTTGTAACTGGCAGTGGGTGACATAGTGTTAGCAGTTGTGCTAATGCTAACTCTCTTTCTGTACTGACAAGGTTTCAGGTTTATTTAGCCCCACCCCCTGCCCCCACAAGTTGACAGGATTGGTTCCTTAGATTTGTGACGTATTAAACCCTGGATGTCTTTTTATTACTTCACTGCAGTTCCAATTCAGTCATGGTGCTGACTGTCTTTAGACTCAGAGAACCTTCCAGTGGTACAATTTGAACCTACATCATTGTGTACAGCGAAGGTCAAACATCCAAGAGAAACAACAGTGACCAGAGCACATTTCGTCTGCCTGCACACTCTCAGTATTTGAGCCTAGTCTTTGTAAATGAGATCTCTGGCGCTTCTCTGCAGGGAACACTAAAGCCTGTAAACACGTCCTCTGAATATTACCCTGTCTGTTCACAGAGTCAGAGCTCTGAACAAACACTGTGCTGTAAAACTACTTAGAATTTCCTCAGTGTTCAGTTTCTCCTTGATTCATTTTTAATTGGAATTTAATGATGAAACATCGGCTTCTAGGGAAATGAAAAATTTTCTTAATGCAGGCAATTTTCAGCTGCTGGGTACACTGTTACAAAAAGACATCTCCAGAGTGTGAGTTATCCAAAGACGCTTTGAGGTTTCTTTTGTTGTTCAGGTCCCACATCCCTCGAGCTGTGCCTATATCTCTCTTTCTCTTTTCACTGGAAGGTACCAATTACCATGCGAGCTCAATGGGAGAAGGCAGCGTCGCCTGAATGGTGACGCTGACAAGGGGATGAAAATAAAGCCAACTGTCATTTCCTGGTGAGGCGTGATTACGGGGTATGAAGATGCGCAGAGTTGAAAAGCTCCCACCTCCTGGCTGATAGATGAGATTGCAGAGTGAAACCTCTGGATTAGTTACATGAACAGAAACAGAGCTGCTGCAGGACACGGTTTATACTGAGGTTTAACTGAGACAGGGTTTATAATGCTGCCTTTTAGTGGATGATCTGAAGTGATGAATGCCTGTTGTTACATTTATAAAAAGGTGTGGGTGACTGGATACATTATAGCATCAGTTCTGTTGAGTGTGGACTCGGCAGCTGTAGGCTGTGGGTATAAACCAGCCATTGGGCGTCTCTTCCAGGTGGCGTTTCTCCTCCCTTTCCTCCGCCTGTTTCAAAAACCTCTTCACTTCAAGAAACAACAACAACCTCTGAGCCGCAACCTACTCTCTGAGGATTTCGATCCTGTGCACTCAATGTCCGGGGGCTGTACAATGAAGCCAACACTGAGCTACCAAAAACATACAGACATGAAAGGGATATTCCCCTCGTTTCCCTTTCAGAGAGAATATGTACAGTGCTTTTCCAGAAATGATGAACCACACTCTTTTGATCATAACTACAGTTGTTCCCTTACCTATCATGTGAATCAGCCTCATGAGATAACTGGTGTGAGACGAAACATCAGGACGATCATGAGGACTGATCCTCAGGGGATCCAGGTAAAGGCATGTTGTTCTCAGGTTGTCCGACTGTACATCTCATTCTAGTGGATGCGATATCTCAGTAACGCCTTGACTGAAATTCTTCAAATTTGGTACAAACATTCACTAGGACTCAAGGACGAACTGATTAGATTTTGGTGGTCAAAGGTCAAAGGTCAAGGTCACCCCAGAAAAACACTTTTTAGCCGTTACTCAAGACTTCACACAGCAATTATGACAAAGTCTCACTCTAATGGTTGATATTTTCTGTGACTCTGGATAAACAGGGATGTAACCTGAAACTAATCTGAGTGGTGGAGGCAGACAGCCACGAGGAGGTGATTCTAGTTATACCATTAAACTCTGCACAAGCATATTGTTTGTGGGTTGTCCATAGTTATGTCCATCTGACCCATTCTCGCGGATGCGATGTCTCAGTAACGCCTTGACAGAACATCTTCAAATTTGTCAAAAACATTCACTTGGACTAAAAGATGAACTGATTAGATTTTGTGGGTCAAAGGTCAAGCTCGCGCTGACCTCCCAAAATGTGAAAGTGATATCTCAGGAACTCTTACAGGGAATCCCTAAACATTTGGCACAAATATCCACTGGGACTCAAGGATGAACACAAACACTTTTTAACCATTACTCAAGCAATTATGACAAAATTTCACAGCAATGGTTCGTATTTTATATGACCCGGAAACATTCAGCCTCAAACTACAGGCCTCTGAATTTCACTGTGCGACCAGAAATGAAGCAACATAAATATGAATCCACATTTACACACATGCTAGACTGAGCTGTTCTGTGGCGACTGCAGATTGATTAAAACAGAAACGTATCAGTTCTGTCAGACGTGCATGAGAAGGTTCAATAATCACGAGCTTTGCTTAACAGAAGTTATTGACTGATGGAAAAACGTTTCTGCACAGTTAGATCTACACAGCGTCTTCACTTTAATGTCTGAGCTCTCGCTCTGTCGGACCTTCACGGTGAAGAGAACATGACGTACGTTCGCTCTGATGAAGGTCTGAAGTCAGACGAGCACTTGATTAGGTTCATCTTCTACCCACTGAAGAGTTGCAGTACATGTCTGATTAGCTGAGCAGCACATAACCTGATCGAGGAGCGTGTAATGTCTCCTCCCTGATGCTCAGCAGAACGAGGTCTCGTCCTCGTACCGAAGGAAGCAGCGGCGCCTACGAGCTGCACAGCATGACTGACTCATTGCTCTCATGCCTCGATGGTCCGGCCTCTCGTGCCTGGCCCAGGTGCTTTCAGTGCAGGTTATGCATGTGTGGGTGGGTTTTCCTCCTGCTGGGTTATAGGCTTGGACAATATGAATGTGACCCATGAGGGACTGGTCTGTCCATAGTCTCTGTGTCCCAGTTGAGGGGCTGCGTCCTTTGGAGCATGCGATCAACCAAGGCCAAACCGAAGGAGTCCACCTTATTCTCTTTTTTGAAAAGCGATTCATCACTGGCGCGCAAAGAATCTTGGGATATGTTGGGCCGTGAAGGATCTCCCTGTTGTATCCTTCGATGCCGAACAAAAGACTAGGGCTGGAGCGACGCGACGACAACTGACGATTAACGTCACGTGCATCAACGCGTCGCAAGGAGGAAGTAAGATGGCTGCGCCTGGTCAGAGCATGGACTCCACCGAAGAGAAAGCTGAAGCGAAAAAAAACTTCGCCCACAATCATCTAAAGTGTGGGAGTATATTAAGTAGAGACCGAACAACATGGTGCTCTGCAAGCGCTGCAAAAAAGAAATGGCTTATCACAGCAGTACACCGCCGTGCTGAGCACTTGGAGCGGAGCTTTATTTTGGAGAGACTTTATATCGGACTGTAAAACACACATTACCAAGACTGGGCTATTTTTTTTCTATTAGGGAAATAATGACCTGCAGTGCACTGTCATATTTCCCTGTCCCCTAAAGCCTGTGGGAGCATATACGCTTCCAAATTTTACACCCGTTTGCGTAAGAGTCGTGCCTTTCTCACGAAATTTTATATTATTAACTCTCAGAATATTACGACTTTTTTACTTTATTTCGTAGTGTTCCGTCATAAATTGTGACTGGTGTCACAATTGAAATATGATTTATTTTGCAGATTGTTCAGCCAGTGATCCGTATATGACGATTATTTATAATAAAGGTTGAGGGCGGTGCTGAAAGTGTGCGGCAGGTTTGCATTATCAGCATGGCTCTATGAAAAAGTCGGTCCGGTGCAGACTGATAAACTCAACTATCGGAGTGCCTTCATGTGTCCACCTTAACTATCACAACTAAAGGCCTAACCCCCAATGCTTACCCATAACCACCCAGTTCTAACATTAACCTTTAAACTGAGTCTGAACACTTAAACAGGGATTTGAAGCTGTGTCGAACAGTGAGGAGCAGAGTGTGTCCTGCCCTTCACTCCCAGCATACACGACTCAAACTGGTCCTCCAGAAGACACACACGCGCGCGCACACACACACACACACACACACACACACACACACACACACACACACAGAGCCACTGTGTTTTCTTTGAGCGTGAATGGTTGAGTTGACAGCTCACGCTTTAAAGAACAGAAGAAGAGATTCTCACTCACTCACTCACTCACTCACTCACTTACAGGGTGAAATCAATAGAAAAAGTCACAATCAGTGTGAATAATAGATAACAGAGCATTTTCCTCTCCTGTAACTCGTGCTCGTCTCCTGCCTGTAGTCGACAGGTAAGTGGTTTCCTGTCACCGACACTTTGTTTGAGCTTCATGTTTCTCACTAAGTCACGACTCTAACTTCCTATACTGCTGCTGCTGAGCCACTCACTTACCACTGTGACATTACTAATTACCAGTAATCTTAATTATCATTCAAATTACATTGTACCTGTTCATTAGTGATTCAGTAATATTTTTTTTCTGGATCATTTCCTGAGGGTTTCTGTTTTCACATTAAACTGTGGATGGGAGAGATAAGAGCTTCAAATTAGTTTAAGTGTAAAAAGAAAATCATGTGTAAAGGTTTGTGGTCTCTATCATAGCAGCAGCCCTTGGCATAAACACATGACTCATCCTCCTTTAGCCCAACAGTCAAGTGCCCCTGAACGAGCCGATTAAAAACACGCTCACTTTTGTCATAATTACATTTTAAATTAAAAATGAAATTAATTGAAATTGAAATGAATTAAAATGTATTTATGTAAAGTTACTGAAATTCTTGGAATCAGATGTTGTTGATCCCTATGGACAAAATTCAGCAACAATTTGCGATTCATCTACACTGTTGACCGTTAGAGAGTGTTTCTGTGACATACATGAGACTTTCACACATGTCCCGCCTCATGATTCGGTGCTGCATGTCTTTCCTGTGCTGACAGTGTCTCTCCTGCATCTTCTGCTCTCTGCCTGGACATCTTCCCCTCTCACCTTCATGTCTGAGGGAGTATGAGGATTCATTTTCCTAACTGACGGTAAACATATCAAATGTACGGTGGCCCCGAGAGCTCAACGCACTGTAACTGTTTGCTGCTCATTTGTGTTTTTAAGAACTGGTTAATGAAGGAAATTTGAGTTGAGAAAACCCACAGAGTGTACTGAATGGAAACGTATATGTAGTCCAACACATCAACTTATTATGAAGGCAAACAAAATAACCAAAATGAATTCACAAAAGGAGGACTTGACCATCAACTAGGCTGGACCCAAATAGTCCAAAGCAGTCCATAGTCTGTGTCCTGATCTTTAAAGTCCAAAAACAAAAATGAAATTTAAATCCACTCTTCAAAAGAGGCTTTGCAGAAAAAGAAAGAAATATCATCCAACAGGAATCAAACTCACCAGATGCAGCACTGGGGTTTAGTGCTCCGGCCTAAAGTTGATCTCTGGTCCTCAGTCCTCCCCTGCTGAACTCCTTTGTCCTCCATGTGGATGAGGCTTCACCTTCCTCTGTTCTCCTGGCCACACCCCTCCCCACCTGTGACCTGGCTGCCACTTCTGACCTGGAACAGGAAGCTACACTTGGCCTACAAAGTAAAAGCATAAGTGAGAGGGATACTGTAGATTTTTTTTTAAATATCAAACCATCAGATTCTCTATATGACTCTGTCAGTGTGATGTACAGCTGGTCTGCTGCCGTTAGACACAACGACTCTTGTCTCATGTCAGCAGAAACATGAGACACTAATAGAACCTATTAGAACGATGCCACTGGGTAATGACCTGTGTGATTACAAAATAAATGGAGCTTAACAAAAGTCGACTTCTCTCACATTTATCCCTCCCCTCTACTATCCACCGCTCCTTCCTACACTCCACCTTCTCCCCACTTTCAATTTAAATTCACTAGCCGACTCCCTCTCAGAGAGAACCATCCAATCACAGCCGTTTCCCTCCAGCCTCAGTATCAGGACTGTGTGAAAGCTCTCACGACGACGGCTGAGGGGAGTCTGTTGCTACGTGTTGAAGGGCTCATTCAGCTGAAGTAGTCTCCATGGAGATTTGAATGTATGGACCGCTCTCCTGATAGAAACAGATTTGCATTCACATGACCTCGACAAGTGTTCGATACAAAATACAGTGGACTCAGACGACTAACAGACTGTTTCTGTGGGTTATCGTCTCGCCATTATCTCCACAATGCAATATAATACGTCTGTATCTGAGAGTCAGTCGCTGCCGTTCCAAACCGCTGTAGAAAAAAAAATCTGCATTGAATTTTTTAAATGCTTGATACTTGTAGCTCTACGATAATGGAATAGTTACAGCATAAACTACTTTCTGATGATGTGCTGTAGTATTAATGATAGTCGCGGTTTGAATTATTTAACAATTCAAATGCAGAAAATACCATCACTGTTTTATATGTACAGGCAAAACTTAAAGAATTACCAGGGTTATGTATGAATGGAAAAATGTGTGTGTGTGTGTGTGTGTGTGTGTGTGTGTGTGTGTTAGTTTTAGCTCAGCTCAGTCATCACTCTGTGGTTACAGTAGACTGTGTGATTGGAGTAAATATGTCACTGAATCTTGTGCCATCAGCAGAGAGTAAAAAAAAACAGTCGTCAGCCTCGGGACAAAGTGACCCTGCAACACTGCAAAGTGACTGTCCGCTCCACCAGAGTCCACATGGTCACATGGTCACATGGTCACACGGCCACCATCACCATCACTGAGTCAGCTCTACAGGACTGACTGCTGTTTTTATACACGCAGTTCAACAGAAGCACGTCGTCACCCAGAGGGGAGTCTCACTGGTCTTCACTGGGCTGAGATCAGTGGGAGTGTCAGAAACATTAAACTACAATCACCTCCTCCTGGTGGTTTCTCTGCATTCACAAGATTTTGAGATCACCATGACTTTGAACTTTGACCTTTGACCACCAAAATCGAATCAGTTCATCCTTTGCTCCTAGTGAATGATTGTTCCAAATTCCATCAACACTATTTAGTGTTGTTGTGTTATTGTTGTGTTGCTTTTTGTTTGTTGGGAAATAAATGTTGAAGTATAAAGTCGTAGTCTTCATTTGACTTGTTAATTTGTGAGTTATAGACACTGTTGACTGATCAGCAGGAGAAAAGGTTTGATTACTGTTGTTATTCTGACTCTGAAATGATACTGGGAGAAGAACAATTAAAATTATTTGGCATGATAATCATGATTAAAGCAATATTTCCCTACAGGAGGATTGTCAGAAACAGTCACAGACAAAAGCTGTTTACTTCCCGCAAAGTTTGAAAAATAAACCAACTTCACACCGATTTCAAACCAACTTCACACCAGTGATTTGAGGCTGAAGAACAGATTCATGTGAGATCATTTCACAATCGATTACAACTGAAGATGATGATACAACAAGTCAATCAGATGAATAAAATAAAATACTGCTGAAGCTCAAATATTCATCCATGAGTTTCAGTCCCTACAGTTGCTGTGTTTTCTCACACACACACACACACACACACACACACACACACACACACACAAACACACACACAGATAAAGATAGATTCAGAGCATTTCCATGAAGACAGTCAGAATCCGGCAGCTTTAATAAATCATAAAGCTTCTATCCAGCAATCTGAAATTTCCAGCAGAAATCTCTGATCCATGTGCCGCTCAGATGAAAAGTATAGAGAGCTTTTCTTTTAGTCAAAAGCCTCATAAACAATGTATGACACATATATGTCAGTGGAAGTGCTCTGCAGATGCTCGCTCCTATTTTAAAGCATGAAGAAGAAATGTCCCGTCTCCCCCATCTCCTGACAAAAGCTGTGCAGCTCTCAGCCCGTCACATGTTGCGGCTGCTGTTAGTCTGCCACACACAGGACAGTGTGTACAGCACACTGACTCAACACTGACGGGCTCTGTGTGAGTCCAGCACATACAGCACCTGAGCCCCGCTGAAATCCTGCTGTGTGTGGAGCGCTGATGTTACTCGGGATGAGTGTTGTGTTTCTTCCGTGTCTTCATGAACATTTACTGATGAACTAAATGAGTAAGAAAAGATACAGACAGAACTTTACCTGGATTCAGAACGCACTATAAAATAAAATATTCTTTTAAACTGTGGAAGTCATCCCACCTAAAACCACCTCCAACCTCAACAGCCAATCAGGTCGTTTGTTTCAACCCTCTGATACGACCCATAGGAGTTAGAAGTAGAGATGAAATAGCGCCCCTACGGGGCAGGTGTACCAGACCTTGGTTGTCATGGTTACAATAATAAACACGCGGACTGTAGAGACAGCGGCGTACCTACCTTTGTCTCCATGGTTACTGTAATAATGCACATGGCTTGGTTAGATTTGGGAAAATATTGGGATTTGGGTTAAGATTAAGTACTCTCTCAACATTAGACGATCTTTGTCGTCATGGTTACGATAATTACAACGTGGTTAACTTTGTTGAATGGTCATGGATAAATAGAAACTATGGTGGCCCAGAAAGGTCAAAGCACTGCAACTTTAAAAGAAAAACATACAAACAGACAAAACACAAAGAAATTCAGAAAACATCTTCATCGGTTTCACAACAAACAACAGAAAGAAAAACCTGAGTGGTTGTAGGACAGCAACCCATTCATTTCTGAAAGGGGGCATAGACTACTGACAGATGTCTGAGGTCGTATGTCATACAGCAGGCAGACATCAGGCTAAACATCCCACTCTGGAGAACGAGTAAAAGACCTGTGTGTCTGTCTCCGCCACTCTGACTGGTTTCAGGTTACATCCCTGTTCATCCAGAGTCAAGTGAAATATTAAACAGGTCACACTGATCTTGAACTTGGATCTTTGACCACCAAAATCTAATCACTTTGTCCTTGAGTCCAGGTGAACGTTTTTAGCGACTTTGAAGAAGTTCCATCAAGGTGTTACTGAGATATTGTGTCCACGGGAAAGGGACGGACGTACGGATGTACGGACAAGCTGAAAACAATAATCCTCTGGCTCTGACTGTCGCTGGCGTAGAGATATAAAAAGAAGGAGAAGGAGAAGAAGAAGAAGAAGACTGAGTGAGGGAAACACCCCTAAATGCACCCACTGTCTAACTGAATCACATGTTTAACAAACAGACAGACACCTGTGTAGAGGTGCACCTCATGGCTCTGATGACCAGCTCAGGTGAGGAGACCTGACTTGTCCATCAACCCTAAAAACACCACACTTCTTTAGTTGCTGGAATAATAAAGTGAGTCTCACGCCATTGTCTGCAGGGTTTCACATATCACAAATATGGGGAATATTCCCTTTAGGAGACGCGTCGCAGCAGTTTTAGCATGGTGACAGAGGCTGCAGAGATGCTCTCAAACTTCTCTTTGAGCTGGAAGAACAGCTGATGTATAGTTACATTGATCAATTAATAGGTCGTCCTGCAGCTGCACGAATGGCATCAATCCCCGCTCGCCCACTCTCACAGGCAGTTGGTGCATGACTTATTAATGCAACAAGGCATATGGGTTCATTATTAATAGAACACAATGTGCTGCTCTGTCCCATCACTCCTGATGTAATGAAAGCTGAGGTGCTGGGGTTTTGGCATCATAAATAACCTTTGGGAGTGATGTCACAGTGCATCATGGGAGGGGTGGGACCGATGTGTCGCTCTGAATAAAACTCTCCCCGGTACACACCTGACAGTGAACACCTGTAACCACCTGTAACGGCTCTGCTCTGCCTGCCTCCCATTTTGTCCAGTGCAGCCTCTTACAGTGAAAAGATGAAACAAGAAAAGACTGCACTGATCTCTGAGAGGGAAAACATCACAGAGGACGGATCACAGGTCAGAGAGGATACCAGAGGTGGTTAACAACAGGTCAGCAAAACAAAAGAGAGAGTGGAGTAGGAAAACGAGGGAAAGGCGGATGTCAAAAGCAGTGGAACGAGGGTCGTCGGGCACGTGGACAAAAATGGGATCTCCCCAAGCAACAGGGAACACTGGCACATATAGTGTCTGGGTGTAAAGCATCTCTAACTCAGGGGGGGGCACAGACTTGGAGAAGGCCATCACCTTTATCAGTGTCACAGAGGTGAAGACCCCTGTTTGTTTCTCTTGCTATTCTCCTGGGGAGCACTCTGTCCATCAGCACACCAGGCAAAACTAAATGCTTAAAAGAGTTCGAGACGAGAGTCTTTAAAAATCAGCGCCGCCAGCACAACATGATGGTGCAGGACCCTGGCCGGAGTCTCTCCTCCTACTCCTGTCCAGGCGTGGCCGGGGGGTTAGGGACCGGGAGAAGGCCACATTAACAGCAAAATAGTCTGTGAGTCCTGCCTCTCACATGTGCATCAGGGAATTAGGTCCACGGGCTCAGCCAGTGTATCATCCTCCCGAATACAGTAGGCCAATTAAATTATAGTGTGACACACAAACACTGCAAATGTCAAAATAAATAAATCATGCAGCGATAAGCTGAGTGAGTGTGAATCTGAAAACAAAGTCCACGCTCATATCTAAATGAGTGTCGCTCCTCCTCAGCTGCGTCTCCTCCTGTTAACTCATCTGGGTCGGTCTCAGGGAGCTGCCCAGGTGTCGCGGCCTCGGTGGGTCAGGGACTCTGTGTTACGGTCTCTGCTCAGGCCTCAGCTGTGTTTCACTCAGTGAAAGTCAGTGTGTGATGATGTGCTCCCCGTTGGTTTGTCTCCTCGGTACGTGGAGGACTCTGCTTCACCTCAGAGGGAACCGGCGCTGTCGCGAACACAGCACGCCTCAGATCTGAAAATCAATCAGTCCATCAATCAGTTTCATCTGTGTGTGTGTGTGTGTGTGTGGTCAGGCTTTAAACGTATGAATATTCATCATCATCATCATCATCATCATCATCATCATCATCATCATCATTCAGGATCAGTATAACATCACCTGCTGTAGGATATAATATTTTCTCATGACATTTATGTATTTTGATCAACAGATACATTTTGAAGGAAACATAATACTGGTTACATTTTCTAACAATATGAGGAAATGTTTGTTAATTCAATGTTCAAACCAAACTGACGAGTTCATCCCATCTTATAATTCAATAACTGCTCATAGTGATCATAGCATTAGAATTAGGGCCACACTGAGGAAAAGAAAATCTGAATTAAAAAATTTGAAATTATGGGAATTAAGTCATAAAATTTCAAGAAAAAGGTTATAACATTACAACTATACTATAAGGACAAACTCATTAGAATTTGGTGGCTGAAGGTCAAGGTCATGGTGACGTCACAAAATACAGCCTTGTGAACGCGACATCTCCGTAACGCCTTGAGGTAATTTCTTCAAATTTGGTAAAAACATTTACCTGAACTCAAGGACAAACTGCTTAGATTTTGGTCGCTAAAGGTCAAAGGTCAAGGTCATGGTGACCTTACAAAACATGATTTTGGCCTTGTGAACGCAATAGCTCAAGAACTCCTCAAGGGAATCCCTTCACATTTGCCACAAATGTTCACCTGGACTCAAGGATGAACTGATTAGAGGTCAAAGTTCAAGGGTGTGGTGACCTCACAAAACATTTTTTTAGCCATAACTCAAGACTTCACAGTAATTATGACAACATTTCACACAAATGGTTGATATTTTCTGTGACTCTGGATAAACAGGGATGTAACCTGAAAATAGTCTGAGAGGAGGAGAACGTGTCTTCTGTCTTCCTGGTAGGGGGAGGGTCTAACTGAGCATGTGCAGTATGAGTGTCATCGCTCTGGCTTTATTTCTGATTGGAGGAATAAGACTTGTTGCTGTCTCTCTAACGTATGACCGGGTATGAATAAATGTGAGGAGCTGATTTGAAAACTTGGTTTTCTAGATGAGTCCAGACGATGATGTTCAGCATGAAGCTGCACTGTGTGACGATGAAGGCGGCTGAGTGAACGGAGGCACAGCGGGCGATCACAGATCTATGATCAAACACTACAGACTCCAGCTGCATGTTAGCCTGTTGACGGTGATGGGCAGGGACATGTTCAGAGATGCTAATGAGTATGAAACAGTAACAGAATCCCACAGTGTCCGGTGATGTTTGTCTGTGTGTTCTGTCAGATGTGCTGGATTACTTCCTGTCAAGTTCATTCCCCCACGCCTCATCACAGCAGCTCAGTTTCCATGGAAACAGACAAGACAGCCACAGTGACCATGAATAGCATACTAGTGTGCTGAGCGTCAGGTCAGAGCCTGCACACATGCACCATGAGAGGAGCGGTAATGACTCATAGCAGTGGTCCAGATGAATCAGGAGCGAGGTGACGCGAGGTGATATTCTGAGATTAAAGCGTCCCACTCACTACAACACTGGTCTGACTGGTGGAGCAGACCTGAGGAGCCTGGACCAGTCTGCTGCTACAGAGCAGCAAGAAATCTGGCAGTTAAATAACTCATAATAACAGAAAAATACAGTTTCTGTTTGAGAAGGAGAAGTGACTGCGCTCCACAACAGGATGTGATGTCACAGTTCAGAACTGTGTGTGTTCAGAACATCAGTGTTTCTACGGCAACACCATGCTCATCTGCAACAAGAGTTGAACTATGAGGCCATAACACAACAACATGAAACACATGTGAGACAGAGGCGTCATGTGAGCATATCCATCTCCTAATGGTAATAAAAATAATAATAATAATAATAACAACAATGATAGATAGATAGTTAGATAGATAGATAGATAGATAGATAGATAGATAGATAGATAGATAGATAGATAGATAGATAGATAGATAGATAGATAGATAGATAGATAGATAGATAGATAGATAGATAGGCTTTATTATACTATTATTATATATATGATTATTTCCTGGAGGGAAATGAAAATGTCATAGCAGCTGAGTTAAAATACAAGTGCAAGGGTGTTTTGGATAGGTCGTAATAATAATAATAATAATAATATGAAGACAGCTGTTTTGCTGTAAATGTCTTTTAAAGACTTAAGTCCAGAGCCTCACAGGAGCTGCAGACAGAAGGAAACAAGACAACATTACTGCTCTGCTGACTTCCTGTGTGTCAAGGCACAGATTTTAAAATCCTACTTCTGGTCTATGAAGCACTCAATGGTCTCAGGTCCCTAAACACATCTCAGATGATACAGCAGCAGGAGCTGCACACACCAGCAGACTCAGGGACAGTTTCTACCATCAGGCTACTGAACTCTCAGTGCTGTGATTGCACGTTTACAAAACAAACTTTTAATCTAATTTAGTTTTAAATTTGTTATTCTATTATTTCTTATTTTCTATTAACGCTAGTTTTTATTGCTGAGTTGACCGGAGTCTTGTACCGTCAACCTTCAAACCTACATGTGACCGATAAACCTGAACTTGAGATCTACTTGTGCGATATGAAGCATCCAGACCCTCAGGTGATCTGAGACTTTACTCAGTGTTCACACAATCAGAGCCAAACAAGGTGAAGCAGCTTTTAGTTTCTCTGCTCCTCACCTGTGGATCAAGTTTCCTGAACACCTGAGCTCTGCTCTGTGTCAGTTTGGTTATATGATTAAATATATTTTATTGCTTTTTACTTTCAATTTAGACATCATTCATTCATTTATCTATCGTCTAACATTACCCTGGTATAGATCTGGTGCTTGCTTCATGTTACACTTTTATATCCTCTTGGCTTTTATTGAATATAATATATTCTATATATATTCTATATGACTTTTTTACACTTCACTTCTGCTTGACATCTTACCTGACCCTAACCTTTGTACTAGCTTAATATATCTTATTTAAATGTTTTTTAATTTATTCAAATCTGGTTTTTATTGTTTTTTGAATGCAGTTTTTATGTCCTCTTAATGTTTTACTTTTTATGTATTCCCATGCCTCTGTAAACTACGGTGGCCCTGAGAGCTCAACACACTGCAATTTAAGAAAACAAATGCAAAGAGACAAAATACAATCAAATCCAAAACACCTTGTGACAACACATGTGCTACAAATACTCCCAACACAATGGAAGTGTTTCCAGGGGACACTAAAAAGTGATGAACCAGGCTGTTCGATGCTTTTAACTTCAAATGTCACATAAAACTGAACAACTAGCGCGTCCCAGCCACGGTCATCACTGTTTGCATGTGTTCGTCTCAGGTTGCGGTGCATGGAGCTCTCTGGGCCACCGTAGTAGAGCACTTTGAATTGCGTCTGAATGGTGCTGTATAGATAAAGCTGCCTTGTGCTGAGTTCTTCTGGTGAATCTGCATAATAAACCTTCACAGCAGCTGTCATCAGTGTTCTCACGGTGGTGCTGTGGGTCAGACTCATAAACTCACTACAGCTCTGTGAAGTGAAGAGGAGCTGCAGGTTGTCCGTCACTACGACAACACAGTCGACCCCCCCTCACGTTTAGCTCAACAGCTAACAGCAGCACAGGGGAACTCAGAGACTGCATCACACAGCTCTACTTCCATTATCCTCTTGGTCTGTGTTGAAATGACTCAGTGTGCACACATGCACCTCAGTCTGACAGAAGAAAGATTGAAATGGCTTTAATGCAGTGAAGAGACTCTGCTGCTGAGGTGATATGTTAGTATTCATTGGCAGTGACCAGCGTGTTGATGGGAGATGTCGTGCTGTGGCACGAGGGATCGCAGCACATGTAACTGTAAGGCTGGCAGAGGCTTACCCCATCACTAGGGCTGGCAGTTGCCATGGTGACAGCGCCCCCACTCTGCCAAAGGGGACGTCCATCCCTCCCAATCCGACGGGAATCTTAATCATGGCCAATCACTGACTGAGGTGCACGATGGAGGAGGAGGGGGGAGGGTGGATCAGGATCAGGGTCTGGATGACAGACTGGGTCATTTAACTTAGTATGCAGCAAAATCTATTTGTCTTTTTATTTGTGTACTTTATATTGGTAGTAGTGTATTGTGACTTGTAATGTATTTTGTTGTATGTTACCTGCCCAGGGGCTACGGATGAATTAGCATTTTGGATACAATCCGACATGTTTACGTTGTGTATTTTGTACTGATTTTGACTGTTGACTGTTTGTTGTGCATCTGTGTGGCTGCAACATTAGTTCATGTACTGAGGATATTTAGAGGTGACTGAGAGTTGACATTCAGACAGGACTGAGTTGGAGCTGTCTGTCAGTATGAGCGGTGAAGAACATAATAATGTTAACAGCATCTGACGGTAAAGAAAAAAAAAAAAGTCATGGAAATATTCATTTTACTCAAATACATGTATGTATTCCAGTTCCTACCACTCTCCATAGAAAGGGTGTGTCATACATCTTTTCTTCTCTTATAACTCAAGCAAATAATAAGTATTAATAAGCATTGTAATTCTTTGAGATTTTGTTTTGGTAATGTAGTTTGGTAAAATTTGTTTCATTTCATTTTCATGTCAGTTTTTTTTCACTTTCATGTCATGTAGGAAATGTAAGTGTAATGTTTGTGATACACATCAGTCCAGCACGGTCTGTTTCTCCTCTAACACACTGTTAATCTCTGGTTTCACTTTGTTAAAGGTCCTGTTTTGAGCTGACAGGACCTGACAGTGTACGCGGGAAAGTTTCAACACCTCTGGGTTAGACCAGGATTATATGATTAACACGTTAATGAGTTTTCTTCATCTCACATCTGAATGTGGTCCGATCAGTGTGTTTGAAGGTCAGGGATGGTTCATGTGACATCTATTCTATGTCTGGTTATATACACAGATGGCACCAGAGACAATGGTTGGTTGTGATTTGGGTGAACCAACCCATTCTTAGTTCTTTGGTTCTTCATTGTATTTTAAAGCTGCACCATACGTCAGTGTTCATGTCAATGATGGTGTCACTTCAGGTCATTAGCTCTGGATCTTTGTTTGTCTGGGTTCACCTCAGCTCTGGGCTACAAATAGAGATGGGTACCGTAACCCGGTATTAAATGGGACCTGGGGCTAAATCTTTAAAGACCGTAGTATTGATAAGCTCTGACGTTATCGGCTTTACTCTCGCTTCTAGAGAAATTAGATTTCCAATTTGTTGTTGCTACATAAAAGTTCTCTTGCACATTTTCTCACAATTTTTAATGAACTGAAGGAGATTTGAAACGAGTATTTAGTTTAAAATAATGTAGTTAGAGCAGTAAAGTCAGTAAATCAGTCCGTACCGATCTATCAGTGTTGGTGACTCTTACAGTATCTGCTGTCCACAGCTTCCGTATACTAAAGATTCTCCTTCAGTTCATTAAATCCCTGCAGCGTCTGAGGTAGTGAGGCACGAGCTGACCAATAACCTTGGGCGGGTTCAGGTCAACGTATACAAGAAAATATCACAGGTTCGGGTGTGTCAGGTCAAAAAGTGATAAAGCAGCATTAGTTATCAGCTAAGTTATAAATAACTTACAGAAACACTGTGTGCAACAGATAACACTGTGATTAAATTAATGAAAGTCAATGTGATGAAATCGGAAATTCATGGAGGTGTGTGTGTGTGTGTGTGTGTGTGTGTGTGTGTGTGTGTGTGTGGACTGCGATGGAGCGCTCTTGCTGCACCAGTGATCAGAGAGAATATTGACAATATCTTCCAATAAAACTCAACTGGCCGCTGCTCTTCACCTGCACCTCCCACTGCTGCCTCAGATCAATGACTACACCGAGGCAGGACTCCCCGCCCACACTCACTCCACCAGGTTCAGTGAAGTGAACAGTTTCCTGGATATGTACTGAGCCTCATCACAACTCATCATCTTTGGCTTTTTCATGTCAAAAGACTAAACTTCTGTAAGAGCTGCACTAGTACTTACACTTTACACCATTACTGACATCCAAGAGATAAAGGTCTGAACTTGCTGTAGAGATGTGGAGTTGTACTCAGGGTTTGGTCGTGGGTTTTGGCCCATGACATCCCTTTTTGGTGGGGTTACAGGTGTAAAAGAGCACTGACTCTTCAATGACAAAACCTTCAACCATGAATTTGTCAGTCTAAATCAAGGTTGAGTTCAAATGTCAGAGCAGCCACTCCTTGTCCAGCTTCAGCCTCCTGTGGTAGACAGATCAGTTCAGGCAACTGCTCTTTGTGTTAACGCACACCTATCAAACAAATCCTCTTCTGTCTGGGAAGGTTTGTTGGTATCTTCCCATAATCCAGGAATTTCCAGGTGTGGTGTTATCCACGGAAAGCACTATATCTCCAGGGACAAAGTTGCACTTCACTCCTGCAGTGAGAAGTCTTTAATCCACCTTTTCCAGAACAATTCTGACATGTTACTGCACCTGACTCTTGGTGGCAAAAATGGTAAGGTCTTCCACAGTAACTGTTGGTTTGGTGTCAGTGCTTCAAGATTGTTCGGATCTGTGGATGCCTGGTAATTGCCCAGCTGTTGATGATGGCTTCAACTTAAAAGAACTGAAGACATCCTTCTTCCAAGTTTTTGCAGATTGAAAGTGGACAGTTTACACACAAGTTATCAAATCAAATGTGCAAAGCATTCTGACTCAAACAGACGAGACCTCTCGTTTAGCTATTAGTCAACACCTATTCAGCAAAGATGCAAAGCACCATAACAGACAGTTACCCAACAGGCCCTGCTGGACCCTTTCACTGGAAGACTCTTTATGCAAACATTTCCCAAAAACTGTGTACAACATCAATAACTTCAACAGCTTCAGTCATCGCAACCCAGCCAAGGACTATATCCTCGCCAAGTCTTCACGGTTGTATAAATGTCAGACTGATAACACTCTTTACTTGAACAACAGATCAGGCAATGAACTCCACACAACACCAAAGCACATCCATTCCATCATATATTTCCCTCACACCAGGCAGATGAAAATGACACCATACCTCTTCACTAAGCTTCTTCTGGTCTTCACTTAAACCAGTCCAAATGGAAGTTCATCTGGAGTAACTCTTTCAGAAGGTAAGTCTGCGGTCTGCTGGGACATTCAGACTTCAATGTCACTCTTGGATAGAACCCTCCTTATGACTGCACTACAACCAATCATCCAGTTCCTCACCCACAGTTTGGACCACATGTAGTTACGGTCACCATGTCCCACTTCTTGATGGATATGCCTTAGAGGACGGTCCGAGATATAGAAATCCTTAGCCAGTATTGTGGGATGTTTGGCTTGTGCAAGCGTAGATGATCTGCTCAGCCAACCATCGACTCTCAATACACTCTCAAGGGATCTGATAGTAAAGATAAATTGTATTTTCTTTGAAAACAAACACCTAGAGATAACATTAAAAGTCCTGTAGCCTATGGCTTCAGATGGACTGGAGAAACTAACAAAGGGTGTGGTCAAAAAACTATGTAACACTCTTTCTTGGCCTACCTGAGCTCTGCCTACCTTCAAGATAAGGAGTGGTAGAGGGGAAACATGGGAACAAAGGGCGTGGACAAAGTGCAAAACTCAATTATGATAACAAATTAAATATCTTATGGTAACATAACATCTGCACAATACCTTGACATGGAAAATTTGGCTCCTACAACACCCATGTTCCATTCTTGAGAAATGCATCCACTTTCAAACCTCTAGAGGCCACATCAGCTGGGTTGCTCCCAATGTCTACATACCTCCATTGAGAGGATTGTGAAGCTTTGAGAATTTTCAAGACTTAGTTGGCAAAGAAGACTTTGAACCTGGAAGTCTCATTATTGATATATTTAAGCATAGATCCACTGTCTGTTCAACTGTTTCCTCCACAACTGACTTGACTCATTGTGGCAGCAATGACCTTACAGGGGATGGTAACAGACAGTTATTTGTTTTATTGTGCTGACGATATATCGCTGGTCAATCCTACAAATGCTACAAAATGTGTTCATGCTGCAATGGTGGTATTTCCTTTTTCTGACAAGGCTAACAGCCCTGTTCTCTCTCTCTCTCTCTCTCTCTCTCTCTCTCTCTCTCAGCCTACATTTCTTTATAATTGGGCAAAGTCACACTTCAACAAGGCACTTCCTGTTTGCAGTGCAGCCACTGATGTACAGACAACTATCACCTTGAATGGTGTTGATGAAGAAAATGTCTGAACATGATGATTATGAGGCATCTTAGGTTAATTAGTAAGGAGTGGCTTTTTACATGATTTCTTGAGTTATGTACATTAATATGAGATGGATCCTTGATGAAGTCAGCGTACCCTGATTCCTAAGGTGTGGAGGGCATATAAACTGAGTAAGTCAAATTATGTGTACATGTTTGATATGAATGATGAATGAAGTGTTATTAATCTGTATTCCAATCAGTCTGCTCATCATTTAAATCAGGCCCCTACTGGTTAATGAAAGTGATGGCAGGGTGTGATAGCCATGCTCCATCTCATTACAAATCCCTGTTTATCCCCCAGGATATTTATCTACTTGAAATATCACATTAGTGACAGATATTTATCTATAGATTGATCTTCTGGGCTTGTTGAGAGTGATATGGCGCAATTACTACCACTGCCTGTTATATTTAAAGTTATATGCTAAAGTATGGTATCTGAAATATACAAATAGAAAATGTTTGCTTAGTATCTAGCAGCTAATTAGGAGGTCCCAGGTCCAAGGCTCAACTGAAAACTAAAGATTTCGCAATAAAAACGGAATGTAATTTAAAGTAAATAGTAATGTAAAGAATATTGGTTTTGTTGTTAATGTGTGACAATGGGGGCAAAAGCAGGTAAATAAAAATGGTTTGAATTATTTCAATGTATTTTAATGTTTCCTCAATAATGTTTTCAGGGTAACACATCCACAGGAACATTGTCAAAACTCACACACTCAGTCATGAGCAGTGAGACAATGGAGGACGTTGTTGAGATACATTTTGACATCAATATGGTTTATCTTTTTCATTTTAATAGTATTTTGTGTGTCTGTATTGGTTTAGTTAGTCTTTTACCTTTTTGATATTAGCTTCTGTAATTGTCACCCCCTTTGTTTTCTCCCAGGAATTCAGGAAATCAAGTACACATTTGAGGTACTTGTACTTCAGTATTTCCATTCAATGCTATTTTACACTTCCACCCCTACATTTCAGAGGGAAATATTGTACGTTCTACTACACTACATTTAATTGACAGCTTTACTGTACAGATTGTAACAGTGGAACACACTGATGATCCTCTGTGGAAACAAAACACCACTTACTGAGAGTGTGGCCACATGGTAGACCTGCCTGCACCCCTACTAACCACTAACTTCACTGGGTAAGACCTGATTAATGCCTAGGAAAGTCTGCTAAGAAGCACTGCTAATTAAGTGGCTATTTGTAAGGCTAGTGGGACTAGATAAACAATGATGAATCTGCCTGTAGAACCAGTGAGGTAAGCCTCTGTAGCTTAGCGTCAGCTGCACTGTAGATGTAGACTTGTGTCACCTGTCAGAGGACTCAGATTTGTGACAGATACCTACTAATAACAGGTAAATCATTATTCAACATGAGTGTTGGGCCTCCATAAGAACACTAACCAATCGTTTAACACATTTCTTGGCGGTCTGAAAGTTATAGATATGTTACTTAAAGTAGAAGACACCAAAGGCTCAGTGATTTTCTAGACAAACATTTTAAATATGCACGTTAGTTAGCACATTGGCCTTTGCTAACAGTAATGTGGTAAAAATGGTCTAATATTAATCCTCTTTAAGTATTAGTTGGCCTTAATAGTACCACTACACTGATTTTTAAAACTAATACCCTGAAATAACCTGACTATTGTGAGCAGATCAGTCTATTGTTAACATATTATACCATATTTATTTTGTAGACTAACTCATTATTAGCCTCCTGTTATTGCCCCAATTTTACACTAAAATATTACCATAGTACTTATTGTCATTACCAAGACATTTCTCTGTTATTATTATTACTGTAGTTTCAGTGTACCGATTAATTATTGTTATTCCCAAATTATACTTCCCTATTGTACAGTGCTACCGTTTATTGCTTTATTTCCATTTAAATATGGCAACACACTTAAAAGATGTTATTTTGAATGTGTGTATTAATTCTTTTCATGATCTTCATAAAGTCTTTATATAGACATGTAATAATCAGGGTCCTATGTTCAGTTTAATGAGGCATGGGGAGGATGGGGGTGAGGTGAGCCCAGTGTGTGTCATCTACTCACCTGCTCTCTGCTGCTGGATTACAAAGCCTTTAAATAGAACATGAACCCATGTGATGTCATCAGAGCTGCAGGTGAGCTGTTTCCTGCTGCGCGGGACACTGCGCAGGCTCACACCATCAGTAACTGTAACCTGTTGTGAACATGTTGTGTTATTAGAGGCAAATTATCTGTGACGGGCTGATTGTCCTCAATGCTGATGAGCCGGAGATGTCCAGACACGTACTGGCTGATAGATTCATTCTATTACTCCACCTTGGATGCTATGTGATCTGCCTCTGTCAAATCCTTGGGAAAGAATGAAACCAGAGCTGGCTGAGATGTTAATGATGGCTGAAACTGAGGGTTGGATAATCACCAGGGCCCATGACTGTTTCCTGAATTAATTCATCCACGCGTCGCTTCATTTTTTACAGGATCCCCAAAGTCCAGAATCAACCAGGAAGACCAGTGATAAATGAGCAAACAACAGAAACTCAAGCTCAAAGCCTTTGTGACTGTGCTGCCTTCACACAGGATGGTATTCACTTTCAGAAGAAATAATACTGACACAAAAACAGTCCTCAGAAGGAGCCAATGGGCTTGGAGCTGAGTCAGAAAGTGCTGAGAGACAAAGTAGAAAAGAAAAGCTGCAATTCCACAAATATGCTGCAGGCTCAACTGGAACATGCTGAGTCCCTGAAATAGGTTTAAAGACAAAATACACTTTTTTTTTTTTAACCCAGTAAATTACTTCATTATAAAGGAAATCAGTGTTCTTCTTTCTTCATAAACACTTCACGCTCCTAACACTCAGCTATGTGCATTGAAGCCCTGGAGACAAGACTGAGAAAAAAAGACCCTTGTTTTTCGTTTTGTTTTTTTCTTTGACAAAATCCTCCAACAGCTCCTACATATGATATCACTGACAAGTTCTATCTTTAAGTTAGGCCATTGGTCAAACTGCATTTCCCTTCAGATCACAACCAACAGTAACTGAATTCAGCTCACATTATTACACATTGATATTAGAGAGCAGCTGTCAGATCGTTCCATCAGAGAGGAAAATAAAACACAGAGGAGGGTGTGCTGCTGTCATCCTGCTGCCTGTTTAATCAGGCCTCACTGCATCATAATAAAGTAATTACTCAGTATTTATGTATGTCATATTTAATCAGCAGCTTGAATTTCAGAGGTGCAGAAATGCAAATACAACACTGTTGACTGTGTCAGACTGCTACTGTGAGCCACACTGAACTCATGAACCTGATTAAATCAGGCAGTTTACTCTGTGCTGTTTGAATACTGGAAACCGTGTCTACTGAAAATACTGTGAGAGAGCAGCGCCGGCCCGAGCCACGCTCCAGAGGCTGCCGGGGATGTGGACAGTCTGGTCAGCCACTGCTCTAGCATCCCTGTGAATCAGGGATACAACAGGGGGGACAATGTGGACCCCTGGTAGTGTGTTTGGACCACTGCCAGGCATGGAAATAGCACGGCACACTAACCAAGAAGAGGCTGCACATCCAGCAGGGGATTTGGACAGTCAGCTGGAACCAGAGTGAGAATTATACAATGAAAATCTGGGGGGTCGACTTTTTCTCCAAGGCGAAAGGAAACCCAGTGAACTGAAGTGCTACAGTCCTTACAGGATCTTATTAACCTAAAGTTGTCAAATAAATTTAGTGGAGTAGAAAAGTACAATATTTCCCTCTGAAATGTTGGAGTGGAAGTAAAATGGAGATACTCAAGTTAAGTACAATTATCTCCAAATTGTACTTAAGTACAGGACTTAGAGTGAATGTACTTCATTACTTTCCACCACTGCTAATACAATTACTGAACCTTCAAGAGAAAATGGATTTTAAAATTGTTCAGTGACCCAACAAGTAAAACTCCTGAATTCCTGAGTGACAAAGAGAGTGTCTATTATAGAAGCTAATATTAAAAAGGTGAAAGACTAACTAAACCACCACAGACACACAAAGACTATTAAGATGAAATAATAAACTATATTGATCTGAAAGCTAATCCTCCGTTGTCTCACTGTTCATGACTGAGCACCGGTGTTTGCTAACATTAGACCATATATGAGATTTTATATTGGACACTGGAATTAACAGGGCGCGCTACCAGCTAGCTAACATTAGTTAGCTGAACTATAACTTCAGGCTAAACGCAACACAATAAAACTAATGACTCCACATTAATGGGTCATGGCAGAGCAATTAATAAGAGGACCTCATAAAGAAACTGGTGAGAATATAGGGCAAAAATAAATAAACAAACCTTTATAAAACATGTTACAGCAGTACCTTTGATTTAAATTATATTTTTACTACGACATCCTGTGAGCAAAACCCTGTTATGAATTCATACGTTCTACAAATACCAAAAGGACGATGTCGAAACTCCTCCACAAGACAACATGCTGATCTATACTATGTCTGGACTTATATTTCCCTTTGCTGCTGTGACACTTTGTCTTATCTGACAGTGGAGCTCTTCTAAAAGTTTATGAATATCATGTGTTTGTAGCAAAAAAAAAACAACAAAAAAAAACAAGATTCACTGTCTCATACAACCAATGTGGTTCTGTAGTAAAACAATTGGCCATTTATTTCTATCACAGTGATAGAATGATTTTTCAAATCTTAGGTATGACTGCCCCACTGTGGAAGGGAATGGAACTGCATCTACACGTGGATAAAAATGGGTTTCTGACACAGATAACATCAGGACTGAAACTGTGTTTATTTCATAAAAGATGAGCCAAGAAATAAAGGATTTGTAGCAAAGTTTTTATTGTCAATAGAAAATAAAGAGTTAAAAACTACAGTTTATTTGCAAAAACACTGAGTAGAAGTCAGAACCATGACCATCTGATAATCAGGAGGAGTGACTGAAGAAACAAAGAAAACCAAGGAAGGAATGTTTTACCCAAACAAAAGATGGAAGTCAATCACATTATTACTCTGTAAATATTTCACAGCCTGCACAAGGAACCTGCACGAGTGAAGTGGTGAGGAGATGCACCATGAATCAGGTGCTTTTGCATTTCAAAGAAACTTTGGGGTAAATAACATCAAGGTCTGTTTCATCATGATCTTTCACCATGAACAGGAGCTGAACACCCGACATGCAGAAAAAGCAGCAGTTATCATTGAATCCCACTGTAGAGCTGATGCTTGCAAACAAATCACTAATCTAAACTTAATGTTCAATAACTTCCTTTTTCAGAGCTTTCAATCACATCTCACTGTCTTCAAGAGAATGGATTACAACATATCAAGCTCTACGCAAAAACCACTCACAGCATCAACTTGGAAAAGGTCAAAAGTCATGCACCAGAGGAAGATCTAGAGGGATAATCACATCTGAGACCAGAGACCATCTTCAAGCAGAAACAGAGGTTACTGTCTCCAACATAGTCAAATTCTACACTGTTTGAAACTTCAAGTAAAACTCAGTGGTGGTTCAACATGTGATTTAACATGTGACTGTCAATGGAGGAGTTGCCCACAGTTCACACTCCCTCTAGGAGTATGATAAACACAAAAAAATCATACGAAAGAAAGTCTGACCAGGGACAGAGGTCACCTGTGATGACGTTCATCTGAGCTCCATAGTTTCTCTGGACAGTCAGGAACTGGGACTCAATCATTTACGAAAAAAACAAAAACAAAGTTAACATTAAGGAAAGTTAAAGTATATACTGCACTGATTCACTCACAGAGAGCAGAGAGATTCAGAATGAAGGCTGTGTTTAAAATCAAGCCTCAAACTTCTGTCACCAAACAGAGATGAAGAGGACCCACGTCCCTTTAAATCCAAACTGATAAACAACGAAGCTCAGAGGAAGAAGCTCCACTAAAGACCTGATCATTTCCTCTCATTAAGGATCTGTGACTGTCTGAGGTTAATATATAATCCACAGGCAGGAGGAGAGTCACCCAGTCACCGGCTCAGCTGTTCCTCAGGTACAGAACAGCAGCAGAGTAATAATGCCGTCCAGTCCTGATGGATCAAGGAACCTCTGACCATCTGGACATCTTCAGTTCTCTTCCTTGGTGATGTTGTGTCACTGGTCCTTTATGCTCAGCACTGGGTCCACCAGCTTGTTATGAACGTGCATTAAACCTATGATGAAAAATGACAATGTGTCAGGTCCAGACAACACAATGCTTGTTTACAAAACTCAAGTCAAGTCTTGCAGCAGTTTTGGAGCTAAAACAAGCTGTAAAGCTGCTCATATGTGAGAGCAGCAGGCCGTGAAAGCTGAGTGAGTTTCAGCAGTCGCACCTGTCATCCCATAGACCGCCATTATAAATATATGTGCTTTAAAAATGAACATAAAATGTATAATTTGCCATGAACATCATAAGTTCTTGCACACATCTAGTTAGAGTAGTGAGGCACCAAACTTTCATTATATAATAAAGAAATAAAAATGGCACAACAGGAGAACAGAGATATCTTGATTTGGATTAATCAAAGCATTTTCAAAACTTTTGCCATGCACCACTCAATAAATCAATGATCAACAAAATTCATCACTCTACTTTTTTCCGAATCAGTTCATTCAAAGCTCCTCTAGTATCAGTTCAAATGCTACTAAAATCATTAGTCACAGATGGTTCATTATCTGGAGGGGCTAATTAAAATGAAGGCCATGGTGACGATTAAGTGTTTTAGCATCATATGAACTGTACAAACAACATGCCCCCCCTCAAACACGAGATCAAACTTCATTCAAATCGGTCTGGGTATTATCAGGTAAACCGTAATTCATTTGTAATTTAAAAAAAAAACAAAAAAAACAAAAAACATAAATCTGTTGTTTTGTTTCAGAAACCAAAACAGAAAAACTGATTCATTTTTGGCTTTTGGCAATTCTTTTTATCATTGTTTTGTTTGAACCCAAAAACTGAATTCATATGATTTTATTTAAATTTGAATTCTAAACCAAAAGCAAAAAACAAAATCACATGGTCTATTTGTTTTTTTGTTTCCACAGAAGAAGCCAGAAAATCTACTTTTTAAAAATGTTTTTTCGCAACTTTTCGTTTTTTCATTTCTCATTTGGTCCTGTCAGTGACAGACAGGAAGAGTTTTAATACAAAGAAGAGAGTTACTTTTCTTTTGTTTTTAAATCACAAAGGATTGACAGATGATCTGATGATTAAAATCTCTGACAGTGTTTCTGTGTCGACCTCAGCCATGTGATTCAAATCCTGGTGAATATAGATTGAACATTGACTGCATTCGTTCTCATTAACCTGTGTTGCATTTCATTTACAGGTTACGAAAATGAAAGACACTCATTTCACCTGCAGAGCTGAGAACTGACGGTGGACCAAAGGGTTCTGGGTTCAGGGGAGGTTCCACAAAGGAACCTGTGCTGATGGGCTCTCCCCCACTTCAATATATATATGTACATCACATATACAGATTGCAGGATTTAATAGTTTATCATCAAATTTTTAAAATAAACCCTCATATTTACTATCACAAAAGCCTATAACTGCATCAGCATCTGCTTGGAACAAGACCAGGACTCAGGTTTTCAGATGGACTCAGTGCAGCTGCAGTTTAATACGTCCACCTAGTTAAAACTCATGCAGTCTATTCCTATAGTCCTGCAATAAATCCCTCCTCCATAAAGGTTGATTCACCTCTATGCTCATTTCTAAGGCCGTAGTTTCTGTGACAATACGCTGACGTGTTATTAATATTTTTGTTCAGTTCACTCTCCACTGAGCAGAGTGAGGATGATGACGGTGGTACCTTTGAAGTATTTGACAGTTTTGACTCGGAGCTCCAGCGTGGCGTCCTCGTCACAGACAAAGATGGTGCGTGGGTGTTGCTGGAAGGCCGACACCGTCCACATGTGGTTCACTCCCTCCTCTATGGCTTTGTACAGAGCGAAGGCTTTGTGTGCTCCCGTGATCAGAATCATCACCTGAGGAGGCGACAACAACACACTTACACTCTGCGCTGTGGATCCAGGAAGGTTAGTTACCGAGTCCAAGAGTCAGACACGTCCTCCACTTCTGTCTCTGCCCTGACCTTCACTCTGACTTTAGACCAATCAGATCGAAGCTCTCCTGAAGCCGTCTGCAGACCACTTCATCTCAGAGATTCCTGGATATGTACAACTTCGTATCAGAGCAGCCGTTGTCTGGTGTGAAAAGCATCAAGAATATATTTTGCTGCTGTAGCTGCTGGTTTGCTTCTCTTTTGGCCTGCTGTGTTTTAGCTGTGCATTAGCTCATTTAATGGTCTGTTAACAGCTAACTGACCAAACTGTTCATGTCACACTGCTACTTATTCATGTGCAATACCACCTTTACCAATATCAATATAACACACTCAACTCATATATGAAGCTTTTGTACATAATTTTATATTATTTATTAGAAATGATCTGTCTTTTTTCCTACGCACCAACTGATGAGCAGCAGAGCTCACAATGACAATAATAATTCTGTTACTGGTCAGTAAAACTGACAGTAAATCTGAAGGCCGTTTCACTTTCACAGACGCCTGTTCTTTCTCTGTAATATGCAGCTTTTTGAGTCAAGCCGTGAAGTTTTTTTTCACATATTTACATGTTTATCCTTAAATTCTGATGTTAATTGTGCAGAAGGAATCAGGCTGTGACTAAAACTAAAACTACATAAACACTAGTGACACAGCTGTCACCATTTCAAAGAGACGCTATTTACTGTGTGAGACAACAGACAAACGAGCATGGTAGCGAGCACACACACACCAAAACTAACAAAACAAGTCAAAGTCTTTGTCTCCAACTTCCCAGTCTGAATGCTATCAGTGTCCAAGTCAGAGTCAGGTCACAAGTCCTGAAAATCAGGACTCCAGTCAGAGTCCTGGACTGGAGTCCTACAACACTGTTACAAACAGTACATATTAGGGCTGTCACTAGTTCGAACATGGGGTGAAAAGTTCATACTGGAGCTGTAATGTCCTGTTGCAAATGTAGGCTGCAGTCTCTATAAGCGCATCAGACCATCAGCAGCTAATATTGTTAATAAAGAGAGAGCCGAACTTGATCCCGATCGTGTTGATAGACTTGTGTTTCTGGCAAATAATATGAGCAATTAAGTCAGACCGTTTGGCTTGACTATTGATTCCATGTTTACCTTGCTACATTTTTAGTTCAAAGGTGTGGGAGCTCCCTCCTGTTGTCTGTCGTAGCGTGTGTTCTATGTTACTGTAGCACTTTGAGACTGAGTTTCACTGAATGAAAAGTGCAGCACGGTTTTTTAAAAACGTTGTTGTATTGAGGGCGAAGTAGAAGTGGCAGGCATTTGAATTCATTCAAATTAATTGCGGGTGATTTCCAATTTGTTCAATCTTGATTTTTTGAAAAAGTGACAGCCCTGATACAGATATATAGCACAGAATCTTAAATTGGTCAAATAGATGATGTCACTAGAGATCAATAAATGAACTGCCTTTGAGTCTGACCTCCTTGGCGTCCATGACGGTTCCCACACCCACAGTGAGAGCCATGGTGGGAACCTTGGAGAGGTCGTTACCAAAGAAACGAGCGTTGGCCACGATGGTGTCCTTAGCCAGGGTTTTCACTCTGGTCCTGGAGACGAGGCTGGAGCCCGGTTCATTGAAGGCAATGTGACCATCAGGACCGATTCCTACAGCAAGACCAGGAGAGGGAACCCGACAAAGAGATGAGGTTACCCTACAACATCTACAACAGACTGTTTTAGTAATGAGGTAGAACACCAGAACAGAAATCATGTGTCGGACCTCCTACGAACAACTCGATCCCTCCGGCCTCGGCGATCTTCTGCTCGAAGGCCTGACACTCTGTCTCCAGGTCGTCGGCGTTTCCGTCCAGGATGTGAGCGTTGGCTGGATCGATGTCGATGTGCTTGAAGAAGTTGTTCCACATGTAGGAGTGGTAGCTCTCTGGATGAGCACGTGGTAGACCTGGAGAACGAGAGGGTCACCTGATTTACCTGAGAGCTGCAGAGCCATGAATCCAGATACACACTGGCCCAAACACACTGCGACAAACCAGTCGGGACCATAAGGAAGTGGAAGTTATAAACTGGGTTAAGCTGATATTCAGTTTCAGGTTCAGATCACTGAGTGGAGGTAAACTACTGAACAGTAAAATACTGTCAAAGTCCCGCAGTAAATCACTCTTTCGTTAAAATCTTACAATAATCATCCCTGTCCAGAGCTATTTGATGCTAACTGATATGAAATGATGTAAAAGGATGCTGAAAAACTAGTCCATGCATTTGTTACTTCTAGACTGGTCTATTGTAACTCTTTATTATCAGGATTATTATCAATAACCCACAGAAAAGCTGGTTCAAAATACTGCAGCTTCAGTACTGACAGGAACTAGAGAAGAGATCACATCTCTCCTATGTTAGCTTTATCAGCTCCCTGTAAAATCCAGAATAGATTTTAAATCCTCCTCCTCACCTACAGAGCTATTATTAGTCAGACATCATCGTATGTTAAAGAGCTCACAGTTCCCTGTTATCCTAACAGAACACTCTGCTCTCTAAATACAGGTCTGCTTGTGGTTTCTTAGAGTTTCTAAGACCAGAACGGGAGGTAGAGCCTTCAGCTATCAGGCTCCTCTCCTGTGGAACCAGCTCCCAGTCTGGGTCCAGGAGGCAGACTCCCTTTCTACAGTTAAGATCAGGCTTCAAGCTGTGCTCTTTGATAAAGCTTATGGTTAGAGCTGATTCAGGTCAGTCCTTAACCATCCCTTAGTGATTCTGCTATAGACCCAGACTGCTGAGGGAACTCCCATGACGTTCCTTCCTGTTAAAGGGAGTTTCTCTTCCCCACTGTCACCCGGTGCTGCATCTGACAGTGTAAGAGGAGATGAGCTGGTCAACTGTATAACTGAGTCAGCCTTACACTTACCAACATATTCATCCATGTTGAAGGTTTTCACATATTTGAATGAAATGTCTCCACTTCTGTAGTATTCTATTAACTTCTGGTAACAGCCATAAGGAGTGCTCCCTGAAAGAAATGAGACGATGTTAACACACTCCGCTTAATACTGAGGACCTCTGAGCCTGGAGAGCACTGTCTGTGTGATGGTGCTCACCTGTAGGTAAACCCAGAGTGAAGTATCTGTCTGCTGAAGGCCTGAACTGGATGATTTTGTTGCGGATGTATTTAGCTGCCCACTCACTGGCCAGGTCATACTCGTCCAGGATGACCAGCCTCATCGTGTTGGATTTCTACTAGCAGTGTAAAAACAATGACAGTCACCTGGATTTTACTGACGCCATGGAGACCTGATGGACGTAAAGTGAGACAAAACCACGCCAAACTCAATTCAAAAACTGGCTGATTTTAATGTGGCTGATTATCATAGTTGTCACTTTACAATTAGTCACTTAATTAAAAGTATCCTCTCAAATACAGGTTTGTCTGAAAAGACCGGCTGTTATCTACCGCTGAGGCAGAGACAGATGGCCCCTGACAGTTAACACTGTCCATAAACAGGACTCTGGTAAACTGCCAGATTTTTCCATTATGTTCGGTGAGGCAGTGGCTAATGTTAGCAAGAGAGGCAACTTCAACAGCAGTGGATGCGTCTGAGTTGCGTTGTATGTACACTTACTGCGACATGTCACTGAACTGGCGGTTAGTGGTTAACCATAAACTAGTTAACACGAACAACAAGTTTAACAAAGACGTGTTTTTACCTGCCGGAACAGTCGGTTTGTTGGGGAGGGATCACGTGCCAAGCGGCTGTTCCGTCACATGATCAAATGTCGGTCAAGTGATTTCACCACAGTCCTTGTTCACTTACGGCACTGGTGCTGGAAGCGCCCTGAAGGATGTTTACACACTGAGAGAAAAAGGTTATTCTAAATATTATAATGAAATATGTAAACTCGGTGACTGACAATCAGTTTGCTTTTCAATATGGACATTTAGGAAATAATTTGGTAAAAAAAAAAAAAAAAAAAAATCACGAATTAAATAATTAAATTCCACCGTAAACATGGAAAATTCCCTTTGTAATTCCCTTAATAGATTCGCTAAGATGTTCAAAAGATTCCTGTTCAGAATGAACAGTTGTTGTATGTTGTATGACCAAATACATCCATACTAAAACTTAAGTCATTTCCTCATATTAAAAGACTAATAAAAACCTTTCAGTTATAGATTTGATGATTTCTTCAATGGAGGTATGTTCAGTGAATCTGACAATTACCACATGAAATGTCAAGTCATTTGACTGGACATAATTACAGGGAAAAACACTCCTGACGTCATACACAGAACATCTTACATTTTTACGATACCATTTTGAGTCAATATACTTTAAATCAACTTAATGTTCAATGTATCCATTTAATATAAAATCCAGCTGGATACAGTGAAGACTGTTAGGCTCTTTGCTTTGCTACGTGCATCTTAAAGTCGTCCAGGTGTGCACATGTAACATCAGATTACACCACAGTGTCTTGTTTCATCAAGCTCTCATCCAACTACACAGACAGCACTGGAGCTCTCTACTGGTCCTGGACTGCAATAACAGCCACTTCATCCATCCTCAAAATGTAACTACTCTGTAGTTTACATTGACTTTGACACAACACAACACACAGTGGAGTGATGTGATGTTCAACAATGCCTTGGTTAACTCTCCAATGTATCAGCAGCGCTCTGCTTCATGAGCTCTGTCTCAGCTCAGCCATTAGATGAGTGGTGGTACGGTGCTGACAGGTGACAGGTGCAATTCCATTTCAACTCAGAAACTCTGAGAGCCACATTTTGTACAGGATGGCAGATATTTGACAGGGAAAAAAAGAAAAACATGTTGTGCCCGTCATGGAAATGTTATTTCGCAGGTTCCTGTTGAAGAAATTCACTCAAGTCCCTGGTTCCAAGTTTGCTGTAGTGGTGTGAGTTTATTGGTATTCTAGAATACGGTGAGCCTACTGACACAGAGCGGGTCTGAGGCAATAGACTGACCCAGAATGAAGAGCAAGGGGACAGTTATACAGTGGATGAAAAAGGGGGATGGAGAGGCCTTACAGTGTAACACCTAGAGTCAATTTACCAGGGGGCCAGGAAGGGCCCCTAGATTGAATCAGCTTGGCCACAGGTAAAGGTGTTGATAAGACAGTGATGTACTGGAGAGGACAGAGGGAAGCAGAGAGGGTGTTGTACTGAGACAGATGGTTGTTGATAATAAAACAGGAGGGGGTACTGTCTTCAAGTGAGTAGTATTTTCTTGATCGAAAGATCAAGGGGCCAACCCAGCAGGTTTATACAATTATGCCCAGGTGTTATTCAATCATCAGGTTTTCACTCAGGAACATGTAGTCTTTCTCACTTCCAAAGGTAGACATGGGATCAGTTTTCTGATTATCAGAAATGGGACCCCTTCATGGTTGTATCCTTCCGCCAACGGGCCTCGTTGCAGGAAATATGGTCACCTGAGTGACTACATTTTTGCAGAACATTATGATGTCACAGTGAAGTTGACTATTAACCTTTTGGATATAAAATATCATCACTTCATTTTATCCTTAGAGACATTTGAGTTAAATTGTGTTATAATTAGTGAATGCATTTGTGAGTTTTTGCCAAAAACTGTTTTGTGAGGTCACAATGACCTTTAACCTTTGTTCACCAAAATCTGGTCGGTTCATCCTTTAGTCCAAGTGAATGTTTGTGTCAAATCTGAAGAAATTCCCTAAAAGTGTCACTGAGATATCACGTTCACGAGAATAGGAAGGACAACCTGAAAACATACTGGGCTCCAGTCTGGGCTGTCACCAGCGCAGAGGCGAAAAGATCAGTCCTCATGGGACCACAGCAAGGACTGAAGGGTGCTAGGTGCACTTTATGGTGGTCTTACTACAGTGTAGGAACATCTGATCATGAACCATTTATGTGCCAATGTAATGCTGTTAAACAGCTACTCTATTAATCCTTGTGGATGTTCCAACATCTAATTATAACCCCTACTCTTGAGTAACTGTCTTCACAAAGTTACATGAAGCAGAAAATGAACCAAACCTCGCTGCTGGACTAGATTAACATCCCCCACTCAGAGAGCAAACAGTGACTCAGATCAGATGTGCCAAAGTTTGACTGCTGGAGAAGAGCTGAGCGGGAAATGTTCACCGGTATCCCCACTGTTGAACTCCATGTTTCCCTGTCTCAATGAGGACTTCTCACCATATCTTTATCCTCTGTAGCTAGGGTATATATATATATATATATATATATATATATATATATATATATATATAAACATAATATTAATTAAGAACATGAAACAGAGACCAGGCTTAAGAGACCAATAGTCTTCACATATACTGTAATGCATCTTTACATGGTGCCACTGCTACTTTTATGTAAGTGAAGGATCGTCTTTCACCGCTGCTGTGAGTGTGTGGTTGACCTGCAGAGTTATCAGCTGACCTTTGCCCTGTACTCTCCTTCTCTTTTCTGAGCTCTGCCTCATCTTCAGGAGACAAAGACACAACAGCCAACACAGTTGTGTTTAAAATTTAATATTGTAACATACTGCTTATGAGGAAAGATGTACAATTCAATTTTGGATGTATCAGAGTCATTGTTTTGGGAGCAGTTGGTTTGTATCCGAGCTGTGGAGTGGAACTGTCAGAGGTAGAAGTGTGAAGGTAAGACTTGTCCTAGATTTTTCTCTGAAGCTGAACATTATGGTTATGGTCCCAGGTGGTCACTGGAGACAGGAGGCTCGATACACTAGGTCAAACTGTTAAAATGTCCCGTTCACTCCTTCTTCTTGTAGTCCTCCAGGTGGGCCAGGATCCATCCAGATGGTCCCAGGATGGCCAGGGCAAACATACTCATTCCAATGGTAGTTTCCTGGACAACAGACAGTGAGAGAGAGAGGACATTTAGTAAGCTGGCAGCCAATCAGCATCTTCACTTCTGCGTAAAATCATCAGGTAATGTGTTGATACTGCTGGCACAGGTTGGAATTCAATGCTCATATCACATTCACAGACATGAGATTCACTGAGCTCTGACTTAACTCTCCTCAGCTTCAGGCTTTTCACTGGTTCACATATAAACCTGAACTACTCTTCAAATATAAGGCAGTAAAATGACTGAGTAGTGTTGTACTGACTGATTGCACCAGAAATATATGTGGTCTTTCAGATTTTTCCCTGAATCTAAATGTATTCACCATTTTGTTTTACTAGAGCCTCAAACTGTTATATGGTGTCACGTGAAAGTTACTGTACATAAAGTGAAAATGTGGTATACGTTTCTTAAGTAACTAAGTCACATTGTCATATTCCTTGTGCATATTCATTAAATTGTGTATTGTTTTTGTGTCTCCACACAACTGCCCATATAAATATCACTATTTCATGTCACACCATATGATATCCATCTGTGGGACAAAATCTCTTTATAATCTCCTTTGTGAAAGATTCCTGGGACAATCACAACACGAGCTTTATCATGTCTGATTGAAAACTGTGAATAATGGGAACAATGTGAATACATTTTGACAGATTTTTTTGTGGTTCCCCAACATTTACATTAATACACCAGTAATCATATTTCAAAAGTTACTCATCTAATACCCACTTAAGAGTAGATTAAAATACATTTTGAGACAACAGCGTTTAAAAAACAAAATACACTTGTGTGCTTTCTGTACAGAGACTGGTCCTTGAGTTTATCATGATTCAGCACTACAGGCTTCCAGTTTGATGAGCTGCCAAATTAAATCTTTTTTGCAATAGCTGGACGACAGGAGGATTATTAGATTAACATCAGTGCACCAAATAAACTGACAACCGAGTGTAAATTTATGAAAATAAATCTAGAAGGAAGTATTTTGTATCTGTGTGTATTCACTGATGTCCTGCTTTGTTGGCTGCATGTATCAAGGACATTGCGGTATAGTGACACTTTGAAAAGTTACTAAGGTTTTTCACTCATGTATGTGCAACTGTCCCTGAAATCTGTGTCATAACAACGACAATTTGACATTTTGTTTCTTCCACAGAGACAGCGCACACAGACATAGAACGGCTAACATGTTAGCATGGGCCTAGCTAACGACAGAAGCGGGTTAGGGGGAGCGGAGAATTAAAAATACTTCCCCAGGAATGTAACGATTTAAATTGAGAACCTTAGGTTAATTAGACGCAATGGTTTATAAATCAAAATACACGGGTTTAGCGCCCGCTGACTTCAGATACCGGTTTTGACCTCGTCAACCAAGGACAAGCTGCTAGCTTCGTTAGTTAGCATGGGACCAAGGTGGCGGAGAGATTACAGCAGACTTACGACTGGGCCGATCTTTTCCTTGGCCGGTCTGGTGTACATACTGGCTCTCTGGGAGACAGTCTGTTGCCGCAGGGCAGGGGCAGCACGGCTGGCGATGGTCCTCAGGAACCCCGGCATGTTTATCTGCTACGATGAAGAGATGTCTTCTCGACTGACAGAGCTGCTATGGCGTCAAGAGGAAGTGATTCAGTGCAAAGATCATTTTTCCTCATAGCCTCATCGAAGACTACTAGCGCCACCTGGCGTCCTGGAGGACGATGTTCGTGGAGGAGTTATGCTCTTCAGGAATGCATTACATTAGCTTGTTTCACTCACTGTGAAATACTCACTGTGGCTTAATTATAACAAATAGACTTCAGACAGACGTCAAAATTCCTCCGTTGCCCAAATCAGATTAGTTCTCGACTATCTTAAGCCAGACTGTGGTAAAATTAATTTTGGGTACATTGAGTTTTTTTCAATACAAAAAAAAAAAAAAAAAAAAAAATGGCCGACCGAGGATGTGTCGTTTCAGATTTGCTGCCGATGCGTCTGAAAAATAATGTCAGATTTAGTTTTTCCTGTTCAAATGTTCATATGACCTAATTCAGCAGCACCAGGAGATGTTTGTCAGGTTTGGAAGTGTTAAGGACCCAAATGCAGGCAATCCAAGGAAGTGAAAAAAAAGAAAGAAAAAGGGTGATTTATTAAACAAAGAAAACACTAAAACAAGTCTTACTTGGTTCAGAACAAAGCCCGGGAAACAAAAGTCCAAAAACAGAAACACAGGGAGACACTGAGGTACAGTATCATCAGAAGTATAACAGACAATCAAAACACTGGTAAACCTGGAGCAAAAGACACAAACTTCAAAAACTCATACTGATTAAAACAGACAAACTGACAACAGGGAGCACAGAGATTAAATACAAACAAGGAAGGCAAGGGTGACTGAACACAGGTGAAGCACATTAGGGCGGGGCAGACAATCAAGAAGGAAACACAAGACACAGTGGACACACAAGGAACTCTACTACAAAATAAAACAGGAAATAAATCAAAAGTCCAAACAAAAAGTGTCAAACCATGACAGCGTTGTTTGTATGATCAGCACCAGACACCGCATGCCGGTTGGGTTTACACCATAGTTCTTCCTCCTCTGGGGTTGTTTGGCAAACAGCTATTTGGCGCATTACTGCCACCTTCTGGTGCATGAGCTCTTTAACTAGAGGAAAATGGAGTCCTATTCTCTTTTAGAAAAGCGATTCATCACTTGCGTGCATTGAATCTCAGAAGGACCCACTCGTCTCGAAGGAGCCTTTGAAATGGGGGCAGCCTTGTCGCACCGCATGGATGCTATCGGTCTTCAGATGCAGCCTTTGAAGGATGCTGTCCCTGAACTGAGACACAGCCTATGTGTGATGAGTAAGAAGTAGTAGTAGTGTGGTAGTAATAGTTCACTACTCTTTAAAACTACATAAACCAGGGCCAGGAGATCAGATATAAATGCAGTCACATTAAGGCTCTTTCTATATGACTTTATATTAATGAAGCAAACTAATCACCACACAGTCAGTCTGCGGCCTATGACCTTGATCTGGTGTCCGTGTTGCCCATGGTTTCGAACCCTCTGTGAAGTGAACGGTCTTCAGTCAGGCGTTGACTCAGCTTCAGTTTTGTAATGTCAGAGCTTATTGGTCGGAGCCGAACCTGCAACCGACTACACGTGAGAGGTAATCCTGTCTAGTGTTGGCCCTGCTGCCCATGTCACACACACACAGAGGTCCTCCTGCTCACTGGGGACAGGGGAGCGGTGGTATGTTATAATCCCCCCTCACCCCATCCCTCCATATTCACCCCCCCAAGCTCTCCAAAGGCCGTACACTTTTTAGACAGAAGCAGCGTATTACAGCACGGACTGTCTACACCTCTACATTGTTTATTAGCTTTGTGTGTAACTTCCTGTCTGAGGCTGTTCGTGGGACGACTGTGACTGTCGACTTCAACAACTCTGAACATGGGGATGGACTCTGGAGTCAATATCTCAGATGATGTCGCACCTTACGGGGGAGAAAGTGCCTTCACCCAGCTGGAGCACAACATAGTGGCTGCATATCTGATCACTGCAGGTACAGTACAGCCAGTGGAATAATGATGGTGTAGATTCAGAGTGATCTCACTGCTTTATGTTCTTCTGTGGAACCTCTCGCAGTCAGATAATGTGACTCGGGGGTCAGTGGTGCTTCTTTGTTTAAACACACTCAACACAAGTTTCAGTTGACTTTTTAAATATTTAACCAACTCTAATCCCGACAAAGAGTTACTGAACCATAACCATAAAACTATTACAACAAAATATGTTGGAAATGAATTTTACAGATACCTTCAGGACTTTTTTTTATTGTTGCTTTTATTATTTTGTTGATAAAAAATATTACATGCAGCATCATGTTTATCACAAATGTATTTGCGGTCGCAAATTAGAAGTGTATTGATGTAATTTATAGAAGAAGGGATCAGCCTACCACTGTTGTCGTATTGTGTACTTCTGTAAAGTATACATGTATGTACACATGTATACAGAATTTATTTATTACACTGATGAAACTATGTCCAGATAACGTTAAAGGATTGGTTTTGTTTAGTGTCTGTCCAGTGATAGTTGAAGTTGTTTGTCCAGGTCACAGTTTTTATACCCCAGAGTTTAATGGGAGCTCAGACTTTGCAGGGCTGTTAATGGTGAAAGAACATTCTTGTTTTCCTTTGAAAAGCTGTTCTGATAGTATTATGTAACTTATCCAGACCTTGGCACTGTGCCATGGTGGTTTACTGAGATTGGATCATATGAAAACATGTTTAATGTTCAGTTCCCGCTTCCTAGGACCAGGCCGACATCTTCAAAGTAGTTTCTGAATACAAACATTTCTTTTTATGGCAACTTTACTGAGGCAGTGAAACATAAAGCAACAGTAGAAACAATGTTCGGGTTTGGGTTGTTTCACTGAGTGAGCGTGAGTTCACTGAAAGCAGGATGCAGTAGGTTTCTTCATATTTGATAAATCAGCATCAGCCTTGTTTTGTTTTTTTTATTTTGTTGAAACTCCGTCCGTCTCGTACTGATCATGGCATTTTGTTTGATTTGTTTGCTCCTATCACAGCCCTCCTGTCTGCTTATACTCACACGTTTTTCACATCAGTCATGTGACTTGTCACAGCAGGAGAAGCACAGGTGACATTAATAATGACTCACGCAGCAGTTATTGAAATTCAACGCAGCAAATCATGACTTTATTAGTGACACCTGTGTTTGACAGCTCATAATGTCTGCTGTTTGTGACCAATTTTACTTCTATTTTCATTCAGTTTTACACCATTCACACAGAACGGGACACACACTGTAGGTAATAATACCATTCTGCTGCATTGCGATTCTTAAAAAAGCACACACGTGTCCGTGCATGAACGTCCCGGTTTGGAAGTTTCAGAATATGGTCATCCTCTTTAAAAGATGACATAAAAGCTACTAAATGTCTCTACACCCAAAAAAGCCCCAAAACCACTGCTGGGCCAAGGACCGGAAGAGACCTTTCTAACTCCACACCTGCTTAACCAGACACTGTCAGGAAACCTCCCTCTCATCCTGAAAGAAAGACTTTTTCCTGCTATTGGAGAAACTGAGCAACTCTCAGCATCTATTCATCTCAGGCCCCACGTCAACTCTGACAGCTTTACCCATGGGATAAAGTTTAGACAATTTAGATTCTTTTGGAACTGGAAAGACTTTAAGTTTTAAAGATCCACACTGATCAGTCCCCACCTATATCATGCTCTTGAGATCCCATATCCTGACAATACGGTAAGTGCAACAGACAGAGCACACACAGGCAGACAATTATGTTTGTAACTGAAACTTCCACTAACAGTTTATCAGTGAGGCTAGAGGGCCTAGGCCTGGAACACACTGGCTGTGTGGCGGCTGCAGAACGCCTTGGTGTTTACTCCAGCGCTCATGTTAACGGGTGAGTGCAGACACACTGCTCCACTCCACTTTATTCCCTGGTCATGTGTCATATATGGTCAGCTGCTGGCAGCAGATCATACAACATACACAGCACGCTGATGTTTATCAGTCATTCTAAAGCTCACCATCATGAGGCGCATTAGAAGAGGCTACATAGCTTTCATTCTTTCCTCTTCGGCCACTGTGACTTTTGCTCAGTATAAATACAGTTTCGGGTGTTTCAGGATTTCTACCTCCCACACTGTGACACTTCCTCTCGTCCTCTTTCCTGTTCTCAGGTGTCATCAGTTTAGCGAGCAACATCGTGGTGCTGCTCATGTTTGTGAAGTTCAAGGAGCTGCGCACTGCCACCAACTTCATCATAATCAACCTGGCTTTCACCGACATCGGAGTGGCTGGTATCGGCTACCCCATGTCGGCTGCCTCCGACATCCACGGCAGCTGGAAATTTGGCTACACCGGTTGTCAGGTTAGTGGACGAGTGACGTCAACTGTAATTCTACTATGTACACACAGCATCTACTGCTTATCTGTGCAGTATTTAATGGATGATTGAACCACATCTATATTGAAAAGATTGAGTTTTTTCTTTTGTTTTTTCACTGTGTGGCTTAAAATATACATTAGAGTGATAGTAGGTTTTTTTGCTTTAACTTGTCATTATGAAATAAATGCTGATTGGACAATGTAATGACTATAGAGTAAAGACACCATTACAGCATTAGATTGCTTCTTTCTAATCCTTGGTTTCACTTTGTAATTCTGTCTTCGGGTACAAAGGAAGTGTGTCTGTCATTGCACAACCAAAACAGGAAGCTGATAGCACTTTCCCCAGGTAGCAGTAACCGGAGTGATAGTGAAGCGGTGCACAGAATGATGTCACACAGGCTCGATCTGGTGATACACGTTTAGTGAATGTTTTCTGCAAGAGCAATAATATCACTTCAGGTTCACAGTCACTACACAGCGTTACCCGCCTCCATCTACACAGAGATTCTCACTGTCTGACTTGCTCACGCTAAAACGAAATACCATAAATGTGCAAAAATAAACAAGTCCCCCACCTCTCCAACTCATTAAAGGGTTAAAATGGCTCACTCATTTACACACATATAACATATGTTCAACATAAGACCAGATTTCTCCATAACAGTCACATAAACAGTCAACAGTCACGACGGGGGCCTCCTCATCTGAGGGCTCGCTGAATTTAGCATTAGCTGCTAACTGGCTAAACTTTAACCATCGACACAGTCGCTAATAAACACTAAACAAAACTTAACACAGTGTCACAGAAGTATCCAGGATAACAAACTAACAGCACCAGCAGCCAGGAAAAGAGCCACAGGCAGCTGGAAGGAAACCAGCAGCAGCCAAAACTCAACCGCATCCTCAACGTGTTCACACCTGAACTTAGAGCTGACCACTTGTGATCGGATCACCTGAGATGATAATACCAGGTCTGAGCAGGGCGTTCAATTCAAAATAAAAACTGGAAAACTTTTGGCCAGTAGTGCATGAGGTTGGACTCTGCCCCCTCCTGTGCTCACCATCTGTTAAATGTGTGCTGAGGTGTTTTAGAGAAGAATATATTCAATCCACTACTTCTCCCAAATGTGTACAAATATATTCCAGTTATTCGCCAGGTTCAGTCAGAAGTAGCACCAGCCTTGTCGTCTGCATAAAAACATTGTTATGTTTTCTAAACCCCTTCAGAAATGTCACACTACCATGACTTACTGTGAGCTGCCTGAGGCTAAACCTGTGAGCACACTGACGCACGTTCGCTTCAGCTGCTGCTCCGCTGCAGGACACGTGTTGGGAATATTTCAGCAGATTAGAAGTTTTTTCCTCAGCCCTTGTTATTGCACACTGACACGGACCCATGTGATATTAATCTACAGTGAGAGGGAGAGCTGGAAAACCCAGAGCCAGACAGACCATCAGTAATGGCGTTCCTATATAATACAAAGTCAGAGGAAAATCGACTTGTTTATGGATTTCGGGATTATCAGAATTATTTTACACACACACACACACACACACACACACACACACACACACACAAAGAAAAGCTCCTATGCCAAAAATACTTTCCTAATCAGGACTTATTATGATTTTCTGGGGGGGGGGGGGATTGGTCCAGTACAGACTTCATTCTGTTGGCTCAGTCTTGCTTGATTCCCTCAGCCAGTTGTCTCATTAAGTCGCAGCCAGATACTGTTGAACACATTGTAAACGATCAACAACTGTGTCCTGGTCTCATGTCCTGTCAGACTGTGTCTCCTGTTGATACAAACTTTTGGCTTCGTCCAGGGGGATACAAGTGAATGAAGGATGGTCTGTGAAATGAGCTGTTACACAAATAAGAAAAGGGGAATGCAGTATCATGGATATTAGATGATACGACTTACAGCTAAATGTATTTGCACCAATAGGAGGCCCAAAGAGGGACATAATTAAAACCACACAGTTCAAGCCATCTGTAGCATGTTTTCTCTGTCCTGCCCTCTGTCCATTACCCACCATCATGAATGTGTATCATAGAGACTATCCTCCATCATGTCTTGTGACATTGCTGGTGACGATTCAAAAGTCCACAACAATGAACTTGTTATTAAAAAACAAGTTGTAGTGAATTATCCACTTCATTTCCTTTTGTTACAACATTCTAAATTGTTGTATGTTCTTCTTTTATGTATGTTTTATCCTAAAGTTCAAGAAGGGTGTCAACTGAGGCTTTGTTAAAGGTTACCTTCAACCACTCATTGTAAGTTGAGTTTAAGGAATGTGCATTAGGGGTCAAAACTGGTTAAACATTTGGTTTTTCTGTTTAATATGGTACGATAGACTCAGACATGTCGGGGTCTTTATAGCCTAAAAGGTCAAAGGCCAGAGAGCAGAGGCCATAAACCAGATCTTATCTACCATTTGGGTGAAGGCTTCTTCTTTTAGGAAGAAGTGTACATTCCAAAGGTGGGATGAGACAGATAAATAGAGGAGTTTATGAGAAGGTAGAAAGGAGATCTCACATTGGCAGAGATGCTCCAGGATTCGGTATTTTTGACACTGTTTCTTTCTTGTAAATAAACTTCTTTTTGATTGCAAGTAAAGACGTGTCAGCTGTGATCACTTCTTCACATCAGCACCTCAAGATACCACAAAGTTATTAAATGTGAGGTTTTCAACACCATCACCTCCTCCTGGTTGTTTCCTCCTCCAATCAGAGCCAAGTTACAGGAAGTCTGCTCACAGTCTCTCCTTCCTGGGTCACAGTGTTGAATAATGGCCAGAAGAGTTTTTGCAGAACATTATGATGTCACAGTGAAGTTGACCTTTGACCTTTTTAATATAAACTGTCATCACCTCATTTTATCCTCATAGACATTTGACTTGAATTATGTCATAATTAGTGAATGTATTTGTGGGTTATGGTCAAAACCATTTTGCTGGCGCGGAGGAATAATAACTTATGAAGTCAGTAGTTGTTTTTACTTAGAGTGATAATCGTCATGATGCTACATGTGTATTATCCATCCATTTTCTACCGCTTATCCTCTAGTAGGGTCTCAGGGGGGCTGGAGCCTACCTATTTTGGGCGAGAGGCGGGTTACGCCCTGGACAGGTCGCCAGTCCATTGCAGGGCAAACACATAGAGACAGACAACCATTCACACTCACAGCCACACCTATGGTCAATTTAGAGTATCCCATCAGCCTAGTCCCCATTTTGCATGTCTTTGGACTGTGGGAGGAAGCCAGAGTACCCGGAGAGAACCCACACTTGCACGGGGAGAACATGCAAACTCCACACAGAAAGATCCCATGGCCGAGCCGGGACTCGAACCCGGAACCTTCTTGCTGTGAGTCGACTGCGCTAACCACTGCACCACTGTGCAGCCTTGTGTATTATCTTTACAACAAATAAACAGAAAATCTCCCAAAATTTTATGTATACTGTATCATGACAGCAGCAGAAATAAGAAATGATCTGGAGATGATAAAGTATTTCAATCAAACTGTAAAACAATTATTAACAGTAACAGGCGCTAAAAGTTGTGTAACTTCACCACACTGCAGCAGTGAGTCTCTCCACTGGCTAACAAGCAGACCATGTGTCTCATTTAGGGATGTCACAAACGATTATTTTTTAAACGATTAATCTAACGATTATTTTTTTTATTAACCTAACAGTAACTTTATTGCAATTATTTTCCAGTTAGTCATTTAATATAACAATTTGCCCCGTCCAACATCTTGACTCGCTGCACCAGGGTGCTTCCTCTTTATGTGCTCGTGCATGACTGTCGTGCTAGAGTGATATGTCAGATGCACTTTGCAGAGTCTGCAGACTACCGCACCGTTGGTGTCAAGATTAAAGTATTCCCAAACTTTGGAGGACCGCGTGCGAACCTTTGTTGCTCCACACGCTCCGTCGTACTGCTGGTAGACGCCACCGTGTTGTTCAAATAGATTACACAGACGCAAATCATTCACGTAGTCAATGACTTCAATTACGTCACCGCGTTGTCCCAGTCCGTGCGCTGCGCTTGTATCCAGGTAAACCAAAGACGATGGATTTTTCCAGGCATCATCAATGCCCAAGTCCTCTCTATGGGCCACACAATGTTGTTCAGTTAGGTGTGGTATTTGGCGCTTTAACAAAGCCGCAACCCCGTTGTGTTTTCCTAGCATTACTGAGGCACCTTCGGAGGTCAGCATCACCATTCTCTGCATGTCCAGTCCATTTTTGGAGTAAAACTGAGTTATTGCCTGCACAATATCCTGAGCAGTGCATGCTGTCAGCTGGATGACAGTTTTATAGTTAACATCATTTTCCTCCCTGTGTTTAATATATATGACTAGCATTTTGTGTACTGATATGTCTGTGCTCTAATCTACTATCAGGGTACGCCAGGGTGCATTTTTAACCCTGCACATAGTCTCATTCTGCACCATCTCATTTATTGAGTTCACAAATTCAAAGGCATAGTTTTTGCTTCGCCAGCTTTCTGGTATACTCACATACTTTGCCATGTGATCGTGGATTTGTTGAACTGACAGCATTGATGCATTCATTTTGATGGCAAGTAAAATATTGTCAATGAGAACTTTAACTTGCTCGGGATCAGATTTTGTTTTGCGTGACAGCTCGTTCCTTTTCTCTCGGTCTTTTGCGCTCTCCCGCAATAATGTACCGATCCCCAGTCCCATCTTGAGTCTTCGTACAATTCCAACAGCTTTTAAATGACTTTTCTGCTGAATGTGACGCTTGAGGTAGTTCCAACTTCCATTCAGTCCACATTTTTCCCTCCGAAAACTCACTTGCTACTTTGGCTTCGCTGCATGTTTTGCAGAGTAGACCTTTCTCAATCGAAAAAGAAAAAATCTCACCCAGTTTCACCGCTTGTTCTTCTATTTTCACATACTCCGACAGCCATTCCATCTTAAAAGAACCGCATTTCTTTTTTACTTTGGCTTGGTGAGTGGATGTGTCGCTACCCGTTCGTTTCGCCGTGATAAGGGGTTAGCATTTGCGTCTCTTAACTCCGCTGCATCGTTGTTAGTTAGCTAACCTGCGCGACGCGTATGGGCAGGGCACATATGCAAGCACTGTCAATGCTATGATTGGCTACGTGAAGTGAACCGTATCGTATCATTAGCTGGTTTACAACAAATAAACAGAAAATCTCCCAAAATTTTACGTATACTGTATCATGACAGCAGCAGAAATAAGAAATGATCTGGAGATGATAAAGTATTTCAATCAAACTGTAAAACAATTATTAACAGTAACAGGCGCTAAAAGTTGTGTAACTTCACCACACTGCAGCAGTGAGTCTCTCCACTGGCCAACAAGCAGACCATGTGTCTCATTTAGGGATGTCCCAAACGATTATTTTTTAAACGATTAATCTAGCGATTATTTTTTCAATTATTCGACTAATCTAACGATTTTTTTTTTATTAACCTAACAGTAACTTTATTGCAATTATTTTCCAGTTAGTCATTTAATATAACAATTTGCCCCGTCCAACATCTTGACTCGCTGCACCAGGGTGCTTCCTCTTTATGTGCTCGTGCATGACTGTCGTGCTAGAGTGATATGTCAGATGCACTTTGCAGAGTCTGCAGACTACCGCACTGTTGGTGTCAAGATTAAAGTATTCCCAAACTTTGGAGGACCGCGTGCGAACCTTTGTTGCTCCACACGCGCCGTCGTACCGCTGGTAGACGCCGCCGTGTTGTTTAAATAGAATTACACAGACGCAAATCATTCACGTAGTCAATGACTTCAATTACGTCACCGCGTTGTCCCAGTCCGTGCGCTGCGCTTGTATCCGGGTAAACCAAAGACGATGGATATAGACGGTCCCATTAGAAAGTTCCGGGTTTGTTCTATGAACATTTACCCTGTGTGGTTTTACGCGACGCGTCGACACTAAAATTCCACGTCGAATAATTTTTAGAATCGACGTCGACTTCCAGGAACACCCAGAGCAATGTTCCCTCTAATTTTTCATGTGTCTGGGTATACACACAAGCTCCCTGAGCACACTGAGGACCACTGTGAGCAACATCAGATGTGCACGCTGTGGAGCATTTAATGATTAATATCCATAAACAAAAAATCTTAATAAATGTAACTAGAACATGCACAAATCTGACTTAAATTTTGCCTTATTTTTCACGTCTGTCCTTCTCACTTCTCCGACGGTTGCACGCTTTGTCCAGGTTGATGGCTTCGTCCGCTTCTTGCTTTGACTTTATGCGCATCAGCTGGTCCAAATGTGCCACTTCAAGACGATTTCTGGATGCTGTTTTGATATGATTCATTAAACTAAATCCTCTTTCACAATCTGCACTGGAAGCTTGAAATGTAGCACAAATATCCACAAGCTGTGAGATCTCCTTTAGCTCCTCACATCTAGGTGCTGCAGCAACCATATCTGAGAATGTGCTGATTGACCCCTGTTTAAGTTTTTGCTTCATTATGTACTTGAATTCAGCATATTGACTGTTAATGGCCTCAATAGACTGTGGGTGGTGGAGAATGGCTTCATACTTCTTTGCCAGTGTGGCAATGTCAGCTGATCCATAGTCAAAACTGATGTCTGAGCTCAGTGCTTCAATGTCAAATGCAGACCACTCCTTTAATTCACCCTCTGGAAAACGAGCATCCATGTGATCACAGAGCTTACTAATAAAAAGAGTAATCTCACCAGTATTTCTGCCATCAGCTGATGAGGTAGCAGTACTTTGCCACTGGATCTCTGTTATCGTTGAATTCTCTTTTGCAGAATTCTTTAAGCATAGTGTAGTTCCTCAGAACAGCATTGACAGCTCGGTGCCGCGACAGCCATCGCACTTCGTTCAGAGGCCTGAATGACAGTGTATCTTCATCAAGAATCTTTGCTAGATCCTCCATTTTGCCCCTCTTCACACTGGACCGAGAGAAAGCGGACTACACAGTTCTAAGAAAAGTTTCCACATCTCGAATCAAAGGCACATTTTTCCAGGCATCATCAATGCCCAAGTCCTCTCTATGGGCCACACAATGTTGTTCAGTTAGGTGTGGTATTTGGCGCTTTAACAAAGCCGCAACTCCGTTGTGTTTTCCTAGCATTACTGAGGCACCATCGGAGGTCAGCATCACCATTCTCTGCATGTCCAGTCCATTTTTGGAATTATTGCCTGCACAATATCCTGAGCAGTGCATGCTGTCAGCTGGATGATGCCACCAAACACAGTTTTATAGTTAACATCATTTTCCTTCCTGTGTTTAATATATATGACTAGCATTTTGTGTACTGATATGTCTGTGCTCTCATCTACTATCAGGGTACGCCAGGGTGCATTTTTAACCCTGCACATAGTCTCATTCTGCACCATCTCATTTATTGAGTTCACAAATTCAAAGGCATAGTTTTTCCCTCGCCAGCTTTCTGGTATACTCACATACTTTGCCATGTGATCGTGGATTTGTTGAACTGACAGCATTGATGCATTCATTTTGATGGCAAGTAAAATATTGTCAATGAGAACTTTAACTTGCTCGGGATCAGATTTTGTTTTGCGTGACAGCTCGTTCCTTTTCTCTCGGTCTTTTGCGCTCTCCCGCAATAATGTACCGATCCCCAGTCCCATCTTGAGTCTTCGTACAATTCCAACAGCTTTTAAATGACTTTTCTGCTGAATGTGACGCTTGAGGTAGTTCCAACTTCCATTCAGTCCACATTTTTCCCTCCGAAAACTCACTTGCTACTTTGGCTTCGCTGCATGTTTTGCAGAGTAGACCTTTCTCAATCGAAAAAGAAAAAAATCTCACCCAGTTTCACCGCTTGTTCTTCTATTTTCACATACTCCGACAGCCATTCCATCGTAAAAGAACCGCATTTCTTTTTTACTTTGGCTTGGTGAGTGGATGTGTCGCTACCCGTTCGTTTCGCCGTGATAAGGGGTTAGCATTTGCGTCTCTTAACTCCGCTGCACTGTTGTTAGTTAGCTAACCTGCGCGACGCGTATGGGCAGGGCACATATGCAAGCACTGTCAATGCTATGATTGGCTACGTGAAGTGAACCGTATCGTATCATTAGCTGGACACCTGACACCTGTCGCTGAGTTACATTGCAAAAAAATATTATTGGTGTAATTAGATTAGATTAGGTCTAATATTAAATATTAATTAATAAGTTTATGTTGATTTTTTTTTTGCGTTGCATAGATTTTCTTGTGCGCTGAGAATGTGCGAGCAGTGCGCGATTGCGCAAGCGCGCAGCTTAGAGGGAACATTGACCCAGAGGGAACATCATCACTCCTGTCTCGCTGTGACCTCACAAAACACGTTTTTGGCCATAACTCACAAATTTAATCAGTAAGGATGAAACAATTCAACTCAAATGTCAAAAGATAAAATGAAGTGATGACATTTTATGTCCAAAAGGTCAAAGGTCAACTTTACTGTAATGTTCTGCAAACACTAATTTTTCAGTGCTGTAACTGCGGAAGGAGAGACTGAGCATACTTCCTACAACGTGGCTGGTTGGTGGAGGAGGTGATTCAGGTTTATGCAGCTGACAGTTTAATATTTTTGGAGGTTAATGATGGATATTGTTTAAGCTCTTGATACTGGCATATGATACTAGCTGCACTCCTGTGGCCTGAAAAGACTTGAAAACTCAATGCACAAGGTGATTCTATTTCTTTTTTTTTTCTTGAGCATGTCATCAAATAGAAAGAAGGTCTTTTCAAAGTGCACTGTTGGTCCTCAGTGGCATTAGTCCTGCCTGTTTTCTCTCTGTCTGTGACCCTGAGCTCTTTAGGTCATTCCTTCGTCTTGGTCCTTGGTCGTCTCTTCGTTGTCTGCTCACTGCTGCTCACTCGGTTTACATGTCGTCGTCCACACAGCAGAGATCACTGTCACCTTTCCTCCAAAGAAAAAGGACAATACAATCATTTCATCCATTCACTATAAATGTCATATACCTTACTGCTAACCGAAGGCACACAGTAGACTGGCAGGTTGAGGAATGTGTCTATCCAACCCACCAGGCAGCTGCTGGACTAAAAAAAAAAGTGAACTAAAAAAAAAAAAGTTAGAATCTCTGTGCTTTGTTTCCAGGTCTACGCAGCTCTCAACATCTTCTTTGGCATGGCCAGCATCGGCCTGTTGACTGTGGTGGCCATGGACCGCTACCTCACCATCTGTCGACCAGACATAGGTATCTGTTTACCGCCATGCATGCGCCTGACCGCAGCGTACACCGAAACACACACTGCGCAGTAACACAACAGTCCTTCATGAAGGTTGTCGTGTTCAGGTTTTGAGTGATCTGTTGGTGCTGCTGTTGAACTGTGTTGTGTTGCACAGAGAGGTGTCTCTGTGTCACTCTCACTGAGACGAAGTGGGTGGACAAAGTAATGTCAGTATAACCAGAGACAGATAAGAAAGGACTTACTTCCTGTATCTGTGTCACGTGGGTTTTCTCCTTCAGGAGACCAGCAGCAGGTCTGAGTCTGTTCACTCCAATGGGAGAAGTGAACCTGATCACAGATGATGATTCCTTCACCTCATAGTCACCCGAATAAATATTGGATCAGTTCTTTCACAACAGATCTTCAGAACATTCTCACGTTAAATGACAGTCTTCAGACAGACCAGGAGAACATTTACATTATGAGAGACCGGTCTCTGTCTCAGCTACAAACTCTCATGAGATCTCAAGGTTTAGAGGTTAAAACTGAAATAAAACTTTGTGTTTCTTTGCCTAATAACACTTTTATTGTTGTTATTATTGAACTGTTTGTGGAGGGGAAACAGAGAGAATCAGACTGATATGATCTTGTGCTGGGGTGATCAGATGTTAAGCTCACAGATAAAAACGAACAGGATAATCAGGTGTAGATTAACAATTTAAAAAGCTGTCAGTTTAAGTGTTAATTTATTCAAACAATTGGAAACTAACTACAGCATCAACCCAATAGAAATGGGCCACATGTTAATGACAGCAGTAGCTGCACACTGGATGTACAGTTCACCGCCTGTCTCACTGTGAACGTGGTGTCGCTTCTCTCTCCAGGGCAGAAGATGACGGTGCGATCGTACAACCTCCTCATCCTGGCGGCGTGGCTGAACGCCGTGTTCTGGTCCTCCATGCCCATAGTGGGCTGGGCTGGTTACGCCCCCGACCCCACCGGAGCTACATGCACCATCAACTGGAGACAGAATGACGCGTGAGTTATCAAAAATACTGAGGAAACGACTGAAGCAGTTTAAAACAAGATAACCCGGTACTGCCCCAGCATGTACTAGTGTGACACATTTTATATGGTGGGCTTCTGTAAATGGACCCCAACCTCGCTAATATAACGCCTACTTTAGAAACGTATTTAAACTGCTGCTGCTTCATATTCAAAGTTTCTACTAGAACTAAAAACCACAGAACCATCCTGTTATTCTACTGCTATTAATACTGTCACAGCTAAAATAAAAAACTATGTTAAAAACATAATTGTAAAATGACATGGAACAATAATAAAATAATTACATTGAAATAATAAGTAAGTAAGTACAAAACTACAAAACTATATAAATAAAGGCATCTGAAGACATTTAGAAACAGTGTCTCCACTACATGGTTTATGCACCAGAGAGCACTGGAAACTGATGAACTGCAACACAGAGGCCCAGTTTATAAACTGCCAGATTGAAATTGATACTGGCTCTATTAATAATGCGTAAAGTTCCCCTACGAACAGATACGAGCTGATTCTTAACTAGCGAGACACTCAGAGAGCGCAGACCTCCGCCCACGATAGTGTCAAACAACATAAACCAGACTCCAGAGGAAAGAATTCCCATTCACACATCTGTCCTAAAGCCGAATGCACTCCTCCCTGTGACCTATGACCCTTCACCTCACCAGGTCTGCTACTAATAAAGAGACAGGGGAAAACGTAACCTGTTTGGTACCTGATGTAGTTAATGTTAATGAATAGTTACTAGTAGTACATAGTTAGTTTTTTACATTCTTTTCTTAACTAAATTTGAACTGAATTTAGATTATTAAACTTTATTTACAACATTAACACACACTAACACGTTAGCCGGGCCTGACACAAGGTACGAGCCAGTGTGTGACCGTGTGACGCTGACTCTGCTTCTCCTCCACAGCTCCTTCATCTCTTACACTATGGCGGTGATTGCTGTGAACTTCGTGCTGCCTCTCTCCGTCATGTTTTACTGCTACTACAACGTGTCGGTCACCGTGAGGAGGTACAAAGCCGGAAACTGCCTGGACAGCATCAACGTCGACTGGTCCGACCAGATGGACGTCACCAAGGTGAAACTCTCGCTCTTTTTCCGCTGCTGCGTGTCCCTGAGGTGCTGGTGGAGGCCCAGAGTCGCTCAGCATCCGGCTAACAGTCAGTTAATCAGTGTGTTTTCCTCCACATGCTGCCGGAAAATGAGTCACCGGTGAAAGGCTTCAGGAGTTCACTGCGACCATGGCAGAGACGTGACATGAAGAAGTCTCAATGCATTTAAATGCAATGTTGGCTTAAGCTGTGTCCCAGTTCAGAGGCTGCATTTGAAGACCTACTGCGTCACAGCAGTGCGACTACACCGTCCCATTTCGAATGCTGGCCGAGAAATAATGCTCTCTTATTTTCCTGGACTACGAAGGATCCAGCGGGTGGATCCCTCTTGGCTAATGTTGGGTTTCAGCTCAGTTCAACAGCTAGTGGTTCGACTGCTGAAGCTCTCTTTGCCACTAAATGTGAGGGCGCACGGTGAAAATCCTCCGTATATACCAAACCTTCTCATTTCATTCCGGCCTTTGCGAGCTATGACGACTGCAAAGGGGCCACATCTTCGTGGACCGCGTGCTCCGAAGGATGCGGCCCCTGAATCGGGACACAGCGATAGTCACATTTTATGGTCGTCCGTCTCACACGAGTCTGTATTCGGTTTTAATCAATACAGTCTTTCATAGGCTAACAACTAGAACTGTGACCCACAGGCACCAGTGGAGTTTTGTATACAGTATGTCACTACACTGATGGTGTAACTGAGCTTCAGAGAGGATATCTGTAAACAGATCCGGTCAGTCCTGGTCTGCAGCAGCTGCTTTTGCTACACGGCTGCTATAGACAAGTTGTAGGCTCACTGCCGAGCTTGACATGGTTGGTGTTGGGCCCAATCCCAATGTCTCCCCCCCTAACCCCTGAACCCTCGCTGACGTCACCTGGTGAGTGATTGGGCATGAGACGCTTCAGGGGCTCCAAATAGTATAAAGAGGAATAGGACAGCACTTTGTAACATATCATGTTACCTTGACGACACCAAAACATGTTTCGTATAACTGTGGGTTTGATGTCCTTTTGGGTTTTGCATTTCTTACTCGCTCACTTCTCTCCGTTTGTGATGAGGAAAGTGTATCTGTCATCACAGGACAAATGACCACACACACACTCCAGGCTCTGAATCACCACTGAGCAAAGTGTTTTTTTTTTTTCTTCTTGTTTAGCATATTTTAAACGCTTCCAGACGTCCCCTGGTAACCATGGTAACCCTGTGTTTAATGTCACAACACTGTGAACTGTGGGTAATTCCCTCAGGCAAAGTCTGCAGAAATGCAGACTTATAGAAAGTGTGCATCAAGGGCCCTACAGGTCTGCTAGAGAGTCCTCGTGGACTTGATGGTTTGACAGTGAGACAATGACTGCACAGACATGATGGCTTTACAGTGGGACAGTCCTAAGACCTCATCCACTTACCAGGAGCACACCTCAAAGTCACACCTCAAACTCTGGGATTGATTAGAGACATTTATTTCAGACCGCTCGGTGTCCACAGACACACCCACATCACTGACCTTCATGTCAATCTACTTGACCAGGACAAACAGAGAGATCACTGAGATCCCTCCTCATGTTCTTTTCTTCTTCTTCTTCACCTTCATGTCTCTCTCCTAACGGTCTCGCCTCTCTCCATCTGTGTCAGATGTCCATAGTGATGATTGTCATGTTCCTGGTGGCCTGGTCTCCCTACTCCCTCGTGTGTCTCTGGGCGTCATTCGGTGACCCCATGACCATACCTGCCCCGATGGCTATCATCGCTCCTCTCTTTGCCAAGTCCTCCACTTTTTACAACCCCTGCATTTATGTCGTAGCCAACAAGAAGTGAGTGTGTTTCCTTTTTTTTTTTTTTTTAACATTATGTGATAGACAGATGTGTTTGTGGTGCATTCAACGGCATAAATGATCTTTTCCTCCAGGTTCAGAAGAGCCATCATAGGGATGATCCGATGTCAAACCAGGCAGCGAATCACCATCAATACCCAGGTTCCCATGACAACCTCCCAGCAACCTCTGACCCAGTGAGATGAAACGAAAGCATCGCATTGTATTATTAGAGCCCGACATTAAAACCACGTGCAGACGATTGGTCTGATGAAGTAACGTGAATCTTTCTGTTATAGTTATTATTCTGTTTGATAACCTGACTGTGCATCCTGGTGTTTACTGTGTAAATCCCACTTGCTGTGACATTGTAGTCATTGGTTGTGTTCCAGTTACTTCAATTACAAACTGACAGTGAAAGTCTATATGTGTGTGTGTGTGTGTGTGTGTGTGTGGACTGTGTTCTTGTTTGAATAAGATCATGCGCATGAAAAACCCATTAGTCCTCTGTGTACAGATGTGGCGGCTTCTGCATCAGAGACAAAGGCTCTCTGGTAAATAACCCTCCAGCTGAGGGTGCAAGTGTCAGCTACAGGTAGAAACAATGGGTTCATCACAGCTCCGCCACTCTCCTCTCCTGCAGCAGGGGGATCTTTGTCAAGAGTTCCCAGTGTGGAGAGAGGTGACAGGTGGGGTCTCAGTGTGTGGATATCCCCCGTGGGATGTCAGGCAGATGGTCCTGGTCGTGTAGCTGCCGTGACAAGCCACGAATGACGCACGCAAACACCCCCCCCGAGGTGGACATGTTGCGAGCTAGTCAAACCCTAAGCCTGACCCTCACGGATGCCTTGGTAGCGGAACAGGCCGTGTGTTTTGGACAAAAGGTGCTTTGAATAAAAAATGGTTCCCCCCTGTCAGAACAGACCGTCAGGCCAACCTCGCCAACGTGATGAAGACATAACATTCATAATGAACCTACACTGTGATCATGAGAAGTCCGACACCTAACATTCAAAATAGTTTTTATTCAGTTCGACAGAGAGTATCATACAAACATTTGTATTTGTGACAAAATAATTCAGGCTTTTTATTTTTTATATAAGTTAAAGTTTTACAAAAAAAATATTGAAGAGACTATAAATATCCTTCAGGATCAGAAATGATTGTTAGTAGAGATGAGAGATCTTCAGTGATCAATAACAACTTTCTTACCGACATGATAAGAGAACACAGTACAACAACTATCAGAGTTAATTTACATGAAACAGGAGCTCACTGTTTAATTAGTGACAGCAGTAGTAAATGACAACATGACTGTTTCTGCTGACTGGACTGAGACTGGATGTGGACTCTTGTGGATCACAGACTTGGACTTAGATCTGTTGAAGAATGAATTTAACTGATGTAAAGAACTAATAAGAGCTTCAAACAGAACCTAATCTCAGCCGTAACTCCCCGTGTACAGTACGTACTGACTGGGAGAAGACCACATGTACAGCAGCAGGGGTCTGTGATGATCTCGTTCTTCAGTTACAGAGTTCCTGTCTCCAGTCACTGCTGCTGTCTCAGACCACGTTGGCCTCCAGCCAGCCCGCGATCTCGCCCCCGTTCCTCCTGATCCACGCGATGTTGTTCCTCACCGTCTCCAGGGCCTGTTGCCGGGGCATCTGCCCAGCTCCAGCATCTGGAGTCAGGCCGAAGAAATGCTCCATCTACAAGACCAGCAGAGAGACACGTGTCACCAGAGACCTGGACCCAAACCGACAACCTCTACTGACAAAGTCAGATATTATATCTTGCTCACAGCCGTCGTTCAGTGATACCCTTTCGTTGATTCGCTTTTTGGTCTGATTTTTTATCGATTTCGGGGCGGGGCCCTTGCATAATTTGTGGAGTCCTACACAACTTGCGTAGTGAGGCTCTGAAAAACATGCTGGTGTTGCGTGGAAGTCCGTTCCCCTTAAGATAGTGTTTCCCTCCCTTTACAAGACTGTTTCCTGTAGCAGCTTCTTTATATCTTCTCTATATAAAAGTGTTTAAGTGCCAAAAATAGACTCAACTATGAACTCATTTCCTGGTTATAAAACTGGACCAGAGATTCACTTTCCTTCTAAAACACACATCTGTATCATTATAATATGAATATAGGATTTCATATTAAGTGTGCAGGTTCCTGACACACACACACACACACACACAAGCACGCACGCACACACACACACAGCAAAGGAAACAGCTGACCTTCCACAGCTGGAGCTCTGTGTTGTAGGTGGTGGTGATTCGACTGAGCAGACGACCGAGGTTCCTGTCGTTGATGGTGTACCTGTGAACAGAGGACGTTCAAACATGTTTGACCGTAGGTCGACAACTACAACACGATGCAGTTTTGATGTAAAACGAGGTGACATGGTTTTGGGTTCTAACCTCATCTGACTGAACTTCACAGTTCTGCTTTTAGTCTTATCTTATCTTCTTTATTCAGACGCATGTTTAGTCACTTTAACAGATTTCATCCTCATCAGCTGATACAGTCACATGGCGCTGTAGTCTTCCTCTAAAATACACCCTGGAATCATTTTATGACAACAAGAGGTCAGGTTTGTGACTGTGTGAGTCACAGCTAAAGCCAGAGCTGACGTAATCATGTTGTGATATTAAGTCCGTAGAACAGTTTTTGGATATTTTTAAGCTTACGGTTATATTTGCTATTTGCATCAGCTCATGGAGCTGTGAGGCCGTTTCCAGTCCACACCAGCAGAAAGGGTTTAGAAACGAGCTGGTAACACGTGGCCTGTGAAACGCCTCTGACTGTGTGACTGTGTCAGCATCAAACATCACATGGATCTATCTATCTTCAAACATTACCCTGTTGTAGATCCTGTGCTTGCTTACACTTTTATATCCTCTGGGCTTTTATTTTTGGACTTTTTTTTTTTACGCTTCACTTCCTTTTCCTGTCTGTCCACCAATCGACTGTCTCTGCCAAATGAGAAAAACGAATAGTGCATGTGATCTTGTTTTTGGTTTAGAATTTCAAAAAAACAAAAAAACATATGAATTAGTTTTTGGTTTCAAACAAAAATAGTGATGAAAGGAAAATTAAAAAATGATCAATGACCATTAAAGGTTCTGGATTCCTATTCCTATTTTACCGTCTGAATGTTCTCAGGGTCTCTCCTCTTGTTTCCAAGCAGTTTTATGGATGTTGGATGTTATCATTTCCTTGGGAAGTGTAAGTCAAACTGAATAATATCTGTGTCACCCCCCCCCCCCTTCTCCTCTCCCCCCCGGGGAGGCCTTTGGCTCTCTCTCCTGGTCTTGTCCTGCCAAACGTCTCTGTCCATTACTGACCACATCTCGTTTCTCCCTGATGATTAAAATGCTGTCCAGAACTATGACTTCAATGACCAGAGAACATAGTGAATGTTTTATTCTCCACCTCCCTCTATAACGTTAATCCATGTGTACGGGTCTGAGGTGGGGGGACCTGTGGGTGCACTGGGTTTTCACAGGACAGTTGGATTCGTGTTTCTCTATAGAAGAGCTTCAGTTGATAAACGTCTCAGCCTGTCTGTCTCTGTCAGCTGTGGGCGGAGTCTTGGTGGACTGACTGACCTGTTGACCAGATAGTCCCAGTTCAGTGTGGTCCAGTCCCAGGCCATGCTCTGTCCCAGAGGGTTTAAGGACACGTAGCGCACCACGGTGAACAGGTCCTGACTCCTCACCACGTTCTCATTCTTGGTGGCCTCCAGGAGCCTGTGGGGCAGAACACAGGTTTTTCTCTCCACATAATGAAGCTGCACCGGGTCAGACTCTACCTCACAGTGTCAATGCCTCCAGCCGAGTGCAGCGAAGTTGACCTTTGACCTTTTGGATTTAAAATGCCATCACTTCATTTTATCCTTATAGACATTTGAGTTAAATTGTGTGACAATTAGGGTATGAATTTGTGACCAAAATCGTGGTTTGTGAGGTCACACTGACCTTGACCTTGTGACCTCAGAGAAAAAAAAATATGTGTATAAAAAGAATAAAAAACTGTAACAAAAATATAATATATTAATATTATTTTACACTTTCACTGAATGAATTTTTCTGTCCTGATCATAACTACCAAAAATTCAATCTCTTTGAAGATTCTGATCCTTTAAATCCAGTTTGTTAACATAACAACATAATACCTCTGTTGTTTTTTTCCCCTAAAGACGCACAAGGGTTAAAACACAGACCTCTGTCCACAGTGAGACATCAGGGGAAAAAACAGCCACATATCATCTGTGTTGTGCAAACCATAAACCTGCATCACTGCCAGCATCCAGTGAGCAGTGGGACAAAGTGTGTGTCTGCATTTAACGTGAGCGAGCTGAAGATTTACACACGATTCAAACCATTTGAAGAAGATTTTGTAACAACAAAGCTTTCTGTTACGGTTAAACCAAGCGCAGCTTTACAAAAAAATAAATCTCTGGCATCTGCAGGTAAAAACAGGATGTCCATGTGTCCATCCACTATTGGCTCGTCTCTGGTGCCAGGTGATGTCACCGTTAGGTATACCCACTGTAGTACCGCACACGTGATCTCAGCAGGGCTAGAACGCAGTGGAAGGTTATCGGATCGGACGCTGTGTAAAGTTGAGATGTTCTGCTTACTTGTAGAGAAGGCGGACGTCCTCCACAGAAGCCAGTCCGTACAGCAGCTTGTCCTTCTCCTGAGCCAGAGGCGAGTTTTTGTACTTCTCGAACATGGTGTTCCACTTCGCCTCATTGCCGGAGTTCTTCATGCCGTACCGGTAGACCAGCAGCCTGAGGTTCACCGCCACGCTGCTGCAGGTCAGAGGGGTCAGGAGACTTTGAGGTCATGTCACCAGAGAGGACACACTTCATGTGACACAACACACAGTTGTTTTTTAAAGCATCACCAGTAAATATCAGGTCAGGATGAATCAAAGAGCAATAGTTCTTGATGTCATGTGGTTCATTCTGCTGGTTATGCACACAAATGATTAAAATACAACATATTCCAGTTGCAGGTCTGTTACTGTAGAAAACTTTATTGTCTGTGTGTGAGGAATAAAACAGCAGAGTGGCGTTACCTGAGACCTCCATCGATCCATTGGTCAAAGATACGAGAGGCTTCTTTCAGAGCCTCTTCATCCCCCATCTGACAGGCCAGACTGAGCACGGTCTCCCTCAGTAACCTGCCACACACATCCAAACCACCATCTTACATCAGCTGATAAAGTAGTGCACGGGTTAGACACATGTTCATTAACAGCAGCTCACTGATCAGACCAGGGGGAGACCTGAGAGTGGCTGGTGTAGTTGTGTGATGGTTCCTGGTGTACCTCTCTGTCTGTGTGCCAGTATCATTCCATCCAAGCTGTGTAGAGATTTGTTTCACATGATCACGGAAGAGTTTCTAGAGGAAAGAAAGAAGAATATGGTTCTTAATCAGCACAGGGAAACTACACAAAAACTCACTGATGAACTGTTTCGAGGAGTACAAGTGATTACTGGACCATATATATATGTATGTATGTGTTTCCATATATATGTATATATTTGTGTTTTGTCTGTTTGCATGTGTTTTCTTGAGTTGCAGTGTGTTGAGCGTTATCGGAAAATTAGGTGAAGAAACCGGTATCTTCACTTAGTTGTGCTGTGATTATTAAAATTCATATCGTAACTTATTATTTGTTTGTATCCAATACAGGTGTTTCCTGCTTTGAATTCTTAGTGCAATTAATATTTGCACACCATCCACAGCTGTGGTGTAATGATAGATATATATTGATTTAAACTAAAATGTTTCATAGAATGCAAAAAAAAAAAAAATAATGTGTTGATTTTGCTGAGATGGTTGGTTGAAACTTTAGATCACAAATAAATGTAATGGTGATATGATGAGACATCTTTTACACCTGGACGGATCGGCAGCCTGCTCACCTGGAACTTCTTGTAGATTGTAGCGTTGCCTGACAGCATGTCCCGGACATAGGCGATAGAGGAGGCCAGGCGGTCCCAGACAATGTAATCAGTCTCATTCTTCAGGTACATGGTGAGATTGAAGGCATTACCATAATCTATGATGTCTGCCCTGAACAGAGAGAGGAAGCAGGGTTTACAGTCTCTGTAAATGACCAGAGACGTGAAGGTTCAGACGGTGTTTCATATGAGCGAACTCTCACCTTGCAAGTGCAAAAACATCATCAATGTAGCTCGTACGATCAGCAGCGTCAAACTCCTGTTTCAGACAGAAAAGTGAGTCAAACAGAAGATGAAGTTAGCATCCAAGGTAAATGTAAATTTAAATAATAATCATTTTTTAAATAATATGCCTGTGTCTGTTAGTTTTAAACCTACAATTGATTTAATATAGGTTCAAAAGAATGAATATAAAGGTATTAAGGGTCACTGTTTTTCATAGGTTCTGGAGAATAAAGTTTAAATATCTCTAAGTTATAAAGTTATGAGGAAAAAGTTTAATATAACAAGATAATGTTATAAAATAAAGTCAGCCAAAATTCTATGTTATGTTTAGTTTTAGTTTTTTCTCATATAGATTTTTATTACAAAATGACTTTAGTCTCTAAACATTACAACTTTTTCCTTTAAATATTTGAACTTTATTCTGAAAATCCCTGTGTGTAACATTGTAAAAACAACACGACAGCAGACAACGCTCACGTCTCTGAGGACAGCTTTACCGTGTGGTTGTTCTGAAGCTGCTGACTGATGGCGGTCCACATGAGGTTGTCGTGGTTGACTCTGTAGAATCCAATGTGATCATTGTTGACTTTCAGCAGACCGTCCACAGAGGGAGAGTAGTCACTGATGACGTGCTCTGATAATCAACAGTCAATAGTTAGTGTGTGGAAATGGATATTTGAACTGGATCAAGTGTATTATTCTTTCTCCCCTGTTTAACTATTAGGTGTCATTATGAGGAGAACTTCACTGACTGGTTTAAAGGCTGATTATTGATCACATTACCTGTGCTGCTCTTGTTAAACATGGAAAACATATTCTTGTCACTTTTCACAGAGTGCCATTTCACTGGGATCATCCATTTGTACCTGTAACAGAAGCACATTCACTTTAAACATTTAAACCGTACATTTTCATTTAATTGTTCGAAGCTGCAGTTATCATCTTTCATGACTCTGCTTTGGAAAAAGTTCCGGCACTTTAGCTGCTAGATGCTATGCTATGTTCAACAGCTGGTCTCTAAAGCTGGATTTCTACTTCTGTGTCACACCCCCTCTTTGTGTGTTGTAATCTGAGTTTCTCTGTTCTTTGTTTTGGTAGCCGCTCTGGTATCGTGTGCATGTTAGTGAACCGTTGGTCCTCCCCACAGACACAGGCTCTGCCCACAGGTGAGATGGCTCAGTGCAGTATGCAGCGTTCAGGTGAGTGCAACCTTTCATAATTTCCCTCACTGAAGAAGAAACCACATTTTCATCTAAAGAGGCCTCAGACAAAGAAAGAGAGGAGACCAGAGCACAGGTGGACTGGACTGAGGGCTTTTTAAAGTCTTTACCGGCTCCATCAGTGTCATTTGTGTGGCCTAGTGGATCAGTCCAAGGCTGAATTTCTTTCCCAGTCTGACCATGGAGCAAATACTGGTCTGGTTTTACTGAGAGGGTCCAGCTGGACACAGAACAGTTATTTCTTCTCAACCATGTGTCAGTAACGTAATGGTTCATAATGTTACATATCTGTTCATTAGTGACGGCTACTTGTTGTGGTGTGAGATGCTGGTGGTCTAGTGCGACACCTAGTGGCAGTGATGATCATTTACAGGCGCACCAGATCTATGGCAACTACATGCGTAGGCTTTGAGGTTACGTTGTAGCCGGTGGAGCTTGTTGAGAGTGAAGACACGAGAAGTTAAAGAAAGACTCAGTAGTTTTCTTCTTGTCAGTAACAAATAACTGACTTCTGCTCACTGCTATGTATGAAAGAATGAACATGAACACAGCAACTTCATGCAGCTAGCCAGTATTTATCAGCCTTTAGTCTTTTTGCAGTGTTTGATGGGTAATATTACCAAAATAGAACAAATACCATCGTCATCCACTTCTACACAGCTCTGAGAATTTGTTATTTCTATCCTCTTACCCAAGAGGTGAGGGGGGCAGGTTGGCATCAGCTTGAGGATCCAGGAGGAAACGCTTCTGTCTCAGTTTGGCATTTGTCTCTGAGACAGACAGGTCCAGCACAGGATAACCCATCTGATTGGTCCATGTGTCCATCACCTCTGCAACAGGCAAGCCACTCACCTGAGCACAGAGAGGTGAAAGTGTGAAAGTTACAGACAAATGTTTTTTTCTGTCTGAGTGTGAGATTCAGATTGATCACAGAGCTGGAGTCAGGAAGTGGTTAGCCTAGCATAGCATAAGGACTAGAAAGAGGGGGAAGGAGCTAGTCTGGCTCTGTCCATCACATCTGAGGCTCACTGATTAACATTTTTTATTCCATACACAAACAGAGAAGGGGTTGTGTACTGGAACTGATGAGCCAATAACTACCCACGCTATACAGTAGGGGGAGACACTGTACAGAAGCACTAAGTGGATGGATACACTTCTGTTTATCAGGAAGTAGTTTGAGATGATGACTCCTTTTATAACCACTAATTGTTATCTCTGAGTAAAGATTGTGAATCACTGAGCTTTTCCAGGTGATGGTACGTGTATTTTTGAACTTTGGACATCTTGAGGCAAACTGTTTTTATGCTAAACTAGGCTAATCACATCCTGACTCCAGTTCTGTACTTAACACTCAGACATGACACATGACATCCATCTTCTGAGCTCACATTCATAACATCAATCTGGCCTTGCACAGAAACTGAGGATAAAACTGATAAAGCTCAAACTCACACTAGCAAGTGATGCCCAGAAGTTGGCTGTTTTGGCGTTCTTGAAGTAGTAGTCTTTCAAATATTTCTGGTGAAAGATGAAAAAGAATTAAAAACCAACAGAATCAGCCTGTAATGAACATTAATCGTTGGCAATGATCTGTCCTGAAGCTGCAGCAATGTTCGCCTTACCCGACAGCCGTCTCTGAACATGTCTTTACCCATCCAGTCCTCCAGCATCCGAAGAATGGACGCTCCCTGCAAAGAGTTGGATAATTTCCCTGATACTGTTTGTCTGTGTTTTTGTCGGTAATGAAACTGATTCGTCATGGTTTCCACAGGAATCAAGGTTTTCTGAACATTACACTGAGGTTTTCCGGCGGTCGTACCTTGCTGTATGAGATGCCATCAAACACAGAGGTGATCTCTGCTGGGGTGGACACGTTCACAATGATTGGGTGAGAGGAGAGGAGGGCGTCATCCACCATCACAGGAAGCACGTCGCTGATGATCATGATGTCTCGCTGTGGACAACAGTTAAAGAGCAATCATCAACATGACTGGTCTATTGTCAGTGTGACTGATGGTTAAACAAAGACTCACCATGCCCCACGTGGGTTCAGCTCTCTCCACACCAACGTACTCAAAGAAACTGGCAAAGCCCTCATTCAGCCAGAGGTCATCCCACCAGTCCATCGTCACTATGTTCCCAAACCACTGGAAAAAGACAATGGACATGAGCTTTAAGGGTCCAAACAAAGGAAGGTGTGTATGGAATTGAATCTATATCCTGGCAGGTTTCAATCTGGATCAGTGTCTACCATTGAAAACAGTGAGGTGCAGACCACTGTGAGCTGTGTAAATCTCTCATATTCAATTTTGTTGAGAAAAGTTGTTGATGGACTATAAACACACCAAGCACTTTATTAGGAACACCTGTAAACCTGCTTATTCAGGCATTTAATCATCAGACAATCATGTGTCAGCAGTGCATAAACTCCTGCAGATCCAGGTGAGGAGCTTCAGTTAATGAGGAAACATGGAAACATGTGACCTCAGTGACTTTGAGCTTCATGATTGTTGGTCTGAGTGTTTCTCAAACTGCTGTTCTCCTGGATTTCACTCAGTTTTTACTCAGAATGGAGCAACAACAAAAGCATCCAGTGAGCAGCAGCTCTGTGTTGATGAGAAAGGTCAGAGGTCAGAGGTCAAAGGAGAATGGTTAGACTGGTTGGAGCTGACAGAAAGACTATAGTCACTCAGATAACCATTCTTTACAGCTGTGCTGAGTAGAAAAGCTTCAGCGTGAACAACACATCCAACCTTGAGGTGGATGGACTACATTATAACCAGTTACCAGTTCAGGATGGATGGAGCTCACTGAGACCAGTTGAGTGAAGGAGCAGTAGAAACTCAGTGTGTTCCAAACATGAAACAGACTGTTATCAGTTTGATGTAGCCACGTGATGGAAAAAAAACAAATCCATCAAATCAGCTCACTGTTCTTTTAACAATGCTTTTATCTTTATCTCACACAGAGAGTTCAGAGTTCCCAACTGTAAATGTTTAAAATCCCTAATGTGTTATTGTTCAAGCTTTTTATGATGCATGATGGGAACAAATCTTTCCAGCATTTCAGCTGTTTCACGGTGATGACAGATAAGATGTCATGAGGCAGTCAATAAAGTTTTATGAACTATTCAAAGATACAGCAGTGAGGGATCAGTGGTGGTTCATTTTGAGTTCAACACTGTATAAACACAGCACCAGGTTTACCAGTGTATGTTATTGAAGCTTGTTTGGATAGATGGACTAAATTCCTAATTCTTACAAGTCCCACAAATATTTAAATAAACGTCATACAACAAAGTTTGTGATTATTTGTATAAATATTATGAATTATAAAATATCAATAATGTTTTTATTGAAAAGATCTTTAAAAACATAACAAACATTTAAAATTCCTGCTTGAATTAAAGCCTCTGTGATAAACCAGAGTGGAGACTGTGGAGCTTCCTACATGTTTCCTCTGCTCTCAGTTCAGTCCTGAATGTTTGAACGTTATTTGAAATAAAAAGTGCTGTGGGAATGTATCATTTGGCCTCTATATTTTTAAGTTGTCAGATGTGGGCAGCCAACATTTTTGAGATTTTCAAGTGGGCCATGAGTTGGAAAAGGTCGGCAACCACTGTAGTAAATGCTTGGACATGAAATATAGTGAAAAAGAAGTATAAAGCAGGATACAATAGAAATACTCAAGTTTAAGTACTTAAAAAAAGTACACCATTTGTGTAATCTTTTAGACATATGCAGAATAGCAAAGTGAAAAACATGTCCAGTGTGTAAAGTCTTGGATTCCACTTCTAGATTCCGACACGTGCAACATGTGGTTCCATTACACAAATAAAACAAAGTTAGTAATAAGTAACTAGACAGTGGTACCTGGTGAACCAGCTCGTGGGCAATAACACTGGCCACTCGCTGCTTGTTGTAGGAGGAAGACTGGCTCTCATCATACAGCAGGTTGGTCTCTCTGTAGGTGATCAGGCCCCAGTTCTCCATGGCACCGGTCCCAAAGTCAGGGATGGCTATCTTATCTGGATTGAGACAACACAGAGATCCCGCAGAAGTAAGACCTTATCATGTTTTTTATGGCGTCACTGCATTATGTTACTGTGAGATATTATCTTGACATATACCAGCAATATAGCTGAAGATTAAGATCAACTGAGTAGATTACCATGAACTTTACTGATCAACAGTACCCATGAGTGTTTATATGTACTGAAGTTTTCATGCACAGAGGAACTGATAAACAGCTTGTTTTCAGTGGAACTAGCTTTAAGATGCTTTTGCTTTCATTAGGACAATTACTACAGGACATTTCCATGTAGTCCTTATCTTGGGAGGTCAATACTGCGAAACTTCAGTACTGTGAAAAATTATAAAGACCCACTGGGTCTGGCTTCACACTGACATTAAACTGCACATGGATGTCCTCACTCCAACTGGTTTCATAAATTATTCTCTGGGCTGTGAACGAATGATTCATGCGTTTACAGTAACTGAGGCTTTATGAGAATGAAATGGTTGTATTCTTTCACCTTTATTGCTTGCCTTATCACCATAATCACTTGCTCAGCATCATGATCCCATCACTGTCCACAAACAACCATACAGTACATCTCTGTATGCTGATGACTGTTTGATATATGTTGGAAGGCTTTGGACTGTCTGATTTAAATCTCTGGAATAAGTGAGGGTTATTACCTCTACATGAGGTTGTAAATAACTTGTAAACGTGCCTGATATTCCAACAAATATACAAACAAATATATGTTACTTATTTTACATTGATGGGTGTAAATAAACAATTCTGTTCAGTCCCATAATTCTAAAATCAGTGCTGTACCCAGGTGCATTATTCTGTTTTTGAGTATTTTATCAGCACAGATGGGCTATGATGCACTGTCTGACATCCACATTTATTTGGAATAGTCAACACTCTAGAATAAAACTGAAGCCACTAAGGGGCGCTAGCAGGAACTGTTAGACTTGTCATTCTTATTAGGAACACACTGTGACCCCAGAAACAAAGCATGTATCTCACTATGATCACTGTGTAGTGATAAGAGGTTTCCATTAACATGAAGCAGTTTATCTAAACTTACCCAGTTTTTGGATGGAGTACGTCATGTTGAAGTATTCCTCAAAGTAATCAAAGATGACCTTGGTGGTGTCGGCTGCATACTTTGCTGTTTTCAGCTGACTGGGCTGAGCATAAATCCTCAGCTGTGACAGCAGAGGAAGACAAAACACACAGGTGTGAGTGTGTGTATCAGGATGTGCCTGACAGTTTACATCTATCAGTTTCATTTGAACAGTGCTTTATTGTAGCACATGATGGTGAACTTACAGGAATTCCTCGAGCAGATTTTCTTTCCACGTGTTTAAACTGGTGCACTGCGAAACACACCAGATAGGTGCTCATTGGGATGGACTTCTCGAAGGATGTCTTCAGTTTGTTGTCAGCCAGATTTTGAGGGGTGCCCTGTAGAGGCGGAGCAAAAGGCTAATGGGTTACTGTGGGTGTCACTCAGCCTGTAGAGGGTGGAACCCCCGAGCCCCAAAACAGAGGCACAAGATTGATCTTTCTGCTGTTTGGTATTCACAGTGTTCACTCCGAGCCTGGCTTCCTCTGTCTTTGGTTTTTGTTCAGCTCAACCATGGAAATACTCACTCCACCTCCAGCAGCCAACAGGAGGCCAACAGGATTATGAACAGTTTTACTAGCAAGTATCTCAGTACATCAAGGAACTCAAAGCAGTCATTATTAGTAGTTATTCGTGGATTGTGACTTTTGACGATTTTTCACATGGCTCTTCTCCCCAGTCAAAATGACTTGAATTAACTCAATAAAAAAAAGTAAAATAACTGAGGCAAAATTAAAAAAACAAAACAAGGCTGCTGTGATAGACTATTTCCATGACAGACAGGTTTCAGTAACTGTAACTCTATTCTGATTCCCAACCCTCCACCAGGGGGAAGGTTTTGCAAGTGGGCCAACTTAGATTTGCACAACAAAAATATAATTAAAAAAAATACATGAATTAAAAATATGAATAATGTTTTTAAATACTAAAGATTAAAGATGTTTTCATTGTTTTTTTCCTCTTGTATTAAGGTCTATCACTGTGATTAGCCAATGATAGGAACTTTTATGTTGTCGGACCACATGGTATACTTGTTTGCTATCTCAGTCTGAATTTGTTCTAAAACATTTCATCCATGACAAGGGAGGGAGGAGGATATTTATTTTGGAGGATCAAAATAGATAGTTGGTTAGCAACATCAAGAGTTAAAAAGCAAGAGTCAAGAGATAGATGGTGAATCGAAAAGTGATCTGTCCTGTCAAACAAAAAAGAAAAATTGAGCCTTCTACATGTTTCTCCTGCTTTCAGCTCAGATCTGAAGGTCATCATTAATGTTCGTATTGTTACGGGGTCAGATGTAAGATGCCAAAATGTTAGAGATTTTCAAGTGGGCCATGAGCTGGAAAAGGTTGAGAACCACTGATCTCAACTGATCAGAGTTAAAAGTAGAAACCTGTAAAATCATCTAAAACATACACACGATCACCTCATCACAGATAGCAAAATGAAACTTCTGGCCCAACATATGCCTGGGTCATTAACCCGAGTCTGGCCCATACACTTCCACATCTGGGCAGAGTCTGGTTGTTATCCTGTGGTAATGACTGACAGCTGGAAGATTTTCTGTGTGCATGCCAGAAGTGGTCCAGATGTAAAAGTAGCATCTGACAATATGGGCCAGATTTGGGCCATGGAACTGGCATGACACTGGGCCAGAAGAAAAACAAACATGCGGCCCAAGTATGGACCAGATTTATTTTGCTCTCTTGGATACATGATACGATGCTGAAAGTCTATCCCATTCATGTTACATGTAGAAGACCCAAACAGCAGCATTGTTCTTGTGTTGTCTGTTTCAGTACAGTGTTATAAATGTAATAGACTTAGAGGCTAATTCAGATGTGTTATTGTGGTTGACTTTGACAGGACAGAAGGATTTTGTGAATGAGGAAAAATTCAGTGCTGTCCTGGGTGATGCTGCTGGACAGATGTTTATCACTGTTGACTTGAGTCTTACCTCGACTGGCATGTTGGACAGAGCCTCATAATGAGCATCATGAACAATGGAGACCTTGAACGTGGCCTTCTTGTTGGGCTCATCGAAGCAGGGGAACGACTTGCGGGCATCTGTTGGCTCATGATCAGTTGCAGCAATTTTTCTGGAGGTCAGAAGCAAATTATTATTCCACCTGGAAGTGTTTGACACCAAGAGCTTTACATTAGACAGTGTGGACTGTTAAAATAAGGTGGGTGATGTGTGTGTTGAGTCATTTTTAACAATTTTGCTCTTGAAGATTTGAAAAGTGGTTTGAATTTATGTGGAAAACAGAAAATCTACTGTACGTCTCTGCTTCACATGGTCTGATGAAGACCACTGGGATTGATTTATTAAATTTCTGTTTTCAAGGTCAATTATGAATTAATCTTCATTACTTTCTCATTTCTTGTTCTGAAAATGTTGGTTTTGTGGGACATAGAGAATAAAAACACACTTAACAGCTATTAGAAAGATTTATTGATATGTTGAATGAGAGTTGATGTTTCTGTTTCTGTTCTTGTTAATGCTGTTTCACAAAAATAAACACTGACAAGTTTAAAGAAAAAAACATTAGACAGCTTACCCCCAGGCTAACTCAACCATGGTAACAATCAATGACACCTGTGCTGACCACTAGCACGAACAAAACCTTGGAAGGAATGGCTCATAATTTGTGGTTTGCTAACATTGTTATGGAGAGAGCAGAGAAGAGAAAGCATTTTTTTTTTATATCAGATTTTTCTTTTTATTGTTTCACTCTTCACTGAATTTCCAAAGGAAAACGTCCTTGTAACTGTCGAATTCTTCGAATAGACAAACATTTTCTGCTGGGGTAAATGGAGCTCAGTGGTTGGATTCGGTTGGCCATTTAATTTACCCAGAATTCATTGTACCACAGTCCGGCTTAAGATAGTCAAGAACTAAACTCAGCCTAGTCAGCTTAGTCGGACTTCAGATAGATGCCTATATTCACTTGTTGCACAAAGCAGTTCAGTGCTTGACTATCTTAAGCTGTACAATGAATTCTGGGTAAATTAAGACTTCTTTCAAAATGAAAAAAATGGCTGAACTGCATCAAACCGCTCACCTCTGTTTACCCCAGCAGAAAATGTTCGTCTTATGGAAGAATTCAAGTTACAAGGGCATTTAACTGGAAGAGTGAAACAGTAAAAAGAAAAATGGGTAAGGTTTCCAATGTTTGTGGCTTAAAATGAGTCAGTGTTTATTTTGGGGAAACATTATACTGAGCTGTACTGTGAGCCAAACTAAGACTGGACCGACACTACAGACCAGTCTAAAATATCTTTGTGAACCAGCCCCTGGTCTGGTCTGGTCTGGTCTGGTCTGGTCTGGTCTGGTCTAGACCCCCTACCAGAATGAGCAGCTTCAGCCTGATCTTGTCTTTGATGACAGTATATGTGGGCTTGTTCTATCCTTCAGAGAGGGAACACTTGTGGGAATAAACCTTTAGACACCAACAGTTCTGAAACGTGCTGTTTGTGAGGCGCTGCCAGGCTGAACAAACACCATCATTAACTGAGATCAGTGCATAGTGAGTTATTAACAGTTCATTACATAAACATCTGACTCAGTGTTGTGCATGATATTACTGCTCTGTTACTTTGTTTTCTGACAGCCTGATGACTGTGTCTCCGTCTGCAGCTGCTGTAGGATTGTAGCTGCAGTCGGACTATTAACAAACAGACTATAGGAAATACACATCACACTGATCCACTTCACAATCACTCACTGGTTCCAGCCCCCACTGTCCTCGACTGTCCAGACCCTCACCACTCAACATACAGTGATTTCTTATAATATATAATATGCTTATTTACATTTAATCCAAACCTCCATCTTTACCAAACCTTTACGTCTCATTTCAAAGGCTCGACAAACGTGTCCTCCTTTTCCCGAGCAATGAAGGCTCCAACAGGTTGATCCTTCATAGCCCAACCTTTCCCAAGATTCTTTGCCCGCCACTAATGAATATAGTATGGCACCAAACAACACGACAGAGAGCCTGAGGATTACACTGTTAAATGTAAGTATTGTTTTCAGCTCAGTTCAACAGTTAACGGTACAACTATTAAATTTTAGCTAGCTAGCTACCTGGAGCTGTAGCACTTAAGCGCCGCTCGGTTGTCCACAACCGATGTTACAGAAAAGGCTGTAAAAGTTCAAAATTTGACATCTTACCAAGATTGTGTCAATTTCATAGATCATTTTTACTTAACTGTATGAATATAAATGGGAGAGGGAGAATGACGGCCACTGGGGCAATCAAGGTGTAAAGCACGCACATACAAAGGTACTGTCACGGGTGCTGGATCAAAAAGATTCAGCTAATATCTCCATTTTGCCACCATGTAAGTAAAGTCACAGTTAAATTAAACCTCACAACCAGTAGATGTAGCAACACCCTTTTTTTGTTATGTTGTTTGTAGTGCTGTCACACGGAAGCCAGCCATGATTGTCACATAGTCACAATCCAAAATATTGTATCCAAGTAAAATATTTTTCTGGGATTTTGTTTTCTGTCCTGTATCTTTCCCAATCTCCCTATATTTGCATCCCAGTGTTAACATTGTTGGTTCTCTTGTTTTCTCTCCGTAAGGACAAGTCTTGAGAAAATGTGCCTGCTGGGGATGATGACTCGTGATTCAAATTATTTGTTTTAATCATACAGGTTAATAAACACACTTTTGCTGAAATCAGTTTTGCTGCTGTTGTTTGTCACTGCCATGTTTGGTTTCCTCTGTGTTAGGATTGTAAGTTTTCCAGGGTCAGGAGAGGGAGTGAGCGGGAACCCCACCACTGCTACTTGGCCTTGGTTTCTCCTAATGGATGAGGTGTTGGGACAGAGTCATTTCATCACACCCCCTGTCCTGATTGCCTCCATCCCTGAGGACACACCAGGGCCAAGTGCAGCAGTGGAGGAGGAGGAGGAGGAGGAGGAGGAGGAAGATGAGGAGGGGGAAGAGACTGAGGAGAAACCAGTCAGGAGCAGCAGAAAGAAAGAGAAAGAGAGATGATGAGCTGTTACAGCTCATCACAGAGGACATGAGGCTGCAGAGAGAGGCAGAGGAGAGGATGAACAGACTGTTCTCTCTACTTGAGAGACTGGCTGAAAAATGAATTGAAATAATTGAAATATCAAATAAAGTTTGCAATGAAGACGGTACAACCACAACCTAAGCGGTCAAGGTTGCTAGGCGACAGGAGTGGGGGCTGTGTGACACAACAGTATGGCTGGGAACAGTTGGTGACGTAAAGAGGGAATTCTCCGTAGGCCAGACTGTCTCATTTCTATGACAGCTACAAAGGCTACGAGGGCCAAGACTTCGAAGGATGCGGCCCCTGAAGTGGGACACAGCTTAGATGTGAACATGAACCTGGACTCTGGATGTGAACCTGGACCCTGGATGTGAACCTGGACTCTGGATGTGAACCTGGACCCTGGATGTGAACCTGGACTCTAGATGTGAACCTGGACCCTGGATGTGAACCTGGACTCTAGATGTGAGCCTGGACTCTGGGTGTGAACCTGAGCTATCTTTTCTCTTTGTTCTGTGAACATGTGTGTTGTGTGTGTGTTGTCACTTACTTAGTGGTCCCCTCCTCGTTGTAGATGACCCTGTAGAACCCCACCACGGAGCCGTTGAGCCAGCCCTGGAAGTCCAGGCTCAGCACGTACTGCTCCCCTGGTCCGGTGACGGGCAGCTCCTCTGCGGCCTCCGCCACCACGTACTGCTGAGGTTTGTATTCAAAGCAGCTCTTCACTGGGATCTCCTTCTGCCCCCCCTGGCCATTCAGCATCTTCAGTCTGGGGATGGCGCTGACAAACGTCTCCCTGATGTGGAGCCACAGATGGCGGGTGGGCTTGTTGACCTCTAAGTGGATGTCCACAGTGCCAGTGTAGGTGTCGTCGACCAGGTCCGGCTCCAGGAGCAGGTCATAGTGGACTGGCTTCACATAGTTGGGCAGACGGAAATTCTTCCAGTCCCCGCTGGAGTCGGTGGAAGGCGTGCAAGGCCCTCTGCCAGGCGGAGGGGGCTGGGGAGGCTCTGCTGTGGGGGGCGGGATGGAGGGGGTGGTGGTGTCTGGCTTGGAGAGGCCCACCCCGAGGCCCACCGCCAAAGAGCACACCACCACCGTCACACATATGATGACTACATGCTTACCACGGACGCAGTAGCGCTTCTGTTGCTTCTCCATGTCCATGCTGTCCACCATGGTGACTTCAGAACCTGAACTCTCACTGGACTGAGACACAGCTGTAGTCAGGTAAAAGGTCCTGAAGCTGACCTGGAGTCAGAGCTGTAGGCGGTGGCTCCCACAGTATTTGTATTCACTGTGTGAGCTGATCCACAGTCTCTGGTGCTGTGGGGTGGAGATAAGGAGGAGGAGGAGAAGTGAGGAGAGGAAATCGGTCAGACAGTGTAGAGAATTTCAAAGAGTGAGGGAGAGATTTATTCTGTGCTCAGAGTTAACACGCCTCCTCCTGTTAAACATCTACAATCTGTCTGTAAATCAACAGCTTTCAACTTTAACTGTGTGTGTGTGTGTGTGTGTGTGTGTGTGTGTGTGTGTGTGTGTGTGTGTGTGTGTGTGTGAGTGAGTGTTTGTGGTTTAAAACTGCTGCATGTTCTCTGTGTGTGTGCACGTAAACACAACATGTAACTTTAGAAAGAAGTGAACCTTTCTGTGTGTGTTTGGTTTGAATCCATCTGAGTGATATAAATGTAAAGTGAACTGGATGCAGTGGAATCTGTCCTGCTGACACGGGGGTTGGGGGGGGGGGGGGGGTTGGTGGGGGTCTACATGACTGTAGCTGCTATGGCATTTGCTCTTTGGTCAACAGTGATTGCAACAGAGAGACGTGTGAACAGAAAAGCAAAACAATGGCTGTGTTGTGCTGCACCACACTAACAGGATTAACAGAGAGAAATATTCATTTCTCCTCTTGTTCCAGTAGCAGCAGGACTGAGGATGATGATGATGGTTGGTCCTAATGAAAATATTTAAACCTATTAGCAAGCTGATCATGAAAGTATGTGTTCATGATCCCCAGAGGAAAATCATTTTGTTGCCCCTTGATCTTTCATCTAGCCGACCATTAACATCTAACAGAGAGGCTGCCATGAAGTTTACTGAGCCCACTGATGCTCCCCAGAGGATGAACCTTTAACATGTTGGACATACAGAGGAAGAGTTAGACAGTGTTAGAACTTAAATGGACATGAAACTCAATCAATTATCAGCATGTACGATGAAAAACTTTGTTAAACTGTGTCAAAGACACCAGACTGTGTTCAAAAACCATAAAACAAATCAACTACAACTCCCAAGGTGCATTTCAGTAAGAATCTTGCAATCACAGAGGTTAAAATTTGAATTTATACCTTGTTCAGACCCAAAGCAACATGAACGTCAAAGTGACAGGAAGTCATTCATTTTCTGTCAGCCGGCGTCTCCTGGGGTCGAGCAGCCGCAGCCTGTCAGTGGCGTTTCTTCGGCGGTGTGGCCGTCCAGGTGACTTTGTGGTAATGAGCCGATTGGTTTGGCTTTTGGAACGTAGAGGTGCTCTGCTCTAGAGAACACTAAAGAAAACAACTGTGTAAACTTTTGTGCCCGTCAAACTTTTGTTCTGAAGCACAATGGAAAAGATAATACAATGTGTCCCTGTTTGTTTACAGAGACTACAAAGACCACCTTGTGTTGTCTGCCTCCACCACTCAAACTAATTTCAGATTACATGTTTACCCAGAGTTATATAAAATATGAACCATTTGTGTGGAATTCTGTAATAATTTCTGTGTGAGTCTTGAGTAATGACTCAAAAGTGTTACGTGAGGTCACACTGACCCTTGACCTTTGATGCATTTGTCGCATAAAATTGATGCCTGGACTAAGGTGTCTGACACCGTAGGTGTTCCAGGGGAGTTGGTGAAGTGTAGCTTGTGATATATTTGGTGAAAATAGGAGGGAGTTGCTAACTAGCGCCATAGCATGCAAAACAGTGTAGCTTGACAATGTGATGCCTATCAGGCAGTAACGTTAACATCTTTAACTTATACACTACCTGTGGTCAGCTGGAACAAAGATACCGTTAACGTGTCTAACAAAGCTCTCTGTTTCATCCACGTCAGAGCGTTCACCAACCTCAACAGCGTCCTTGGCAGCCAGAGTGAATTTTTTACCTCTCAACGCTTTCAGTCTGAACGTATGGTTACTTCCTTCTTCTCCATAGCAACAGTAGCATTTTAGTAATCAATCCAGAATGTGGAAAAGCTCTTATTGCATTCAGTGAGGTTTCTGTAGTGCACCATGCAGCAGAGCACTCAGATGAAATGAAAATAAAAATCAATAAAGATTGTAACACAAACCAGTTGCGTGACTAATAGGAAGTTAAGGGTGAGGTTAAGATGAGCAGGTTTTCTGAACCTTACTGAAAACACACCTGTGTTAGCAAAACACAAAGGGCAAAGCATTTGTGGCAGCTTCAACTTTCCATCCAAATCTAAGCAACTTCTAACTGAGCTTCAAGAAAATTTGCAAAGGAAAATGTGACTCATGCGTGTTTCCTTTCACTGCTGTGTATGTTGGATGCATTGGTGATGCTATTTCTCCAGTTGGGTGCATTTAAACTATTTCATTTGAAGAAGACACAGTGAGATCACCTAATCAGTCAAAGCTCAAACAAAGGCCACACATCTGATGTTTTCATCTGCTGCAGTCTGTTGTCTCTCCAGTGGAAGCCTAATGCTTTTTGTCAGGATTTATTAACTAAGTCATCATTCTTCTTTTCTTTTTTTTTTAAATCAACTTCAGCCAAGCAATACGATCCAGGGAGGCCAGGGAGTGATACATTCATGGGTCTCAAGATTCATCAGATGCCAAAAAACTGCAAAGCCATTTAGACGAATAACACTCTGATTTCATAACTTGGAAAAATGATCTCAACAGTGTCATGTTATCCTCCGTCTCCACGACCATATGGTAAACAGTTGAACCCAGCTGACCATGTTACACAGCTAAAGGATCAAAGCAGAGCAGCTTATACGACAGCCTGACCCTGAGGTTCTTCCTCATATTGTATCTTTATTGTGTTTCATAGAGATAAGACTCATAAACATTAAGACTCCCTTATCCTTGAACTCAAAAAGTATCTGCATGAGAGACAGGGTCGGGAGTGCCAGGCCTTGACGGTGCAGCGGGCCAGATCCCAAAAGAGCTAAATGTACTAGGCAGCCTTACTATTAGGGACAGCCGGATAGTCAGTCACCCTAATATAAAACAGTTCTCTGTGTACCTCTGGGCTCATAGGATCTACATCAGACCTAGCTGGAGTTAACCTCTACCCATCCACTGGAGTGGGGCTTACCTTCAGACAGGTGTGGACGGGCAAACCGGGTTGGTGTGTGATGTGAAGTTTAAGCCTTTTATTTTAGGTTAACAAAAACACGAAAACAGTTTTTAAAATGTAGTGGTCAGGAAAATGGAAAAGAAGGACAACGCCTTAGATTTTTCCTGCCTTATATAGTAAATAGAGGAACTAACTCATCCTGTTGTTCACAATCACGTGCGTATTTGGACGAAGGTTATGATTGCGAACATTAGAGATAACACTTGAGATGAATAATAAGCAATACTTGTGATGAGTAATGAGCAGTTACTGAGAAACATGAATGTGAAACATAAACTGTAAAACATGACAGTGAGTACATCTGGATCACATCTGGATCACACAGCATAATACTGAGCGTGACCTAATGAATATATCAGTACATGAGTTGATATAAGAGCAGCAGATAGAATTGTGACATGGAAATGATTACATGATTACATATGCAAAGAAAATAAAACTTGAAGTAACTACATGACTTGGACACGTGAGCAAATCAAGAAGAGAACCAGAGAAAAGCAGGATCTTTTATTACAGAAAGTGTTTAAACCCATGACCAGAATAGTCATACATACTTTGTGTTATTGATAAAAGGGGAATCAGTTATTCCTCTTTTTGCTTGGGACCCTTGAAAACCACTGGTCTATGATAAGGACCTGTGTTTTTATGTGTCTGCTGCTTCTCTGCATGTTTCTATGCACCAATCATTTTATTGTATACAGATCTTACAATGACAATAAAGGTTTTCTGATTTAGACAGATTAAATAAATATCATTGTAAAAAAATAAACTATATTTTAATTTTGGCAGAATTTTGAATAATGCCAACAGGGGGATGGTGTACTTGTTATAAAGCCCAGTCCACAGTGTCACAGTCAGTTGTTTGTATCGTATCTTCTGGCGCCACCTTGTGGTCATGTTACATTTAAATGTAAAGTCAAAGAAAATGTCCAGTAGGTATCGTAACCGTCTCTTTGTCTCACACAGTCTGGATCAGACAGTAAGAATATGGAAAAACAGATTCTTACTTTGGGGCTCTTTGTGGAACTGCAAACCAGGGCCCCTCAAACTCAAATTACCTCGGGGGCAACGGCCAAGGTGTTCTCTTCCGAATGGCTGCTGAACACTTCTGAATAAACATAATTTTTCCACACTATAATGAAGCTGTACATTGAGACTCTCTGTGCTGTATGAGCCTGTGTCCTCTCTGGAAGCTGAAGCTGTAGACACAGTTCATCCCTCTGTCTCTGGTGGCTGTGATTATGAAAACCTCTATGTCATTGTGAAATACAGGACCCAAGGCATTTTGGGAAAATTAATGGTTACCCCCAAGCCTGGCTCAGACTTTCAGGTGTCAGGTTTCACGTGTGATTCAGACCTCTCGGATGGTCCCAGCTTAAGTGTTAAAGGAGAAATAAAGACCCAGAAACCACAACTGCAAAATAAGTGACTGGGGACATGTGGACATGAGGGGATCTGGTCCTGCAGACCGGATCTGGCTCACAGGCCGGTAATCTGAGACCTTTGCGGAAAACAAAAGGCACATCACTGACACCGATCCGATTTTCTCTGTGTGACACTTTTTATTTTGACCAACAGGACAGCTCGTCAACAACCTGAGTTATTCTACAGAACAGAACACTAAAACTAGAGGTTCACAGACATGTCATCGATCCTGCTCTTCTTTATATCTCTGTGTTTCCGACAGAAGAGCACTTGTCGAGTTGTCTGAGGACTCAGGTGTAGACTTAATGGACGTCTGGGTCTTCTTCTTCGTATCTGGGGAGTCCACTTTGTACTCGTCTGCAGGGAACACTCTGGACCCAGGATCAGGGGCGGTCTGGGTCTTGTTTAAGGAAGGTGGTGTGATGTTTAGGGATATCTGGTTCTCCTTCATTGAGGGGGTGTTGATAGTGGCTGGATTCTGGTTTGGCCTCCTGTATTTTAGTGACGGTTTTGGTGGGGTCTTCTGGGACTTCTTCTTTGGAGGACGGGACACCCTTGTGACACCCACCACCCTCAGTCTGATCAGGGCTTCAGATATTCCTCCCATGTTCCGCGCCTGGCACCGATATTCTCCAGCGTCCTTGTACGACAACCCGTTTAGGCTGATGATCGACCAGCGGACCCCGACCCGAGGAGACTCCTGCATAACTGGGACATAAAAAGGTTAACAGGCAACTATCGGTGGGTATATGCTAGCTACAGCACACATTCGCACAATGTATAGTGTCTTATTGGGAGGTTTAAGGGGGTGTATAGTTGTCATGGCAAAATGTATCAATATAAGGGGCCATCAGGGACGCCTTTTCCCTTTGGGGGCCCCAAACATTTGCCTGGTTTGCCTCTCCTGATGGTGCACTTCTGTTAACTATAGCATAGAGTTTTACACAGGCAATCTTTGAGACCAGAACCAACTGAACTCAGGTTGTACTCCTGTCTGACAGTTAGTTCTGCAGGACTAAAACTGGGTTTAACAAATAACAATAATAAATGATAACTAATAGCCGGCTTTAACTTTACTTAACAATTGTGACTTTTCCTACTGGACACTCAAGTTATGTAACTTTCCACATTGAAAGGTTTAAAAATGACTAGACCTGTGTTATATATTTTCTGGAGTTGTGTACATTATGGTAACGGTATGTGTCATTTGTCAGTGACATCATATCCTGTATGATGATGGGTTGGCGTTGTGGTTTCCTGCCAGAAACCATTGACTGTTATTTAGTTTAAAGCCACATACACTTTTTACACCTTGGTGGTTTTCAGCTCTATATTTGACCCAGATGAAGGATTTTAGTCGTGAGACGACTGGATCCGAAGTTATCAGAGAAACAAGCTGGTGGTGGTGAAGACAACAATTCCCATGATCCCAAGCTGTTAGGGTTAGGGTCTCCCAACGCCGTCTTTTGTTATTGTTTTGATTGAGAGACCCCTAGAGGCAGAAGCTACAGACTGTGTTTAACAGTACTGGTTTTAATTTACATTATTAACATGATTATGACTAAATCATATTAAACATCTGTCTGTGTCAGGGTGCTTATAGAGCTCCTTCACATACACAGTGGGGTCCAAAGCTCATATACTGTATACCCTCTGTACTCACATTCATCCATTCACTCACACATGCATACTGCTCTTTTCTATCACACACACACACACACACATACACTACACACACACACACACACACACACAAACACACACACACACAAACATTGGGTTGAACACATGATGAGGAAAAAAGAAAAAGCACTTACAGCTCTCTAAATTCCTGGGCAGCTGTTCAGAGCTCTCAATCATGTTCTGCTGGCAACAATCTGCACAGAACCAAACACACAATGACTTGACTGATGCTCAGATGTTAGTGACATCACTTCATCACTGCAGAGAGACCCTGCATTTCTCACCAGCGTAGGCTGAGGTCTTGATCCAGGTCAGGGTTGGTGTTGGGTAGCCGGTGGCGTCACAGCGGAGGATGACGTTGCTGCCCAGTGGAGAGACGACTCTGGTGGCCGCGGGCTGGACTGAGGGCCTCATGCAGCGGGACAGTTGGGCCTGGGTCAGCAGCACCCCCGACTGACCCAGAGACCTGCTGCACATCAGCAACTGGTCCATGAGAACCACAGGACTCCACAGGGACATGGACAAGGACATCACCATGGAGATCTGGCAGTCACACAACCAAGGGTTGTCATGGAGACCTGGGTATCCAGGACAATTTGCCCTGTTAGCATCATTGTCATGTTTGATATGTGTCATAAACTGGGTGGAAGAGCTGCTGTGATGGCAGGTTTTCAGTTGTGCGCAGTCATTTATTTCAGTATTGCTGGAATGAATGAAACCTGCTAACAGTGCTGTCAGTTATCTATGATGTTTGCTTCCTCTGAGCTATTTTACCACCAAGTTGGACAGACTGTATCAGAGCCTAAAGAAAAGTATGAAATGCCCACTCATATTTTACTCTCAGTCAGTGTTAATGTGAGTGGTTAGTATGAGGAAACATGCATGTGTCTGTGCTTGTTTTTTGTCATTGTCAGTGATTAACAGATAATGATAGTACCCTCTCTTGACAAGCACAAACATATATACAGAGTCTGTCACCATGCCCCAAAACCTGTGAACTCTACTGAATGAACTCAATTACAATGGACATTTCCCAAGAGAAGTGTGAAGCATGATGTCATGTGAGTGAACCTGCTGATATGGAGAAGAAAAATCACTCGTGTTCACCTGGTAAGTAGACAATGCAATTTTGCAATTTTACGCTCTGATTGCTGGCTGCTGAGAAAAGTCTGAAGCTGGGCTTCATTGTTTGAAATGCCAGAAACTAATATTTTAAATAGAGCTGCAACTAACTCTGTCTGCCTGTCTGTCTGTCTGCCTGCCTGCCTGCCTGCCTGTCTGTCTGTCTGTCTGTCTGTCTGCCTGCCTGCCGACTGTCTCCTTGACTGGAACAAATGTCAGTAAAGTGGTGGATAAACACCACAGACATCAGTTGATTTGAAACATCTGTGCCCCCCTCCCCTACATTAAAGTGAATGGGGCAAATGGATGGTACTCCCGCCACTTTGAATTGGAACTATGGTTCCAATTCTGTAAGTCTCTGATGAAAATGAGCATAATAATAAGTCAATAATTAATAGAATTTTTGGACCTGACAACAGCATGTGGTGGGATTGTTTTGTCAGCGATCCCACCAACATGTATGTTGTACATGGGCATGTTACGAACATTAAAGTGAGAGAATAAGAGTGAAGATCTATCGGCCTGATAGACATTGGACTTAATCTTCATGTCTGATCTACATCAACTATGGCTGCTATTAGACACAATCTAATGTCTGTGTTGCTCCAAAACACACTGTACCCAAAATCCGTCTCTGTGTCGGCCCCCCCTGTTGTCCTGGGAGAGGAAACCACAGGTCCAGCAGCTCGGCAGGCAGGATAGTCAACCTGAGGGGAGGGAAGGAAAAGAAAGATGAGGAGCGGAGTCAAGGAAAGGAAACAAGGTGTCATGATATGCCCTTTAGAGACTCTTTGTACCCTGTTGCTTTACTTCCTGTCTTTGTCTAGTTTTCCTGCTTTCGTGCGACGTGTTTCACCTGTGTCCAGTCATCCCTCCCTCCCTTATGTACAGTATTTACTCTCTGTTCTCTCTGTTCTCTCTGCCAGTTGGTCTGCTCACTTTCCCCCTGACGTTTCATCGTGTTTCCGTTCTTGTTTCCTGAGTTTTGCCCGGTGCCTCTGACTTCCTGTTAGTTTTGGCAAACGCTCCTTCTCGGTACACTTACCAGCCTTCATTTGGATCTGTGTTTGGATCCTGAGAACCTTACAATTTGACACAAGGAGAGGAGGACAGGATAGGAAACAAGGAGAGGAGGACAGGATAGGAAACAAGGAGAGTAGGAAAGGCAAGCTGAAGTAGCTATTGATACTGCTGACAGCTCTGTAAACTGGCTACATGGTTGTACAGCATGTGGACCCACCTGTTGCTGGACAGGTCGAGGTAGGTGATGTTAGGGAGGAAAAGCGCGGCGTGGGCGGGAAGGCTGGACAGGCGGTTGTTGTGGAGACCCAGAGTTTGGAGCTGGGGCATGTCCCTTAGCCCCTCCCAGGGGAAGGACGTCAGGAAGTTCCCATCAAGACGCAGCTCACGCAGGGCCTTCAGGTTGACAAAGCTGCTGGGGTGGATGGACGTGATGGAGTTGTAGACCAGCCACAAGAACCGCAGCTCTGACAGGTTGTAGAAGGCTGCCCGGGGCACCCTGGAGATCAAGGTCTTCTCCAGACGCAGTTTGACTGTGTTGGCTGGTACATTAATGGGAACAACTGAGATTCCAGGGTCACTGCACTGCACTGACCTGTCGTTAAAGTGAATGGGAAAGTGGTCTTAGACTTTTGGACCCCACTGTCTTTCTATCATCTACTGAAGTTAGCATGATAACTAGCTAGACTTGATAGCTCGTCTGTAGCCTCCAGCCTGTCCTGAAGACGCAGCTGCTCAGAAGACGTACTATAACCTCAATGGCTGAAGCTCTTGACGAGTGACAATCACAACCACAAGCCCCCAACAAGAAACCATGTTCAGTGACAGAGAAAGCTTAGAATAGAACCTTTTAAAACAGGAGGATTGCCCCCCTTAACCTCCATAAGTAGAGATGGTCTTCAGCAGGTGAGGGTGCATTAGTTAATGGAATCTTATTACTTTTAGATTACTTTTCATCTACAATCAAAAGTATATGATGTTATGTAATAACACTACCCACTTATCCACAATGCAAACACATATATGCATGAGACAGACCATATGATTACACCTTTTTTTTGCAATATGGGAATCTATTCACAGATTTACTCACGTTCGGTGATGACATCATTTGGTTATAACATTTGTTACAATAGCACTAATGTGTTGGTTCAGATAGAGATTCTATAATAAAATAATAATAAATAAAATATAGTAGTCTACGATGAGTTATGTTTATGGAGAAACAAATCAGTTGAACACACAAACACAGAGAGAATGAAGTCAGCCTCACTCCACCTGAGCTCTGCTGTTCCACTGTTCCCATACGAGCAGGCGCACAGAGATGGACAGGAGTGGACCGCCAACAGAGAGGACTGCAAGATGTGAACCAGGACCAGCAGATACATCCTTCAGCAGAGGAACCCCGCACTCAGACAGGCCATTTGTATCTCCATATTCCCAGTGCTCTCCAGTCTGAGGTGGTGTCCACAGTGCAGATTGAAAATGAATCCCAGATTAGCTGGGATTACACTGCTTACAAGCAGGGTGTAATCCCATGCCTCACTGTCAGAATAACAAATCACAACATCAGGGCCAGCCCGAGCCTTTTCATGCCTTGGAACAGTATGACCCCACTACCCTGCCCTGTGGGGTATTTCATGAAGACATTTGTACAGCACAGTGTTGTTTAATGTTAATGTAGTAGTGAAGAAAGTTACAGCTAGTAAGCGTGGATGGTTGTAACATGGATCAGTTGTAACAACACCAATTTCTCCAATCAGGAACAAGTTATGAATCACCTGATTCACTCTATACCTGCTCAACTGAGTTATTCCACATGTGAGGAAGTAGCACCCTGTGACAGACACAGACAAAACTCATTTTTAGGTAAGAAAGTATTGTTTTTCTGGCAAATTTTTCTAATTTATGTCATCTTTATTGTGTATTGTCATGCTAGTTGTCGGTGCTAATGTTTAAGCTGATAGCTGTAAATTAAGGTAGTTAATTTCTACAAGAGTCAAGGTTACTGTAATTGTAATTAACAACACACACATACACAAACACACACACACACACACACACACACACACACCAATAATGTTAAAAAGCAATTTAAGTGTTGAATAAAAATCTTTCAATATCAACTTGAGCCCAGTTTTTTTTTGTTATAACCCATGTTTGTTTGCATGAAAAACTGGTGTACTGAATTATCTATTTTAACTTCCTGTTTGTTATGCACCACTGATGTACCGACAAAGATCAATTACTAATCAGATTTATGGAGGCTTACTTGTAGTGATGTTATCATGTGTGTTCAGGTCTGACTGAATCATGACTCAGATTTTTGACACAAAAATTCACAATGATGTGAATTTATACATGTTTTGAATATTGATATTAGATGACTTGTTAAATGATCTTATTCATCTGATGTGGCTTGGAGATCAGTTTGATCTCTCAAATTGATCACCAAGCCAACACATGTGTATACATGTTACCAGTAATATAAGACATGATGAGCTCTCAGTCCCTTTTATTTTGTCAAAGTAGCTCTCAGTAAAAAAGGTCGGAGACCCCTGATTTACAGTCAGTAGCATTGCTGTAGCCACTGTCCCGGCCTGTAGGGGGCGCGTGTTCACATCGTGCATTGACACGAGTTAGAACTGCTGATGTTGACCAGCTCTCGCGAACTCTCGGGGCGGACGTTGGGACCATAATATCTATTTATCACTCTCCGCTCGCATGTTTTGATTCCTGAAAGTTGCTTTCAGTGGACTGCTTTGTAAAATGTCGGCTGTGACGCCGCCTGTAAACGACCGGTGTGTTTTTCATCGACGTGAATTTGAAGAGCTGCCGTCAGTGAACCAGAGAGGAGGAAGGCACATCGCTCAACCTGTCCACGGTGCGAGGCAGACCGCACAACACCACCAGCGACACCGGGTAAAGCACAAGTAACGTCATGTCAATAAGCTAGCTGTAGCCCTGTAGTGGATCTCATGCTAGCTTTGTCATGGACCCAGACCCGGAATCAGGAGGGGGTTCACAGTGTAGGAGCTGAGCTCAGTCACGTCCTGTGATAGAGAAAGAGCTTTCACTTTACCACCTCAGTCTTTACGATTTTCAGTTATCCAGTCTAGCTCCCGTGTAAAAAGCCATAATAACACTAGCGCGCCAGCCAGACTCCATTCGAAAAACCTGACACTTAAATATTTCTTTTCAAAGGTGAGCTATACACAGCTTATAGAACAAGATTTGAGATTATTAACAGCTAACACCACCAACTACTAAAGTCGGGATATATATGAGCCAAATATATAAGTAGCTGCATTATTAATAATAACAATAATTAAGAGCTGCAAGGTGTAATGCTTATATTATAATATGATACAGTAACTTATACACACCGTTTAAACTTATCAGGTCGTGGCCTGTTAGGTCTCTGTTTATCATGGGGGAGCGCTCAACAACTTTAAATGAAATGCTTGTTCACCTTCATAAGAGAGAACACCATGTGACAGCGATGGGTTTTTATCATGAACTCAGTAATAATGACAGTGTCTTATTAGATTCGTTTTGTTCATAGGGGAATGAAATGCATTAACTACAGACAGCCCTCAGCCCATCTACAGTAGCAGAGCTTTAATTACCAGTTGGAGGCTGAAGGTCATGCCTGTAATGTAATTACAATGGGAGTTAAGGCTGCAGACAGTCAAACAGCACTGAGATCTAGGTGAATGTTTGCCTTTTGTTTTACCAGATACAGGATGAATCATTTGGATCATCTGTAATGTTCCTTATTTCCCATTTATATATACCCAAGTTGTATTTTAATTCAGAATTATTCAAACTGGCCCGAGCTTTACATTGTAACTTACTGCAACTGCAGACTAACAAGGTGTGGTCTGTCAGTCTCTAGTCTTTGATGTGTGTCTGCTGCTCTTTGTAATTCACAGTTGTATTGAAGGTCCCTACTTCGATTGTCTCTTACAACTTGTGGTGAACTTTGTTCTAGTAGTACATTTGTTTTTCCTTTGTGTTGCTATTTCTTTAAGGGGTGCTGTTGTTCAGAAAGTTAGCAGGTGGAACGTATTGATAATGTGTCTCAGATCGCTCTCTAGTCCAGTAAGGAAGTAAATCATTATACAGTAAATGAGATTACAAATTTTAATTTGACCTTGATCATGATCTGAGTCATTTAATATTTGATGATCTGCAGATACTGTGTCCAGTCTGTTACTTATATTTACCTACATGTTGATTAAATATGTACCTCACAGCTGTAGACTTCTGAATTCAGTAAAACTCATTTTTTGTAAGCTACTTGATCCAAATATTGATGTTGATAAGTATAAATTATAAATATGATATGAATGAAAGTTTACCTGGGGGAGTGTGACTCATGAAATTGTTGTGACAAATCATCTGGAGACAGGATGTCTTACTCTGTTGGATTTATGTTTGCCCAAATGTTGATTCAGCACTGGCTGAAAATGGCAAGTAGCTACCAGATGGTTTCGTACATTCCTACTGTTTGCTAATGACAAAAAGAGAAGGTTAACAGTTTCATTAGTAAAGCTCAGTGAACCAGAGTCATTTGCGCCATAATAATCTTTCACATTTATACTCTACTATGTACTCACATAGCACAGAGCAGCTCTGTCAAAAGGTGGACAAAACACAGCAGAGTAAGAACATGCAAGAACTGTTCTACAACTTAACCGTCTATACCTCTATATGTTAAAGGAGCTATTTTTAAGTTTTGCTATTGCTACATAGCTAACGTTAGCATTAACAGCTGTTTACTTACCAGTCTAGAAGAAACGCATAATAAACACATTAATTATATGAAAATTTAGATTTTGGCAATTTTTTTTGCGAGAAGGGTAACAACAAACAAGACAAACAAGAGCAACTCTGTTCATTACTGGAACTGGAACTTTGTCTTCTCAGGTGGATGGCAGCCAGACCCAACCTCGACCGCCCAGCGATCCCACTGCCAGATGGCCCCATGTGGACGACCCCACCACCAGAGAGCCCCAGCTGGACGACTGCGAGCGGATGGGGACTCTGTTTGGGATGCTAAACAAGTGTCTTCGGGGGATGGGCTTTAGCCAGATGTACTTTGGGGACAAGATAGTGGAGCCAGTAGTGATTGTCTTCTTCTGGCTGCTGCTCTGGTTCCTGGGTATTCAGGCCCTGGGACTGGTGGGAACTCTGTGCATCATCATCATCTACATCCAGAAGTAATGAGAGCTTGTGATCAATGGAGCCTGCTGTTTTCTTTGGTTAATACTTGCACATGCTGGACTCATTTAATTCTAATGGATGTTTGGATTGAAATATGCAGTGGATCTGTGCTTAAGGGGGACGTCTTGGAGAGGTCTGTAGTGATAGAGGCTGATGGTGGTTTTAAAGCTTGTTCAGTGAGGAGTCTTCAGTGTCTGGTCTGGAGCTTCTGCCTCAGTAAAAAGGAGTGGAGCTGTCCTGCTGCCTCTGTTCACATGACATAAATGGTGTTGATCACTTGATTTAAAACAAAAACAAAAAACAGGAAGATATTATGGGAAATGGTTTGTTTGTATATGAGTCAGAAGCTACAGAGTGAAAGCCAAAAGTCTCAGTGCTCAGGAATCAGAACTGCACACTTTTCTGTGTGTCTGTTAATGTGTGCAAGTGCAGCAGTAATATGACTCCAATAATCATAAGGAACAGTGTCTGAAAATACATACAGGATATGTTACGTTCTTGTGAAACCTTTTCTCTTTAGAATTTTTACTTTGCAAGACACTAGGGATGCACAGTTTTTTATGATAAACGGAAAAATTGAATTATTGCCCTGAAATCACACATTGGTGCATCTCTAATAGATACAGGTGGAAATCATCTTCTGAAGGGGGTGGACAGAAACGTGTGATATTGATGATTTCTCACATTCATGGGAAGATAAGAAATTGGGAAAGTAAATGTTTTCAACAGATACAGTTTAATTCAGGTATTCTTGTGTCAACTCTTGTTACAAAGCTTAACTTTTACACTGGATGGAAACAACATATGTATGGTCTTCCAGTTTGTCTGCTGGTGTGGCCTCACAACATTTCATGTTAGACTGACATACTTAACCTTCACTGAGTAAATGGAATACACAACTTTTATTCATACAATATCAGTATCAGCATATCAGACTAGATATTGTGTCTTGGAGTTTTGTTTATATATTGAAATACCTTCAGTTTGTGTTTTTAGTCTGGATTAACATTTATGTTTTAGTTGAGTGGCGTTAACACTAAATGCCCCTGTGTAATCACCATATCTGGTTGGGTTTAAGTGTTAGGTGGTAATAGTCTTCAAGACTGGGAACACACTGCCTGCGTGGCGTGTGCGTGGTGACTGCGGAACATCTTGGGTCTCGTTTTGGCGCCTATCTTAACAGGTTAGAGTGACTGCGTATCACTGCGGTTCCCTGAATCTGATTATGAAATGAAAACATATAAATATTATATTTTTTTAACCATTTTAGCAGCTGCATGTGGAGAGACTGGCATTTTAGTGACGTTTTCTGTTAAAAAATAAATCAGAAATTAATTTATAATGAAAAGAAATCCAACATTGGAGCAGCTGGCTGCTGGCCATTGTCCAAGGCAAACTCTATAACAGATAGAGCTGACAGGAGCAGTGACGCAGCACACACACCGTCAGTATGAACACTGAAACACATACATGCAAGCTGCAGCAGTTCAGCGACACAGCCATCATGCACACATAACACAGGCAGTGTGTTCCCGACATAAAGAGGACCTATTTTGGGTGGAGTGTAATTGGTTGGCAGAAAGTGACAGTCAGCGGTGTCAGATGTCAGTTTTCGATACGGATCAACTGGTCGCCTTCTCCAATTATTTTAATGGTTTGTCAGTAGAGGATAAAGTTAAACAAGTGGATCGGGGAATAAAGTCTGAACTCTCTGGATCTATGAATGCCTCCTCTGTAAGACATTCTCAGTCATTAATGCCAGTGATATTACGTGGTCCCAAGGCTTAGCTAAAGTTTGCACAATTGACTAGACTGTGCCATTTTGAAGGCTTCCTCAAATGCAGCCTAGAAATGTGTCCTTCTTTTTCTGGGCCACGAAGGCTCCCACAGGTGGATCCTTCGTGGTCCAACGTATCCCATGATTCATTGCTTGTTGGTGAAGAAAATAATAAACCAACAGAGAGCCTGAGGATTACACTGTTAAACGGTACAACTGTTAAAAAACCAAGGACCTCAAAACCTCAAGTTGTTATATACAAAATTTACATGTTGTCAAGGTTGCTAGGTGACAGGAGTGGCGCTTTGTGACGCAACGGTAAGGGGTGGGCAGCAGATGATGCAAATCCTCAATTTGACTGTCTCATTTCGGTGTGGCCTTCATGGTCTACAACAGCTAGACCACATCCTTTGAAGAACGCAGCCCCTGAATTGGGACACAGCTATATTGTTAAGTAAATGTCATATCACTGATATAATATCACCGTATGTCCCTTTCATTCATTAAATGTTTGCATCAATACTGAGTGATGCTGTAGTTTAACTGTCTATGAGCACTTTGGTTTGTTTACAGGCTACTTCTGCTTACATGCTAATGTTGCTAACATTGGTCAATGGTGTTTACCATTTTGAATTAGCCTACTGAGAATGCCAGCTTTGTGGCTGCTGCTGTTAATAATTTATTGTTATTAACTCCATAATTTGATTTTTCCTTTGTGTGAGTTTTCATCAGTTCATTCAGTTTAATGACTTGTAATCATTATCTCGCCTAAAAGGTCACCTTTTTATTGTTTACTCCTATTCTGACATCCAACAATACTATAAAACATTTGTTTCCTTATTCTGGGATTTCACCCATTTCACTCTACTTACTGTAAAATGCTGACGGTCAACATTTTACAGATATGCTCAGAATACACCCATTTACCATTTCCTCCAAAACTGTTCAATCTAATGCAAAATATCTGCCTATGAATGTAGACTAATTCTTCAGTTGATACAGGTTGAAGGAAAATTAGTAAGATAAATATCTACTAGTATGGGAGAATGTAAAGGTAAAGGTAAATTGTAAAGGTTGTCTCAGGTAGTTTTTACAGTTGAATATTCTTCACTCCTCTGTTGATGTTTGTCACATTATCACACACTGTATTCTCACTGAGTTTAAAGATAACTACTGAGTTTTCCAGGAGAAACATCATCACTGTACAGTATGTTCACTGCTCTTTTACCGTAGCCATGCTGCATTTGTCTTTCTTTTAAGAATCCATAATCAATTATTTTGGACATAAATTTCTGTTTATGAGGCTTTTGTGTTTAGAGTTTCCTCTGTACCTACAAAGGAAATGTTGAATCTAAATGTTGAATTGCACTGTGAAGGAATAAAGATGAGTGTGTTCCTGAAAATGATCTTTGTGGTGTCACTGAGTTAAACAGTAGTGTCTGCAGTGTTGTTGTTAAGACAGTCATAATTTTATTTGTGTTTGCGGAGTCATGTGATCCAAAGCTGTCACAGTATGCCTGTACCCTGTGATTACAGGCTGCTGCCAAGACCAGTTGTATCCCACTTGACAAATTTATTCATACCTTCCAGGTAGCTGTTGGTTTCCATTCATTTCCATTTTAACAGTGAACTCAATAATGTAAACTATCACAGTGAACATCAGAGCCCTGATTTTCAAATGTGGTTTGACTAATCCAGGCTAAGTGATTCAAACAATGACAGTACAGTTACAGTATTATTTAACTAAAGCTGTCAAATAAATTTAAAGTGGAAAAATGGAAATACTCAAAGCACAAGTACCTAAAATTGTACTGATGTACAATACTTAGAGTAAATGTACTTAATTTCTTCTCATCACTGCTATTACAATTACATGGAAACATTTCATACTGTTCAATTATTGCATTCGTAATAAAACGCCATGGAAACATTGCAAACTAAAACTGTAATTTAAGGCTAAAGTTAGTAACTAGCTAACATCAGCGTTCGTCTTTAGATACTTCACACCATCTAATTCAGGAACAGTGAAGGTCAGCTAGTGAAGTGTATTAAACAAGCCAGATAGTCCAAACAGAACAATGTATGTCAGTGAGTCTCAGTGTGACACCGTCCTGCAGCTAAGTAGCCTGATGTTACTGCCTCCTGTCTATACATCATAATGCACTGTCCAGAATGTATTCAAACACAATTTGGGTAATTACAGGGAAAGAAAAATACGTTTTTCGAGCACTTATCAAATGAACTGTTTTGAATGATACTCTGTCAGACCATGTTTAAAGTAATGTCTTCGTGTTTGGTTCCTTAAGTTAATGAATTCATGAGAAAAGAAACCAGAGGAGGTAAAAAGAAGGGAAGAGGGAAAATAACACAAAGGCAGGCTCAGAAGGAATGTCATCTCATTTCTATGACCTGACTATCAGTATATTAAATGTCCTGCAGTGTACTTTACAAGAAAGTCCACGCTCTATCATGTTTTCAAGGCGGCTCTACTTTATTTGTGTGTTCACGCCCACAAAGTGCAGACTGTATTTACACAGGTACAAACATGCATTGTTCCTACAGTCAGGTTCAGAGTGTGCTGGTTCACTCTGGACTGAGCTCCCTCGACTGTAGAACATGAACTTGTGGAACAGGCTTTGTTTAGGTTCTCACTCTAACGAGGTGATCCACAGAAACAAGTAAAAGCTTCTGTGAACAGGCTGGATGGAGCTGGCTTTGCATGAGGCAGTAACATGTCTCCCGTCTGCAGAGACAATCATCTGCAAGCTCTCATCTCTGTGTTCAAGAGACCACAGTTTCTACCTGGCAGCAGGTGTGAATATGACTCATAGGTACCTGACGTTTTAGCTCATGCAAACTAAACTAACTGGTTCAGTAAACACATATCATACAGGAAGCTACACTGAACTTTAAATATTACTGTTGTGAAACTTTACTTTGCAATATGAGCCGTAGTTGTGCATGTAGCAAATCCTACTGAACATGAATACACTCATATTTACAACTATTCATATATTTACAATCACATACATGTACAATACCTCAGCAGCTTCAACTCAGAAAAAACATTTGAAGGGTTGGAGGGAAGTTCATTCGCAAAGTCTTCAGACCCCTTCACTGTTTTCACATTGTTATGTAGCACTCTCATTTCAATTCATTTTAATAAAAAGTCATTTCAGTGTAACATTTTATCTTTAGGACAAATTGAATGTAGCAGGTTTGTCTCATGTGTTGGTGGGAAAGACAAATTCCAGGGAACCTTTGAAAAACAGACTCACACCTACAACCACACTACAACTGCATCTCTTAAAGTCTGTCTCAGAAAAGATGAACGTTATTATGTTTTAAAATAAAAAAGTAACATTCATTTAAACAAATGGTTTGGTGCAAATCAAGTGTGGTCATGTGTCATTTCCAGCTACAGTCTTGATTTAGATAAAGAAACTAAACTAACTGGTTTTCTTTAATCCAGATTATCACAAGAGTCTCTGAGGATTCTGGGAAAATCCCCAGAACTACCAGGGACTTTGCTTTGAGAAAGATGGACGCTCAGCTCTGCGACAACATGTGTTAAAACAGGACCAACTGTGTCCTGCCTGGATGTGGCTGAGGTCACTTTGATATAAACGTGAGTCTCTACACCACGACCTGAGGTGATCTGAGTAACCAGGCAACCATCACTCTTCATTTCATTTACTAGAGAAAATATACAACATTCACAAAAACACTAAAAGGCATCTGTCGTCATGATGATGTCAGCTCAACATGAGACAGGCAGTGAGGACGGGAATAATGAATTTAGGATTTCATTTTCCAAAAACAGGATTTTAACTTAAAGATGAAAATGTATCCATAATCAATTAATTGTTCCACTCTTTAATCAAGTTTAAATATTAAATACTTTCTGGTTCCAGATTTGCTCTGTTGCAAACCGTTGAGTTTGGCAACTTGTAATTATTCTTATGGAATATAGGAGAATTAATTAACAATAATTAAGATGGATTTACTTTGAATAAACGATCATTAGCGGCAACCTTGCTGAGTGGAAATGTAAACGGTGATGTGAGCAGCTCTCAGCCTGGACTGTGCAAACAGGGTAAAGAGCTGCTGCTCATGGCGTCTTACTCCTATGGGAGGATTAGATTAAACTGTTATAAATAAAGATTTCATGTGACAGAAACACATTCATGATAAATAATATAAAGCAGATATCAGTTATTGTCCAATTCAACTGTGAATGTACTTCATTAATGTTAAATATCCCATTCAAACCCACTGATCACCAACACACCGCTGTCTGTTGATGGCTGCCTCAGACTCAGAGGAGATCTGACTGTAGCTGTGAGTTTAATCTCATCTCTGTTGAAATCCTGATGAAACCAGCTCAGTGTCCGTTGCCGCCCTCAGACAGGATGCGGCTGGGCTCGGTGAACTTTGCCGTGGCGATGTAGAAGAGGGCGGGGCCAGGCACGAGGGCCAGCAGCGGCAGGTCCTGCGCCAGCTTGTCCAGTCGGGAGATGGAGATGATGCCGTACGCGTGGAGCAGCCAGTGGCTGAACAAGACGACCAGACGCTTCTTCTTAGCGATCAGGTTCTTAAAAGACTGAGGAGGAGGAGGAGGAGGAGGAGGAGGAGCAGTAGACAGAGACAAGAGGTTAGAGATCAGCTTCAAGGAAACACAAATCAAATGCTCCATGATGCTGAAAAGACGCGGTGCAGTGAGTGTAGTTACCTGTATCTCAGAGGCAGACATGTAAACAGCCAGCGTGACCAGAGACAAGACCAGTATGATGTAGGGAAACGCATAGTCTGCAACACACAAGCTGTCATTTAGAGCTGCACAGGTCGACCTACACGTTATCATTTAAACTGAAGTGAGTAACAGCTGTGTGATGTGTTAAACATGAAGTCAGTACTCACAGAGCAGGCCTCCGCCCACCGCCTGCAGCACAGTGAGGATGGGGAAGAAGTAGAGAGCGGCGTAGATGCTCTTGAAGCGGTCAGATTTGCCCAGACCACAAGCAATCTTCTTCACCAGCAGAGGGCGCAGCAGCATCATCAGCACCAAGCAGAACGCATAGTAGATCAATACGATGGTGTAACTGAGGAGGAAGACAAACACGATGGACTCAACGCTGGTGACAACACAGGCCGGAGGTTATTTAAATTTCAACGACTTCTGTGCACTTCCTGGTGAACATAAAGTGAGCCTTTTAAAACCCCCCCATCACCCGCTCTTACAGTGGGTAGACGGCCTCCTGGGTGCAGTGTATGGTGTTGATGTAGTCTGGACTGGGGTTGTAGAGCATGGTGTACCAGTCTGACAGCATCTGGACTCCACAGGACCGGATACTGAGCTTGCCCACGGGCTCCGTGACCAGCAGAGTGACCACGGCCGACACGCTGCACTCCAGCATGGCTGTGATGTGCTGCAGCAGAGCGCTGGAGCTGAACACACGACAGCACGGGATCAGACAGCAGAGACGCACAACTCCAGTTACTCATAACTCCAGTTACTCATCACAGATTCTAACACTCAACTCACAGAAAATATCCAAACTTTTATATCCCAACACAGTCCAGCCCAAATTTTATGATAAGAATATCATTACTAGTTTCAGGTTACATCCGTGTTCATCCAGAGTCATAGAAAATATCAACCATTTGTGTGAAATTTTGTCGTATTTGCTGTGAAGTCTTAGAGTAATGGCTAAAAAGAGTTTTAAACCACCAAAATCTTATCAGTTCATTCTTGAGTCCAAGTGAAAGTTTGTAACAAATTTGAAGAAAGTCCCTAGAGATCCAGCGTTCACAAGGCCAAAATCATGTTTTGTGAGGTCACCATGACCTTGACCTTTAGACACCTAAATCTAATCAGTTTGTCCTTGAGTCCAGGTGATGGACAACTAGGAAACAATATGCCTCCAGCTCTGACTGTAGAGATATAAAACTATTGCATCCATTGTACAATGCAACATTTTTAATTTTTTAATATTGGCCCAAACCTACATGAAATATGAAGAATAAAATATCACAGCAAAAACAAAACCATAAACAAGAACATTTGTGCTTTTGGCAGGATGTTGTAGAACAGCAGTTAAGACCAGAATCATTTCATCATTCAATTCATTGAACTGAAAACTACTATACAAGTTTCTGACTTTTACAATGAAAACAAATGGTGAAAAGCTACGTTCAGAATGTGGCTACAGCTGTGGGTCAAATCTGTTTGTTCTGTAAAGTACAAAAACGGCCTGAAGCTGCTTTAAGAAACAGTTTCCTGAGAACAGGCCTGGTTTACTGAAAGAGATCTGAGTGAGTGATTTGCTAGAATAATCTTGGTTGTAGCTGCTGCAGCTTTTGACCTGATAAGATTGACTTTCTCTCTTCTGATAAAAACAGAGCTTGGAAAGTGTCCTGCTCCATTATAATGTCAACTCCGTGCTCAATGTCAAGAAGTTAGATTCACTTTGCATCTTTGGACCTGACAGTGACTCTGAAATCATGAAATGACAGATCATGTCGTGGTCTCGATCTTTGTGTGTGTGTGTGTGTGTGTGTGTGTGTGTGTGTGTGTGTGTGTGTGTGTGTGTGTGTGTCTAGTCTTGTGTATGACCTCACCTCTTCTTTCCAGAGTACCACTCAATGAAGAACCAGTGCAGCACCAGAGGTAACATAGCCATGAATCCCAGATAGAGCCAGTCGTAGAGCTCGGGGGACTCGTTGCAGCGTTCACACACCTTCTGCAGGTTGGCCCGCTCTCCACGAGGACACACCTGACAGCACAGACACACAGCACACATAAACTCACTGCAGGCCCGACAACAGCTTTTCATTTTCCTCTTCGTCTTTCCAGAATTGAATCTACAACATCATCATTGTGCTGCATTTCACTGTGAAAACTATGATAGAAATTCATAAAAAAGATTGTTTCCTGTGCAGCTCCACACCTTCCTCAGCTTTACATTCACAATAGTCAATGTTAGCAGTGGTGGTTCCAGTGTGGTGCTGGACACTGACACCAAATCTAGACATCCTTCAGTACCTTTGTTTTTTACTAAATGACTTTTTCATTTAATTCTACCACCATTGTTAATAACAATAATGATTATAATTAGCAGTAGAATAATGATAATAATAATAATAATAATAATAATAATAATAATAATAATAATAATAATAATAATAATAATAATAATGTTGATATGTCCTGTGCTGGGACTTAAATCCTAAGACAGGACCCATCAGGATGTCCCTGAGGCTGCGCTCTGGATTGTAAGTCTGCAATGTAACTGGGAACTGAACCATGAAGCGCTTTAAAAGGTAAATAGGAAAATTTTTATAATTTTATACTCAAACTGATGAGAGACTAAAAAAATCAGATGTGATAAAGTCCTGTCTTCTAGTTTTCAAGCAGATGTATTTTTACCAGAAGGAAGGATTGAGAGCGTTTGTTTGACTCACAATAATTCACAACAATCTAACGTGTGTGAGAGACAAGACCTGATCTTTGAGATGCTCCTACGACAAAAACACAACTAAATAACACGTGCATAACAGCTCTGCTCCCTTATATTTACATTTAGTTTGACTTCCTGAAAGCTGATGTAGATAAATAGCTAGTCAAACATTGTCTGAGGCAGGCTGCTTGTTCTAGTGTGGAATGCCATCTAAATCAATATTAATTCAATGAATACAGCTGTTAAATGAACCCTAAATTAAATAAATTAGGTTATAAATGTAGAAATAATAAATAAATATAAATATAAATATATACATTTCATTTCCAAATGCCACATTTATTCCCCAGTTCTTTTTATTTCCATCTGTTCTGTGCTGTTCTGGTGCTGTTGCTTCGGTCTGAATCTGTGAGATAACCATGCTCCATCCTTTAAATATAACAGATGGAAATAAAAAGAGCTGGGAAATAAATATGACATTTCGAAATAAAAGTCTCTGGAAAAAATTAAATGTGGAATTATAAAAGACCCCTGAAATAAATGAAAAAGGTAATTCTTAAATTAAAAGCTATTTATTTATTAGTTTTTATAGCTATTTTTTTATTTGACTCACATATAATTTATCAATTACATTTATTTATATATTTCTATATGTATGACCGAATTTATTTATTTCATAACAGTAGTTGTTTATTTATTTATTCATTTAATATATAAATATAATACTTATTTAGATGGTATTCCATACCAGTTTTGAATCAGACCATGGAGAAGCTGACACAACATCCCCAAATCTGAACAATGAAGCTGTTGAGTAGCTTGGTTTCATCACTCAAGCACAGAAATTCAATGACTAGCTGAGACTCAACTGTATAGTGGGTTAGGGCACTATACGCACTACACAGTCTGGTGCAGGACACAAAACTGGAAACCAAAATTTCAACTATCTCATCTCTCTTCTGTAGCATAGACGGATGACAAGCAGTTCCCCACAGACACACATACACAGCAGCAGTCAGACATGAATCTGGGTCAGTACTCACACCACATTCTCCCTCCACTGATCCATTAACCATCATCCTGCCACAGTACAGGCCTGGACACGTTGAGCTCATGGCCACAGCTGCAATGACACACAGACAGCTTTTACACAGCAGGCACCACTGCTCACAGCAGTGTGAAAACACACGGTAACTCTGCAGGTTTCAAATGTAAACACGAACGAGTCTACGCTCCAAAGTAGATGAGAACAGCTGAGGGTTAAGGTTAGTGTCAGTTAGCTGCTCCGGTCAACAGTATATTCTGGTGATTATAATGTGGAATGGGCGGGATTCTCTCCAGCACTGTGCCGGAGAGAGGAGAGATGTGTTTAACAGTAGAGACAGTCTCTCGTTTATTATTATGTGGACAAATACATACGCTGGAGATGTTGTTGATTGAGCTAAAGCAGCTACTTCACAGTAGGGCAGACGAATAACGTTACATCGAAACCAAAAGTCAGTTTCCAAAAAAACTGACTCAAATGTCCGCAGCTGTAACTAATGTTAGTTTCAATGATGACTGTTTAAACTGGTATAAACACAGTGGTGGTTTATTCGAGTAGAGAGACGTCTCCTAATTAGTGTAAAGCAGTGGGATGGAGTTAGCTAGCTAGCTCACAGGTAGCTAGTCAAACCAGACTATTATTTGCAGGGGCGGTCCAACTATCTTGACAAGCTAACTATCACCAGATGAAAGCCAAGACTAACTTACCCATTTTCGACCAGTGGTGACTGAAAACAACTTTCTCGCCTCGGTGCTACAGTATTTCATTCGGTAGCTAAACTGGATACGGACGAAAATAAGGTAACACAAACCGGAAGTTTTCTTCTTCTTCCAATGAATTTCCAGCAGACTGCACACTGTAGAGCTTAACACTGCCCCCCACAGACAAGGGTTTGCTATTGATTCTGTATTTTTAAATACATGCCAGTAGACTAAGACAAAACCAAAAACATCAGAACATTATTATAAGGACAAAGACTCAATTTCATAATCTATATTTAACAAGATTTGAAAGTGACATTGATGATAATGTTGATGTTCATTGAACTACCGAAAAATGTTTTTTCACTTGCTTTGGAGTTTCTTAAATGTGTTCTGTTTTTGGTCTAATGTGAGTTTTTGCAGTGTTGATAAAATCCTACCAGAATTTGTGCTGTGTTTTGAATGTGTGCAGTTTAGATGTCTATGAAGTAAAAACACAGCCATATAATTCATTTAATTATTGTTTTTTGTGCCTCCACACTGGCAACAGTGAGAGCTGCATATTGTTTTAGGGTTGTCAGTCTGTCCATCCCATTCTCGTGGCACACAATATCTCAGTAATGCCTTAATGAAACTTCTTTAAATTTGGCACAAACATTCATTTGGACTCATGGATGAACTGATTAGAGTTTGATGGTCAAAGGTCAAAGGTCGAGGTCATCTTGACATCACAAAACATGGTTGTGGCCCTATGAACGCAATATTTCCTTAATGCCTTGAAGGAACTTCTTCAAATTTGGCACAAATGTTCAGACTTTAGTGGTCAAAGGTCAAGGTCAGTGTAACCTCACAAAACACTGTTTAACCTTTACTTAAGACTTTTTAACCATAACTAAAGACTTCACAGATCAACTATGACAAAATTTCACACAAATGGTTCATATTTGATATGACTTTAGATAAACATGGATGTAACCTGAAACTACTCTGAGTGGAGAAGGTAGACAACCATCAGGGGGTGATTCTAGTTTCTCACTATTTTTGATAAGTTCCATATTCAAAGCAGCAAATTTAGGAAGGTTAAGAGCTTTTTAGAAAAGAAACTCAACAATATATTTACAAGTTTTCACATGTATTTTGTACCCCTTTCTTCCAGTAATTGTATTATTTCTTCTTCTTATTGTTGTTGTTCCTATAATCAATCATGATTTAATCAAAACAATTGCTCTTAGACCAAGTCCAAGAAATTCTGTCCTCCTGCAGTTTGAGTGCAAAAGTTCACCGAATGAGGATAAAAATTAAATGAATGAGAAATGTATTGTATGTATTTATTTATTTTTATTGCATCCAAAAACTTTTTAGATTCCATCTCACTATTAATTTCAATTGTTTGGAAATAGACAGAAGACATCCATTGTTGACACCCAGTAATGGATTCCCTCTTATTGCATGACTGCCATCTACTGGACATATTTGGCACTGACCATGTTCCCTTCACATATAAATACAGTAAATAATGTCTGGTTGGAGCCAATCACAGCTGACATTGGGCGAGAGAGACGGAACGTTTTGGTTTACATTTCGGCACCCGTGTTACTGGGCTATCCCAGGAACACACTGCCTGCTCTTGTGCGTGGTGGCTGCCGTCACTGAGCTGCTGCGGAGACGCAACAGGTGTGAACACACACCTGTTGCGTCTCTGCTATGTTGCTGCTCCTGCAGCTCTGTCTCTCTACACAGAGTTTGCAGGTTACTCCAATGTTGGATATCTTTTCATTATAAATTGACTTCTGATTTATTTTTGAAAGAAATCATCAGTAAAACGTCTCTGTCTCCACATGCAGCTGCTAAGATGGTTAAAAAATATATTTATATTTTTTCATGTCTGTGTCATTCAGATTCAGTCTAGACATAGACAACTATAGTGGAAGGTGTCAGTTTTATGTCATGTTGCTGCTATGATGTAAATATGACATCAACAGGTCTGTTCTCTGTCTATTTCTGCTGGGACACACTTCACGTGTCAAAAATAATAATTCCTTCATGTACATTATTTTCTCCATCATCAGACGAACCAATGGTGTAGAATAAAAAACGTCAATCGACACTACGAGCTACGCTGACTTGCTGCCACTTCACCTCACAACACATACCCCCATGAAATTACCCCACCATCTCATGCAACAAGGGGTAATCTGGGGAGAAGAATCCAGGGTGTTCACTGCTCAGGTCCCACCTTTTCTCTTCTGTCAGCTCATTCATTCAGTTCAGGTGTTCTCCCCTCCTACAGGAGAAACAGGTAGTTTTTTTTTGTTTAGTAAATTACCCCTATTCCATGTACCAGCTTTGGTTTGAGTTTGTCTGCAGTTAGGTCCAAAAACATTCACTTCATAACATTTTCAAACAAAGTTTCCATAACAGAAGTAACTGTTGTGTAATATAAAACTCAAGTCCTGCCAATATGATGTAGCATTTTATATTCATGCACCTTTAGGCCACAAAACGCTCTTGGAAATATCTGTCCTGAGGTTATGGTAATGTTTGAGGGGACTATGTTTTAATATGACAAATTGACGTTTTGGTTTAGTGGAAAACCACAGAAAAGAGCAGTCCAACTTCCTGCTCTCTAAATATGATGAAGTAACTTCTATAATTCTGTTATGCAGTTCTCGTGATCTTCACTTCAGACAATTCCAAATCCACAGAACTGACAATATATCAAGAGCATCACAAAAAATGCTGTGTGACTGATAATGTGATGGAGCCATAGGCTACACAATTATATCTTTTATTATTTTGTTCTTTTAATTGAGACATGAAATATATTTTATCCAAAAAGTCTGTGATATTTATTTGTGTAGCATGAAGTAATAGCCTATATATGGAAATTGCCTGTATGGTCTATGTATACCCAGACCTAATTAAATATTTTAGTTTGCTATTTATTCACAAGCACAGGTGGAAAAAAATTATTTCAGTTTAATTAAAACGTTTCATTTTAATTTCAGACTTCCATAACATGGACGTCATGGCGGTCTGGCTTGATAAAAAGACAGATCTAGATGCAGTAACGTCACTGAAGACACCATGGATGACAATGGCTTTTTAAAATCAGAATGGACAGGTTAAGCTGCTCGTGCTCTGACTGTAGCTGATGCTAACAGGCTCATGCTCATCAGAAACCTCTGAGCAGCGGTAGAAGAGAATCACCGCACCGCTCAAAAAGTATTGTACGTCCGCTGACATGTAGCTAGTGTATCAATTTTAAATAGTTTATTTTGCAGACACCAGTATGATACCATTTTACAGGGACATGGATGCAAAAATCTATCACCAGTTACCATGGCAACTGCATTAAACGTCAGACGGAACAGTGAGCACGTTCATATGAAAGGCGTGGTTTCTGAGAGGGTACGGGTACGGGGGGGGGGGGGGGTCGTCGTAGGCATGTAGAGGGAGAGAGGGGAGCTCGTGCAGAATCTGCCTCACCTGGGATTTCTGGAGCAGCTCGTGAGCTGTTGTTGCTAATGGAGACACAGAGAAGCAGGAACAAGGAGGAACAAGGCCAGTGTATGTTTTTCTCCTGACAGAGATCAACAGGGTGGGAGCCGCTACATGTCAGACGATGTGTTTTTTTCTCTCCTCCCTCCAGCGGCGCTGATCACAGCTGAGGAAGAGGAGATGGATTGACTTTCTTCTTCTTCTCCGTATTAAGAATTTTCAGAGGCCAGAACCTGAACAACAACTGAAGATGTGAATCGTAGCTTTGCTTGAAACGGAGCCTGTGTTCATTCAGAGTGAACGGCTGACTGGGCTCTGTTGAACGAAGCTGGAAAACAAACAGGCGTTTGGAAACGACTGATGGAGAGAAACAGCTCGTTTGTGTGGAGGTGAATGTGAACTGACTGTCCCAAGTCTTAGGAAGAAACGGAATAAATAAACCGTGTTCTACTAACAGATAGCGGGCATTTATATTGAGCATGCTTTAACTAACTGTGGATACGACCCCGGTGGTCAAATTTAACAGAGGGTAAACCAATAACACAGAACTTCCTGGTAAGTTATTTAACTCAGAGAGGTGAAGGTCTAAATATGTTATGTAGACAAAAAAATCTTCTTTTTTAAAAAAATAAATGTGCACATCAGGTTACTCCTGAAATAGATGCAATTGCTAACTAGTTTAGCAGAGCAAAAACCACATCATCAAATCACTGTTGCTAAATGTAAATGTGAATGAATTACAGATATACAATAGGTGACTCCCCCTGTACAGAGTATCTTAAAGTGTTGATGAATAAACAGTGAAAACCTTATAATCACAGCTGTTAATTCTGCATAATAATCTATTCTGAAACTGGATTTATGCGACACAAAACGCATGCATTTTTAATGAAAGACTCCTGTGGATCAGTCATGGCATCAATCAGTGACCTCTTTCTCCTGAGAGGTGGGCTTCAATAGAAAAGTGTCACTGGGAAGTATTATGGTAGTATTACAGCCACTAACACTTACAACAACAAAGCATATTTGACATTGCATATAATTAGTCCCAGAGCCAGTTTTGGCCTGATAGTCAATAATATGAAATATCACAATATTTCCTGCTATATGCAATATTTTACATGACATCAAAATGATTACATTTCTTTTGCAGTTTTGCACAGTCAAAATATAAATATACATATAACTTAAAATTCAACAACATAATTATATATATATATAAAAAGATAGTATTAAGATAGTAAAAGGTAATATTGTATGTCATGATATTTGAGCCGGACTGTATCGAGATTAAATTTTGGATATTGCCCGAGCCTACTGGTTATTGGTATCCATCATACAAAAAGACATTACATCCTTTTATCATGAACACAGACTTGACTACCCCCTTTTCATTTTCTCTGTTGATGGATTTGAAGATGCTGAAAGCAGGAAACGACACACGGATGAGGAGGAGTCATTATCAGCAGCCATGTCTGACTCCAGGAACCCGACACTGACTGACTCTGATCCGACTGGATGTTTGTGAGATAAGGGATGAGTTTTGTTGTGTTGTTTTTGTGCGTCATCGATGGAGTCGCCTGTTAGCACGGCCCTGTGGGGCGGTGGTGGCAGCAACTACACAGCTGACAACTCTGGGCCGAGCTTCATCAACCAGCTAGGCACTGGCTCACCTGTTGTGCCGAGGTAATTCACTCTGTTCTGCTGCCTTCACATCTGTCCCCTCTGTTGCACCAGAATGTAACAGCTGGTTAAATTACTTGCTTATCTGCTCACTGGCACCTGCACCATCCAAACACCCTTTCCTGGCACTGCAGTGGCCTACAGGTGGCAAACATATTTTCAACCATCAAATTAAAAGACCAGCTAATTTCAGCAGAGATACAGTTCAGCCAGGAGAAATGATTTCATATCTCAAATGTAGAGCACACTGATCAGAAATGAGTGGTGTCATGCCCTCAGGACTGGAAACAGTTTATATCGGTGGCATATTGCAGGAGCTCAGGGACCACTGAATCCATCAGGGTTTCATGGTGATGGAAGATGCTCAGCTGTCAATGTGGGTTGTGTGATATTGAATCTTTTCTTCATGCTATGGGATGAACCTGCACTGTAGGTATTTTATTTTAAGCCCTCTTTTCTATTCCTGCACATTTTTCCAGACGAGACAACAAGGTGCAGAGCTATTAATTGATTTGCAGAAGTCAAATTTAGATCTTTTCTCTTTTTACAACATTCATGTTAAGACATGTGTCTTATCAAAGCTAAAGTAACTGATTCAAGCTACTTTTCATTCACTTGATTAGAGGGAAATCCCTGAATTGTTTTATAATTCCTGTGTTTTTGGTGTTATTGAATCACCTCCTCTGGCCACACCTCTGATTTTAGTGGTTCAAACAGGTCAGGTCAGATCTAAGATTTTTCTACACACATGGAGGGTTTGTTCCTCTTAAATATTGTTCACTATGTGTTTAAATCTGTGTCAGTGAACATTTCTCCTTTGTCAAGATCATCCATCCACCTGTCAGGTGTGGCATATCCACATGCTGATTACACAGCCTGATTACTGCACAGTTGTCACCTGGGCTGGTCACAATAAAAGGTCACTTTTAAGTGTGCAGTTATAGTTTTGATAAAATATATTTATAAAGGTACTGAACTGTGGGTTTCACATGCTAGATGTGTAGGCTCACTCCTCTTCAATAGCTCTGAGTTTGCTGGATATTGACAGGAAGCGGATCACGCAGATCCAGATCATCCCAAACATGCTCAATGTCTGGTGAGTGAGGGTCTGGATGGATGGACGACCACACTCTCAGAAACAACAGTGGAGACGTCTCATGGTGGTGAAATGACCATTCATTTCTGACATTCAGCACACCAAACTTCAAGACATGCAACATCTGTACAATTATGTAATAAAACTGCACATTCTAAAGTCACCTTTTATTGTGATGTGCCTGGGTCACGCCTGTGCAGTAATCATGATGTGTAATCAGCATCTTGATATGCCACACCTGTCAGGTGGAGGGATGATCTTGACAAAAGAGAATTGCTCACTACCACAGCTTTGACACATTTGAGAACAACATTTAAGAGAATCAAACCCTCTGTGTGTGTGTCTGTGTGTGTGTGTGTGTGTGTGTGTGTGTGTGTGTGTAGAATAATCTTTTATTTCTTAGATCGTTTATTTCAACTCGCCAAAAATGGTAGTAAAAACAAAAGTATTTGGGACAGAACCATTGATATACAAATGTTGTTTAAATCATTTTATATTGATAAGTTTGACTTGGACAGATGTGAGGTTTCTAATGTATTTGACTGATGTGAAAAACAGTTTGTGTCGATGGAAAATTATATTGGCTGAACAAATACATCACTTGTTTTAAAAGTGATGTTTGACTAATGTGATTGGTCTTTTTTTTTTAAATAAAAAAAAAAAATGGCTGACCGGGGAAATGCATCCTACCAATGAGCTCCATTTACCCCAGCAGAAAATGATTGTTGAGGAAGAATTCAACAGTTATAAGGACATTTTACATGGAGAGTGACTGCGGTCTCTAAAAACTCTTTCCCTTCTCTTTGCCCTCTCCATAACGATGTTAGCAAACCACAAGTTATTTATTGTTACCATGGTGACATTGGTCGTAGGCCTGATTTAGCCTTGGGATGAGGTGTCTAATGTTTGAGGCTTAAAATGAGTCAGTCTATATTTTTATGAAACAGTCTGATTTGCATGAGACTAATCTATGAGCCAAATTGACCAAAAGACTGGAGCAACACTACAGACCAGTCTGAAATATCTTTGTGAAACCAGCTCCAGGCTGCAGAGCAGTGTTTACTGCCTCCTCTCGTCTGTTTGCATCGTATATCTCTATATAACTTCTTTTTATTTCTTTAGGGTTGTTTCCATAGTTACCAGTCTAGTGACTGCCACCACAGAGGCCACAGTGGGCACCACAGGAAACCTGTCGGCGTTCAGAGACCAAAGAAGGAGCGAGCTGAGTCAAACCCATCCGGCATCAACCCCGTCTGTCCTGAGCGCCGTTGAGAGTAACTCTGTTCTTCAGGGCATCACCGTGGCAGCTCAGGCCCTGGTGCTCCTCTCCATCTTCCTCCTCTCCAGCCTTGGTAACTCAGCCGTTGTTATCGTCATCATCAAACACAGGCAGCTTCGAACCGTGACCAACGCCTTCATCATGTCTCTGTCGCTGTCTGACTTCCTCACGGCTGTTTTGTGTCTGCCCTTCTCCTTCATCATGCTCTTCAGTAAGGACGGGATCTGGATGTTTGGGGATAATTTCTGTGTGGCCAACGGCTTCTTCAACACCTGCTTTGGTATCATCTCCACCCTGACCATGACTCTGATCTCTTTTGACAGGTACTACGCCATAGTCAGGCAGCCACAGGCGAAAATTGGGCGCCAGAAAGCGACTCAGTTGTTGGTAGCTGTGTGGTTAACTGCTGTCATCTTTTCTTTACCCTGGTACCTGTTAGTCCGGACGCCGGCAGAAATCCATAAGCGAGGTTTCTACCACTGTATGTACGTGTTCCACTCTGGGACGTCACGCATGGGGACGGCTTACAGCATCTGCCTCATCATGGTGTGTTATTTACTGCCCTTCTCCCTCATGTGTTTTTGCCATTACAACATCTGTAAGACGGTCCGGCTCTCAGAGATCCGAGTCCGACCAGTGACCACGTACGCATACTTATTGCGGTTCTACAGTGAAATGAGAACAGCAACCACGGTTCTGATTATGATCGTTTTCATCATTTTCTGTTGGGGGCCATATTGTTTAATGGGGTTGGTCACAGCAATGGGAGACTATAAATTCAACCCCGCAATGGACACGGTGGCAATCTGGCTCGCCTGGGCAAACGGAGCCATCAACCCTCTGATCTACGCCCTGAGGAACCCCAACATATCCATGTTACTGGGGCGGAACAGAGAGGAGGGCTATCGGACCAGAAATATCGCTGCGTACCTCTCCAGCCAAACCCAGAACCGCGAGGTTCGGCTCAACCAAGCAGACAGGATAAGGGACCGCTACGTAAGCCGGGTAGGGGTGAACAATAACAGCAGACTGTCGAGTTCCAGTCCTGGAAAAGGAGGAGAGGTGGCAATGTGGGCCTGTAAAAACCCCGCTGTATTCTTCTGCAGGGACGCCCAGTCTGACACCACAACACTACCCAACTCTGTCAGCACTCTAAAGATGAAGACAGCTGACACCAGCCTGTGACGTTCTGGACCGAGTTTGAACTATCTGATAATGGTTTCCATCTGATCTGTATTTACAGTTGAGGATCTGGAGACTGCTGTCACCAGTTTAAGGTCTTCAGAAATACCTGACAGTATTCGTGTCTCGTCGGATCACAGCATCTCATAAACGTTCATGATCCCAATCAAAACTTGACCAGATTTTGTTCCATGAATCAGGAGGATAATGAGTTTTTCGTATAGTTCTATTAATTGACAGAACTGTCAGGAAGACAAAAGTCATGATGGTGAAAACTCAGTTTGAGCAACTGCTGTATAACAGCTAATGAGTTACATGAAATCCTTCCTAAATTTGGAGGACACCATGAAGTCCTCTGAAGGATCCACAGGACCAGCCTGAAGACCTCTGGAAGGGGATGTTGAGTATTGTGACGCCTGTGCTGCAATTTCTTCATGTCATTTCATATGTCAATATGGAAAATTGATAAGGATGTAGCATTTCCTTGATCCTAAACCATCCATGTTTAAAACATATATGTACTGTACATGTCATTTTCAGTAATTTGCTTTAATGCTTAAAACAACCTGAAGTTACAATCTCCCAACGAAACTTGTTAGAACCTCCAACTGCCTCGTCACACCAGGGTGAAGTTCATCCACACTACTGTAGCTTATTAAGCTAACCACTAAGACTACGTCCACACTACTACGTTTTCATTTTAAAACAATCTACATCCAGAGTAACACACCTAAAAACGCATAACTACATGACCATTCATGTACACTGAGCATATGTGAGCCGGTGTAAACAAGGAGCAGATTGTTTACTCTGCAGTTGATTAGTCTTACAACATGCTACAAATGAGAAACAGCAAAAACAGTTGTAGAATTAAAATACAGTAATTAACTGAACAACAGCTGCTAGAAAAGACAAGATCAGTAACAACAGTAATTCATTTTATCGTTGTATTCAATACTGGTAGTCCAATCAGGAGCAACCGTGGGTGTCTAGGTCATTGTTTCCAAAGGTGTCCGTTTCTGTCCGTCCAGATGACAACACAACCCCAGGGTTTTCAAATTAAAACGGATTCGCATTTACAAAACTCGAAGGGAAAGAGATGCGTTTGTCTCCGAAAATGCAGTAGTGTGGACGTAGCCAAAGGCTGTGTCCACACTGGATGTGGGCGTATGTGTGGCGGGTGTGTTTTCGTTTTCATTTCTGCACCCATGTTAACAAGTTAGAGAAGACATGCCTCACGCTTCGAGAGATTCGGCCTTTTGGCTATTTTTCACGTGTGACACGTCTCTGAGCAACATCACATAAAACTGACACCCACCACTATTGTTTCTATGTCTAGGCTGAATCTGATTATGACCAAGACATGGAAAAATATAAACCATTTAAGCAGCTGCATGTGGAGACAGTGGCACTTTACTGACATTTTCAGTTTAAAATAAATCAGAAATGAATTTATAATGAAGAGAAATCCAACAGCTGAGTACCCTGTAAACTCTTATGTAGAGAGATAGTGCTGCAGTAACGGCGACGCAGCAGACACACACAAACAATGCAGTCAGTGTGTTCCCGGCATAAGACACTAGCCAGCAGGGGAAATGCTAATGCTAACTGCACTTGAATGAATTGACTTGGCTCTGAAATGTTGCTGTCTTAACTGCAGGTGTGACCAGGCCAGTAGGTTGTGATGATGGATGGTTTGTTGGATTAATTATCATGGTTTAATTTGTTTGAAGCTGAGATGTTGTAGATCAGAAACTGTGAATATTAAAAGTCATAATGTTTTGTTGTTTAGATGTGAGGACTTTTCATCATGTCTGTCTGTTGCTGCCTGTTGTTTTGATTTATTACTTATACTTACTTACTTATTATTTGATTTGATCATGATTATTCATCAGCTTGAATGTATCTCAACAGGATTTGAGTTGCACTCTCACAAATACAATGAAAGATTTAACACTGTGAGACAGGCGTGATTTCTTAACAGTGTTTTCACAACAGAAAATGATTTTAAAAATGAAATGACCAGTTTAGACACACAAGGACGGACAAGGATTCAGGTGCCAAACAGGAGGGAAAATATGTCATCTCTTGACACGTTGACTTGTTTGTGTAACTGCATTTTCATATCATTGTTTTTTGTTGACAATAAAGAGGTTGCTAAAAAAAGTTTGACTTCAAAATCCACTCCTGTCTCCTTTTTTTTTTTTTAAATGTCTTTTCCATGTGTCATTTTTACCATTGAAAAAAGGTAACACTTTATTTAATTAAGACACAAAAAAACACAAAATAATGAAAAATGCTACACACAAACAAACATATATAAAAAAAATAGATAACAAATAATTTCTTTAAAGAGCAGTCCTTTGAAAACAGCTGGATGTAAACTCAAAACTAACTTTGTCTTTATTTTCCTGGTAATTGGTACTAAATTATATAGTTCTTATGAAAACAAGGGTGGCCCCCCCCAAACAAGTAGTAGTTTGAGCTTCAAATTTAAATGGATGACAATCAGTTCACACATATATAATAACAGACCTGCAGTTTTAAGTAATAATGAAAAGGGGACAGTGTTTTTATTTCTTTGTGGTCCTGTGTCATAACGTGTATTTTATAAGCCCACATCCTGGACTGAAGCCTAAAGGTCACCTGTCTTTGAAGAGCGTCACTGTAGAGGGTCTTTAAAGACCAACACCACCAGGACAGGAAACACAGCTGGTCCTTTAGAGGAGGGGAACATGTGGGTGTTAAATCCTGTAAATTTATCAGCGCTTAGATGATTGAACTATTTTGATATTTCACCCCTCAGAAATGACCAGAAAATTCAAATTCCTGCCTTATCTGATTTATTTGTTCTTCACATTCATGTTTATTTCTTTTTGTCTTTAGAGACTTTAAAAAAAACAACTTTTCTATAAAGTTAAACTCTCAGCCTCTCAGTTTTGTAACTATAAGGAACATTCTTTCATTTAATATAATTTATATAATACAATGTAAAAACACTTTGTTGCAAGTAAAAGTTTGGAAAGTACAACAGCTCTCATCAACCCTTCACATAGCTCTCCCTCCCTCACTGAACACTGCTGAAGTGCCCTGAAGCAAGACACCTGGAACCTCCAGCTGCTCCAGTGGAGCTGCTCACTGTCGGCCTCTATCAGACTGGTTGTACTGGACAGCTCCCAGTATGAACAATGAACCAGTGTAAGTGACAGTTCAAACATGAATCAGGAACATTTGAAGGGATCAGTTCACTCCATCAGAGGTGTTTGTCAGATGGTTGAATGGCGTCTGAAACACCCACCTCCCTCTGTGATTGGTCAGCTGTGTGCAGCTGAGAAAGTGGGCGGGGTTTGAAATTCTCTCTCAGCTCTTTTTTCATTCTTCATACAAACTATTACTGTCTCTTTCAACTACTGAGGTCAACTCTATGAACGTCTTCCAGGAGAGACTGTCTGAACATGGGAGACGTTATCCCCCCCCACCCTCTCATGTTCCCCACACAGAGTGGTTTTAGAGGGAGGGGCTCCCTCCTCCCTGTCCTCACACTGATCCATGCTGCTGAGTTCACATCAGCTCACACACTTTCTACCTTCATGAGGAGAGAAACACAAATAATTCATCTGCACATCAACTGATAATTTCTCCTGTTAAAACATCAGCTGCTCCTCCACTGATTCTTCTTCTCTGTTTCATATCAGTGTCAGTTAAATGCAGTCAGACAGCAGTGTGAGGCAGAGGAAGCTGCCATCAGCTGCTGTACTTCCACTATTAGTCCACTAGATGGCGACATGAAGCTGCAGTGAAGTGAAGAGCAGCCCAGCACACACACACGAAAGCACTTGTTGAATTCAAGAGGAATATCCTCAAAGAAACTGCTGCATTTAAAACCAAAAAATATACCTTCATTCATAACTGTAAACTTTATTATTCAGACATGTTGAATTCTCTGTTTGCCTGTAGAAAATTTCACATTTCATCTTCAGCTGAGCTGCTGTGCAACGAAGTGAAGACCACATTTAATTCCCACACGACTTCAACGCAACATGACAGCTGCAGTCTGAGCTTTTTTTTAACCTAAACTGAAAACACAGCATTTGAACAGTGAAGTGCAACAGGCCTGTATACCAGCAAAAAAATCAAGAACATAGGATCAGTTATGGATTTAGTGAAGCACTCGTGCAAGAAGCGTCAGAAAACTAAAACCATACTGTGAAGATACTCTGTTAAAAGTGAGTCATGCATTAGAGATTTTACTTTTTAAGTGGTGAAACATACACAAGTATAAATGCCTCTTACATGTTAATGCATCTGTAATAATAAAACAGAATACTATAGCACAAGTAATACTCTGGATGCAGGATTATAACTTGTAAAGGTGGATTTCTAAATTGCAGTAACTTGTGATTTTAAGGATCTGAATACTTTGTCCTTCCTCAGAGAAGCACTGTGAAGTTATTGCAGGGTATATATGAGGTATATTTTGGAGTTGGACCTAATAGTTCCTGCTGTGCTGTTGTCCAAAACAAACAATAGATACATTTAAAAAAAAAAATACCAATTAGAATTAAAAGATGGACGTTAAAAGAGTAAGAATACTCCACTACTAGTAAAAACCCAGCTTTCTAATTCAACTTTCTAAGTTTTATCAGTACAAATACACCTACAACTTATCAAAAGTAAAAGTACTCATCAAGCAGAATGGACTCTGTCATCATTATATCACTATATCCTGCATCAACATGTCGGTAGAACCTGTCAGGGAGGAGCTGCTTTCAACTGTTTTGTATTTGTAGGTAGTTTCATCCGTATTCCTGTATCATATTTTATAAAGTGATCATTAGGTTTTTTTTTTTAAATCTGAAAAGTATCTGTGAAATAAATGTAGTGGCTCTGAATTGTTGTGAAATACAAGTATAAAGAAGCAAAACATAGAAATAATAATGATAATTTAGAAGTACTTTAGTTAGAAAATCAGATTCATCCCTTCACATACCTTGTCACGTTCAAGTACAGATTTACATAAAGCTCAAGCTCCTATTGGAGGAGAGCCGGACATGTGTTGTTGTCTTTATGAAAACAGCCATTATTACTTCTTTAATAACAACAACAGTTTTAATCCCCTCAGCCCGCCACAGTGAGTCACAGTCAGTCCTGTAGTGTAAATCTAATGACAGACCACTCACCCCCAGTGACTCAGACAGGGGGAGCATTTCTTTGGGGTCACATCACTATTACCATTATTACCATTACAGCAGGAGGACAGAGTGCACAGCTCCATTGCTTAAGTGAAAGTACAGATCCTCCTGTTCAAATATGACTCCAATACAAGTGGAAGTTGTTCAGTCAGATTTTTACTTGAGTTACTGGAATACTTGATTTTAAAAAGTACAAAAACTACATTTTTGCATTTTTGTCAAGGCATTGTTGTATTGTTCCAAATGTATTTACAAAGCCTAATGAGTGAAAAAAACCTACTGACTGACTGACTGACTGACTGACTGACTGAATGTCTGTAAAACCTGTAGAATAAAGAGAAGTGTGTAGCAATGGCCACAAAAACGCAATTGAATCAACAGGACAGCCATTGTTGTTTTCATATTTCTGTCTTCTTTAGGCAGTGATGAAGTTTGGTCATGATCAACACAAGGAATCTTTCTTTATTTCTAAAATTTCAAACATTGTTAGTTAGACAAAAATGCAAATGCTAGAAATGTAGATGAGTCAAAAGTAAAATATTTGTCTTTTAAGTGTAGTGGAGTAAAAGAAAAAAATACTCCAGTAAAATGATTATATGATTATAATAATATCACTATTATCTATCTATCTATCTATCTATCTATCTATCTATCTATCTATCTATCTATCTATCTATCTATCTATCTATCTATCTATCTATCTATCTGTCTATCTATCTGTCTGTCCGTCTATCTACCTGTCTGTGTGTCTGTCTGTCTGTCTGTCTGTCGCACACGCACACACACACACACACTCACAGAGATATCAACTCTCACTGATGATGTAAGGGTGAGATAACAGGAACACGTTCTCCATGGTTCCCAGGCCGATGGTTCTTACAGGATGAAGATTTTGCTGTGTCAGCCTCAGCACCAACATCTAATAATGTGTTGACACCAACAGTGGAGGAGGAAGTGTCAGAGAGAGATTTTACAGGAGGTAAAAATACTCATTATGCAGAATAGCCCAATTATATTATATATGTATAATATTATTACTGACACATAAATGTCAGTCATTTCTAACTCCTTTATAGTGTTTAATCTATAACTGTGCATTTTATCAGCTGATCCTCATGATCTCCAAACCAAATCAGATCAATAAGATCATATAACAAGTCATCAAATATCAATATCCAAAACTTGTGAAACCCACATGAGAGAAAAATGAGAGTCATGATTCAGTCAGAGCTGAACACAGACATGAGAACACCACTGCAAATAAACATGGCTAAACCCGCTAATAAAAGTCTTTTACACCGCCAGTCGAGTCTGTCTCTCTGTTCGGACTGAGGACACACAACCATAAGGAGTGATGTCATCACATGCACTAACAGAGCACACACAAACACACAGGAGAGAGAGAGGGAGCTGTTAGCCGCCGTGATTCAGTTTTATTTGGAGCAGATTTAATGAGTGAAGTTGTGTCGCTTAAAGTTTAATCTATACATCCATGGTTTGTACAGACTATATCCTCTGGACCTTTGGGTGACCTCCACCTGTGGGAGACCGCTGATCTAGAACGAGTCTAAACTCTGCAGTTTGACTGACTGGTAAAAGTCCACATGGATGAAGGACAACACCTTCAACTCAACCTCTCTAAAACTGAATCTCAGTCATTCTTACCTGAACCAACCACCCAGCTGCTAGTCCAGGTGATGATTATCTCTCTCGTCTCCTTACACCTCTAACACCCGGACACGTCTAACGAGCACTCGTGTGTAATCAGAATAATGAATGAATCATAAACTTTGGCTACTTTATGTTCTGTCAGTAACACATTACACTATCTATCTGTCTATTGGTGTAATTACCTTCCGTCATCAGGTGTTATGTGCTTCTCTTTAAACTTGTTACTTAATTATGCCTACACGTTATGGAACACTATGCATCTTCAGTAATTGCTCTCTTCTTCAAATGTTGAGGATGTTAGTCACATGTGAGCCGGGCCTCGTTAGCCTAATGGAAAGCTAAGTCTCTATGGGAAGAAGAAGAATTAGCAGAATGTGAAGCAGCCATCGTTGTTGCTGCAGGAGCCTGGAGGGTGGAGGGTGGAGGGTGGAGGGTGGAGGTGAAGTTTCTCCTGAATTAGCTCATTGTAGATCACCTTTAAAGTATCTTGTAAAATTGTTCACTTCTGTTTTTGTCTATGTCCCTCTTTCTGTAAACTCTGCACCCACACTGTGTCAACACCTGCTGCAACCTTTGCCCTCAGAATACAGCAGTACATCTCTATGCATGTGTGTTTGTTGCACTGCGGAATTTTATAGTAATAAAGAAACATCAAAGACATTTTTTAACTGATACAATTTCATAAAAATGCTACTATCTGTAATCCAAAAGAAATCAATCATCCCACCGTTTAAACTCACAGTCTGTAACTTCTGCCTCTGGTTTCTCTGGTTGGAGAACTGATGGAAACATTTGGGATAATGTAAGAACATAAGTAGAACATGGGTCTAGTTGTTTTAAGACATTTTAATGTGGAAAAGTTACAGATGATATGATCCTCTGTGGTGGCTCAGATCTCCTGCATGTGTCTGATCATTACAGAGTGTGATTATGTGAGAGCAGGCGGAGGTAACGACACTAATGATCGAGGTTCAGTCAAACTGGTTCTGAAGAACCGAAAAAAAAAATGTAAATGTGATATTGTCTATAATGTGTTGATCTACACCCTGATGGTCAGATGTGAAGCTGCACGGATGTTTATTTCATTTTAACTAATTAGATATTTTCTCTAATTTTTTTTAATTTCAAATTATATAACACTTTGTTCCCCTGACACAAGCTTCCTATAATGACTGTCACCTGCCACTCTCTCTTTCTCTCTCTCTGTCTCTCTCTCTCTCTCTCTCTCTCTCTGTCACTCACTACACACACACACACACACACACACACACACACAATGCAGTGGGTGAGGTCTGGGTGTGACCGCCTCCACCAGGAATGCAGTAGTGTGTGTTTTGCGGAGTGATCTGTCAGTGTGTGTGTCAGAGACACAGGGACAGACGTTGCGTGGACGTGTGAAACAAACGTTAAGAGGATTTATATTTTCACGGACACCTGCAGGTTTCCTCCAGACTTTGATTAACTCTCTGTCAATCAGATCTTGGTGACTGTTTCTCTGTCTGGCGGATTCTGTATTTAACTCAACAAACGTCCTGAGGATTATGACTGTGGAACATTTTTGATTCGACAGGCTGATTTCACTTTCCGACTTTTATCTCTTTCATTTTAAAAAGTGAAATCGTGTCAGAAACTCAGAGTGACCGTCAGCTGCTGGAAGTGTTGGGAGTCGTCGGGATGTTCGTCTGACACCTGACTGATGCTACACCTGCAGCTGGAGCTGAACATGGCGCCTCACTGCATCACATAGACCAGGATCCCACAGGTAAGAAGCCCACACCCTGCATGTAGAGCAGGGGTCTCCAACACGTGGCTTGTGAGCTACCACGAGCCCACCTAAGCCCCCCACCCCCACCCCCACCCCCACCCCCGCCCCCGCCCACTTCAGTCAGGTATCAGTCAAATAAGTTACTGTCAGTTTGTTCACATCAGATCTGCTGTATAGGTGGTGACATGACAGTGATCCATGGCAACTCTTCTGATAACTTTTCTAATAAACAGAAACTATGTTGCCATGGATACAGTGAGTTTAGCTGTGGGCTTCAATGAAGTGAAGTGAATGATCTGTGTTAAATTCCTGTTTGTTATGTACCATTGATGAACTGACAACGATCACTGATCACTGACTCCCTCTCTGGTTTCTAATCAGATTTACTGAGGTTTATTTATAGATGTGTTATGTCTGTGTGTTCACGTCTGGCTGAATCATGACTCAGATTATTTGTCTGATGTGACTTTCAACTGTTTTTTGGTACAAAATGTGAGTTGTGGATATTGATATTAAGAACTTATTCTTCATCTACCTGTCAGTCATCTGATGTGGTTTGGAGATCAGTTTGAGTGTTTCGATACGACGTGTATAAATGTAACTAGTAATATAAGACATGAAGAGCTCTCTGCCCCTTTTATTCTGACAAAGTAGCTCTCAGTAGGTTGGAGACTCCAAACAGAGTCATGTGATGTGTGATGTAACCAGGTATCAATAACATAATTTCCAGTTCCTGTTCATGCAGTGGAGGAAAACAAGACTATAGAGTATCATTGCACATTTATTAAGTACAGTTGTTGGAGAAATGGTGTCAACATCGGTGGTGCAGTGGCACAGAGCCACCTGTCTGCTTGTAGAATACGTTTAGGTTTCCCACGCACACACATACAGTATGTCTACTCAACGAGTCAAACGAGTGAGTGAGCAAGAGAGAAAGAGAGGGATTGATTCAGTTACAACATCACCATAACACTCTGATTAGCCTGAGAAACAACAGCAGCAGCTGAATAACATGATACAATTTTCTATTACACTATATTGAATATCCCAGAGAAACGTGCAGTAAAAGTAAAAGTCGGCATTAAGCAACAGATTCCCTCATTAGCATCATCATCATCATCATCATCATGAGAGCAGCTGTCTAACTAACTACTAAAGATAGTAATAACAACATGCAACATCAAGACCAAACCAAGCTGCTACAATAAAATAGTATTCCTGCATAATTGAATTTTATTCTGCCTCTGAACGTTACATCAAACTGTTGCAGAACCACCTCAGCATCAATTCCAATATCATGATGGATCAAAGCACCAAACTCCTCCTTCATCTCCTGCTCTCCTCTTCAATCTAGACTCAAAATAAGACGGGACATCCTGTTGTCGCGATTCTATTTTCAAGATAGGATGTTAAAAAAACAAACAAAATCATTTTTAAAAAAAAGTACACACAGTATGTACAGTATTACAGCTGCCGGCGACATCACTGATATTCTGCTAATAAGGAACAGAGGCTGAATCAGCTCCTGTATGTGCAGGGGGTCTGGTCTTCAGTCCCCTGTACTGTAAGTTAGTCATTGTCTGTATAAATGAACACTGCTGTGCTCCAGCAGAGGTGAGTGACCCATATTTTTTATATTTAATATATTTTATATATTCTTTAACAGGCTTCCACCTGAGTTTTCTCCAAAGCCTCTGTTATTACCTGACTGCACCCCCACAGGTTTGATACGTCATAACCATGAAACACATTAAACCGTCATGGCTTTAGAATATCAGTGTTGTCAGCTTTTTGTTTGCGTGTGTTTGTTTTCCAGTCCGGTATCTCCAGCGCCGTACAGGACACAGTATTTACACTGAGAGAACAGTTTATTTCTCCTTCAGTTTCCCTCTGCTTCCTCACAGGCTTGTTTTCTTCCACTGTACTTGAACTACCCAGGAGGGATCACAGTCACTTTTCTATTGGTTACTGATTCATAACAAAAACCCACAGTAAGTCAGTGTATCACAAGGTGAGGAGAAACAATGTTAAAAATCATGACAGTAAGTGAGTGCTGCCTTTGTAAATCCCTGGTGACCCGACGTCACCGGAGCTAAATGGACTCTGCTCGACCTTGGTGCTGATGTTTTTCTGGCCTTTGTGTGAGGAAACTATGTGGCGTTCAAATGTACACAGGCAGTTTCAGTTTGTAGTGTGACTGTTTGGTCACTGGCTGCAGGTTGGTTATTATTGATCTGATTCAGTAGAAAAGGATTAAATTCATTTTACTTTTTCTTATTTTATCAAAGACAATAAGGTGATATGACATAACAGCATGATGGCATACACTACTAGTGTGACAAAACAACAACGTTTTTGTTATCATTATATTTTGAGGTACTGAGAGGGAGAGAGAAAAGCAGAAGAAAAACAAGGAAAAGAAAAAAGAGAAAAAACAAAAATAAAACATATATTTTCTTTTTTCTCTCCTGCCCTTCTTAGTGTGTAGGTAGAAAAGAGGGATGGGGGAGTTGGGCACAAGCGATGCAGATTATCTGGACTGCATGACTCACGACCCAAAAACGTTTCTCCTGACAGTATCTCGTTATATCAGGATAATGAGCTTTGTTATCTTGAGAGGATGGGATAAAACATATTTGTGAGACTGGCCTCTGAAAAAAAAACTTTTCTTATGAGATGAAAAGCAGTAAATGATTATATATTAATACTAAACAACACGGCTGACTGACACTGTGCAGCTGACTGATTTTATTTGTATAATGATTTTGTTACAGTTTTCTCAGTGATGGTCAGTTATTACTGTTTCAGTCATGATCAGTCAATGATCGACAAACGGTTTTAACAGTTCCATTTGACAATTAATTATTTACCGTCACGTCAGTCCTTATAGAAAACAATGATTAAACTATCAGGATTATAAGTAACTGGAGACAAAACCTTTTTTTTCACTCCACATAGGTCATAAACCTTCAATATAAAAATGACTCATTGAGAAATAGAAATGTTATGGTCCAATATGGTCGCGACGTTGATGTATCAATGGGCTGATGCGACCAATAAGGTGTCTTATGTATGGACTATGCACCACATGGTGATGTACATGGTGATGTGCCCCTGTTAGAACTAAACCAGATTCATGATACCAGACAACCTCAGATAAGCCCAAAGGTATCTGGTTAACCCACTAACCTCACTTCTGATGGCCAGCTTCGTGTTAGTGGTTATTCAGGACGACCCATGTCAGGCTACCTGAAGCCAGGTAACCCACAGGCCTGCCCCTGGTCTGACTAGTTTTCAGGTGCAGATTCACCTCAGGCGGAACTGGTGTAAAAATCTGACATATTCTCCAAGGTTCCTCCCTGCTGCAGTGTGGACATCAGTCTGTCAGAAGTAAATGTGTCACACTTTACTGTGGGCTGCTCTTATTGTAAAGTACCTGCACAATATTCCAGTCACATATGTGCTTTTAAAGGCACTGGGAATAAGACAAACCTGTGGAACCAAAGTAAGAAACATTCTCCACATTTGTTCTCTTTTTAAATGTAAATGAAATAAGAAAAAAACAGGTTGACAGCCAAACCAATGTCTGATGGTCTGAGGTGTTTAAAACCAAGGAGCCAGAGTTTTCATGTCAAAGTATTGTGCATGTTATCTTTATTGACCCATAAGATATTTAGTTTGTTAGCTTAATTGTAACAAACAGTTTTATTGATATATTTCTGTGTAGAAAAAGAATATGGAGTCTTGCCTGAGTCCACACCCTTTTCCCATGTTACCCACGAGTTATAGTGAGTAATCGTGGCTGTTGTGATGGAACATACCTGTGTTTTCATAATAAATATTGTGTATTTCATAAATACCATTGGATCCTTTTGTTTCCTTGCTTGGACTTGGATCAGACCTGGAGCTTCAAAGCAAGTGTGAATCACAGGATTGACTTCACAATAATCCAACTGAGATAAATTTATTTTCTAGAAAATGTTAATTATTTAATTTTCTTGCTATAAAACGCTTGGATGCAGTCCTATAGGGAACTTTGAAGTTATTTAAATGTCACTCTTTCATCCCACACATGTTCGTATGTTTGTAAATTCATTTTCAGCACATACAATATGAAGATTATTCACAGTGCTCACATGTGACTTAAATCCACAATGTATTAGCAGAGCACTGCAGCACAGCAACGAGTTCAGTTAGTTTCTACATGTGATAGCTTCTTACAGATAATATTGAGCAGGGCTTAATATGTGTTGGATCCAGGACCTCCCAAATTGGGATCAGCTTGTATTTGATTGGATCTGGTACATCCTTAGTTCGCTTGTTAGCCTGCTGCTTTTCATGGTTGTAAACAGAACTTTTGGTCTTAATTCCATTTCCCCTCCATTGTAGTAATCCCCAGAGAGAGAGCTGTCATAAACAGCTGTTTCTACACCTACCCCTGTTGATTGTGAATGATTATTGTGAATGCTCTGATTAATGTAAGTAAATAATGTTATTCATGATATAACAGCTAGCATCAACATATTGTTCAATGTTCTCCAGCAAGAGTCGGTCTGGTCATCAGGAGCTACAGGACAAATTCTGGTGGGCTGCTGCATTGGACTGTCAGATAGTTTTAACCAGCCCTGTCAAATCTCTTTAGTGGTCCACTCTGTGTGCCTGTCATTCAGGGTCCACATGAGAGCGTGCTGTGTTTTAGTAGTTGTCGTAGACCGAGAAGTCTGAGCCGAAATGAGACGGTCTGGTCTACGGAGGATTTCTGCTTCGTGTCATCAGCTGTTCCTGCCTTTACTACTGCGTTGCAAAGTGTGGCTCCTGTCACCTAGAAACCTTGACAACATGTAACTTTTTTCCTCCAGAAAACTTGAGGTTTTAACAGTTGTACAGTTAGCTTTTGAACTGAGCTGAAACCCAATATTTACATTTAACAGTGTAATCCTCTGTGTCAATGCTGTTATCTTATATTCATTACCAGCACGCAATGAGTCTTGGGATAAGTTGGACCACGAAAATGATGAAGGGGCCTTAATTGGACAGTCTGCAAGAGGACAGATGTTCAGCAGCTGCATCAACAACACAAGCTCTGATAAACATTCACTGACTGAACTGTCCTTGAGTGAGACAATGAATCCCCTACAGCACTGACCTTTGACCCCTGTGTGAAAGAGGGGCTAGAGAAAACACACTCCAGAGATCAATGAAGTATTGATTAAACCCTGCAAACTCTCATCTGAGTGGTTGATCAGGATGAATTATAACAGTCATCAATACACACACACACACACACACACACACACACACACACACACACACACACACACACACACACACACAGTGCCGATCATTATTTAGTCCTGCAGCAGCCACTGACATGTTGTTATGTAAAAAACATTTACATGACTGAGACAAGGACACGTCGTCACACACATCAACACACACATGGAGCTCCAGGTCTGTATATGTTGTTTGTAGGGCTGAAGTGTGGCAGTGTGAGCTCCAGACTTTAAGTCATGTGATAAAAACTGAACCAACTTAATGAAAATAAGCTCACTCCATCTGCTGATGAAAACAGAGAAATGCTGTTGAAATCTCCAGAAAGAAGTTTGTAGGTGGATGTTAAGTTCTGATTATTTTGTCAAATTACTGTCCCCAAGTTCATGAGTGAACTCTTTACGGCTGTCCTGATCATTTCTCAGGTCACATGGTCACCTGTGACTGTCTCAGTGTCACTGTTTGTAACATTAGATGAGAGCTGTGATGCACAAATCTATCACTAGGATTAAATATCATCTGATATAATGCATCATGAATAATGTTAGATCATTTTTTCTTACTTCATGGGCTATTTGAGATTTTTGTGGGAATAAAAATGTAGCATTTGAGCACTGATTTGGATTTCCATTACCATGGCAACAGTCGAAGACTCATGAAGTTTTTCAAATTTTTCAAAAGCTAGAATGTAAAATATGACAGTGAGCAGTGATCAGCAATCAACACGTAAAGCTGCTATAATCAATATTGTCATATAAGCAATGGATCAAATGACTGATTCTGTAAGTTAGACTGTTTTATATTATCTAAAATGAAAGCCATAGAATCTAATAATACATGAGCCCATGATGTATTTAATTTTAAAGGGTGAGTCATATACCTGCCCACTTACCTATATAACCTGAGGTGCCTAAAGTCAGTGACTGCATCTTAAAGGAATATTTTGACTGTAATGGAAGATTGTTAATGTGTTTGTGCTGCTACCAGGATCTGAATTTCTCTAAACAGGCAGTTCACCATGAAGATTATGATCCACATTCACGGTCCCAAAAAGTCCAGTGAAGTTCTGATGTGATCTCTGATATCAACCACAGAGCAAATGATCAACTCTACAGAACATACTGACAGTCCATCAGTCCAACCTGCAACACTGACATTCTCATTTCAAATTATCGAAACTGCTTCTGGCCCTGGATCCGGACCTGGATCCGGACCTGGATAACCTCTCACTGAGCGTCACTGTCCCGATCAGCTGAGCTTCCTCCAGCTGAGGGTGTGTCTCTGCCTACCTGTCCGTCAGCTGTCATGCCTCACATAACCGTTGAGCTACTCCTCACCTGTCGGCCCAGTCTGGCCTCAACCCTCTTATGTAATGTTGGCACTGGTGCCAACTCTGACTTCCTACCAGGGAGCCAATCAGTAACCAGCGTTCTTTCTGTGCGCCTTGAAGGAACGTCTTCAAATTTAGCACAAACTTTCATTTGGACTCAAGGACAAACTGATTCAGAATTTGGGGTCAAAGGTCAAAGGTGAAAGTCATGGTGACCTCACAAAACACTTTTTAGCCATTCCTCAAGACTTCACAGCAATTAAAATTTCACACAGATGGTTCATATTTTCTATGACTCTGGATAAACAGGGATGTAACCTGAAACTAGTCTGAGTGGAGGAGGGATACAGCCATGACGAGGTGATTCTAGTTCTGTAATAAACCAGACCAGGATCTTTCCCTGACCTGAACTAAGAGCTGTCAGTTCTTGAATAGAAACATGAAACAGTTTCATAAAGCTGGAGTTATCACAGGTGGAAGTTGTACTGCAAGTCCCTAAAAACTAAATGGCCACTTAGACAGTTTGTCCCGGCACACAGGAACGTACACAAAGCAACCTTTGTCGTCATGGTAATAATAATAAAAGTAAAAGTCCTGTTTTCTGTCAACCTGTCCATCCGTTACGCTTCCTACAGAACATATTTACTGTCGCAGTTCTGTTGCGTATAAACATCATTTCCAGGATACAGAGTTCAGTGTCGAGTCTCACCACAAACAAACTCACACAACCGCAATCTACCACAAAACACACCATGAAGTGTAGCAATAACACTGTGGGATAACATCATATTCTTTGACTGTGATTTCAGGGCCTGAGTTAGTACCTGTTACCTACAGCTACACTGAAACTACTGTCTGTCTGCAACATACCACAGCTCTGTTTCTATCATAAATCAAACCCTTAAAATAAATTACCAGACACGTCTGTGATGTAAGAGCTCAGGGCCACACCTCGTGACTCAGTCGTTCAGTTGTGGTTTGTTAATCACACCCAGATGAGTCCATTTGTGTCGAGCAAAACTCCTCCAACCTGAACAACCTTCAAACCTCTGATACGACCATAGCAGTGTCTCCTGAAATAGTGGATCTAATTGCTTGGGGCCCCCAAGGGAAAAAGGGGCCCTTGGTGGCCCCTCATATTGACACATTTTGCAATGACAACTATAAACCCCTTAAACCTCCATTAAAGACACAATACAGTGCACTGCTGTGGCCCCAGAACACCCCTATAGGTGGGTCCCCTGATGATGACATGTACTGTAGCTAGTGTCTACTGAGTCTGCATGTGAGGTTTTTAGGGGACATCTGTAAATCGCTGCGTATAGCATGTATCGATATGTGATATCCATAAAACCGGGGAATAATTAACAACATTTTTTTTTATTTCTAATCTTCATCCAGCCAACACTGGTGAGGTCGCTGCTGTAACCATGGCAGCCTGGGTGAAGCGGCCTGAGGGGCGTGGCCTGTCCTCTCTGTTCTCCTGTTGCTTCAATGGAAGTGACCAACCGGAGATCACCTACTGCCACGACAATATCAACGGTATGGCTGCACTGGAGCCCTCCCTGCCCATGCCCCCCCCTCAGGAGCTGGACTCCATGTTCACGGAGCTGGTGGTGAGTGTTTCTACACACCTTCAACCAATCATAATAGCTTTCCTCTTGTCCTCCTCATCCTCACTTCCTGTCTCTTTCTATCCCAGGATGAGCTGGGCCTCACAGAGGAGCACAGAGCCGCCATGTTTTCTTTACCAGCAGAGAAAAAGTGGCAGATCTATTGTAGCAAGAAAATGGTAAGAAACTATAACTTCAGCAGAGCGGATCTCTTGCTGCTTTTTTTGGTAAATAGTTTTCATTTTCTCTGTTGATAAAAAGGCTGATGACACGTGGATTTAAGTGCAGTATCTCCATAACCGTGACCTGTGTGTCACATGTGTGTTTTTCAGGAGGCAGAGGAGAATAAAGGAGCGACCAGCTGGCCAGATTTTTATATTGACCAGCTCAGGTCCATGGCTGCTGTGAGTAACACACCAAAGTCTGTTTTCATCCTGATTATTGTCCCAGTTTATTCACAGATTAAGATTTATAGATTTTGCTTTGTTGACAATTTTCTTTACAGAATTAGATTATTAATCAAAAATTTCACTAAATTCTTGACATCCTTGTGTCGAATTAAAAAGCATTTCATCAGAGTAATTTTACACGTAGAGCCTTTTCTATTTTTGTCATAATATATATTGTCATGTATATTACATACATTTACTAGGGAGCGTATGTCCAGTCTCTGAGTTTAACCACTCTGTTTCCAGAGGAAGACTCTGCTGGCACTGGAGGATGATGAAGAGCAGGGAGGATATAAGATGGTGGATGGTCTGAAAACAGCACTGAGGACACAGCCCATGAGGTTACACACACATCACTCTGTCTCTTTTCCTCCTGTGCTCCACTGAGCTGCAGAATAACCTCTGACTGATCTCCCTCAGCTTCGTGACGCGGTTCATTGAGCTGGATGGCCTCTCATGTATCCTGAACTTCCTCAAGTCCATGGACTACGAGACCACTGAGTCTCAGATCCACACCTCCCTGATTGGCTGCATCAAGGCTCTGATGAACAACTCTCAGGGCAGATCTCATGTCCTGGGTCACTGTGAGAGCATCAACATCATCGCTCAGAGTCTCACCACTGAAAACATCAAAACCAAGGTGGGTGCAACCTAAGAGCATGTAGGTTCACTCTGCGACTTCCTGTCAGTCTGAATTCATAAAGACATATATTTAGAAGCTGAGGGAGCTGATGGTTATGCTAATTTCAACATCAGGATCACTGACTGGGCTCCATGGTCAGGCGCCTCTGTTTGAAATGAATATTCACAATATTGGCTGGACCGCAACGGCCAATCCTATAATCTAGGTTGTCCCTGACTGACTGATTGACTGACTGACTGACTGACTGATGATATTTCCACCACTGGTCAGCTGAGTGCCGCGCCGCAGTCTACTGAGCTGCTCTGGTTTCCTGGCTGCTTGGGAACTGCAGGGAAGCAAAGGAGTGCTTCCAATACACAGAGCCTCGCCTCCATTACAGCAAATAAACTACTTTGATTCTATGTATCATTATTAGTAAGGAGGCAGAGGAAGAACTAAACATAAGACTCACCGAGCAGAGTGAGCCGGAGAGAGGGAGGGAGAGAGAGAAGTCAACGAACAAGGCTTCGTACTGCTTCCACCGAGTGTGCTTGTGTACATGTATTTGTGCCTTTATACAGGATTCATACAAAACAGGCACACACTCATAAAAATACTGGTCCATAGTGCTACTTGTGGTGAAAAACAGGGTTTCCATGTGAAGGGAAGCTGGTGATATATTGTATTCTTACAATAGGTATGGTTTGTTTCTGGTCACAGTTTTAAAAAACTGTATACTTCCTGTAAACTCAACCTGTACAACAGTGATCATGAATGTTTCTTCTCCTTTGTAACTGACCGTCGTTCTCTCCTCTTAGGTTGCAGTGTTAGAGATTCTGGGTGCAGTTTGTTTGGTGCCAGGAGGTCATAAGAAAGTCCTTGAAGCCATGCTGCACTACCAGAGATTCGCCTCCGAGAGAACTCGCTTTCAGGTCTGCTTTGATTTTCTAAATTTGTCTGTGCTTCATTTCAATTCCTGCAGAGGAAGATGTGAAAGGACGAAACAGGTGAATCTGATTTATTGATGAATGATGATGAATCAAAGCTTAAAGGTTCTACCTGTAAGTTTTCTCTGCTGCTGAATGTGGTTTTTCGTCAGCACCATCGTGTGATGGAGGCAGGTCCATCTCCTTCTGTATATATCTGGAGTCTGTAGACAGACCACCAGGGAAATAATGTGAAAGAAAGAATTTTGAAGCCAAACTGGTGTCAAACAAAAATATTTACCCGTACAGACATGATTTATGATGGTAAAACCTGAGTATTTCCTGTTTTGTGTGCAGACCCTGGTGACGGACTTGGATCGATCTACAGGCCGCTACAGAGACGAAGTTAATCTGAAGACGGCCATCATGTCCTTCATCAATGCTGTTCTCAGCCAGGGAGCAGGAGAGGTAAGGAATCATCGTCATCATTATTACGTTAAATGTCTTCTAGGAGTTAGTTTGTAATGAGGTGTGACTTTTTTCTTCCTTTCAATTTTGCTTGAAGTTGATGAACAATATTAATAATACACAGAACTGAAACTACAGTAGATTAGGAGGGGAACACTTCATCTTGGTCTTACTCGATGTAAGCACTGCCTTTGATCATACCATCCTCATTAGTCAACCGTAGTCACTGGTTTCTCAGGGGAGAGCGAGAGACTGAATCATATTAGACTAATAGATATTTGTTGGTTTCAGTGGGTCACTATGTGTCCCGTTATCTGGAGTGGGGTTAATCCTCTGTCCCATTCTGTTCTCTGTGTATATGCTTACCCTGAGAAAAACTAAAGGCCACTGTTTGTCTGTATTTTTGAGTGCTTCTATCTTGTATGCACTTTTCGATTAGCTTCATGATGTACAGCGCCTTTTTCAACACAGCACTAAACCTGTGCTGAAAAAGGTGCTATTCAAATAAAGTTTTACTTACCTATTTACTAACAGTAACTACTTTCTCATATTTACTTCATCTTTGATCATTTTTGTCCTGTCTTTTCACATTGTGTAAGAAAAATGATGAAAATAATATGACAATGCTGTGTGCATGTGTGCATGTGTGTGTCTTCCACAGACCAGTCTGGAGTTCCGTATCCATCTGCGTTATGAGTTTCTGATGCTGGGCATCCAGCCGGTCATCGACAAACTACGTTCCCATGAAAACGCCACGCTGGACAGGTACATCAGATGCACCATGAGGTGCAAGAATTTTCAAACTTACTGTAACATGGATCTAAAAGATAAGTGACAGGTCAGGGGAAGTTAATGGTACCTTAACATATGATGAATTTTTCTGAGTTCAGTTGTTGGATGTTGTTGTCTTCCAGACACCTGGACTTCTTTGGGATGTTGAGGAATGACGATGAGCTGGTGATGTCCAAACGCTTTGATGGTGTAAGTCATTCAGACAAAACTTTATACTGTTTTGTTCTTCCATGTCAGCAACAGTCAGAGCCGGAAGCATATTGTTTTCTGGTTGTCCATCCATCCGTCAGTCCATATGTACATCTTGTAAATGTAAATCACATGTGTCTGTGATAAATGTCTTTTGATGTGCCAGGTCCATATAGAGACTAAAAGTGCGAGCCAGATGTTCGAGCTGATCAGGAAGAAGCTGAACCACACTGAAGCTTACCCTCACCTGCTGTCTGCACTGCACCACTGCCTCATGATGCCATGTAAGAGAGGCCGTCTCTCTGCTCACCTACAGTTTACTGGCAGCAGTTTTCTCTGTGTTGACTCCTTCCTCTGTCTGTTTGCAGACAAGCAGAACAGCACCACCCTACAGTACTGGGTGCTGTTGGACCGGATAGTTCAGCAGCTGGTTCTGCAGACGGACAAAGGTGAAAACCCTGACGTTGCTCCACTGGAAGACTTCAACATTAAAAATGTTATACGCATGTAAGTTTACAGGGTTCCTCACATTGGGGCATCAGCATCAGTGCTGCAAAGGTTTTTAATAATGATGACAGATTAGATTCAAACTGCACCAATGACGGATTTCAGATAATATCAGATTCAGCCAAGACTTCTGAATAGTAATCTTTACAGGTCTAATATTACTTTCACAAAATCTTGATGAATGAGAGAAATATAGTCTCACATTTGACCAACTCCACATTGATTTAAATAATTAACCATAAACTTACATCAATCTAACACCGTTCACCTCTGTTGCTATGGTGACATCAAATAACTGCATCAAGGAAACATTTTTACCAACTATTCATTTTGATAAAATGTTACAAAAGTACACGTAAATGACCGAGCACTTTATTAGAAACACCTGTACACCTGCTCATTCACGGAGTTATCCACTCCGGTCCAGAATGCAGCAGATCGTCTGGTCTTTGATCAGTCATTGACCTACACTGGTCATCCATGAATGCCTGAATTAAATTCAAGTCATTAATGCTGCCTTCAGAGTAACTTATATGCTCCATCTACCTGAATTCAATCATTCAGCCTCACGCTTTTCAGCCACTGTGTTCCGTGTGGTCCGGCACACAAGACAGTCTCAGTCCAGTCTGTTCTGGTCTGTGGTTCCCTGATGGTGGAACAAGCTACTAAAGTCTAAAGTATCAGAGCAGAGCGTCACTCTCTGTCTTCAGGAATCTGCTGAAGACTCCTCTCTTCAGAGAGCAACTCCTCTAACACCTCTAACACCTCTACATGTCTAACGAGCTCTTACTGTCAACTTTACCTGCACCTCTTTACCTCATCTCCTTCACTTATTAAACACATGTAGTCCTTACACCAAGGTCTACTTCTGTACTTACACTTTAGTGTGGTCCCTCAGTGGAAGCTGCTTTGGATAAAAACTTCTGACAAATGAGTGAACGTAAATATACATATAGTCATGTGTGTGTGTGTGTGTGTGTGTGTGTGTGTGTCTTTGCCGACAGGCTCGTCAAGGAGAATGAGGTCAAACAGTGGAAGGAACAAGCTGATAAAATGAGGAAAGGTAAATATACACTCAATACATTCATCATTCCCTTTTTTATTTTAATTAATTCATCTACAAGAAGCACCCAACACAAAACCAAACTCATATATAAATAAGTCAAACCAGTGCTGGATTATTGTCCGTCACTCGTCATCTGTCGCAGCAGTTTCTGCCTTCAAGAGTTCCACTTTGAATAACCCGGTTTGCAGATTTAACATGCTGCTATGAGCTGTCTGACCGTCTCCTCTCTCCAGACCATCACAACCTCCAGCAGCGCTTCGAAAAGAAGGAGAGGGAGTGTGAGGCCAAGAGCAAGGAGAAAGAAGAGATGATGGCCATGCTGAACAAGATGAAGGACAAGCTGGAGCGAGAGAGCAACGACCACAAACAAGCTAAACTACAAGTGGCCGAGCTGTCTGCTCGGCTGCAGCAGCTCAGCTCTGTACGTTCACCGACAGCAGAAACATTTCAACATGTATCTGTGATCAGTTCCTGTGTATTTACATGTATGTAATATTGAGATTCACAAGATCCCGTCATCACGACCATCGTTTGTGTGTCGGTCCTCTGTCTCAGGCCTCCACCGTTCCAGGAGGACCTCCTGTCACCTCCGGCGGTTTAGCTCTCCCTGGTTTTGCCTCGTCCGTCCCCTCTCCTCCTCCTCCTCCCCCTCCTCCTCCACCGCCTCCTCCTCCAGGAGGCCCACCAGCTTTTGGCACGGCTCCATTTGCTCCACCTCCTCCTCCTCCCCTTCCAGGAGCTCCACTAGGAAGTGTCCAGAAGAAAAACATCCCTCAGCCACCGAACCCAATGAAGTCCTTCAACTGGAGCAAACTGCCTGAGGTACAGTACACTGGTCACCGGTGCTATTGTCACTGCAGCTAGTCCATCTGCTGCAGCTGCTCCCAGGCCTGTTACTGCTGCTGCTCCTCTTCCAGCTGTTACTACTAATGTTCTCCTCACCTACCAGAACAAGGCCTCTAGTTACATCCAAGTTAATGCATTCATACGGAGCAGTGGTCAGGTTTGCAGTGTAATAGCTTCAACACAATCATAATGTGCGCAGCGCACATTCTGTAGCATCAGCCAACAGCTACAGATGTTTGAACTGGTCCAGCTGATGTTCAGACATGTTCAGTCATCCTCAAACAATCCCAACGAGTCATTACTGAAAGACAGTATCTTATTGAACAAAACGAAAAACTGTTATCAAGAAACAATACACTGATGCTTTCTGGGAAATAGAGTAAATCCAGTTTCCACTGAGGTGCTGCTCTACGTTAAAGTCTGGTGTTCTGTACTTTTCCTCTTGTGCAGAGCAAAACCAGCAACGACCGTGTTTTAACTGGAGAGTAAGTGACGATTATATTCACAAACTACTCTGCTGTTTGTTTCAGAACAAGACAGAAGGAACCATCTGGAAAAACATCGACGATCTCAAGGTCTTCGGAGTCCTGGATCTGGAGGAGTTCCAGAGGACCTTCTCAGCTTACCAGAAGCCACAAGTAAACACACTGCACACAACACACTGCACACAACACACAACACACAACCCCCCCGCCCGCCATGCCTCAAGCAGCTCTGTCCTTTCTCTTTGTGTCGGTGACATAAACATCCATTCATATATTTTCTCATGTGATTTCTTCAGTGTCACAGTTCCTGAGTCTCTGATGCTAAATGAAGCAACGCTGCTTACGTTCATTTCTTTTAATTATACCTATTCTAATAAGTCCAGGCTAATGCACTGCGATATGAGACTCTCCCAAAAGATAAAAGCAGATGTAGTTGCCAGTAAATTTTAAGATTTGTTTCTGAAGTTTCTTTTTCTCATTTCTTGGCAATAATCAACCAACGTCATGAATAAACCAGCTGATTATCTGCATCAGTTTGTTGTATTAATGTTTATCATTTAAATCAGTTATCTTAAGATAATGACATCATCATGACGTTCCTGTGTGTCAACAGAAGGACGCTGAGGACGATCACAGTTTTATTAAGAAAGTGAAGGAGCTGTCAGTGATCGACGGTCGCCGAGCACAGAACTGTAACATCCTGCTCTCCCGGTCAGTGTGTGTGTGTGTGTGTGTGTGTGTGTGTGTTATGTTAATGATGGAATTGGACATGAACTCTGTTGGTGTTAGCAGCCTGGAGGGTTGTTTTCTTCACATTATAACCTGGTACATTCTTCATAAACCTGAGGATCATGAACTCACCACAGGTTACTGTCAGTGTTTACGTCTTGTTGGATGTTGTGGTCTGCACCTTTACATGTGGTGTGTGTGAGAGAAACACACATTGGTCTGTGTGTTTTTACCGTTTTGCTTATTTCATCTAATTGACTTGAGCAAAATACTGATCTACAAACGATTTTTAGGATTGCGTGTATAAGTAAGTTTTCCTAACAACAGCAGCTGATGTTATTCTCATTTAACAAAAAACTTCCACACCCACAATAAAAAGGGAGCAGCTTGATTTATGATTAAGACTTTAGTAAGACTTTATTTGTACTGCACTTTTAAATAAAAATGACAAAGTGCTTCACATGAGTCAAATATAAAACATCCAAACAAATCAAAGTAAACGATATTAAAAAAGACATATCACAATAAAAGCTTTTTTCATAAAAATGGCATCATAAGTGATGAAACAGAAACAGTATTGTTGTTGACAAAATGTTGTGGTCAAATAGGTCAAATAAATCATTATTTACCTGTAGATTTATTAGACTTCTGTTCATGTGGAGACATGGCCATATTTATCAGGATTTATATGAGTCTTGTATTTACAGTCGATTTGTAAAAATTCTGATGAATACAACAAAGTGGAAGCTGCAGGTTTTAGAGGACTAAATATTTTTAATGAAAGGCCAGATTTTGGCCCATTGACCACTACTGTCTGTCTTTTTATTTTCATTTATTTATTTATCTATTTATATTGTGGGTGTCATATTTGATACCACCACTGGGAGTCGCCAAAGATTTTCACATCCTACACCGCACAGAGGGGTTTAACCTGTGTTTCCATATTTCAGTCTGTACATCCTTCAGAGGTTCAACAGAAAACAAAGAGGACATTTGTTATAAAACGTGTATAAAATGTATAAAACACCCACATCAGAGAGAGATCTCAGTCTGCTGCATTAACACAGACTGAACCACTTTCTTAATGTTAAACTAGAGGCCCGGACAAAAGCAGAAACTACATCCTCCACAGTTTAATGAAGCTTTTTCTCTTACAGCCTCAGCAGGAAAAGCTCATTTCACCAAGAGAAAAATAATTAAAATGCAGATTAAAATGAAGTATGAAATGTAAAAGTATAATGTGTAAATTTGTGTTACAGGCTGAAGCTGACCAATGAGGAGATGCGCCATGCCATCCTGACCATGGATGAACAGGAGGACTTGCCTAAAGACATGTTGGAGCAGGTGGCAAAACGCACACACACACACACAAACACACACACACACACACACACACAGAAACACACAACACAGTCTGAAGACACACAAGCTCCATGTTCATTACGTCACATAGTATTGTCAGAAAGACATTAACAGCGTGGGAGGGGTGATGACAGTTGTCTAGTGTTTTGTATGTGCTACATTCTAATATATAATCATATTATTAAATAAAACTATGTGTTCAGTAAGAGAAGATTTTATCAGCTTTATTCACTTTTATATTTTGAGATAATTCTGGATCCATGTTTCTAATGGAACCATGGAAACATCTTATTAATATGTTCTACTAATCATATATCTCATAATCTTTTACATGAGGAGCTTTTCAAATTAAAAGTTTGTGCATCTCTGTCTGTGAAGCTGCTGAAGTTTGTTCCTGAGAAGAGCGACATCGAGCTGTTAGAAGAACACAAGCATGAGCTGGACCGTATGGCCAAAGCAGACCGCTTCCTGTATGACATGAGCAGGTACACACCACAAAACACACCCTCTGTGGGGGTGACGATCTACTACAGGTCTTACTTTGTCCTGTTCTTACCTCAGATTGTGTTTCATCACTCTCCTCCAATTCAGTTATTCTCTGAACTACAGTGCTGTAATTAGTCTCCTCCTCCTCCTCTCTCAGTGGTCTTCTCCTTGAGCTCCATGGGTGTCTTTACTCTCTCTTTTTCTCTTGGTGGCTTCCTCTTCTCTCTTGTCTCCATGCTAAAATTCTTTCTCTGTGCTCTGTCTCCTCCACATAACCAGATAGCTTTCAGTATACACCCGAATCTGGCCCATGTACAGCATTATTGTCAGATGTTACTTCCACATCTGGACCAATTCTGGCACAAGCAGAGAAAATCTGTCACAACTGTAAGGGTAGTTAGGGTTTAGCTGGACCCAAAATGCAGCCAACATATAGACAAGGGAGGCAAGGGTGATTGAACACAGGTGAAACATATTAGGGCGGGGCAGACAATCACCACACAGAAAACAGGACCAAGACAGGAAGCAAAACACTGAGACACACAAGGAAACAAATTACAAAATAAAACAGGAAGTGCACGGGGAAACAGAGCACAAGACAGGGAAGACTAAACTGGACACTAGAAATACCCAAACTAAAAATACTCAAAACCCAGAACAGAAACCCAAGACACAGAAAACTGAATCATCAAGAAAGTCCCAAAAACGTCCAAAAAAACAAAACCCTGGAGCCTCCAGGCTGAGACCATGACAAAACCTTCCAGCTGTCAGCCAACACTGGAGGGTAACTGGAGGATATGAGGAAATATATGGGCCAGACTCGGGCTGAGTTTCATTTTGCTATCCAAAAAAAAATCAAACTTCTCTTGGGGACGGCCGGGCACTGTAGATGGCATGGGCGTATGCACAGCATAGGTCTGGTGTAGGTCTGGTGTAGGTACGGCATAGGTACGGCATAGGTACGGCATAGGTACGGCATAGGTACGGCATAGGTACGGAGTTGCTGTGTAACCTGCTGGTCCAGTTGTCAGTGACTCTTTGAGAGATTTTGATTCCACTCAGAGTTTTTCAATTTTTTGTGCAAACCCAGAATCAACCACTATCAGCAGAGACTCCAGGCTCTCTACATTAAGAAGAAGTTTGCTGAGAGAGTGGATGACGTCAAACCTAAAATCAAAGGTACCGTTTCTGTCCCAGAGGGTCGTGAGTTTACACTGAATGAATGAATGAGGCTGAATGTTTGAGGGTTAAATTTGAACCTAAGGTGTGGGTTATTATGAATGAATTTCTCTCTTAAAGTTTCTGTTTTGTGTCCTCTGCTGAAGATATGATATGGAACATTACAGTCGTGACGTGAGTGCTGTGTGTGAACTTCCCTCCTCCTCTCTGTGCTCTCAGCTCTGTGTGTTGCGTCCAGGGAGGTGGTTCAGAGCGGGACTCTGCGTCAGCTCCTTGAGGTGGTCCTGGCCTTCGGGAACTACATGAACAAAGGACAACGAGGAAACGCCTATGGATTTAAAATGTCCAGTCTCAACAAGATCGCTGACACCAAGTCCAGCATAGACAAGTACACTTCTCTACAAAGCTTTTTCACATGTGGGAGTGGGGGCTGAAGTTTGTCTGAGTCCTGGTATTCTTCATGCTGGTTCTATTCAGAAGAACAGAGCCATTTTCAGTGCTATTAGTAACACCTGTGCTTTTGCTGCCTGCCCTGTTCACTAGTTCAACAGTTTCACAGCCACACTAATGGATGATTGATGGTTAAATACATGTGGTGTGTGTTATTAGAAACATCACTCTGCTCCACTACATGATCACTGTCCTGGAGAAGAAGTACCCGAAGGTGGCAGCGTTCAGTGAAGAGCTGCAGAATGTGCCCCAAGCTGCTAAAGTCAAGTAAGAATGAACAAACGCACTGTTGAAGTAACACATGCAGAATCAGGTTTATCTAGATAGCTGTGTTTTAAATGTATTTAGCCGGTTTATACATGTGTGTAAGAGGAAAAGCAACACACAGCATCATGTCATTTTAAACGAGTTGGCTACATTTACTTATGTTCAACAAAACATTAATAAAATCATGTCGTTATTGTTTCACACCCATACAAAGAATAATTGTTGTTTTATAATTATGATTCTTTGTTTTATATTTTAATTAATCTTATACAGTACCAGTCAAAACTTTGACTATACTACAGGACATGTGTCTAAACCTTTGACTGGTACTATATACGTATACACAGTATATAATGCAGGGCACACATACAGGAAAGCCAGGACTGAGAAGCTACTGAGGAAGTTGTGGGAAACAGTTTGTGATGTCATTCTCTGAGGGTGAAACAAGAGGAAGTTGAAACATGACACAGTTAGCTATAAAGTCTATTTCAGTCTTTAGCAGCTGGCTTTGTTAATAAAAGGTGCGTTCGAGATTGACTTCAGCTGAAAACAAGGGTCACCATGTTGTCAGAAGGTGAAAAGAAATGAAATCTAAAGAATAATAAATATGACCTATAAGGACTTTACTACTTTTACAGTAAGAAACTCTGAACTATATTGTTTTACTGCTTTCTGATGGGAATGAAAACCATAGTGTTGGTGTCTATGTGAATAAAAGAGCAGTCAGAAGGAGGAGATCAAATAAACTGTATCCCCATTAGCAGAGAGAACCATAACAGAGGATCTGAAGTTCTTAGAATAAAAAACATCATGCATGTCAGTGAGGCCTTCAGCCAATCATGACGTCATCATGAAAACTGAAGGCGCCTTGCTCCTGCGAGGTTTGAAAGTCATGTGACATGGTGACGTTGTGCAGCGCCGGTGAAAGATGGACAAAATTTCTAACCAGTATGCAATGTGTTAAGTCCAGCATGCATCATATCAAGTTGGCGCTGTGCAGCGCCACATAAAGTCAAACGCACCTTAACTTGTCCAAGACTTCAGGTGGAGGTAAACAGTCACTGCACCAAGAAATAGTTCCAGGTCCATCTGAGCCTAACACCCTGCCATGTGTCTCTCCAGTATGACAGAGTTGGAGAAGGACATTGGGAATCTGAGATCTGGTCTGAGGAGCGTTGAGGCGGTGAGTGAGCTCTGCAGAGCGCTTGAAGATCTTTTCAGTATTAATGTCTTGTCTCTTTGTCTGATGTATTTCGGTCCCTCTGCAGGAGCTGAAGCACCAGCAGGCCCAGGCCTCTCACAGTCCTGCGGATAAGTTTGTCCCTGTGGTCAGTCAGTTCATCACCGTGGCCTCATTCAGCTTCTCTGAGGTCGAGGAGTCTCTCACTGAGGCCAAAGAACTGGTAAGAACAGATAACAACAGATGACTTATTCATTCAGTTAGACTCCTTCTCTGATTTCTTCTGCCTTTAAAACGTATATCATCATCATCATAACAATAAAGGCGTGAAGGTGTGAAGGCGTCGACCACAGACACTGAGGAACCAGAAATCCAACTCAACATCTGTGGGAGATGTTGGAGCGATGTGTTCTCTTGACCACCTCCATCAGGCTAGCAGTTTCCCACTGCTTCAAGTGTTTATGCTAAGCTAAGCTAGCCATGTCTGTACTTCACTGATGGCGATATTTCCCTAGCGGCTAAAAAAGTTCCATTGATTTGCTGGTCCAGTCAGAGAGACTGAGGGGAAATGATCCAAACTTGAAGTTTTCTATGAAGTACAAACTTTATAAAAGATTCAGGGCTTTTGGGAAAACAAGTGAGGCTGGTTTATCCCCATGTCTGACAAAACAAGCAAACTTTGCAACTTCAATGTGCGTTTTTTTCTCCAAAGCTTCAACATACCATAGAAAGTTATTATTAAATTAGCAGCTTGATCCTTTGTGGCTCTTGTTGCAGTTTGTAAAGGCACTGAGACACTTCGGAGAGGACTCATCCACCCTGCAGCCGGACGAGTTCTTTGGGATCTTCGACACTTTCCTCGGATCGTTCTTAGAGGCTAAACAAGACAACCAGAACATGGCCAGACGCAAGGAGGAGGAGGAGAAACGGGCTCTCATGGAGGCACAGGTCAGCAGCGATATCAGATCGTTTTCTTACTAACCTCTGAGAGCCGACATCAGTAACACCGCCTTTCACCTACACTGACTCTGTCTCTCTCTTGGTCTGCAGCTGAAGAGAGAGCGGGAGCAGAAGCTGAAGAAGGCCAAAGCAGATGAAGAGGAGGGCGGCGGGGAGTTCGACGACTTGGTGTCCGCTCTGCGCTCTGGGGAGGTGTTCGATAAGGACTTGTCCAAAATGAACCGCAGAAAGCAGCGGAGACACAACATGTTCGACAGCAGCAGAGAGAGACCGGCAGCAAAACTCAACCAGTGACAGGAAGCAGCGACACCTCCCTGAGACCGATGGAGGCTTCATCCACACTGATGGGTCATGGTTGTATATACAGTAGATATAGATACAGACAGTGTATGTATAGAGTACAAAAACTGAAGTGTTAAAGCAAGAAGTTGTGCTTTTACAGGAGGTTATGGACAAGACTAAAGCTGTGTCCCAATTAAGGGGTTCGGAGGAAGTGGTCTACGTAGCTGTTGTAGACCCTGAAGGCCAAACCGGAATGAGACGGTCTGGCCTAAGGAGGATTTTTTCTTGGCATCACCAGCTATGTTCGCCCTTACCGTCGTGCCATAAAGCGCTGCTCCTGTTGCCTAGCAACCTTGACAACATGTAACTTTTTTTTTTAAAGCCCGTGGTTTTAACAGTTATTGTTAGGTGTTGAAATGAGCTGGAATTCAATACTTACATTTAAAAGTGTAATCCTCAGGCTTTATATTATACACATATTCAATACAACATACGTTCATGTTTTATTTTGCTGCCTTGTGTAAAGCACTTTGTAACGTGGGTTTAGAGGAGTGCTTTATAAATAAGATTATCTTGGGCTAGGTTGGGCCTACCTAGTCACATTTCAACAGCCTTTCGACAAGCCTGTTGAAATGTGGCAGCCTAATCGCGCCGCTGAATTGCGACACAGCTTATCCTTTTGCCGACCTCAGTGACTCATTGGTTGGTTGCCTGGCAGTGTCATCGTGATGATTGTCCACTTGCTCACTCACTCACCCACAATATAGAGTTTTCTACACAGAAGACTGACTAGGGGATACGTGCAGACAGCAGCTGACACATTTCAGACTCTGCTTAAATTGCTAAATAATTATTATCTCTACACGTAAAGAAACACGAGCATCTGCATCACGAGGTGAAATACATTCAAATACAGAGCAACCTGAAGTCTGTTTTGGTCAGTTCTTACTGCTGTTGTCAGTTTGTGTTATTGTAAGAGTTTCATACTGTATTAATTACACTTCTGTCCAAAGCAAATTTAAAGTATAGTATTCATTTATCTTATTTTTTTTTTTTTTTTTTAATGACATTGTTTTTAAAGCAACAGTAGGCCCACTGTTGTTAGAGCTCACAAGTATTGTTATTTAGAGATGTTATTTATTTATCGCTAATATACATTTATAAGAATATGAAATCACTTTTAACTAGCAGCTAACGTTAGCACCTAGCATGTTAGTGAGATGGCTTCTGCTGCACTTTCACAAGACAGGCTGCAATGCATGATGGTTTAACTGGAGCAATAAAGTGTACAGCTTCTGTACACTGAATTTGATGTGCCTCGTGACACGTGACAGCGTGTAGTTGACGGGAACCACAAAGTAGTTTCAAATTCAACTTACACTGACTCTAGTTTTAATGTAAAAAAAAAAAAAAAGAGAGAGAGTGTGTGCTTGTGAGTGTGTGTGTGTGTGTGAGTGTGTGCTATAAGTGTGAGTCTGGGGATGAACTGATGTATCTGTACAGGATGTTTTGCACAATATAACATCATATATAAGGGACCATGAGTGATATAGAGTTATAATATTGGATTGACTGGATGTGGATGATTGTGTTTGGAGTCTCAGTGTCTTCACAGACAGTTTAGTTTAGTTGAGTTTATGTAACTTCATGTATGTGCCTGAATGTAGTGACATGAAGCAGAAGTCTAGCTTGTGTTATTAGTTATAATTGAAATAACACCTTTGAGTGTTTTTATGTTTTTTTTAATGGCACATTTTTGTAAGAGAGAAAGTAACAAAAACACACATTCATCCTAAGATCAAATATATTTGACCTACATTGTTTATGTATGTGCACAGCTCTGGTTTATTGCAGTTCTGAAAGAAAAACTTCTGTCGGTTCATCCTCTAAAACATTTATTGATCAATGTGAAATTTATATAAAAAAAAAAAAAATGCATCATTTAGTAACTCTCAATATTTTTGTTCTGTTTTGTTTTTGTAAAGTGTTCAGGTGTTTGTTGCTGGTTGTAACACCTCCCCATTTATTCATTCCGTCATTTTACACAACAGTATGTGAATATCTGCACAGGTAATATTTGTATTCATGAAGTTGTTGTTTCATTTTAATATTTACAATTTGAACAAATTATGAACAAAACACTTCAGTTTCATTCCTTACAGATAGATAATTAAAATTGTACTTAATTGAGAATCAGTATTATCAGTTAATGTGGGTATATGTTGTGATATAAGTGTGATATAGATGAAATCACAGGTGTTATTATTTAAAAAGAATTACAGTCCAGTAACAAATATTATTGATCAGCTGCTCTTCGTGTCCTCTGATGGCTTTAAATGGGTTTGGTAGAAAAACTGAGGAAAGATTATTCCTGGTTGATTTGGATCAAAAGTCTCCTGTGTCAGTTATTGTACTTTAGTGCCAGGTGTATCTGTTGGACTCAGCAGCCTTTATTTATGTATAGAGAATCTAAACTATCTGAACTGACACTTAGCCACATGTTCACTGATCTGGAACCATTTACAACATCACATTTCTATTCAAAAACCTCAGAGGATCCAGATGTATCCCTCTGATTAGTGAAAATTTGTCACATCTATTCAAAATCTTATTTCCTGTGTGGAGGGTTTCCAGCTCTGTGGGATATCTGGACTCTTTAATTAACTGTAAATCACATATAGTGATCTTCTGCCTGTTGAAGAGGCTGTTCTGTGCTGCCACAATGTATGTCAAGCTCACTAAATGTCACTAAGTAAAAGTGGGAATAACAATATTGTGTTTTTGTTTCAGTTTCTTTTATTTTTTTTAAGAACTGAAGAATGAGCTGAATTGGAGCAGTAACTTACAGAAAATAATACTGAACAATAACGCAATTTAATCTCTCGGTTGAAATGTGGAAGGCCCATATCACTGTGGAACTGGGTTCTTGAAAGTTATTCATAAATGTACTGAATCTCATTTTTCCAGAAACCCTTTGATGGGAAAGTCACAGCAACAAACTGTGTCTAACTGTATGAACTGTGTGTGCACATGAACTGTGGTTTATTATTTTATTTATCACGAGAGGGAGTGATGTATATCGTATTGATATCGCCATATTAGTTAACAGCAACAACAGATTATTATTTGTTACATAATTCAATTCAAACGTTATTTCTGGAAATATATACATCTTTGCTATTCAAAATTTGTTACAATGTAAGACAGATAACGACCGTTAATGTAACGCTAATTAACAGTTAATAGAACACCTGTAAAGCGGAGTGATACATTTAGTTAAAAGTCCCAGTGCTGTTATACTGCCGCAGAATGACTCTCGCCTAATCACTTTGTCGCAACTAACTCTTGTATAAAACTAAAACGAGACTTTCAGCTGTAAAAATGAAGCTGCTACGATTCAACCGAATTTAAATGACGCAGGACACCGAATAATGCCGCTGCTGTATGTTGATACGAAAATGTTAATTTGAGTGTATGTGTGTCAGTACAGTGTATTAGCTATGGAAACGGTGTATCGCCCCTTGTGGAGAGTCTGCAGAAACAAAACAAAGCTGCATTCAAGACCGTCGATCAGTCGGCAGAACCACTGTATGATAAGGTCATTCGCCTCACGGTAAAATGAAGACTAGATTTCCCCGCCGGTCAGATGTTTCAGATGAGACCTGCTAGGTACAGTTCAGACACCGCGCCAGAAACACTCTGTGTCGTCTCCTGGGACCACAGACCGTATATACGGAGGGTGGGACGTTCAAGAGCGCACAGCCCACACTGCGTAATTAGACAACAGTGCTGCCGCTGCCGCTGCCGCTGCTGCTGCCAGTGCTGCTGGTTCCTACTTCCTGAATTCACAGCAACAGATGAAAAACGGTGTTTGGAGCCCACAAACATCGAAGCGGACCGTTCGCCCCGATAACCACAGGCTAAACTTTGGCTTTCAGAACCTGCATCTTCGGCCCTTCGCGTTGAGGAGAGTCGCCGCTCCGCTGCGATGGTGGAGGCTCCAGCTGGCTGTCTGTTTGAAGACATCCAGTACGAGGACATTCAAGTTGAAGCGGTAAACTTACTGACCAACAACAGAGGCTCTAACGTTAGCTCTGTGTTTTCTGGGGGAACATGTTCCTGTGGGAGTTTAAATGCTGCTGCGTTTTCTCTGTTGAGGAGCGACTCTCAGATAGAAGGTATAAGTGAGTGGTTTACTGTCCTGTGACGAGAAACACAGGGAGAGTTTAATACACCGAGGCCTGAACAAACCATTAAACATGACAGCGTTTACTATTGAAAACCCTGAAGGCATTTTAACAAGCAGAACAAGGCCCCAGTTTTTAAAAGGGCAGACTGGTCGTTAAACGTACACTGGTAAAACTCAGTTGTGGGATTGTGATTGTAAACTCTTTTTAAGGGCATAGTAAATATACAGTTTGCATTTTAAACCCCTCTTCTGATAGTGAGGGGGGTATGTACTGTTTACCATGGCCACATTAAACTACTTGGGGGGTCGTGGGCTAAAATGAGTGGGTGGACCCCTGTTAACTCCCAGTTCCCCCTCTCTGTGCACGGTGTCCTGTGCAGGAGAGTTGTGTTTCTCTTCTGTGTCAGTGACACTAAACAAAGTGGATCTGTCCCCTCACGCTGTGCAAAGGTTGAGATATGAACAAAGGCACGTGTGTGATGTGTAGGCTAACTGCACGTCCCGGTTATGAATACCACATGCAGCCCACCTGTGGCCTTTTTGATCTTCTCATGACCTTCTTCAAAGTTAATTGCTCTGTAGACCCGTGTTTCATATTGTGCTCTCAAAATCTGTCTTAAACAGTTTGTTGTGGTTTTCCTAGCCTAGCCTGATAAGTTACATGTTGGATATACCTGAGGCTAAAGACAAGTTGTAAAGAGAAGAGAAGAAAATGCAGAAGTTAATGGAACAACAGCTGCTAGCAAAGACAACAAGGTCAGTAACGCCGCTGGTAGTCATGGTTGATAAGACCCAATCAGGGAGCGACTGTGGGTGTCTACGTAATGTTTCTAAAGGTCTCAGTTCATGTCTGAGTTTTGACACTAAAACAGGGTCAGCAGCACTTCCAAAAGTCCCAATTTTTTGGGACTTGAAAACTCTGGATTAGTGTGGACGGCAGGAGGAAACGTAGGAAAAGAGGTGAGTTTTAAAACGTGGACGTAGCCTGTTTGTTTGTCTGGTTGCATTTACATATAAGTGGTGGAAGTTCCAGTAGCGTTCTGTGGCTAGCTGCAGTTCTCGCTTGGATTACCTACTATGGACCCCAATTATGATACAAGCATAATTAAGGGGAACAGGCTAGCAGCGGGTTGGATTAGCCTGACTGGCTAGCTACTACATTTAAGTTTTAAACCCATTTCTTTTGCTACATGTATGGCTGCTGTCCACACTACTCCGAAGTTTCCAGGCTTCTAATAGGGACATTTTTGGAAACGCTGCTCGGCCCATTGGCTGTTAGTTTGAAAACTGCATTGTAGTCTCGACGGGGGAAAAACATAACTTAACTGTAAATAAAGATGGACGTAGCCTCTATGACATCACCCACAGGTTTCTGAAGAGCGCTTTTGAATCTCACCATCTTGCCAGTACCTGACTCCGCCCCTAACTCCCAGCTAATACAAAAATGGTCAAAGAGGAGGGGCATCTGTTGAGCTCAGAGGTTCATGACAGTTTGTGGCAAGCATACGCTCACCCACCTGTCATTCACAGAGGCCATGCCCTCAATTATACTTAACTTTAAGTGGTGAATACAATCAGATAATGAATTACAAGTGTTACTGACTGTTGTCTTTGCTGACTGTTCTAGGGTTAATATCTGCATTTGAACACTACAGCTGTCTTTGCTGTCGCACATTTATTGGAGGTTCTGTTGCCTCAGTGTGGATTCTGGATCCACGCTAGCATTGGCAATTCTGTCATTGACTTCTACAAGTTGATCAGTAGGTGGATATCGGTTCTGCGTGACACTATGTTTCACTTTGTTTACTGCGTGGTATTTGTTGCTGGGACGTGCAGGTAGCCTACACGTCACATATATCACTTTGTATTTGATCTACTTGGAGACATATGCACTTTGTTTCATCCAGGAGATGATGATTTACAAAACCATAATCACCTCCGTAACGTCCATTATGTTGTCTTGTCTTTCTTCAGGCTGTCGGCAGAGGGACATTTGGAGTTGTCTTCAAGGCCATATGGAAAGGAAAGGATGTAGCAATCAAGACCATTGAGAGTGAAAATGAAAGGAATGCTTTCCTTGTTGAGGTACGGTGATCACCTTCTGTTGTTCTGCTCAGAGTGTTCCTGCAGCTTACTGGGTTTCAGGTGTAGCCATTTAACAGGGACTGTTTATCATTACCAATAGCAAAACAATACTTTATTTGCAGTTGCTGAATTCACGAGGAGCTGGACAAGAAGTTTGTCTTTACAAAATATAGTCAGAATAAACTCATTTTGGGTTTGACTCAGGAACTGATCAAAGATTCAATAAAAGAGATAATGAATCTGAACAAACATTCAGCGACACACCTGGACAAACTACATAATACGCACTTATTTTTAAAGTGAAAAACAGTAAATAACACCTCTTCAGCAAACAGACGTTAAAACTTAAGCTAAGTTTAAATGTTAATGCACTGATAATGTTTATTTCATGAATGTAAAATAAATTGAAAAAAACGAAACAGTGGTTGTGGCACCTGTAAAGGTTTGTGCACCCTTCTTAGTCAGGACTCAGTGTGGCAGATATCACCTTTGTTGATTCAGGACTCTTCAGCCTCTCTTCCTGCAGGTCACTTCAGGTTCTGACAGACACTTATAAGCCGCCCAGCACACAGCATGTTTAACTATCTTAATATTTATATGGGAATCCAACCAAAGATGTTCAGTGTTGTTCAGGTCAGGAGGCTGTGATAGATTCAGCTTGTGTTTCTTGAAGAGGTTCATGGTGGATTTTGAGATTTGCTTCACTGTCCTGTTGTAGAAGCCAGCCTCTTTTCACTTTCCCTTTCCTGACTGATTCAGAATCTGTTGATATTTAATGGAATCCACTAAAGTAACTGTTGTCAAAGCGTTCAAGTTTTTTTTTCTCCACACAAACCTTCAGTGATTGTGGCCGAAGAGCTCAATTGTAACTTCAGCTGTCCACAGAACTTGTTTCCAAAATGACTCTGGCTGATCCAGATGTTGCTTTACAGACTTCACATGTTGACTTTGTGATAAGGTCATAGGTCAGGTTTCCCTCTGATGACAGTTGAACCTTCATGTGGGGGTTTTGCTTTGTCTCTCTGACCAGCAGATGAACAGTTTTATCTGAATGTTTTCTTGGTCTTCCAGATCTGGTTTCGGCCTCAGTTCCTCTTCTGCCAGCTCTTAATGACACTTCAGACAGTGGGAATTTCAAGCTGAGGCGCTTTGATATCTTTTTATAGCCTCTCCTGGATTTAAGGCCTCAGTTTGCTTCATGTTCAGATCCTCAGTCAGTTGCTCAGAGGAGACCGTGGTTGTTCAGTGTTACAACAAGGTTTGAAGAGTCAGAGAAAAGGACGGATCTGAATGACAGTTCCTGACCTGCCTGACGAGTCCTAATGAGTCAGTTAAGTTACTGAAGTTCTGGGAGGAGAAGGATGGCCAGACTTTTGCAGATGCCACAATTATTGTTGAATTGCTTCTATGTTTGAAGCTGATGAATTAAAAAGTAACAGAGCATTCACGGTTTTAACATTTATTTTTAATGTCTTGTTTGCTGCAGGGTTGTATTTTGTTCTTTTCAATTCAAACATCACTGTTTACCCTTCAGACGCTTTGAAACTGTTAAAGACTGTGGTTGTATTATCACGATGAGCAAGTTTATGAGTCAGAAACAATCATCTTTTATATTAGTTTTGAATCAACGTGACCTTGAAGTATTTTCTGGAGCAGACAAAAACATGACTGACAGAGTCATTGTCATCAGCTTGGACAATCAGGCAAAACAGTTGTGATTGGTGACTGGAAGCATCAAAAACAAAAAAGAAAAAAAGAGAGGAGGGTCTAGCCAAAGACGGGGTGGTCCAAGACGCGACCAGGGAGGAATTGTCCTTGGGGAGTGGATGACGTGCTGATCCGCCCTGACAGACAAAGGAAAAGACTCCACCATGATTAAACAGTGAAACACGATATAACAGGCTGTGGCCTGAAAACTGTCGCAGACAAATTCCTGCAACTTTATCATTTCTCAATATTCCCAGGTGGAGGATTTCATGCATATGGCTCATCTCTAGGTCAGGAATGTTGTGATGTGAATCAGCTGACATTGTTGTCTTGAGTTTTTGTCCTGAGTGCCTGAAACCTTTGCACAGACTCAGACAGATTAATGTATGAATTTGTAGTAAAGTGTATTTTGTCTCTGTGTCTGTGCTCAGCTCCGCCAGCTCTCCCGAGTGAATCACCCCAACATCGTGAAGCTTTACGGCTCCTGTGACAATCCAGTAAGTAACCAGAGAGTAACAGCTCAGCATGGTCAGACAGACGAGTGTCTGTTGGGATGTGTGTAAAGGGCAGAAACCTTCCTGAATGAATTCACAAGCTCATTCACCACGATCATGGAGAAGGGTTTTTTTTCAGAGCCTTCCTGAAGTAGAACTGCTGTGGATCAGTTTTATTTATTTAATTATTCCATCAGAGCGTCTGTCCATCCATCATTCTGCCAGGCAGCACCTCATCTGACAGCCGGGTCAGAAGTGAGAGAGGAACTGAACTACATGTTGAGAGAGGAGGTGGTATCTGTTTCTTTGTGCTATAACCACAGCAGTAAGATTCAGTGTATGTCACAGACTGGAAATCAGCCAGTTTAACAGACACATCACTTTTTCATACAGGTACAGAAAGTATTCGGACGCTTTCACTTTCTGCAGACAGATGGACAAATATCAACATGAAAACATGTTTTAGAAATTTTTGCACATTTATTCAAAAATCAAAAAGTGAAATCTCTCATTTCTAGAAGTCTTCAGAGCCGTTTGTAGAAGCGTCTTCAGCAGCAGTCACAGCATCACTCTTCTTGGTCAAGTCTCTACAGGCTCTGAACACCTGGATCTTTGACGTAGTGACGTCATATCCTCCCTCTCACTGAGATAAAGTTGACGTGATGTGAGGACTCAGTGGGTGTGTGACAGCTGTGGGGGTTTATCTGGGTTTTTGTTTGCTGGATATGATGATACTGACTTTAATATCAGCAGAATATACAGTGGGCTCCAACAGTCTGACACCACTGTGGTCTCAGTGTTGGACTCCATCATTTCAGCCCATCATGTTATTTTCAGTCTAAACATGTAGTCAGGTGGTTGGTCAGTGGTGGTGGTGTGTTCAGAGGAAGTTAAAGATCTTTCTCCCACCACACTGAAACCTCACTCACCGCTGCGTCCTATAGGTGAAGGTGGGATGGTCCTCCTTAACAAACAGAAAAGAGCAGCATTGTATGGTGGTTATTTTTAAGGCTCTGTTACAGGAACTGCCAGGTTATGTCTGCTCTCTGGTAACATTTAAACACAGCACTTACAACATGAGGTCACTGGACATTTTAACTTTAGCTGAACCTCTTGTTCATACTGAACTTCAAATGCTTTGCTGCATACAGATGGAATGAGCTCAAGTTACACTCTTTTATTTCACTGGAACATTTTAAAAGACTGTACTTATGTATTTACTATCACACTTGCACATGCTTTTCTTCAATGTGTAATGAATGAATGTGTGTGTCCATTTTAATGCCAATGAATTTATGTGAGTCTGTCTATTTATATAAACTGTGTAAGTTTATTTTTGTACAGAAGTCTGTCTTGAAAAAGAGATCCTTATCTCAATGACACTGCCTGTTTAAGTAAAGGATTTGATAATAATACAGATGAACAGGTTGACTGCTGAGGTGCAGTAACATGGTTTGTGTTCTCAGGTGTGTCTGGTGATGGAGTACGCAGAGTGTGGCTCTTTATACAACCGTAAGTCATTTATTAGTGTCATGATCAACAGCATCAGCTGCTTTTTATTATTAAAGGAATTCTAGTAATTAAACATTAACAGTTCACACACACACAAACACACACACACACACACACACACACACAAAACACATTTTATTGCACATGCACTGAGTGAGTGACATCATCAGTGTGTTTCAGCTCTTGTGTTCATACTATTCCTCAGAACTATTCTGCTCTGTTTGACAAGATTACTACTAAAGAGTGTGTGTGTGTGTGTGTGTGTGTTGTCTCTCTCTGCTGGTCTCTCCAGTCCTGCACAGTGCAGACCCTCAGCCCCACTACACAGCAGCCCACGCCATGAGCTGGTGTCTGCAGTGCGCCCAGGGAGTCGCCTACCTGCACTCCATGAAGCCAAAGGCCTTAATCCACCGAGACCTCAAACCACCAAAGTAAGACTCTGCAGACAGAGGGGACAAGGTTCAGGTTCTGAAAACGACGGAGAAAATAACAACCTTTCTATTAGATATGTGTTTCCTCAACTATTGCTATCCATTCACTCAGGGTGTGTGGCTCTATTCTGAACCGCGTCATCGTGACAGAAATATTCCTATCAGTCTCTTATCATTGATACTCCACCCTTCAGATGAGACCCAGCCTGTGTTCAGTCTCTGATCCCTGTCCACTGTTTCAGTCTGCTGCTCGTGGCTCGGGGCACGGTGCTGAAGATATGTGACTTTGGCACAGCTTGTGATATTCAGACCTACATGACCAACAATAAAGGCAGCGCAGCGTGGATGGCTCCAGAGGTGTTTGAAGGTTAGTCACGAAACATCGCTCTCACTCCTCCCTCTGATTTAACATCACGCCTCTGATTGCCTCCACCCTCCACGGAGTGGATTTCACCCTGCTAAATCTCTCTGCTATGATTCATATTTAGTTTAACATGGTTTTCACACATAAAACATCTTTTATTTGTTTATGTTGTTTGTTAGCTTGTAACTGGCAGTGGCTGACACAGTGTTGGTGGTTGTGCTAATGCTAACTTTCTCTCTCTCTGTACTGACAAGGCTTCAGGTTTATTTAGTCCCGCCCCCCGCCCCCACAAGTTGACAGGATTGGTTCCTTAGGTTTGTGACGTATGAAACCCTGAGTCTGTTTTTATGAGACTGTCTGTATTATTTAAAAACATCATGGATGTTAACAAGGTTAAATACTGGGTTTGCATCAGAGGACATCTTTAGAATAAGACATTTATGACTTCACAGCGTTACTAGCTGTTCTTTACTCTCACATTCGTGTGTCAGGTTGATAACCTGAGTCCTCGGACACACTGAGTCTGATGCTGCTGTGTGTTCCTCAGGCAGTAACTACAGTGAGAAGTGTGACGTGTTCAGCTGGGGCATCATCCTGTGGGAGGTCATCACACGCAAGAAACCCTTCGATGAGATTGGTGGTTCGGCGTTCTGTATCATGTGGGCCGTCCACAGAGGTGAGGACCCCCCACCATGACTATGACATCAACTGTCTGTTAGTAATAAAGGGAGACTCCAACAGTTTGACACATCAGAGTGTGTCTCTGGGCTCGCTGACTGGACTCCAGGTCTAATAACTCCTGAATCCAGTTAGCAGCTAGCTTCATTACGTGTAGACGTTCCAGGTCTCTGACTGACTGACTGCGTGTTTCCTGTTGACGAAGGTACGAGGCCCCCCCTGATCAAAGACCTCCCAGAACCCATAGAGACTCTGATGACCCGCTGCTGGGACAAGGAGCCCAGCCAGAGACCGTCCATGGAGGAGGTGAAGAACACCATGAACCACCTCATGAAGGTACAGTAGCTGTGTGTGTTTGTGTCCAGACTGAGCTAATGGAATATAACATTAACATCACATTCATTAGCCTCAGAGTTTGGTGGGTGTGTTTTTGAATTTTTGTCAGTGTCAAACTTTTGTCCCTGCTAAGTTAGGCTAACCACATCATGTCCTACCAAGACTGGTCTTTACTGCAGGAACAGGCAGACTCAGACATTCCTGCGTTTATTTAAACAGTGTTTCCACCATCATCACTAGTGTAAACACTGTTTAAATACCTTCACAGTGACTGTCTACCACTTCTGTATTTTTACAGATTTAGAGTTTAAACTATCACTACTGACCATGGGGCTTCAGCTGTGGGTCAGAGTTTATCTGTTCACTGGAACATTGTGTAGATATGAAGTGTTGTACTGGAAGCAGACTGATGGTTCAGTTTGTGGTGGGGTGATTGTAATCCTGGTTCAAGATTAACCTGAAAACTAGTCTGACCAGGTTTAGTCTCGAGGGAAAGATCTCCATGGTAACTAAGGTCAAATTTATCTAAACCTCAAATCTGAAACAGAATTTCCTGCCTGAGGGGAAAGAAATAGAAAAGCAGTTTTAGTTTGTTAACACCAATAAAATAATGAGATACCAGGTTTTGTGTATCAAGTGCAGTGAGTGGTTTTTGTGTGTGATGGTTGGTGTGTTTGGGTCTTCCAGTACTTCCCAGGTTCTGATGAACCGCTCAAGCTCCCTCACCAGTCCTCAGCCAACAGGAGTGGCTCTTCATCAGCCACGAGCACCGGTAACTATTGGCTCTGCAGCTTTCATTGTTAATGCATGGTTGTTGTTTTCAACAGATGGGTCAGTGTGTGTGTGTGTGTGTGTGTATGTCTTTGCCGGCTGAAGGGTCGTACGCTGACTACACCATCAACAGTAACAAAAGCGATGACAACACAGAACGCAGGAACTCAGTGGGCAGAGAGGAAACGCTGAAGAGCTTCGAGGCCAAGTTTCCTCTGCAGTTCAAACCATTAAAGGTAAATAGACTGAAGTGTGAGTCTGGTCACACTGTCTGAGTCTGATCACACTGACTGAGTCTGATCACACTGTCTGAGTCTGATCACACTCTGAGTCTGATCACACTGAGTCTGGTCACACTGACTGAGTCTGATCACACTATGTGAGTCTGATCACACTGTCTGATTCTGATCACACTGTCTAAGTCTGATCCACTGATTCTGATCACACTGTGTGAGTCTGATCACACTGAGTCTGATCACACTGAGTCTGATCACACTGAGTCTGATTACACTATGTGAGTCTGATTACACTGTCTGATTCTGATCACACTGTCTGAGTCTGATCAGACTGTCTAAGTCTGATCACACTGACTGAGTCTGATCACACTCTGAGTCTGATCACACTATGTGAGTCTGATCACACTGTCTGTTTCTGATCACACTATGTGAGTCTGATCACACTGTCTGTTTCTGATCACACTGAGTCTGATCACACTGTCCGAGTCTGATCACACTGAGTCTGATCACACTGAGTCTGATCACACTGATTCTGATCACACTGAGTCTGATTACACTGTGTGAGTCTGATTACACTGTCTGATTCTGATCACACTGAGTCTGATCACACTGAGTCTGATCACACTGAGTCTGATCACACTGATTCTGATCACACTGAGTCTGATTACACTGTGTGAGTCTGATTACACTGTCTGATTCTGATCACACTGAGTCTGATCACACTGAGTCTGATCACACTGTCTGAGTTTGATCACACTGAGTCTGATCACACTGTCTGAGTCTGATCACACTGATTCTGATCACATGAGTCTGATCACACTGTCTGCTTCATGATTTAACCTTTCTCTATCCCCCTCAGACAGCCACACTGCGGACTGGTCTGTCCAGGGTGTCAAGCATGGACAGTCAACCAGGACGCTCCCAAAGCCCCACCTACTGCACCAGCCCTGTGACCACCACTGGCCAATCAGAACTGAGGATGACCTTTAGTCCCCCAGGTAGGCAGCGAAATGTACATGCATGGTTTGGACCAGAGCAGGAGGGTGTTTGAGGTTTAAACAGAGCTGCAGGAGTGTGTGAATGACGGGGGAATAGTGTTGTGTACCAGGGGGCCCTGGGGGCCAAAAACTCAGAAGAGTTTTAGTTGAAAACACAGGAGACAGTCTGAAAACGTTTCATTGGATGAAGAACCAAATTCAGGAAAACATCACATGTTGTTGCAGAAGAGATGACAGGATTTAACACTCAACAAGAACCTGAGGATTATGACGTTTATTGGAGATAGGATGTTATCATCCTATTCATCACAGTGTGACCACACACACCAACAACACACACAGTCAGAGCTCTGAATCCTCTTGCACTGTCCACACTAAACCACTGCAGGGCGCTAGACTGCAACCTACCACTGTGTTACACTGACAGTGACGTGTGTGCGTGTGTGTGTGTGTGTGTGTGTGTCCTCAGCCACCAATGGTTTAGACAGCTCCATGGCGTACTTGAAACTGGATCATCAGTTACAGGTGAGTTGAAAATAAATGTTAATCTTGATTGGATGAAAACCTTTAATTGATTTAATTAAACTATACTTGTTGTTATTCATTTTATTATTATTATTACAACTTTTTTTGACTATTATGTGTATCACTGGGTCACTTTATGTGAGTCTAGTCCTCCTCAGTTCATACTGTCCCTGTAGAACAGCTCTGCAGGGAGTACAGTACAACAGTAAAATTAGATATTTATACTTATCACAGTCTGTAATGGATTCATGTTTATGTCAAAGTACACACAGTATGAAAGAATAAAATGTATTGAGTAAAATGTTCATGTTTATTGAATAAGAAATGGGTGAGTATGCTAATTAGGGCAATGTTCAATAATATCGAATATCATGATATGATCCCATAGTATATGGGTGTTGTATATACACATTTGTACACATACATTGAACTTCCTGTGTTTGTCAAGTTGAGCTCTTTTACTTTTCACATTCATAGCTTCAGAATTATCATTGATCACGCTCAGTCAGAAAGGGACAGGGATTGACAGATGATCTATTAATTGATTTGATCTTATTCTGTCAGAAATACTTAGTTTGAACTAATCAGTTTCCTGAGGTTGTGCCCATGTGCAGGTGTTTGAACTCCACATAAATACTGGTTTTGTTTGATACCATTATCTTTTCACAGTATTGCTCTGTGTTGATCTGAAACCTGTGTTAAACCTTGTTATTGATTGGTGTATTGATTACTGATCTGTCCCTATGCTTTCAGCCTCTGGCTCCATGTCCAAACTCCAGAGAGTCCATGGCTGTGTTTGAGCAGCACATCAGGATGGCACAGGAATACCTGAAGGTCCAGTCTGAGATTGCTCACTTTGTCCGGAGGAAGTAAGTCAACTCGAATATTGTGTGTAAATATCTTAAATAGAACTATATACTTTTGTAGGCATGTTGTAACTTAACTGCTTTTAAATCTGTCTGCTGACAGTTGGTAGTCACGGTGACATGTATGTGCGTGGGTGGAGTGAAGGGTTCAAACAGAGGTGTCTGTTTCAACGTGGTTGTCAGGTCCTAACCATGTTAGCAAAACGAAGTAAAAATATTGAAGCGATCCTTTGAGCTGTAACGACTCGCTCCTGTTTGTTTAAAGTGTCCGTATCGTCCTGACAGTAACAGGAGGTCTGTCCCTCTCTGTCCAGACAGGAACTGATGTCTGAGCTGGAGCAGGACCAGAGGGAGCAGCAGACCTCGTCTCGAGTCATCCAGGAGCACAGCAAGCTGCTGGAGGACAACAGCCACCTGTCGGCCTACCACCAGGGCCTGAAGAGCAAACTGAGCCTGATCAAGAGTCAGAACCAGCACCACAGCTAGGACAGGAGGCCGGGCCACAGCAACCAGTCTGTGTCTCCTCTGTTGGTTTTACTCTGTTTTACTGCCTGTTTCTCTGAAGGGAGGGGGGAAACACTCCAGCTCAGCGTATCGTAGGCTAAGTCATCATCCTGAGAAAATAAGACATTTAATTCACAACCAAACTATGTATCAAGACAACATTAGAATTAAATTACTAGTTTGGACTACAAGTGTTAAAGTGCGACTGAAATATAAATGCTCATTTAATTATTTTCTGTGGAATGAAATCTAAGCTACAATGAGGCCGCTGTCACAGCCGTGTTTGACATCTGAGTGGGTTGAGTGTGAGCTGGTATTGAAAGGACCTGTCATGTTGTAAAAGGAAAATGCTTATTCTTGTAATTGTGGCCTTTCTGACCATGCGTCACCTGCACTGTAGAGATTTGTTCAGTCCAACTTCTGGGCAAAAAAACCTTGTGTGCCTCCTAAAGTTTATCAAATAAGCTTCACTTTTATTTCAGACATTTGTCAGTACTTCCCTAGATTAGCTCCTCTAAATAACTGAGGTCAACCAAGCTAGCTTGCGCAGTTTGCCCTGACGTACAGTACGTTGTTTCGTGAAGGTGATGAATACAAAGGTAGCTTGACCCACAGTCAGAAAGGCCACAGTTCTGAGAATAAGAGCGAGGATGGATGGAAGCTAGTTAGCTCTGCTTGCTAACATTATCACCAATCACATCTCGCTAGCGTGAGCTCTCTTTCTTTCATGGATCCAGATGTAGTATTGACAAATGACTGGACTGTGGGATGACCTTTGACCTCAGCGCTCAGAACTTGACTGTGATTTGAGTTACGGATCGACGTACAGAGCGCTGAGGTCACCGAAGGTGGGGGGGCTAACTGGAAACAGCAGTTGACCCCCACCCTGGTTCAAACATATTTCCAGTTTAGGTTGTTGGAAAATAAGCAATAAAACAAACACTTTTTTAGAGCCTGCAGCAATCAAAGTACAGTATGAGCATCGTACGTCAGTGCCAAAAATTCACACTATAAAACACAAGAACAATAACTAGAATATACATTTCTTAGTTTTGGTGATTCAATTTTTAATATTTATGAAACACATTTCCTAAAAAGCAGAATTTCAGTTTGAATTTTAAGTTGTGATATAATGAACTTAAAAAGATTGTAGCTACCATGTCCTCTCTGGGCCTCTGCACATTTGCTGATGGAGTTGGCCATAAAATTATTTAGTCCCATTCATTCCAGTCTTTACCACTGGAGTGGACAGGGTGGGACCGAGGAGACTTAACATGAACTTTTATTCTGAAAGGGACTTGTATTCATATAAAAACAGAACCTTGAGGCGTCATTTATAAGACAGCTTGCCTTTTAGCCAGTGAGTTTCATTTTGTTGTGTTTTCTTTTTTGAATTGTTAAAAAGTAATTTCAGTTGTGATTTGTAAATGACTTTTATATCTTTAGTTTATCCCTTTTTATTGTGTTTTCTGAAAAGAGAAGCAGCAGGGTGGTCTGTACCATTTTAAACCAGTTTTACTGTGAATACATGTTACCAAAGGAGTTCTGCTGCAGAGACACGCTGCCTCAGAGCAAAAGAAAAGCTTTGTTTGAAATGGAAATAACTGTAGAATAATGAACTTGACCGAGTTTTTTTAATGTTTTTTTTTTTTTAATCTGTTTAATTTCTGTTTTCTCGAGTTACTTTTTGCACACAGCCACGTTTCACAGAATTATATTAACATTCTTCTGCACTGCACTTATTTGGGTCAAATGAAATCTTCAGCATGTGTTGTAGTCTCACTTTACTTTGGGATGGGTTGTTGTTTCAATGCGTTTGTTCAAACGTTGCCTTAGGATTGTTCCTGTACAGCTCATTTTCTCAGTTTATTTCATGGATACTTTTAATTGAAGCCTTAGAATTCCTGTGATTTCAAAATGTACAGACTGTAATTATATACTTTTAGAAAGTAAAAAAAACGTGTAGTATTTTCTCTGTTGTTTTAATTTACAAAACTGCTTTTAGTGCAGGTGTCTTACCTGCCAAGAATTGGATAACAGGAGGATAAATTCTGCTGCTCTGGTGAAACAATGGTGTGACAGATTATTTGAGGATTTGCACAAGGTAACACTACTGGTCAACAATACAATGCATGTATTCAGTTTGCTGAGTAACACTTACCCCCTCAAACTATTCCAGTATATCAAAAGTGGTATGCATTTTACGTAAGGGATGGGTATCGTTAAGAATTTAATGGTACTACCACTTTTATTGATACCATTTATCAATCCAGTACTTTAACGCTACTGTTATTGGTACTTTTTTGTCATTTTATAAGAAAAAAATGAAACAAATGAAGAACAGAATTAAAATTGCTTATTTTCTCATCATTGCTTAACAAACCAACAAACAACGTGCCCATAACAATCAGATGGCTATTGGTTACTTTTCATCATAAACCCGTGTTTTTATAATTTAATTTACTGTGTGTGGCTCCAGGCTACAGTATACAGTATACAGAGAACACATGGCACAACGACGGATGGACTACAAGCTTGTCGGTCGAAAACTGTGACCTGTACATTTTTCCATCTGTGTGTAACTGATTTTCACTGGATGTTTCCAGAGATTGGCTCGTGTTTCCGCTCTTACATGCAAAAGACTGAACCCCTCTTTTAAACATTGAGCGCTCTATGCCATTGACACTAAGAGCAGGTTCTGTGTCTCTGTGCTGCGCTGTGCTCCGGCGTATGACACAATGCTGCCCCCGCCCCTCACACAGGAAGGAGAGAGAGAGAGAGAGAGAGAAAGAGAAAGAGGCCTCTCACAGTGAAAATGCGTCATTCATAGATGAATGTCTTAATCAGAAACAGAGTTGGTGAGATAAATTGCACAAGAGAACTTACGTTGCAATAATAAGCAGGAAATCTATTTTCTTAATTTCTCAAGTACCGAGAGCAGAAGCGATAACGCTGGAGCTTATCGATACTCTGGTCTTTAAAAAAAGGCCCCGGGGCCTCTTTAATACTAGGTTCCGGTACCCATCCCTAGTAGCAGGTATGCATTTTTACATAATATTACGCTGGTACGATTTGTAGCTGTAAACTGTGCAAAAAGCTGTTGACACCCATGACTTCAATTGTACTCATACAGTACTCAAGTCCGACAACAGGGGGGCAGTAATGTCTGGTCTTCTGAGTAAGAGAAGAAGAAGTTCGACTAATCATAGCGCTGGGTTCAGACCCCCAAATGTCAAGGGCGGATAACTGACAGATGTCATTCATCTCAACACAGCAACAGAAACAGGTGTTACAGTCGTAATAGTCTGTGGAAGCATTTGGACTAAGCATTAGACTATTATGGTACTCCAAATACTTCCCCAAAGGTTGGCAGCTCTGCCTGTCATTCAGGGTGCAGGCTGGTCCCAACGGATAAATCCAGGACTGAATTTCTTTCCTTGTACAGCTGTGCTTTCTCCACCGTTGTAAAGCCTCACAGATGCTAATGTGAGTTTGCACCCTTACCTGATCATAGCACTCATTTTAAAAAGTTTTAGTCTCATGACCTCATCTTTCAGCTGTTCCTCGGCCATCTTTCCTTCCAGACAGTGCAATTATGTTGTGGAGTATATTCTGCCGTCACACCACCGCTTCTTCGATTGGGCCCTAGAGTCCAGGATCACCACTGCCGCTTGTCAACAGCAGGTTTGGATGGACGTGCCAGTCTTTCTTACCTGGTTCATGCATGTGAGAAACATAGATGATCACACAAAAATATCAGAGTCGAACATTTTCATGCCAAAAGAACAGTGAATACACAGGAAAACAAAATGCATGAAATAATGAAAGAAACCTAAGTCTTAAATGAGTCTTTCTGAAGTGCTGTGATTTCCCAGCATGCAGTTTTTTTTAACACTGTGTTCACAGCACACAGTATCTGGAGAAAAGTAGTGTGGCTGTTGTTGATGTTGCAGTTGCAGGTTGGTCCTATCAAGTAGGAAGCACATGAGCAGTGACAGCGCAGCAGAGCTCAGTGTGTTCTGACAAACAGCTTTGTCTGCAGGACGGTGGCTCAACCTCCCACTCATACACCCAGCCTGTCCACGTCCTGTCTGAGAGCAGTCAGTCCTCATGCTCCTGCAGCTTCTGAAAACCAGGTTTCCCTCTGCACACAGAGATGATCAAAGATGCTTCATGACCAAGGGAGAGAGAGAGAGAGAGAGAGAGACAGGCCGGACTCGAACCTAGGCCACTGCAGCAAGGACTAAGCCAAAATGTCCTGTGAACCACCGGACGCCTCGAGACAGACTATCTTTCTTATTCAGTCTTTCACTCAGAGCACAGAACTCCGTCTGCGATCCACAATAGTTTATATTTATTTACCTCAGCTCCAGAACGTAACAGACTTTTATTAGAGGCAGGTCTTTCTGTCTAACTATCAAAGAGTTGGTCATATCGGTTAGTACGAAGCCTCGTTACCGAAGACTTCTCTCTCTCCTGCTCTCTGCTCGGTGTGTCTTTTGTTTAATTATTCCTCTGCCTCCTTTAGTAATAATGATACATGGAATCAAAGTAGTTTATTTGGTGTAATCGAGGCGAGGCTCAGTGTATTGGAAGTGTTCCTCCTCTTCCTTGCAGTTCCCGAGCAGCTGGAAAACCAGAGCGCCTTGCTGGACTGCTGCTCAGCACTCCACTGACCACTGCTGGAAATATCATCAGACAGTCAGTTAGTAAGTCAGTCAGCCAGTCAAGGACATTCGCATTCATAAGGCTGGCCCTGCTCTTGTGGTCCAGCCAAAAGTACTGAGATCTGTGGAAAGAGGAAAGACTGAAGAAAAGACATCAGAGACAAACACAGGACATGTTGCTCTTTTTCTACCTGATGTGCGTCATGAAATACCACCACCTAACCGACAGATTCAGTCACGGTAACTTATCATTTTCTCATCAACAATCTCACAGTCACACAAAAGAGAAAGGCACGTCCTCGCCTTCGTCCATTGTTTACTTGTAGCCCTGTTTCACACTGAATCAGCAAACCCTCAGCAAAGCACTATTAATTATTGAAATAAATTTGCATGATGTACAGTGCATACATTTGTATATACATGTGATTTATCTGAAATACTCTAATCTTTGTAAGCACTTAAACAATCTCTAAAAATGCAGCACTTAGACAGTAAGATGTTTTTAAATATTTATTTCAGTTACCTGCAAACCTGTCATCCATTTATTCACAGAAATATATATATTATACTTTTTCTAATTTCATGCTTAGTTTAATTTACATCTTTAATTGGCCCATTGAAGAAGCTGAGGACGAGTTGAGAGTAAGACTTTGATTTGTGGGTAAAAGGGTTTATTATCAGCAGGAGGATACTGATGTCATTTCTGCTTTAAGGAGAGGACTGGATTCACTTGAATGCGACGCTGCAGTTTCCATAGCGATGCATGGTTTTTATAAATCCCAGTACTCCCTTCAACAATAATTTGACATGCTCTGGCGACACACGCACACACACACACACACACACACACACACACACACACACACACACACACACACACACACACACATAGAGAAAACTCCTGGATGACAGGTCGGGCGGAATTTGAACCCACCTCTCTCTCTGATGATCAGACTTCAGCAGCTTCACCTGAGGAAGGTGTGTGAATGTGAATTCACGGGGTTTGTCACCTCCTGCTATAGTTAGACCTTATTATTGAGTTAGACAAGTCCCCCCAACACTATTCTAATGTGAGTTATAGAGATACACAGCAATAAAAAACGTACTTTTTTTTAAAGACAGGAGCTGTTTCTATAGGAACAAACCCTTCACTTTATTTTGTTATAAATTTAATTTTGAATGGATCAAATATCCATTTTTACCATCAGTCTAGATTCAGTAACACGTGAAACATGTTTGTAGAAATCATTCATTACTACAGTGTTCAGACTTCAGACTCAGGTTCATCCTCTTTGCTTTTATTATCACTGGGATGAGTCTAGAACTTGACTGGAGTCCACCTGTGGTGAACCGAATTGACACACCTGTGTACATAAGATCCCACAATTCACTGCAGCCCCATACACAAATGTAATATACATATATAAATAATAATAGATATATATGTATGTAAAATTAAAACATATATGTAAAATTGTATATAAATTCTATTAGAAATTGGAACTATTTTCATATATTAAAATATACAGTATGTCTTGCCAATACAAATATGTGTGTTATATATCTCATAGACATGTTACATAAAAAATATATCCATCTCAAAGTCTGTCAATACATGACAGTATATATATGATATTGATATTATATACAGAAGGGTCCACAAGTCTGAGATTAATAAGAAATTAATAATATACAACATTTTCTATATGTATGTTGTTTTAATTAACTTGCATATATAAATTAAATATATATTGTTAACATATATTCTCATAACATGTAATACCACATAAAAGATATTCATATATTTTAAATATAGCTTACAGTATGTACATATACAAATTTTACTTTGGGTATTGCAACTTATATCAACTTATGTCTTTATATATCCAGAATCTGGATATATAAAGACATAAAGAGTCCAGAGGATGTATATATGTGATAATAATATATCACCTTACATGTGTGCATGGCAACATCACCCTTGATGCAGGGACATATATATCATAGCCTATATTGCATTTCTGTGCGGGATGTTAGGACAGAAACCAAACCATGAGTTCAAGTGTAGACTGATGGGGAAAAAATGTTAGTTTTATCAAATTAAAATGAAACCTGGTGTTGGGGAAGATTGCTGCATATGGAGGAGAAGTTGTATATAAAAGTCTTCTGTGTTTCCAGAGACACAAACTGTGGTGATGTCTTTTGATTCAGCATCGGTTCACCCTGAGTTTGAAATGAAAAAAAAACTTGGGGTATGGAGTAAAACAGATGAGAGTTTGCCAGACTCTGCAGCACACCACTTAAAGCTTAAGGCTAGCGGCTCCAGGCTACATTAGCTGCTATGAGCATAACACACCCGAATCGCCACCCAAACTGTAGGAAGTCAAGTTGTATTGTAGGTAATGTCTCGTCTTTCTGCTGCATTGATTTAAAGCTCCCTATTTTCCTCTTCTTCTGTGTTTTATTTGAAGTGTTGATCCATAAGAAGATATATTTGTGGTTTTAAGAACCAAAAACCATCTCAGTGTAGTTTTACATCTCCTCTCTCAGGCTTCTCTCTGCAGCTCTAGCAACAACAGGTTGGTGACAGTATTAATATAGAACCTAGACCTGCTTTATAATCACATGGACATCTACATTTATACTATATGGACCTTTAAAAAGATATTTGTATGTTTTGGTCTCCCCCTATCTTAGCATTAATTCATCAAAATACTTGGTTCTCCATCATACAGCCAATCAAATCACTTTAATTTAATCCATATTTGTATGAAGCAGTAACATACAGTACTAACAGCCTCCTACATAACAACAGTGCATATTGTTGTGCTGGAATAGGTGACCGGTCAACATGCTGCTAAGTGACAAACTGAGGTGTGTATGTTCCCTCAGCAGGTCACTACCAACCAGCTTGTCTTTTCTTTTTCATTCCAGCGCTATCAGACAATCCACGGATCCGTCCCTGAGAACATCACGTCCCCCCCTGCTTAGCTGATCGTAGCTGCCAGAGGAGCTGTACAAATCAGTACTAGCTATTTATAACATCTTGACATTGAGAATGTGGGCTGATCTGAATCCAGCCGCTCAGAACGAGGCCCAAGAGGTGGCTGGCTGTGGCAAAACTGATAAAATGAGACAGCTCTGCCAGTTCCCGCAGGATTATACTCTGTATTAGAAACTGTACTGTATCTACTGTCCTGCTCATAACGCCCTCAGTACACTGCAAACACACTGTCACATACATGAGATTTGATTTATTCAAGCAGGAATTACATCTGACTGGATTCTATTCATTCTATTTCTTTGTGTTGTAGTCAGATTATAATGTGATGTAAGTGTTTTGTGTGCTCAGTAGCTCCCAGATGATGGAGGCCTGTTTTCTTAGTGCTATCAATTAGTTTGCGTTGATTATTAATTATGTATTTTATTATTAAATTAATAATAATTAATAGATTACTTTATCACCAGCAGGTTTTCTCAATGATGATATTCACACATCCACGATGTCAGTCCCTGCTGACCGCTGATGAAGGTCTAGAGAGAAAGAAACGTGAGGGTGATCAATAAATTGTGATGCTGAGCGAGAGCAGTGTGTGGGATATTCTTCTTTTCAAGATCAAATCCATTTTAACCGAAAGAAAATTATAATACACATTACAGGACAAATTTTTTGCTTTCGCTTTATTTACATTTTTAGCTCGGCCTCTTCAGAACATCACCAGCATTATTAGATCTTGGTCCAAGTCCGAGAAATTTTTTGTGGTCAAGTGCTGGTCTAACCAACAGAACGAATAACAGACCAACTCAACAGCGAACTGATAGCGAAGATACAAGCTAAACAAGCTGCTGCTGTTTTCAGATACAGACAGCAGGATCTTCTGTTACATTGAGTGTTTTTGGCTTCTTCATATTTTGGATCTGACTGACATGTTTCTCTTGATAATATCTGTTTGTCTTCTCGTCCCTGTTAACAGTTATCAAAAACTTAAAATGATGTTTTATATTCTGAATGAATCTTGATAACCCCGCCGTCATCAGAGCAGTCACACTTCTTTACTGTCCGGCACATTGATCGGAATCTTGTACCTCGGACATTTTGAGCCGTCAAAGGAGCACAGGTGGATTTAAGAACATTCATGATGGAAAATAAAGTCTATTAATATCTGCTATGAAGAGTGTCCCCTCTTTCTTTCTTTAGTAGGCTCCTCACAAACTGAACCTGGAGATACACATTACACACATGCATTACTACACAACTAAGACTGAGACTGAGCAGGATGCGACACCACAATAAATACATGGTAAATAGACTTTTTCATTGGCCATAGCAGGAAACGTACAGGTGTTTCTAATAACATGAATGCGTTTGATTCAAGCATCCTAGTCAGCCATCGTTAGTTTTATTATTATATTATACCTGTGTAAATTTTATTATGGTGTAAAAATGTCTGAGCTTACAGGACGCTTATCTTCGTGGATAATAATCCTCTTAATCCTCTTCTAAAGGGTGTGAATAGATGCGCTGTGTATCTGGCTTTGAGAATAAAAGACAAATGAATAAAGATCTACTCATCCTTAGTTTCACTGCACATTTTTCACAGCCCTGCCCCCAGTTGGTGAAGCTACAGCTTACAAACTGCTTACAGTCTTATTCTGAATTCAATAGCAACACGGGTTTCAGGGTCCAGGGTCCTTGAGGGAGTTCAGAGGTTTTGAGGTTACCTTGAGCAGGTTTCAAGGTTCTAATTCAGGGTTTCCGACCAGGTATCCACAGGGGAATTTCACATGTCAAAATATATTAATTTTACCACTTTAATTAAGGAAATTTTGCTGAATTGTATTTATGTGCTTTAAAAGTAATTAAATTGATTGGTCAGTGGACAGAAAATTAATCAGCATTTTAATAATGGCATTTGGTTTCAGTCAAACATCACGTGATCTGTAATAAATACACAGGCCTGTCTTTTTTTTAGACTGGTGTTGTTGTTGACATTCTGAACTCTGGGAGTCAATAATCAAATCTTTGATTGGTGATTTTAGACTCTTTTTAAAGGTGCTAAAACACGGCTAAATTTCATCTCAGCTAAAAGCTAAAAAGTGATTATTATCTGAAATCATTTTTAGTACCTGGGGACAGGTTCAATTACCTTTGTTTGAACAGGTTTAACATCCAGTGTGAAGTCACACACACTCCGGTACAGTACATGAACCTTTAGTGTTGGCTGGAATACCAAAGAAGAAGAAGTTGTTAACGAGTGCATTGTGTAGATTAAAAATACATGTTGAAACTGAATGTTTTGACAGAGACCGTCAGCTAACACTGTGTGCACAGTTACCGGCTAACGAGCTAACTGATGCACTTTATTATTTCAGTTAAATTAATCACAGTGCTGCTTATTCTGAGAGAATTGCTCTTTATGGTACATTTACAGCACATTTATGGACAGTGAACTGTGGCGTCACAACAAACTGTTTTACCATGGATGGATTTACAGCAACACAATATTCAGTTACAATAATCTTATACATTGATTTATACCTCTTATTAGATTATAAACATTTGCTTGTTATACAAAGAGAGAGAGAGAGAGAGAGAGAGAGAGAGAGAACCAGGTGAGAGAGTGGACACATGCTGTAGTTATAATGCTAGGTGGTGGACAGTGATCTCACATAACTAAGCAGTGTACAGTATTAATAGACTAGAATCAAATGTGGATTCTCCCCCACCCTCCTCTCATATTCATTTACACCATAAATAGTCTGTGTTGGCTTTAATTATCATCAGATTACAGGTCATTCTCTTGCTGAATACAGTGTGTGATTGTCAGAGCAAAGGTAAAGCGAGAGAGAGAGAGAGAGAGAGAGAAAGAAAGAGAGAGAGCAAGAGGAACCAGGTGAGCAAGTAGACAGGTTAATATGTCTGTCATTGTTTGATGATGATGATGATGATGATGATGATGATGGTTGAGAGGTTGATAATTCAGAGATTGAAACTATGTTTTGTACATTTCTCCGCATTTCTGCTTTACTGTAACTTGATCTTTTACATTGGAAGGTTCTGCTCATTATGATTGACACATGCAGAAATGTAGTATATATACTGTACATCCCTATATCAAGAGTGGTGTTACCATATACTGTATGTCCTCTATTACATTACATGTTATTTATTAGTGTGATTAAAAAATAATTTATAGATTAATATTAATGCATAAATTGGTATATATATATATATATATATATATATATATATATATATATATATATATATATATAAAATATCTACATTATGAAATGTTGTATTTTTAACATGATGCGACCATATATGTTGATGATATACATTAAATTTATCAATGCAAGTTTAATAAAACAACATACATATAAAAATGTTTTTTCTAATTCATTTGTCCTTCATTGTGAACCTGTCTATTTTCCCATTCTGGGAAAGTGGTCTCAGACCTTTGGATGCATATATTGACAGGCTGTGGGATGGATATATGTTACATTATACATATATACATTATACATATACCATGTGTAACATATTTCCACAATATAAGCATACATACATAAACATACATATTTGTATGGGTTAGACATATGTCAATATATGACATTATTCCAATTAGTAATATGTTTCTTGTATAATTTTTTACAGATGTGTTTTTATTTTATATGTACACATTATGTCATATTTGGAAATTCAGTGTATGTACATACATTACATTTGCGTATAAAAATCTGATCTCTCTTCCTTAGCCTATTCTAAATCCTTATCCGGTAAAATGGTGAAATCTGATAAAATGCATTAATCTGTGTAGTAGTAAATCAGTAGTAAAGATACAAACATCTCCACTGCATCGTCGTCAGGGCATGGAGGGGGGCGGGGGGCTCGGCCGTTGTTGTGAATGAGGGCCAGCATGACGTCAGGAAGCCAATGTCAACAATGCAGCTCCTGGAGGAGAAAAGGCGTTTCATCCTAACACACACACACACACACACACACACACACACACACACACACACACAGAAGGACCTATCCAGCACCACACACCGACTGATGCGTACGGTCCATGAGAAGCAGCGGTTCGTGGCTGTCGGAGGGCTGCGGAGATAAAAAGACACAATGTGGACTCACTCTTATTTCTGAAGACCTCAGCAGACGAGCAGGAAGAGCGGGTGAGTCGGTGCCTCGGTTACCGGGATAATAAGCAACTATCGCTCGTTACTACGCTTGAATAAACTAGACTACGGGAGCCGCTTGTCAGCCGTGGATTTACCACTAATCTGTCTGCTCGCAGTGGCGGCTCTCCGCACTTGTTTGTGTTGCAGTCACACTGGTTGTTGTGGTCGCAGGAGTTGGTTTAAAGCACAATGTCTCTGTTAGTCAGGCTGGTTTGCGGTTATTGTCGAGCTGTGCGGTTTGACGCAGGTTAACGGTTACGCTGCATTAGCTGAGTGAATCTGTTTCGATAGCACGTCGAGAAAGTACCGTAACAAAGTGTGTGTCCTTTCGCCGTTTGTTTCTACAACGCTAACTTTAATTAAACACTAAAAAAAACACATAAACACAATCTCGCGTCATCACAATGACACTACACAGACTGGATACTGAGAGTGAACCGTGGTTGTGGAGCCGTGTGTCAACACACGAGCAACCCCGTTCTGTACGACGGACCGACACGCGCCCGTTAATTGTACTTGGAAGTTTAGTGTCTTTGTATCAGTCCGTCATTTGTTCGTTAACCTTACATTACATCACACTCCTCCAGCTGTGGTGGGCTAAAAACCGGGGGGGGGGGGGGGGGGGGGGGGGGGGGCACATGTTTTGCAACGCTGCCACAACCGGGGCACACGCTCCGCTGTCACGCTGGAGAGGGGGAGGAAGGAAGGGGGCTGCAGAGGGACAAAGGACCCAGCCTCCCCCCCCCCCCCCCCCCCTTATTCCCGCCCTCAGCCGCTGAACAATCGGTTCAGTAAACACCCACCTCGGAATACAGCGAGGGTGCCTTTATTGACTAAGTGTCTGAATTAGCTGCCGTTCACCTGCATCACAGCGCTCGAGCTCAGAGATGTGAAACATGAATAACTGAGCTCCTCTGTGCAGCAGAGCCGGATACATGTAGCACCTAGAAATGTGTTGTTATTCAGTAAGCCTTTGGGTGAATCAGTGTCTGCTTGTATCACTTGTTTAATCCTTTGTGACAACGGCTTGTTGTGAACACATCAGCTCTTTGTTACCCTCCTATCCTCCGGGCCTTGAAGCCACTCTCCCCTCTTCCACTTCCATCTTCCACTGCTCCTCTAATGGGGGAAACGGCAGCATCAAGCTGAGAGTGTTTGCAGCACTTGGTTGTGATGGGGTGGGAGGACCTCCGCTCTCAGGGTTTTACACACAGCTCAGCTGAACGGAGCAGATGAGAGTTGACTGAGGCCAATGAAATATTTACCACCAGCACTTTGGTTTGCAGACAGCTCTTGAGCAAAGACCACTGAAATATTTCTGAAATATTTGTAGGGATATGACTAATTCAGACCATAAAGAGAGAACACACTGAATATACACAAAACGCTTATATAAGTATATAACGCATAATTATATAACATGTGAAGCTTTGTCCAGTCTGAGAAAATAACTCCATGATGTTAGATCAGCTAGGGCTTGGATTGCAAACAAAAGAAAAACAGACATTTACCTGGCTGGATGGCTCAGACCAAAGCTGCTCTTGAGGTGCATCATGGGAAGTGTAGCATACAGCATTTGGGCTAAAACAAGGTCACAAGGTGTTGGCCACTGCTCCTTGGTTTAATCTGTCTCTTGTAAATCAATCCAGATGTGAATATGGGAGCAAAATAAAAGCACTATTTCACTGTCGTTCTTGATGCTGCCACTTGATGGCGCCAAAGTAAGAATTAAGAAACAAAATGGTGGCTTTAAATAGATGATTCTAATTTATTATTGTTATTAATAATTATGTGTTACACTGTGTGCTTTGTAGGTAGGATATGTGAAAGTCGTCTCAGATATACAGGGTCAATGACCTTTACTACCAGTCTAGACCATGACTACCTGGAGCTGATTAAATCTGGCTTTAGGCTGATTTAAATACGGTTTGCAAACAGGAAAAACAGTGAATATGTGTTGATGTGTTTGGCGAGCACAGAGCATGTAGTGCCAGGTATTTATACTGTATGTCTGTCTATGGAGCAGTGTTGCTGAATGGAAGGATGGCTGGTGGTTTTCAGTGTGTGAGGGGAGTGAGAAGCGTTCGGTCCTGAAAATAACTGCGTGTCAATCGCTGTTCTCTCTACACTGTGTAACACATGGTGAGGGAGCCAGCTTTAGTCTGTAATAACTGTCCTGTTGGTGAACTGAGACATTAAATATTAAACATAAACAAACACTTGAACCCAGACTTGAAATTAGAGCCGCAGCTGATTATTCTATTGATTAATCAATAATTGTCCAGTGTATAAGTCAGAAAGCAGTTAAAAATATCAGTCACAGTTTCCCACCGCTCAGGGTCACGTGCTCAGACGTCTTGTTGTATCAGAAGCTGCAAATATTTAAAGAGTCTAAAATAATTAACTGAAGATCTGATCATCATTTCACTCATCATTTTAGCACTGGTTCCAGTTAATATACAGTATTTAGCAAATGAAAATAAAATATCAGTTTTCATTGGCTCTGTAGAATTTTCCACTCCACTGGGAAACAGGTAGTATTTTTCTTTGACTGGTTCAAAACCAGTCTCTCGTCTCTCGTCGTCTCCCGCTTATCCGGATCCGGGTCAAAACCAGTCTATCTTTGTGTATTTTGTGTGAATTGAAATGAACTTTAGTTTCCCACATTTCCACAACAGATGGGATCAGAGGAATATTAAGGATTCAGGAGGTGTGCAGTTTGACTCGACAGCCTTCGACTGCTAGGAGTTAATGCACAGTTGTAATAATGAGACTCCCTCCCATGCCAGACACCTGGTATGCAGCCATATTAATATTGTTAATTGTGTTAAACCTGTGCTGTTCTTGCTGTGACATGTCAAAATGTCTGCAATAATGGTCCTGTAGCATCGCTCAGCTTCTCCTGAGCTTCAGCAGGTGGACAGACACCCTGACATTATCCTGGAACAGACCGTCATAAACATGGGAATTCATTTTCCCCTCGATGATGCGGAGCTGTCCAGGTCCAGAGGCAGCAGAGACCCAGATGATGACCCCCCCCCCTGCTCCACCTCTGGGAGGATGTTTTCATGTTTGTTTGCAGAGCCCTTTGTGTACCATACATAGTAGGGGTGGGACTAAATATTGATGAAGTAATATATTGTGCTACTTGTGATACGTTATTGATACACTGGTGACAAAAATCGATATTTTTATTAAAATATGCAGGTGCTCTAAACAAACGGTCAAATGACTGAGAGTGAAGAAGGAACTCACAGGGGCAATATGGCCGACAGCAGAGGGGTACCGTCATCTATGAGGTCACAGCTTTCACACAGTACAACCTCAGTCTCATCAGTCCAGCAAACGTGTGTGTGTGTGTGTGTGTGTGTGTGTGTGTGTGTGTGTGTGTGGTCGACCCATGAACAGAAATGTGAACCAGCTCCAATGATTCCTTGAAGCCTTTAGCCGTGACTTTGAGGGTCTTTGTTACCTCAACTCTTCTTCATCCTCAGTCTCTGAGGTCTTTGGTTATCATAAAGTGAAATGTAAACAATATGACCACATGACTAGAGTAAAAAAAGAAACTCTAGAAATAATTTCTAATTATTAAAGTCAGACTAAAGATACAGTGTAAATAAGTATGGGAATTACAATTAAGTTTCTCACTGAGGACTTTTGTTCTTTTGTCTGATGATGAACAAACTGTGATGAATGTCAGACTGTTTCTGCTGCAGAGAGGAGAGAAAGAAAAGAGGAGAGAAGCCGTTGATGTTTGATGAGTCAGTCTGACTGAAATGTTCCTTGTGTTATTCTGAGCTGCAGTGATGAAGAGGAGAGTAAAAGCTTCATCACTGTCAGGAATCCTGTCGGATTAAAGAATCTGCGTTCAGTTCAAATTAAGCTACAATACTTATCATGTTGCTTTTTAGTGATAAACTCTCCTGTTTGTTAGAGTTTGTTTGTTAAATATCTTCTGCTCGTTATTATTGATCGCTTTATTGTAAACTCTTTTGTTCCTGTCAGGATCCTGTAGGAATGATTCCTGCCAGGAAAGGAAGTGATTGTGTTCTGGAAATGTCTATGATACTGTATTTATCAAGACAAGAGGTCAACATAGAAGAAGAGTTAAATCAGGGAAAATAAGGACATGGACGTACAGCACGCTCCTCAATAAAGCAGAATGAGTTCAGTGTGTGGAGACACTGTGGTGCCGTACCATGACAAATAGGGAGCAGATGGATTAACTTTGGCCGACTGAGTGAATGAAGTGATGCAGACCTGAGCTTCTCAGTGGATCAAAACGAACATTGATACTGAGCCAGCGCGTCAAACGATGGATTCCAGCTGATGCAGGATGAACGTCATTCTGCAAACACCAGTCGTTTGATTTTCAAAAGCGAACAATCACAGCTCCGCGAGGTGAAGAGAGCTGGTTTCCTTCTTCTCTGCCTCTGTCTGTGTAGGAGGCCGTTTGAAGACAAACTGCTACATAATTCACACTCACAGCTTTGTTATATCTGTGTGCAGGGGAGGGGAACTGATAAAGGCCGGCCTGACCGTGTGTGTGTGTGTGTGTGTGAGCACAGGTGATGAGGACAGACGGCCCCTGGAGACACAGCACAGCTCCTCTGCTAGACAGAGACACTGAGCTCAGTGTGTCTGCTGGAGCTCCTTCTCTGTCTGTCTGTCTGTTGTCCACGCCTCCCTCTGTCTCCCTCTTCTTCTGAAACTACTCTCCACACTCATCTATTTTTATCAGCTGTGCCTCAGTCAGTCTGTCATCCTGCAGGAATGGGTGTGTGGTTTGATGTGAAGCAGAGGTTTCTGTCTCATCCTCTGTCGCTTGTCTTTAGTTTGATTTATTTATCACCTGAGAAAGACTCTGATCTCTCTCTGTTTTATCTACCAGGCTCTGAAATATTAACTTATGGATTTGTAAGTAAATTCAGGAAGTAAATGTTCTGCACACCGTGTGATTTTGACGCTACACTTTGATCGTCTACAGTGCAGTAGATAATAATTTGTGTATTCAGTTTTAATTAAAAAAACAAAATATAAAAAGAAATTTGAAATGGAATGCAGTTCCATTTAAAAGAATGACATTATCTTGTTCTTTTCTTTCATTTTTAAGGTTTTATATTTGAGAGTTTTTACCAGCTCCATCAGTGCCATTTGTGAGGCCAATCCCAGCGGATAAAACCAAGGCTGAATTTTTTTCCCAATCCGAATGTGGGGTTATTATTGGTCTGGTTTTATTTAGAGGAAAACCCTATGGGGGGGGGGGGGGGGGGTGGCCCACAAAGCATTTGTTTTGGTCTGAGATGCTGGTGCTCTAGTGTGGCATCTAGTGGTAGTGACGATGGTTTACAGAACCTTTCATTTTGTCATATGTATATATCGTTGTAGAGTCTTTTGGTCCCAGCGCTGCACCTGAGGACATCCTTTGATTTGTGTATTTTAGGGACAGTGGTGAACAACTAAATAACCAGCAGTGACAATGATAATAATGACAGTGACCAGTGTATTGCTGTGAACAAGGTCCATATTTGATGGGATCAGTGAAAGAATAAGAAATGTTTGTAGCCACTCAAACATATTTTAGTTTTACCATGATCAGTGGCAGAATCCCTCTGCTGGTACAGACCTGGGAAATGGGTTGTCAGACAGATACTATGTAATGGCCTGTACGTACGTACTGTACTGGGCCTCAGCTAGATCTTTCTTCTTATCAGTCAGTCAACCTATGTGCAGCAACATATTCCACAGCATTTCTTTTGGTTTGAAATAGACCTGGCCTACATGTTGAAAACAATGCCACCGCTCATTCAATATTTGATGGAACCATCTGTTCGCACCTTGAAACAAGGAAAAGTGTCACCAGCAGCAAATTTGTCATGGCAGAAAAACCATCTTCTAATCCCAGTGCGAAAGATGGCGTTCCTGACATGAAAGCTCTGAGCTACTGACGCATATTTGTGTCTTTGAACAGATTTGAGCAGCTATTGTTTGGACTTGTGAGAGACACACTGAGAATTCCTGATGAGATAAGACCGTGTGTGAACGCTCGCACTGTGGATGATGTTGCTGTAGAAATGAGAGGATTTTGTAAGGAGTTGTAACAGCATATCAGTATTTAACAAGTGACATTTTCTAAAAAAAATAATTAAAACAACAAACCAACAACAACAAAACCCAGACACTTCTCTTCCCGGCGCTCACTGCTCAGAGCATTGTTGGCATTCCTGGTTTATCTGGTTCATAATCTTGCCACAGATCTGGCGACCCATCTGGCATGGTTGGCGGTCATTGGTCCAGACAGGCAGGGGGGCAGATGGTGAGATGATGGTCAGCTGTTTTGGGCATTGCTTAAATCAACATATTCCATGTAGGGGTTGCCAAGCTAAAGCTGAATCTGTTGTTTAGCTCACAGAGCTTCAGAGCAGTCTGAGGGACCCAGCTGATGCAGAATGAGACGAGCAGACGTCCTGCTGAGAGGACAGTAACAGATATACGCTCTGATCCATGACCGCTTGGTATTTCCCTACGTCGTCACACTGTGTAATAATTAATGCTGGCCCCACACTAGAGGAGAATTTGGAAGGTATTTAGGTCTGACTGATGACAATTGCTGGATGCTTCCTGATTGGAGGCTGGTTTTGTCATGGTTTGCCATGGTGGACATTTATGCTTGGATTTTGTCACTTCCTGTTTTGTAGTTGGTTTCCTTGTGTATCTCTTGATGTTTGTTCTTCCTGTCTTTGTTCTGTTCCCTGTGTGGTGATTGTCTGCCCCGCCCTGATGTGTTTCACCTGTGTTCAATCACCCTCGCCTTCCTTGTATCTATTTAGTCTCTGTGCTCCGGTTCATCTGTTGTCATCCCCTGTGGTTTCTTGTGTTTTGGCTTGCTGTTTAAGTACCTTGTGTAACCCTCGTGCTTCGGTTTCCTTTTCACTTGGTTTGCCAGTTTTTGCCTGTTTGGATTTTGAGTTTTTGTAAGTAGTTACTTTTTGTTATTAAAATAATTTCTTTCCACCAACTCCCTTGTGTTTTTCGGCTGCATTTGGGTCCAGCTTAGCACAAACCTTGACAGGTCTGAACCGATTATCCGACCAAGTGATCAAATGATCCTGTCGTCTGAGGGTTTACATGCGTAATCTCAACATTACGGGCTGGATGGGAATCGCCCCGATTGAAAATAACAACCTGAAATCCTGCAGTGTGAAAGGACTAGTAATATTGAACAGAAACCTGCCATAGCCAACGAGTGAGCTGATCGGGAAATGTCATGATGTTTTTCTACCCAGCTGTTGACAGTAACCTTCGTTGAAGCCCAGACCGAGCCTGGTGACAGGTGTGTTTGTATTATCTGTGCTCTAAAAGACGTCACAGCAGGAAAAAGGGCGGAAATTACTGAGTTCACCCAGGTGTCATGTTTACATCACTGCTGATTGAAGCTTGAACTGATACATACTGCAGAGCCATTTTGACCTGGGACTGAATGCTGATAATTACGATGGAGTATTGGGGCCAAAAAAGAAATCTGAAATTGCAAGAAAAAAGCCATAATATTACAAGAATTAAAAATGTAAAATTTTGAGAGAAAAAATAATTTTTAGGAATGTTACATCAGTGTCAGCCTGAGCTGCTTCTGGCAGCTGCTGTTTCTCTAACAATAGAATAGACTCAGTTTCTTCACAATCTTTTCAGTGTCCTTCTGCTGAAGATGATGATGATGAGCCAAAACATGAAGTATCTCCTTATTTGTGAAACCTTCCTCATTCTGAAGCTTCTGACATTTCCCTCTAAAACAACACACAATCTAAAATTACAACTTCATTTTCATTATATTGAGTTTTTTCTTGTGAAATTACGACTTTATCCTTGAAAATTCAGATTTGTTTTCCTCAATGTGGCCCTAATACTTGGTCGTTGATTATACCCTTTTACATAAACGACAAAAGCCATTTGTTAGCAGGCATTAGTGGGTTTTTTGTCCAGTGTGAAAGGGGCTCTTGAAAGGAGATCAGCAGTGTCTCTACTGATGCTCTCAGACCCCATGCTGATTGATAGTGAGCTTGGCTAAACTATTCATGAAACAGATTCTGGCACAACCTCCATTAACACTGTCCGCTGTGATCCAGCCAATCAGGAGAGAGAAAGTATTGAAGTAATGGACAAATTACATTTTGACCTGATGATCGCTCTAGATGAAAAGTTTATGGATCACCATCTTGACTACATTTCATGCTGAGGAACATCAGCAGGATCCACAAGGTATTTATTAATGTTGAGACTCTGCTGAGACCCCACCACCACCACCACCACCACCACCACCAAAACCAGCAGCCCAAACCAGCAAATCAAAGTCCACTTGGAAAATGACCCTCATATACTCCCACCTCCTTCACAATTAGTGCAAATTGTTTCCTGTTAACTCCAGCTACTTGATGGCAGACAGTGCGCCTCCTGGTGAGCGTGTTCTGGTCAGGGGCCACTGGAGCTGTTTGTGGGCTGATGTAACAATGCCAATGAAGCTGCAAAGGCTGCTCGATGTTGTGGAGGTTCCACCTGTCGAGACAGATTAACACGCTCTCACATTCATCTCCATGTCTGCTGCTGAGGGAAGGCACGGCTGTGGCTTTGATGTGATGCAATTAGGGTTTGTTTGCTATGAAGGATTACAGCGGTAGAGGTGATAAACCCAATATAGAAGCAGAACAGTGCAGGGGGCTGTGGTGGTGTCATGTCCCTACACTGGCTTCTGATTACATTTAGGATTCGATTCAGGATCCTCATCTATAAGACCGTGAATAATCTTACTACAGAGTTCATCAGTGAACCACTAATGCCTTGCACCTCTGCTAGGCCCCTCAGGTCCTCTGTGGGGCTCAAGACTGAAAACATAAGGGGACTCTGCCTGGGTCTCAGGCTGTGGAGGTCTTCTTCTGTAAAGCATGTTGTAACCTAGGTTTGAAAGGTGCTGTATGAATAAAATTCTATTTACCGACTTGTTACAGGATACTAGTGAGAGGATGAAATATAGAATACAGCGGGAGGTCCAGTTGTTGTAGTCCAAGGCATCACATGGCTGTTTATTCTCTGGGTTCCCTCTCATGACATGCATGAATTTAATTGGCCAAGACAATTCAGTGCCAGATGTTGCACAGTGGCAAAACTAGAAAAACAAAGTAAATCTGTGCAAATTTCTTGTCGGGTTCACTTTTCAGTGAACTTGTTTTTCACTCGTAGGCGACGATCGTCAGGGGAATTAGCTTATTAGCTGCGTTGCACCATCCACTGCAATATAAACTGCTCCACAAAAGACAGTTAAGAGTTATGAGGAGTCAAGAGAGCAAATGCGTTTTGGATCAATTATGTGAATTTACTGTCCTATTGGGAACCAAACTAACTCCCCTTCAATAACTCTTTATTAATGAAATGAACACTCCTGGCAACAAAATGCTAGCAGTTAGCAAGCTGTTCAGTACACAGACAATTGAAAGAAGGTCAGAAAGTTGTTGTGACTGACTAGAGCTGGCATGTTCACGACTCACTAGTGTGTTAGTGGTTAGCTTTCCAGATGGCAGCTGACTCCCAGCCGGAGCTGTCTCCAAATCCGGCCCATACTTGGGCCACATGCTTCTTTTCTTCTGGTCCTGTATATGCCCAGTTCCACAGCCCAAATCTGGCCCATATACCGAATGATTGTCAGATGCTACGTCCACATCTGGACCGGTTTTGGTGCACTCAAAGAAAATCTTCAGGCTGTCAGTCAGTACCACAGGATAAAAAAATAACAGCTAGAATCTGCCAAGATGTGGAAGTATGTGGGCCAGACTCGGGCCGAGCACCCAGGCATATGTTGGACCAGAAGTTTTATTTTGCTGTCTGGGTTGCACATGTTATAGCAGTTTAACAACCAGCCCTTTGAGCAGCTTCTGGAGCTATTCATTTCACTGTGCCACTTTCTAGTGTGACCCGCTTTCGAATGAGGAAGCTGCGACTTATTCTATCAATCAGCTTGTCCGCTTTGTCCTTCGCACTCAGTAAATGAGGAAACTGTCATAGCTAATTCAGTTCTGTCCCTCCCATGTGTGTGGACGGGAAGGGCAAAATATTAGGAACACCTCTCAGTATAAAGCAGTCCAGTACCACGCCACCTCTGACCTCAGTAATAAACATAGAATTGAATTTATACATTTCTGATGATATCACTAACATTATTAACTTCATAAATATAGAATTTATGGCACAGCTGTTGTATTAAAGTACAATAGATTGTAAAGGTGTTCCCAATAAAGTGGTCAGGGAGTGTATATTAGCATACATACAATGAAGTTGTGTTGTATCAGTTAAGTCCAGTTCAATTTTATTTCGGTCCTTTTTAATATTTATACATAGTAAATACACATAGAAACAAAACCCACTAATATTGGCTGAAAAGGTGTCGGCTGAAGCCACAGCTTATTACAGCCCCCCTCTCTACATAATGTTGCATGAAATGGCAAACTCCTCACTACAGGCCAATGTGTAGTCACAGAAAATAGGAACGACGAGAAGCAAAAACAGAAAAACTTTTCACCCCTAAGATTAGACACCAAACTATTTACAAAGAAAAACTGAACATGAGGCAAGACGAAGCTCCAGTGAGTCGTACGTACGGAGACCGAAAGAAAGAAAATATGAAAAAGTCAATAAAAAAGACTTTCACTGCTGCATTTATGTGATGATATCCATTATATGTCAGTTTTGTACTTATTCATCACCATATTTTTAAACCTTTTTTTAAATTTACCAAGTGAACTTACACATTCTTATTTTATCATCACAACTCATCCACAGGTTTTACCCCTTTGACGGATATGCATCTTCTTTTTATATTGGTCCTTACTCTTTTTTTCACTGTACGTATTCCCCTCAGTTCATGCTGGCTCTGAATACAGTTTGGGAGTAAATGATTTTGTGTTTTATACATTATCTGTGCAGATTATGACATTTTAAAGCACATTAATGAATAAATAGTAGAATCTGATTGCTTGATGATTCTCAGAGCTTTCTTCTGCAGCATGAGTGTTTCCTCATATCTGCACACAATAAGTAATGTATGTTAATATGAGAGAGCAGTATAATATAAGTAGTGATTTCTGTTTTTGCTTTATGCAACACTGCAACAGTTTTAGACACTTTTTTTCTCTACATTATTTATGTGTGGCTTCCAACATAATTTATAGTCAGTAATGTCACCCAGAAACTTTCTATTTCAAAGTCATTAATCCTGCTTTTAACTAGTTTTGTTGCCAATGTCCAAATATTATTTATACTAAGTCTGACTTAAATGGTAACTTGTTAGTATCAAACCATGTCTTTATCGTTTTCAATTCTCCCTCCACTGAATTCAGAGGCTGAACTCTTCCCAGTATAAATTTGTGTCATCAGGAAATAAGTCAAATTTGAATAATTTGGACACTTTACAAATATAATTTATGTAGAATATAAACAACTTAGGTCCCAACACTGAAACATGAATCATGGGTATCATTGCCTAGATGGAGGTGTTTAAATTTGACATGCCCCCTCCCCCCCAACCCCTGAAATTAAACCATCAAACAAAACAGTCTAGACCCCACCCTGCTTCTTTTCCGTCTGTGTTTTCAGTTCCTCCAGCCTCTAAAACGCTGGCACCATGGGTCAGAGTTTAGTGAGTTCACATCTCTTACACCTCACAGCAGTTCTAAATGAGGCTCTGTGAGAGTGGAGCTGTGTGATCTCTCTGACAGAGACACTTCATTAAAAACAAAACAAACAAACCCGTCTTTAGTTCAGTGTTTGGATGAAAAAGCTTGCTCCTAATTGCTAAATGACTGTTGGCTGTATCGTGTTTAAACCCACTAGTAAACACTGAGAGGTTAAAGTGTGTTTTTCTTTTTTGTTCTGATCCTATTGCTTCAGTTTGATTTGGCTGCGTTCCCAGTGTAGTGCATTTTAATTTCTGCAGTATTCCATCCTGGCCATGACTCACACTGCAAAACCCAGCTTCACTTTCCCTGAAACCCGACAAGCCTGATCCAATTTACGCTTCAATGGCAGCCTAAGGCAAAGTGATGTCAGCCCAGCCTCCCAGCTGAAAGGAGGGAGTGGAAGTGTCAGGAAACACAGATGACCACGGAGGAGCTCCCTCGGGGAGGGAAGGTCCGTATCTGCTACATCCGTAACCGTCAACCAGGTGAAATAAAATCCAGTGGACCGGGTCTGACATCTCAATGGTTTCTGGGTTAATCAGGACAGTGGCGTCACTACAGTGTCGTCAGGAGAGTGATACACCGATATGCTGCAGAGGAACATGGGAGGCAGTATTCAGGACAGCCCCGAGTCTATGGATGAGATCAACATCTGAGTCACTGAAGACTTTTGCGCTGCTGTGCGACTGCACGTTGTGGTGGTGTAATTCCGACAGCAGAAAATCTGCTCCTGGTTTTCCAGCAATGCAAAACATTTGAAAGGCTGAAAGAATTTCAGCGGGGTGATGTTAATCTGTCAGTCGTCCTCTGTGGAAACTTTGTGGGCGTTTAGCAGCCCACATGTGTACTTTCATTTTCATGCCTACACTGCGATGCCTTGTGAAGGAGATGAAATAATCCTGTGCTCAACGTCTCTGCCTTTATGACTCATTTGGCATCTGAGAGCTTTTGCACCCTCTCAAAAATGATTCATTTTAATGCACAGTTTTCAGCCCTGCGCCAGGTATGAACATACTGTATAACTGATACTGTATATTTACACAAGCCCCTGTTTAAGATCTAAAGCACCGTGATCTTCGTGTGATTGGGCCAATGCGTGATTGATGCTGGTTATTTTCATGTGGAAAAGGAAGTTGAAAGATAAGTTCATAACATGAAGTGTTGACTTGTGCTGAAGGCTACCAAATAGTGGAGTTCCCTCTTTCTGCAACAGTGCTCACCTCTGTTCCTCTCCAGAGTAACTGCCTTGTAAAAAAAAAATCTACATATGGTCCAGGAAGAAACACAACAGCGTGATAACAAGATCATTGTTGTCTTTGCTAGCAGCTGTGTTTCAGGTTCATGTCATGAAAATGAATGACATGATAACATCTGTGTGTTGGGATTCAGTGCTTGAGGTACCCAGTATAGAGTTAGTACTGATACTTCTACTGCTTTCACTACTGCTACTACTACTACCAGTAAAACAACAATATATACTAATGATAATGGTAATAATGACAACAAATACTCCACTAAACCAAACGCAATTGCTACAAACTCTCCTACACTGATGATGCACAAACCAAACTACCACCAACAACAATCCACAAAGTGCTGGATGTTTACAGTGCTTTTATTCTGAAACCAACACTCCCATGCAACACGAGGCCTCGTTTGTCAGATGTCGTTGCTTCATCTGGCCCTTCATACCCAGTGCAGTCTCAGCTTCATACGTCCCATCAGTAGTAATAATTCTTGATTCGATGAAGAGAACAGGGAGCATCATTTTCAGATGATGATGATGGCGATGATGGTGATAATGTACAAAAGTCAGTTTTTGGAATGGATGAAAGGGAATTTGGATGATTCAGATTTGCAGGACTACTACTTTTGTATGACCAGAATCTGACGACCCCTGCTCCCAACCTGACTCTACAATTTAAAGTCCAGTGATGCTCCCGAAAGGAAACCTTATCCTGTCCACTGCACTGAGGCAGTAGCCCCCTTTTATACAGAGATTCCACTATATTGCTGTTAAGATGACCCCTTGTTATGCCGCCTTTGCTTTACTTAACCAAACAAAGCCGGCATATTGTGTGTGATTTTAGATAGCGGAATCAGAGGTGTGAAAAAAAGATTGAGTTGTCTCGCTGCCTTCATGGCCATGAGAGGAACTTAAGACACCTCCACACTGACTGAAACATTTAGTCATGGTGGTTTCAGCACTTCAATAACACAGTTTGTATTGTGTTCTGAAAAACACAGTTGAACATAGCATATACATATGAATACCCATAGCAAATGAGTGCATGTTAATTTACAGTGTGGGCACATGAAGCTTTCAGAGGTAAATGTAATCCAGACAAACTAAAAGCAGCAGTGTCAAAAGAGAACAATAACTGTTTGACAAATTGACAAACTGTTTGATCCTTATAAAGCTGCAGAAATCCTGCTTAGCAAGCTGCACCTCCAGTTGTTCATTTAAAGGTACGACATGTATTAATTGCTTTTTTTATTGCAACCGTGTGAGCGGATTGTAGCGTAACTGCCCAGCGTTCTAGTTGATTTTTTAAAGTATATATTTTTTTTTTTGGGGCTTTTTTATGCCTTTAATGGACAGCACAGTGGAGAGTGACAGGAAACGGGGAGGCAGAGAGAGGGGGAATGACATGCAGTGAAAGGCCGTCCGATGCGGGATTCGAACCGGGGCCGACTGCAGCGAGGACTGTAGCCTCTACACATGGGACGCCTGCTTAAACCACTACGCTACACGACGCCCCTCTAGTTGATTTTTAAACAACCTGTGGACTCATTTGTTAAGGACTCAAGACGAATCTAATGGGAAAATCCAAAAGACATGATGTCTACGCTCCTGAGTGCCTCGACTCGGCTTTCCTTACAGCTCCAACAGTAGCTAACGTTAGCTTAGAAATGGAGTCAACGATGGCTCCAGCACAAACTCCATGTTAGACAAACTATAGTCTCGCGTAGCCAGACGTATCTCCACTCTTTGTTTTAGCCCTGGAGAGTCAAATATAATGTAAAGGTTACACTTTATTTGGATAGTTAGCCTACAGAGAGTTTACAGAGGATTTCATTTCATTCATTCTTTGTTTAACTAACTAAAAGAACTTAAAAAAACTAAACTAAAAGAAAACTCAAAAACATAATGCCTCCGGCCCTGGCTGACACCGGCGCAGAGGCATAAAAAAGAAACATTGATTGAATTAACTGGGTTTAGCAAAGTCGGAATTTCATTAATTTCAACTCATATTTGATGGGATTCAATAAACAGATAAGGGGGCATTATTATAATTTTGTTCTGTCAGCATAATGTGATTAATGACAAACAAAAACAGCCCTTCACCCCCAAAACATAACCCTACTCCTAAACCCTAACCTTACTGCTTTTGTTTGGGTGAAATCCGACTGGCCTCACATGCTTGAATCTACCTCAGTTTTACCTTGAAACTTAAGAAATTAGCCCACAAACAGAAGTGAACACCAATCAAAATCCTCAACTGACAAAGATAACAACATTACATAGTGAAGAATGAGTAGACATGATGCTAGAATAGAACAACAGTACTGTTTTTAATGCCAACTGCAATGGATGCAGATGTTTGGACTGAGTGTTATTGTAACAGAACATAATGTCTGCCTGAGCCTCGACGCTGCAGTAAGCTGACTGTTGCTTTACATTAATATTGTCTTATTCAGTATAAGCTGTTTACTCAGATGGAAGTGGAATGTAATGGAATACGAAGGCAGATGAAAGGCTCACTTTAACAGCTGAACTGGAATCAGCTAATTGACCAAAATGTATCAACTGGCAATTTTCCATCAACATTCCCCTACGTACACAACAACCCACAGGAATAACTGAGTATCTCATGAACTTTAGTTAACACAGTAAAAGAAAAACTTTTACTCAGTAAAGAAAAACACAAAGCTTTAGGCCAGAATGTAGTTATCTGAAGAAGAAAACCTCGTCGGGTTAGTTTTTGGGGAAAACGGTGCTGCTGGCTTCAGACTGCGAGGTTCACATGTCTCATCTCTCTGTGATGTGATGATTTTCCTGGTTTATTGCCTTTGTTTTCGTCTCATTGCTGGTTAGATCTTAAACCTCATATATGTAACATTCAGAAAACCCTTGCTGTTGATGACACCGGTGGCCATGAAGTGAACTGCAGTTAGCATCCTGTGGCTCGCCTTAGCACACGTGGCTGGTTGTTTCCCCCACCGAGCAGAACATTATGATGTCAGAGTGAAGTTGACCTTTGACCTTTTGGATATAAAATATTATGATTAAACTATATGGGACCTTTAAGTAGCTCTTGAAAGCACCAAATTCAGTAACCTATAGCTGTACAATGTGTCAGAAACATATGTAATTAACATTTAGGTAACATGAGCATCAGACTCTGTATCCAGAAACTTTTATATAGAACAGAAAATAAGAGTAATAAGAAATGAATGAATTAACCAAATTGTCTGTTGTAAACCTCCACCACAGTTTACAGACCCACTTCCTGCTTCAATTTTGACCCACTGTACTTACTGTAGTGTTGCACAGTCTGGACACAGTTTCTTTCCCCTTATCAGGTGGGTTAGTTGCCCAACTCTGTGTTCTCTTCCTTTTTACTCTAGATTTGATAAAGTAAACATACCTGGGGGCCATGCGGCTCTGTACAGTATTTACTACACAGCTGTTCATGCCGGTCAACAAGCGATTACACTCCTCTACTCTGTCTTAATCACAGGTAGAGCTGATCTTTAAAAGATTTCCGCCTACTTTCTGAACAGTTTGATCAGGAGTGAATGATGAATGAAAGGATGTTTTTTACTACTTAACCATTTAATTCACTGAGCATCTCAGAGGCTAGTGGCAGCTACTGTCATCTTTTAAAGGTGGAATGTTTTCTTGCGTGTTAATCAATGCATGTTTGACATTTGGAAATTAATCAATACACCCTAAATGTCAATATGACAACTTTGACCGTTTCATTTCTTTTCATTAGCGCTCTTCATGACAGACTCTTTAGTGATGAAAGGATCTTCAACCACTTAAAATACATATAAATATCAAACAGATTATTTGAACTGTAGATATTTTATTTCATCTGGAGAAAAAAAGTAGAGGAGCGTCGTTCAAGTGGCTCCGGCAGCTCTACACCTATGGGGGGGGCCTTACATTACCATATGAGCGAGAGAGAAAGGGGAGTCACCAGAAAAGCGAGTGTGTCCCATTTGCTTCCTCTCTCCCTCATTGATTCCAGAAGTTGTATTTACCACAATAAAAAGCAACAGGATAAGAAACTGAACTAAATGATGTGTTCGGTCCGTCTGTCGATCTCCTCTGCTCATAAATCACAGCAGTTCCTACACACAACAAGCAGCTTCAATACAATCAGCCGATTGGAGTGTGAGTAATGAGTTACTACATTAATGGGAAAACAAGTCAAATATCGCCTTGACATTTGCAAAGGCACGAGCAGTCAGTCTATCGCCGATACCATTGTCCATCTGCACAACCTTAGTGGAGATGTCTGTGAGCTATTCGATAGTGTCGTCATCGTGAGGTGCACAGGATTTGGGCAAAGTGAACTTACTCCATTAACCGATACTGTGTGGCGGGCCACATAATGTGTATTCTGAGAGACGTTTAAAATTGGTCAGTGGGCCACGATTGGCCCGTGGGCTGGACTTCAGACATGTCTGCCCTAACTTAAACTAAACTGTAGTTGACCACACACAGATATTGGTCAAAGCAGGAAGTTTCCGAACACTGGCATTAACAGTAATAATAGTAATAATGACAATAAAAAAAAGCTGAATATACACATTGAACATAATCCTGGGCATCAGTGTTCTTGTCTGGTGGGGAGTGTGAAAGCAGTTAAATGTCATATAGGGAGGGAAACAGATTACTGCTCTGCATTAGTGTGTGTGTGTCTGTGTGTGTGTCTGTGTGTGCGTGTATGTGTGTGTGTGTGTGTGTGTGTGTGTGTGTGTATTTGCACTTACAGGATAAAAGGTGAAGATATTGATGGAGAGTGAGGGCATGAGACACAAAGCACTGAGGTCAGCTATTCAGCATCTATAGATTGTAACTTAATCACTGGATAAACACACACACAGACACACTGACACACACACACACACACACACAGCACACATGCACACGCACACACACACGTACACCCCTCCCTGCTCATTCCAGCACATATGTCATTCCTCTATAAATGTTACATGTCCATCGTCCAGGCCCTCGCAGTCCATTTACTACCTGTAATCCCCCTCTCCTGCAGCAGGACACTTGCCCTTCACACATGTGCAGTGGTCGTCTGGCGCAGGAGAGCTGGCTGTGTGCTGAGGGGTGAGGGGGGTTTCATTCACACTAAATCCAATTCCACTTGACAAAGGCAGGATGAGTTATAGAGGGCTGAAGGAGGCTGAGGGATGAGCAAACACTGTTGCCGATGACCTCAGAGGTCATTTATCAGGGTGTCAATAACCGCAGTGCAAGTGAGAGCCTCTCTCAACAAAGCCTCATTGTTGAATGGGAGACGCTGATGTCATGGCGGTGTGTTTCCGGAGCTCAGGAAGTCCAGAGGGATGGCCTCAGTAATGTAGTGAGGACTGAGCACTATCTTTAGCTGTGAGTTGTTTTGTTCCTGAGATTAAATTTCTGTATTTATTTAGATCGTCTGATCTCCTGATGTTTCCTGTGGCGCCACCGTGAGGTTGAGAAGGACAAGTCTTGAATGGATTATCATGAAATGTGGATGAATTATGAAACTTTGATGAATTTCCTGAATTTACATCGTCAACATTTCAATTTGTCCAGTGCTTTGTTTAGATTATGATCATGGTAAACAGTCCAGCAGAACAGTGTCAGGTTCAGTCCAAGTGGGAAACACATTTAAATGGATTTCCAGAAAAGCAACAAAAGAGAATGTGAGTATCAGGAGTCAGACACGTCAATAAACAGTTGGTGGCACTTATTCTCCAGCTGGTGCCATTAAACCACTGCAAAAGAAGAGGGCACAGCATGATGATGTCATTAAAAGGGCTGCAGTCAAAGCTCTAACTAATGAAAACAAGGTGGAGAGCATGATGGAAATATGACATTTCTCTTTGTTTCATGGTCAAACTTATTGAGTAGTTCTAATGTAAGAGGGAGCAGCCTCTCTGATGTTTGGTGGCTGCACCACGCATCATCATCCACACTCGTCAGACAGGAGAGGATAAAACTGAATAAAAAAGACAAAAGAACAATCTGCATTATGTTCCAAATAAAGAAAATGGCGTTCTTTCATCTGCATATATAAAAACTGACTTGTTGTGACTTGTTATTATGATTCCTGTCCGGTCCGCTCCCACTGACGTCTTTTCCTGTACCAATATTGAAATTGACTCCCCATCCCGAAAAAATTGTCAGCCAGTACTTCACACAGATCAGATGTTTCATCATGACTTATTCGCTGAGTCTTTCTCTGCTGCACTTTGTAGCTTTTTCTTCTTATTGATACACCAACTTTTCTTAATCACAGTTTTTTGTCCCCTTTTTGTCATATTTTGACTTCTCAAGGTTTTTCACAAGGAGATTCTATTCAAAAATGGATTGCATTTAGTCTTTTGCATGGTCATGATAAGTTGGAGTTTATAAAATCAAACGGTCATCTACAGTCAGACTGGGAGAGAATTCAGTCTTGGACTGATCCACCGGGACTGGCCACACGAATGACACCGATGGAGCCGGTAAAAACCTTAAAAACTTTATGGAAACGTTGCACACTGTACGTAGTCAATAGTGGCTTGTGTCTTTATTTCTCGTCAAGATCAAGCTTTTAATGTGAAAGCGTACAGGATGTGTTAAGTGTAACTGACCATAATTTAGCTGTGATGGGGAAAAAAAAATCATAAAAGGAGAAGTGAGTGAAAATAATGTGTGGTGTTGGAGAGGAGCAGCTGAGGGAGCGGTGAACATGGCTCTTTTGTTGTACTGATGGAATTAGCTTCTCTCAGAATACCCCACAGACACCATCACATGAACATAAGACATAATCAGGGCAGGGGATGTGGAGGAAAGTAGGCCATAGTAATACATTGGAGTGTACACACACACCCACACACGCGCACACACCCACACACACACACACACACACACACAGAGTGGAATTGGTGAATTATTAGTGTTTGTTAATTAATATTTGTGAGTGTAGCTGCAGCTCTGGGGGAAGATCCCTGCCTGACCTTGGGCTCTGCTGCTCCTGTGATGAATTATTCACTCCTGGATGTTTCTACGCTGCCTGCTGGGATGCACCGTGTGTGTGTGTGTGTGTGTGTGTGTGTGTGTGTGTGTGTGTGTGTGTGTGTGTGTGTGTGTGTGTGTGCATGTGTGCGTGTGTGTGTGCGTGTGTGTGTGTGTGCGTGCGTGTGCGTGTGTGTGTGTGTGTGTGTTCTGGGGCTTGTTTTACTGCATTTATGGGGACGCTACACGTTTAACTGGCTGTTTGAGGGTGGAGACTTGGTCCCAGGGTTGGGGTCATGCACTCAGTTGTGATGGTTCAGGTTTGGGTGAGGGGTTGGTGAGTACATTATTAAGTCAATGATGAGTCCCCACAAAGATAAGTGTAAGTGTGTATGTGTGTGTGTCTCAGGGGTTGAAAAGCCTTAGATGTGTGTGTGTGTGTGTGTGTTTGTGATTGATGGTTCTCCCAGGTTGAATGTAGGCTAACAGAGCAACTGACTGATGAGGAGAAAGTGCTGAGCGGCCACTGAGAGCTGCATTATGGGAAATACTGGCAGTGGCACTTGGACAGGAGGAAGCTCCTGCTGCTCTGCTCGACTGGGGTTCAGTCTGTTGATTGTGATTGTGAGGTCTGTATTTAGACACTGGGTTGGAGGTGGTTCGTAGTGTTGTAGGTGAAACACTCTGACTGGGTCACAAGGTGATCATGAGCTTTTATGTCCAACTGTTAATTCTAACACAGTTCTCAGAGGACACAGATCCTTTGGGTGATAATGGCTCTTAGAGCTCAACACAATGCAGCGTAAGAAAACACATACAAACAGACAAAACACAAACAAATTCAGAAAACGTCTTCATCAGTTTGACAACACATGGGCTGCAAATACTCACAACACAACGGAAGTGTTTCCAGGGGGACACTAAAAAGTGATGGACCTGGCTGTGATGCACTTGTTGTTCAATACTTTGAAAAGACTTCTGAAGTTAAAAGCATTGAGCAACAAGTGCACATGGATGTATTATAATACATGTAAATCCATCCGGGTTCATCACTTTTCAGTGTCTCCTGGAACAAGGTTATTATCGTTAACTAAAACAAAATAATTAAAACTACATGTGAAAAAACATTTTCCTTAAGTTACAGAGCGTGTCTTTAGGTTTGGTCTCATACATCAGCCTGTAGTATTCTGGGTGGATATGAAACCTATCTTCAGTTGTTTAGCTGTGCAGATGGAGCAGTATCTCAGTGGCTCTCAGTGTACGACCAATACATGTTCACTTTAAGTGTCCACAACAATCACTGTATTAATGATGTCAAGTATTTTACAGTTAATTAACTGCAGTGATGAGCTGGACAGTCCGATTCACTGATGAGTTCATGTTGATGAGTTGTTTCATCTGAGTCGACCAGCGTCTCACCTCAGAAACACACCTACACATATTTACACCTCATGCTGAACCTTGTGTGATTGTTTACATGTTTTTACCCAGATCTACATTTTATGTTGTTGCTGTTGTTGTGTCCAGTCGGGTCAGGTTAGGGTTAAAACTGAGGGGGGGCTGACCTGAATCCAGCAGAACACTTTTGGGATGTGGTAGAACAGGAGATTGGCAGCTTGAATGTGCCGTTGATGAATCAGCAGAAATGGTTTGATGCATCATGTCAACATGGAGCAGAGTCTGAGAGGGAAGTCTCAACATCTGGTGGATCCAATGACATGAAGAACTGAGGAACTACCCAGTGTTAATGTGCTGTTCCTAATAAAATGATCGCTGAGTGTACTGTTCCCTGCAGCTACAGTTCCACACCAGGTTATTTTAGCCCAGTAGAAGTTATCTGCTCCTCCTCTCACCCCCTTCAGCAGAATGTTATTTTATATATATATATATATTTTTTTTTTTACAGTTGGGGGATTATGGATATCAGCTCGCTGCCTGTCAGCCTGTCTGCTGCTCCAACATGCCATCCCCTTCTCACACATATTAAAGCTCGGCGTCGACGAGATGATGAAACCACAGGCAACGTCTTGTTTACCAAAGCTCCTCAACTGTCTCTGAACACTTTACCCAGCGTGGTGGGAAGGAAGAAAGCGAAAACACAGAGAAACAGCTTTATACGTCAGACTGCTGATTGAAAGTGAGACTTGGGGAAATGTGGAAAGTGGGAAATGTTTATGCAGTTTCTCTAAATGATTTCTGTATTGTGATATAATGGTAGAGCAGGTGCTGACTCTGACTCTCAGCTCTGAAGGTGTCGTGTCTCTGTAATGTACTGTGCTCCCAGTGTTTCCTGATGATGGTGATGATGATCCTACTGTATCTACAGCTACTAGATTTCTGCTGTGGACTCTTTTTCTTAAAGCTCCATATTTTCCTCCTCTCCTGTGTTTGATTTGAAGTGTTGATCCATCAGAAGATATATTTGTGGTTTTAAGAACCAAAAACCATCTCAGTGTAGTTTTACATCTCCTCTCCCAGGCTGTTTATTGAATGACGCACGACTAGGCCAACCACAAGCTAACAGATTGTCACCCACTGATGTAGCTGGGTAAAACAGTCACTGGTAAATATAAATGGTGATGTTCAGTCAGAGTCAAATTCAGACTAAAATCAGTTGTTTCAGAAGAAAATAACCCTTGGTCACTGGGAACGCTGTGCTGAGATATATTGGCCTCCTGTGTTGTAGCTTGTTAGCTTAGCAACACAATGACATTTCTTGTTATTTTAACTCATTAAGACCTGAGTCTCCCTCTAAAACTTCAGCACTGTGTGAAAACAACCTCCCAAAACCTGAGGGTTTTCTGAAAAACTTGATGTTCACTAAAGCTTTTATTTCTCAGCCTCTGAATCATGAAACATATAACATGAAATATGTTTATTGATTAAAAAATTTTGAACAGTAGGATAAAACCAAAGGTTTAAGGTTTCATTCACATGGTTTTGTCTCTGAGGCTGAGAAATAAAGGTTTTAGTGACAATGTGACATCGGGTGAATTTTTAATTCTAGCTAGCACTGATACTGGCTCCTCCCCTTCTGTCTCATTCTGAGCCTTGACTAGCTGGTTAGCAGGTTGAAGTCTTCTAAGTCGCTGTCTTTGTTTTTTTCATCCAGGTAACTGTTGTAACCTGCCTCGGTGTCTCTCCCCTCACTCAGGTCGTAATACATTGTCTGAATCGCGACTTAAAACATTTTCGTGGCTAAAAATCAAATGAAATACATTTACCATGATGGATTTCTCCTTCCTGACATGAATTCCAGTGAATCACAATGCATTTCATCACTCACTTGTCTTTAAAATGATGTAATCATATATTACGCATTCACATCTCATCTAGTCTTTATAGATTAATACAAGTAAAATCATCAACAATAATAAAAAACTATGGATGGTGGGTCCAGGTGGGCGTGGCTTCGGGCGTGGCTGAGGGCGGTGACTGCTTTGTTGTGACATCACAAAGTAACAGGAGTCCTGACGTCTGGTTTTTAGGCTCAGTTTCTGAATACATGCTGTGTGCATTTCTTTGTGGACTGAGCTCTTTGATACTTTCACAGTATTAATATAGAACTTAGACCTGCTTTATAATTACACAACACATGGACAGAGACCCTTAGACTGTATGGACCTTTAATAAGATGATGCTACAGATATTTATACAGTTACTTTTGGTCAGACCTTGAGTCTGGACTGTGGCTATGTGACTGTGCTGGACAGTTAGTGGTGAGTACAGTAGGGTGTGAGTCATTAATAATCAATCCATCATAGCGACTTGTCTGAGGAACACAGTAGATGACGAGACACAAAGAGCAGTGTTAGTGAATGTAGTTTCCTCTTTCTTTTGTTTTGGCCCTCAGCAGCTCAGCAGAGCAGGGCACTGGGCAAACAGTGGACAAATTTGCAAGCATCATAAAAACAGGAGAGAATGGTCGGAGCCTGAAGTGCTCCTGAGGGGAGGCAGGAGATGATCTACAGTGCTGAGATGATTGGCCCCTGGGCCACTGGGAGAAAAGCCAGAACACTACTTCAGCAAGCCCCCAGTGCTGGGCTCTGCCTATTCAAAAGCCATGAATCAGCAGAAAGCAGCCCCCTCTTTGCCTGCAGACACACACACACACGCGCGCGCACACACACACACACACACACACACACACACACACACACACACAGCCCGTGGCTGATGAGACAGACAGACTGCATGCTCAGCTGTCTGTGTTGGGGCTTTATGTTCTGCAGCATTGAAATGAAACACAATGAAAAGCCTCTGGACAGAGCTGCAGGAATCAGTGTGGAGAGCTGCTTTATGTCTATATGTACTTTCTTCAATGTCTATCAACAGAAACACACTAATCATACAGCAGGTCACCATTGAGAACAGTAAACCCTGATAAACATGTAAAAATGTATCCTCTATCAGACAGGTGTTGGAGTGAAAACAGAACTGGCAGGGACCGTGTAATGTTTATCACTGTGGTGGCTATACAGGAAAGACAATCTATCACTGTTATTAGGGTTAGGATTGTGTATTATATTTATTGTAGTTAAGCATCAACCTCCGTACCAAAACCTGCAGTTCCTCCAATGACCACTAGAGTCTGGCTCCAACAGTGAGTCAGTCTACATAGACTCCCATGTTAAAATGTCCAACTTTACAGCAGAAATAAACATGTTTACAGCCTGGTACAAAAACAGGTTTAGTCTCTAGAGTTAATTTCCTCCTTCATGACAACTGTTTATATAACTCACCTGTTTACATTTTATTAAGACTTAATGTTATGTAGAATTGAGGGCGTGGGCTCTGTGAGTGTATGATTGCCACAAACTGCATGCATTGAAGTCTCAGCTCCACACACGCCCCTCGTCTTTGACCATTTTTGGATTAGCTTGGAGTAAGGGGCGGAGTCAGGTGCTGCCAAGATGGCGACGGTGGAGCAGCTCACTCTGAGCTTCAAAACCGCTCTTTACATTACTAAATAAATAATCACACAACAGTTGTCAATTAATTTTCTGATGCTTGCCTATTTGATTAATCGCTTACTCTCATCTCAGTAGTATTACTGGAGTTGTGCCTTTCCCATATTTTTACCACATTTTACATGACATTATTAGGTTTTCAAAAAAATTTTACTTATTTTCATTTACAGATTGTTCAAAAACTTTTCAAACTCAAATACCTGAACAACTGTGCGGTCTCTAAACAATAAATTCAATTTGTTACTGTACTCCCTGACCCATCTCCATCATGTCTTCCCTCAGAGGCTCCTTTTTCCCATCTGACTCATTATTTGTTGAGTACTGTTGTTGCTTGTTCAGGGCTCGTTAGCGGTAGAGTGATTGATGGCAATCACCAGCAATCTTGAATATCCATACCTAGTATCATGGCAACCAAGAGACAGAGAGAATCTCCATGTATTGGCCATATATTGTTGAACAACCTCACTTTAGACTGTGTAAGAAGAATCTTGTAGAGTTCCTTGTGTCATATCTCTTCACACCTGAACACAATGAGGAGTGTTCCCATGCAGCAGGCTAACGATCCTTCCTCTGTCTTTCTCCTCGGCAGAGTCCCAGAGGGAGTGATGTTGGCAGGCGAGGAGCAGGACAGCGAGGCGTCCGCAGCGCCCATGTACGTGTATGAATCTAAGGTCCACTGCGCCAACGTGCTGTTGAGCCTGGAGGAGCAGCGGCGGCAGGGCATCCTCTGCGACGTGACCGTGCAGGTGGAGGGAAGGGAGGTTCGGGCGCACAGGGCTGTCCTCGCCGCCAGCAGCCGCTACTTCCTACAAGCCCTCCTGGGGCACAACACGTCACCCGGTGAAGCGGAGCCCATCATTAACCTGCCGGACAAGGTAAAGGGCCACCACCAACACTTCCACATGGAGTGGTTTAGTTTTTTGAATGGGTTTCTAGTTAGGTGACTGCGTTAAGGTCTGTGTTAAGGCAAGCTCAATTATTTTCATGTTTTATTCTATGACATAAAATAAGTCAGTAAATACCCAAGTCCTGATTTCTTTAAGCTTTTACATCTGTTAAAAAAGGCTGGTTGCTAACAAGTGGTTGAGTGAGACTACTGAGGTTGTCGTGGACGTTCATCATCACGTTGAACATGAAAGACTCAGATGGGGAGTCGGATCTGAACCATTTGCGTAGTTAGCATCTTCTATTTGTTTATGGTGTTTGTTAGCTTGTAACTGACAGTGGCTGACACAGTGTTAGTGGTTGTGCTAATGCTAACTCTCTCTGTCTGTACTGAGAGGTTTATTTAGCCCCACCCCCCCTCCCCACAAGTTGACAGGATTGGTTCCTTAGGTTTGTGACGTATGAAACCCTGAATCTGTTTTTATGAGACTGTCACTGGTTCACTGCAGTTCAAGGTGGAAACACACAACATTATTTATCTCATCATATGTCTTGTAATATAAAAACATCATGTGGATGTTAACAAGGTAAAACACTTGATATACATTGGAGGGGGTCTTTAAATCTTACTCAGCCTTAATGGCCAACCTCAGTTGTTCATAGTGGAGTGGAGGTGTTGATGGATTCAGATCTAAAACAGACTGATGGTGAACCTGCCTGAAACATGCATAAATTAAGACTCATCGAGCTGATCTCAAAAGAACCAGAGGATGATTAGACCTGGTCCTGCAGTGGAGTTGAAGAGTGGAGTTGAAGAGAACCACCACTCGGAGCTGCTACAGTCTGCACAGATCTACCTGGGTTTAGACACAGACCTTACACAACAGAACAGGACTCTATCCAGACCCAATTATTCTGTGCTATAGTTCAGCTGGACTTGGGCCCAGAGTCTGGTCTGATAAGCAGGACAGTATGTAAAGCAGGGGCAGGAGGACATGGAGTCGAGGCGCTGAGATACCTCGACCTTCCTTGGATAAATAAGGTTAAAGAGAAGGGGGGCACGTGGATGAAACAGTGGGTTTGACACAAATGGATCTGTTTATGAAAATCTTTTGGTCATGAATATTGATGGCGTCGCCCTGTTAGCTGCTGCTGCTTCCATTAACCACTGGGGCTGATCAGGGACCAGCTCCTGATCCCAGGGGCTGGTTTTACCTTATAATGCTCCAGATCTGTCATATTGATGAATGTGTCTCTACCTCATACAGTAACAACTCACACTGGCCTGCACCACTTTACATATCAAACTCCATCTCCTCATGACTCTAAGCATGGCTTCATATTCCTCATCCTTTCTATCGTCCATCCACTCACCTGCTCATAAATGACTGGAGTTCAGAGTGAAACAGATGTGGGTGTAAAGTTCAGTATTTTCAGGACTAAGGACGTACCGCTCATCTGCTTGGTTCTTGTAAAATTAAAAATGACATTTTCTAGGTTATTGTTTTCCAAGATGTTTTGGACTTATTGAACTTCCTCTATAGGTACAATTATAAGTGTTGAAGCGCAGGCTGTAAACACCTGACATGTTCAATATTAATTAATAAAAGTGTCTTCACCGGCTGCTTAACTTATTCTTCATTCACATTTTATGCAGGAAGCAGGAAACTGAAACATATTTTTAGTTCAAGTTCAACTAAACCCGGCTTTGTATTAAAGTGATAGTTTGGGTTAATTGATATGAGGTTGTGTGAGGTTCTTATCTATAGTCAGTGTGTTACCTGCAGTAGATTCAGACCAGCTGCCAGTTTAGAAAAGCAGCAGGAGCAACAGCACAGACAAACAATTTGATATCAGTTGAGGTGCCGTTTTATTTTGAACATTTACATTGCTTTATCTGCCGTCAAACAGCCCTTTACTTTGAAACTACAGTTTGTGAACCTTTGAACTACTGAATTACTACGCACAAGCGCACACACAGTTCTGATTTACAGTTTTACTTGATGGTTGTTCTTCATCCCTTAAACCGTGCTGACCAGCTGATGGTCCAGATTAACACAGAACTTTTTTTAAGTTCTAAATTCTAGTGAAGATCCTAAACTTTCCAAAGACACAAGATGATAGAGAATATATATCATACTGTCAGACAGTGTGGAATTATATATATATATATTTTTTTTTATTTACATTAAAAGGGTGAAAACTACATGTTAAGTGGTTAATGATCAATCATTGTCACTGATTACTCCCACCTGTCTCCTGTGCCATCTGTCCCTGCTGCTGCTCATCAGTAGGACTGCTTCAGTGTGCAGAGGAGCTTCTCTGCACAGGAGGCAGCTGCTGCTGATGCCTGCTGACACACCAATACACACACACACACACACACACACACACACACACACACACTTATTCATGTACACACATGCACACACAGCTATATGCAGTAAACAACCACACAGCAACGCACACTCATATGAACACATAATAGCCATGCTGAATGTAGTGAACAAGATGGAGGCAGAGGAGATGCGGGATGAAGGAGAAGAGGAAGAAGCTGAATGATCCACAGTCAGACGATGAGATGAATAAACCTGGAGTGTGGCAGAATGACTATGAATAAAGTGGATTGGCTTGTGAGGCAAAGTCCAGTTTCTTTCATTTCCAGCTAACTTCTTAAAATCCTGTAAGGTCAATGTTGTAACACACAATATTTTCTTTTTTATTCCTCCGCGAGACTTATTGTTTTCAGGTTGTGACATTCTCATGCACACAATATCTCAGTAATGCCTTGCTGGAACTTCTTCAAATTAGGCACAAACATTCACCAAGACACAAGGATAAACTGATTAGATTTTTGGTGGCTAAAAGTCAAGGTCATGGTGACCTCACAAAACAGGATTTTGGCCTTGTGAACACAATATCTTGACCACTCCTACAGGGGATCCCTTCACATTTAGCACAAACATTCACTTGGAATAAAGTTTGAACTGATTAGATTTTGGTGGTCAAAGGTCAAAGGTCAAGGTCTTGGTGACTGCACAAAAAACTTTTATCTAATCTTCAATGATGAACTTTACGTGATGCAGACCCTTGCATACTCATGTATATGGAAAGGGTTGAACTGGAAGACACTGAATATGTTTGAGCAGGACAGCTTTGCTCAGCCAGGCCAAGCTGGTCAGAGATTATAATATGATTATTATATAATTATTTGCGGCAGAGGAAATATTAAAGGACACCTTGAATTAAGTATTCTCTGGGAGCCGTCATCAAGGATGGCTGATGTTTCTAGGTGTCTTCCTCTATAGCTCAAACATCACCTTCATCACTTTAAGGACAGCTGTGAAACTGCAGCTTTAATGCACAAGATAATAAATTGTTGAAGGTGCCTTTGGTTAGATTCTTGCAGAATACCAGCGTTTTCTCTCACATCTTGGACAGAGTTTCTCAAGGTTACAATGAATCTTTGTCTTTGTTTCTTCAGGAGAAAGCTGGCAGAAGTCAGGACAAACACTTAAATGATAATTGATAATTGAATTTAGTTTGTAAGGCGACGGGAACTGAACCTTTTCTGATTATTACGAGCTCAATCTGACTAGTATCTTTTAAATTACTCACTGTCAATAAAAGGTATTTTTTTCATCTCACATTTAATTGAAATCTGCTCTCTACTCTCCTCTGCAGGTGACAGCCAAGGGTTTCGCACCACTGCTCCAGTTTGCCTACACAGCCAAGCTGGTTTTAAGTCGGGAGAACATCCATGACGTCATCCTGTGCGCTGACTTCCTGGGTGTTCACAATTTGGAGGACTCTTGCTTCCGGTTCCTTCAGGAGCAGCTACAGAATGACAGCCAACACGCCAGTAACGGCAAGGTGGAGTATGACGATGACATCACAGCCAAGGACACAGTGTTTTCAGAGACGGCATCCGTGGACGATTCTGCAGACACGAGGCATCATGTAGCAAGCACTACGCCACTTCCCACTGACCCTCCTCAATGTCCGAAATACAGGAAATATCACTACCAGATCTGTGACAACAAGCTCAATGGAGAAAACCATCATGGCAGTGATGATGTCATTTTGGCCGATCATACCTCAGTCAGCCCTGTGAGCTCGCAGCTTGCAGACAGCAGTGCTGCTCCACAAACTCTACTTACACCCTCCAGAATCAAAGAGGAACCTTTTGTGTTTGAGGAAGAAGAAGAAAGCAATGGCTGCAACACGGAGTTGTGCACCGAGGAGGTGCTGGAGATGGAGCTGGAGGTAGAAGGGGTTCCAGTAGCAGCTGAGCACTCGCCTAGCCAAGGCTCGCCCTCTTCCTGTCTGCGCTCCTACCTCCAGAGAGGTGGCCTGGATCTGAGCGGTGTTCCCAGCACCACCATCCAGCAGCTACTCACCAACAGACTGTCCCTCAACCACTACAGGGAACTGGTCAAAGACAGACAGAGGGATAAGAGGGAATCTGTCGGCCAAGTGGACCTCAAGACCGGCATTGCAGATGTAATACCATCAGCACTGACTGGTATTGGTGGGAACATGGAGAGGCCAGTGTCCAAAGCCTCCTCTTCTAAACATGAGGGCGAGCTAGACAGACGCAGTGTCATTTTCTCCTCAGCAGCTGGCGAGCGACAAATGTTGGCCCAATCTTACATGGACGAGAAGTTCAGAGAAAAAGTCTCAACCCTGATGCAGGTAGAACCTCTTTCCTCCAGTCGATCATGCCTCACCACCAGCTGCCCTGTTCCCATCAAGACATCAGCCCACTCTCCTCCTCCCTTTGAGCCCCGAACCCAGACCTCCAGCTCCCGTTCCTCGTTCTCGTACCCAGAGGACGCAGGCAGCAGTAGCTCACCTTCCAGCTTGCCCCAGTTTGACTTCTCCTCATCACCGCACTCAGGCTCCATCTCTGGACTGTCTCAGTGCCTGGCCGGGGTGATGGAGCAGAGGAACCCCCACAGCGGAGAGGTGGTCTTCTCTCAGGGTTGCACCAAGATCAAAAGTGAACGGGGATTTGGTGCCAGTGGTGGCAACTCCAGTGATGAATCGGGCTCCTTCTCAGAGGGAGACAGTGAAAGTGGCATGTCCAGAATCTCTGGTCCTGAGGTTAGTACGCTCCTCTACTATACTTTCTTGAGCAGGATACTCTTTGTGTTAGCATCAACGTAAATTCAGTGCCTGGCTGATGGTAAACAATGTACCTGCTTATCATCAGCATGTAAGCATTGTCACCATGAACATGTTAGCACACTTAAGTATAGGTATTAAGTATATATTTTTTGGGGCTTTTGTGCCTTTATTGGACAGGATAGTAGAGAGAGACAGGAAATGGGAAGGCAGTGAGAGGGGGAATGACATGCAGCAAAGGCCGTCCGATGCGGGACTCGAGCCGGGGCCAACTGCAGCGAGGACTGTAGCCTCTACACACGGGGCGCCTGCTTAGACCACTACGCCACATGACGCCCCCTGATGTTAGCATTAAGCTCAAAGCACCACTGTGTCTAAATACAGTACAGCCTCATAGTACTCTTTCTCCTGTCTGACAGAATTTCCCATCAACATGAACCCTGCAAGTTGTTTATGCTTTTTTAAAAAAAACAATCTAGTTTCTAACACTCACTTGTCTTCTTTGTCATGCTATTAAATGGTAATGTTGAAGTATTGATCACCTGATCAATAACTGACCTCTTTTTAAAGCTTTAAAAACACATCTTCCTGTGTCAGTAGCCTGGATCATTGATTTACAGCTGGGACTATTCTTAGACAGTTTTCCTCTCAGGAGAAATGACGCAAACACTTCCAGCACATGCTCCTTGGACTTAAAAGAGCTGTATGGTTGCTATGGTGACGCCTAAGTACATGCAATATCTGAAGAGATGTGAGATTAGTTTCATACTGGAACTCACTCTCTTTCTCTCTCTCTCTCTCTCTCTCTCTCTCTCTCACACACACACACACACACACACACACACACACACAGACACACACACAGAATATTAGCTTTATTAGATTTGAGTGGTTGTGGCCTCTGGCCTGCGGATGAGTCAACAGAGATCCCACTACATTACTGTTAAGACCCCACATTATGCCACCTTTGCTTGTTTACATTGAACCAGACAATGCTGGTTGGTTGCCACGATGTGTGTGATTTCAGCATGATGGTGTTTCGGGATCAGAGGTGTGACGTAACACAACAGCGGCACCTTTGTACCTTATAAGGAATTGGGGATTGTGTTGTAAGGACTTCAGTTATTCAGTTCACATGCTGAAACTGACACTACAGACCCAGCCTATTTATTTCAGATGTTGTTCTCCACATACAGTTCTGCATGATGATGTATTTTTATAGTCCAGCCCTGCAGTTATCATCACCCTAGTTCCCTCCATTAAAAGTCACTGGGATTCTTCCATTGTCTTTTGGATTATTTGAGAAAATAAACAACAGTTTATGATCCCGACAGGTTTAGTTCAGCAGGATCATCTTCACTAATGAACTCCACTTTATGATGTTTGAAGCCTAAAAACAATCAGCAGAAGTTAAAAGCTAATGTTAGCCTATAAACCAACTACACCACGGTCACATGACTTCACCGTCACCACCACTAAACTTCAACTAATTTGATTTAGCTCTTATCTCTTCTATAAAAAGCCTTTCCTCTGACATGGTTAGTAACAGTAAATCAACACTGGGATATTTACTGACGTATTTTATGTTGTAGCTTTTGTTAAACACAGACCTTATTTAACCCATCTAATCAAAATCACATTCAAAGAACCTGAGACTTCAGGACCAGGGAACAGGCGGAGCTAACATGCAACTAATTTCAGGGTTTTCAGACTCACTCCTTCAGAACTCTATAACTATGAATAAGTGTATAATGTATAATAATCTGTTGACTGACTATAATCCATTTCTGTTGTTTGGGAATTTTACAAATGTTTCATCAAACTGCCATGTGAACTCATGCTGCCTTTCAAATCACCAGTCAGCCTCCTTGTTATGTAAGGTCTTTGCTAACAGACAGGCAATTACTTCAAAGCAAAGACATTCAGGCCAAGAGTTGAGCTTGACATTGTTCGCTGTTAAAATGACTGAAGTGGTGTATGTCAAGATGAAAAAGAAAAGAAAGATGTGACATCACATACAGAGATGTGAACTCTGGGTCATTGTGGAACATGAGGCTAACACTATGCAGCTTTTCTACTCCATTAAAACAACTTTGAGTTGTAGAAGAGGCAAATCTATTATCAAATTAAGTTAATGTTACTACACTTAATATTGATACTAATGTCAGTTCACACTCAGTAAGCACTTTATTAGGTCCACCACACTAACACCCTTTCTCCAACAAAATTAGCAGGTATAAGCAGGTTTTTTAAACATGGCTAAACCTGCTAATAAAAGCAGATTTTCCACTGTCAGTGGAGTTTGTCTTTCTGTTTGGACTGAGAACACACACAACTGCAAGAAGCAACATCATCACATGCACTTACAGAGCACACACACATGGGCGCAGGGTAGAAACAGTGAGCTGTTAGCCGCTGTGCAGACTGGTAAAACAGGTCTGTCACGTCTCATCCTCAGGTTGTTGCTCCTGTCAGTGTCAGGGATTGTGTGTTTTTAAAACTTATTTCGGGGCTGCAGCTCACTCTCAGGGTAAGGTGTAACCGCAATGTTTCTGGTTTACCAGCACCTGGACAACTGGTCTGTTTAGTGTCTGTGCTCTGAAAGACATCACAGCAGGAAAAGGGGTGAAATTTAGTGGGTTCACCCGAGTGTTGTGTTCACATCAATACCGAGTGTATTGCAGAGTCATGTGACCTGGGTGTGAATGCTGATTGAACCATTTTCAATTGCCGTCAAAAGCCTGATGTTAGTGGGTCTTAGCAGGTTTTATAATCAGTGGAAAAGGGGCTTTAGAGATGCACCACTCTCCCAGTAGAGTGTGACACTGATAAGAGTTGATAAGCACACTGGGCAGCTTTTTAACACTGTTGTATTTAGTTTAGTTTTATTGTAGTGTTACATGTGTGCATACTTACATCATATATCACTCCTCTGTATGTATTTGTGTGTGCATGTGTGTATATATGTGTGGTCTGTCCCACTTCTTTGCCCTGACCCAGTTGTCTCACCCATAGAGCGGACACACACACACACACATACACACACACACACACACACACACACACACACAGGGTACCCTGCAGGCAGGTGGAAGGTGTCCTGTCAACGCTCCCTCCACCATCTGCTGTTCCTGACCCCAGATCTGACCGCTCCAATTAAGCCAGCCTGTTAAAACCCCTTCTCCACTCAACTTTGCATTTTGGAGTTTTTCCTTTTCTTTTCCTTCTTATTTAATTATTATTTAAGTTGTAGTGAGTATTTACAACATTAGTATTGTGGGGATGAATATTTCTTGAATAGTTCCTGAAATAAGCCGATCCCTGATGGGAGATTTGGTCATTGCAACAAGAGGAACAACTGAGTTAATTAAAAGATACAAAGTTTAAACAAACCCCCAAAACAAAAATCAAACAAAGAAATCGAATAGACTAATTTATATAAAATAATTTATAGACTTTAACATGCAGCTGAGATTTTGATGAAAGTGCCAAAGAAAGACAAAGGCACTTATCTGTTAAAAGCCTGGGATGCTTTTTGTAATGCTAACACAACAACATGTATTATTATCATAGTCGTCTGACATGTAAAACAAAGTCTGAGTTTGTACAGATCATAGACTGTAAATACAGATGGACGTAGCCTCTTTGACATCACCCACACACCCGTGGTTATGAAGCTCAGAGTTAGCCGCACCACAGTCGCCATCTTGGCAGTGTCTGACTCCGCCCGTAACTCCCAGCTAATCCAAAAATGGTCAAAGAGGTGGGGCGTGTGTGGAGCAGACATTGGTGCATGCTGGTCATTCAAGAGGCCACGCCCTCAATTATACATAACTTTAAGTGTTAATAAAATGTAAACAGGTGAGTTATATAAACAGTTGTCATGAAGGAGGAAATTAGCTCTAGAGACCAAAACTGTTTTTGTACCAGGGTGTAAATGTGTAAAGTTGGACATTTTAACATGGGAGTCTATAGGGATTGACTCACTGTTGGAGCCAGACTCTAGTGGTCATTAGATGAACTGTAGGTTTTGGCTCCATTTTTTAGATGCTTGATACTGATGTCACTCCGTGCTCTTTATTTTAACTGTAATGTGGGCTGGGATTCTGCAGAAAAGGGGCAATTCAGATTTTCCTCACAGCTGATTGGTTAGGAATTCGAGAAAGAAACTACGCTGTGACAGTTACCAAGGCAACAGGACTCACTTTAAACCCGAGGCTAACTAATCCTGTTTCATTAGTCAGGCTCCTGATTCCCTTGACACTGTTTATAATATTGAATTACAATTGATGTGTTGTCTATTAAGAGATAATAAAAGCACAAACTACTGCTCCTGACTCAAGCCTTCTTCAACTGTTGCGGATTATTATGCCAGCAAGTGTTGACATGTGTCACTGTGTTAGGTTGGTAGAGATAGTAGAGTTAGCTGTGATGGGAATAGTTCAACACATTGGATGATGTCAGTGCTGAACTATTCCCACATCATCTCCTCACAGTTTAACCCCTGTGGCCGTAACACAGTTACTGTGATTATTGTCTTTGTCTGTCTCGTAGACTGATCTCAGGACTCATGCGGTTACATCACGTGGCTCTAATCCTCCTCCGCAGGTTCACACTTTCTGATAATCCTGCAGTTATTACATTTAACAACAGTCTTTATTTACATGTAGTGTATTACAGTCATTCTTTTGGCTAAATGTTGATGTCGAACATGTTAGACAAGTTCTCGTTCTAACACCGTGAAGTGATGGAGCGAGCGTCTCCGAGGATACACACACTGTTAAAAATGGAAACCAGAACACCAGAGAGAGACAGAGATTGGTCGAGGGATTTATGACCATCCACGGCTCACTTTGTCATTCCAACCTTATTATGTGACTGCTGAGAGTCATGGAGCTATATATAGATGTCTATAGAGTAAAGGACAGGCAGCACCTAAACACACACACACACACACAACACACACACACTCTCTTATCCCTTTACTCTTTGAATGATGTCATTGCTGTATACTGGCAGCTCTGTGCTGAACGCTGCTGGTATGATGAAAACAGCTTGGATCTGCTGTAGCAGACTGTTCTGATGCAATGTAACACGGAGGGAACACGGAGTAAGAACGGTCAACACACAGTGTTCACTCAGCATTGCTCTCATACTGCAAATCAACAAGATTTAAAAAGTAAAAATTTAGTTTCCGGGGCCACAGCTACACGGTGGATACACACCCAGTGCAAGTAAACAGGATGACAAAGAAAGGCTCAAACAAATCAGCTATTTGGAGTACATTAATGGAGTTATAGAAAATTATTTACAAATCAGCTATTTGGAGTACATTAATGGAGTTATACAAAATTATTTAAAATACCAATAAATGCTTACATAAGTAAATGCATAAGAATAATACATAACCCATTAAAGACATCCAAATGCAGACACATTACACACATAACAGAGAAATAACAAGTAAGAAAGAAATTGTTACATGTTTCAGGTTTTAGACTAAAATTAGCTCCAGACTGAAACAAAGAGCTCGTCCTGTTTTCTCTTTGTGTCAGAGCTGCTGGGATCAGTCAGCTGCTCAACACTGACACCTGGTGGATGGTACACCACATGTCTCTCCACCAGGCAGCCGGGAACTGATGTTGAATAATACTCCTTACTGAATAGGAAGAGTTCAAATCCTTAATTAAAAAACAATTAAAACAGCTCCATTACAAGTGCATTATTAATCCTCCCTAAGTAAAAGCTTATGTATTTATATCACATCACATAATGACTTCATGATGGAACTAGATATTGCGCTTTCAATATAGTTTTAGTGCTTCTTCTTGCTGTATTGATACATAATGTTGTATTTACAACAAAGAGTCCTCTTATCTCTGATTAGTCTTCAGTTGCAATGTATGTTTAGGATTATAATTAACACATTGTCAGCTTTGATTCAAAGCATTGATTGAAATATTCATTTCATGAAAACCATGCCGAGGTGATGATAGCACTCTGCTCGGCCCAGGCAATATACCCAAAATGTAAGATCTCGTCACAGTCCAGCACAATTATCTCAGTATATGATATAATGACAGCATCAGGGGGTGGGTTTTATTTGTCACATGCCAAGGTTCAATGTACAGCAAGCACAGCAGTGAAATGGGGGGTTGACTCAGCAGCAGGGGAGACTGCGCAAAACTGCAGAACTGCAAAAAAAAAAAAAAAAATTAAATATATATATATATATATTCAACAATTTCCCGTAGGGGATTAATGAAGTATTTCTGATTCTGATATATAATTGACATTATGAAAAATATTTAATATGGTGGGAAATAGCACTCACTTGCCAGTGATGTGGAGTAGTGAACTACATGTAATTAATCTAGTCGTTTAACTACATCTTGCAGTAAATTGCTGGTAGTTCAACTACATTCATATGTGATTCGAGAAGATAAATCGCTTTTTTGCCATTTTTCAAATGATTTGGGGTCAAAAAGGAATAATTTTTAATTTTATCATTGCCTCTCTACTGTAACTGAACCATTGACCAGCCTGCCCCCTTTTCCTTTCGTCCTGACTCCTGTAAAGTAATGTCCAGGCAATGCATTTATCAGGCAAGACACCAACACACACTTGACCTTTGTGTAGTTCGTGTGTCACCATGCTCAAATCCAGAGCTGACGTTCCAGCACTTCCCCATGAACAGCGGGGTATTTTTATTTTTTTGGTTTATGTATGTATGTTTTTGATCATTTCGTATCACATGTACATTGTCAATGTGATCATTTTTAAGAACTACTTTTTGTAAGTAGCTTTAGTTAAATAAACTAGATTCCCCCATAGTGGAACTTCAGTGGAACATAAACTCTTGATTCTTCATGTTGCTTTTATTGTGAAAGTTCATTCTTCACCTTAAACACAGAGGTGTGACAAAATAATCTTAATACTATCCAGCTTTCAACCAGGTGTCTTAGTCTGAATGAGTTTGTTTGTTGTCAGGGAGATGGTTCAGCCTCCATCACGTGACATGACTGTGAAACTTTGTGGTCCTTTCAGGTAAAGCTGCCCTTCCCCGTGGACCAGATCACCAACCTGCCGCGCAATGACTTCCAGATCCTCATCAAGATGCACAAGCTGAGCTCAGAGCAGCTGGAGTTCATCCACGACGTCCGCCGTCGCAGCAAGAACCGCATCGCTGCACAGCGGTGCCGCAAGAGGAAGCTGGACTGCATCCAGAACTTAGAGGGCGAGATCCGCAAACTGGTGCGATCACACACACACACACACACACACACACACCTACACACACACACACACACACACACACACACACACACACACACACACACACACGCACACACTTTCAGTGGGCGCTTTTAGGTGATGTAGCACCCTCTGGTAGCCAAACTGGGTAACTGCAGTTCCTTATCCTCACAATAACTGATTGATATTAACCAGTTCCCCGTCACTGTGTTGAAGGGAAACGTCACAAAATTATTATTCTATAGTATTAAGGATTTCCCCACAGATTTCTCTCAGTTAAAGGGTGATTACACTTAAGTATTTCCTGGTTCTGTGATAATTTCTTTCAGTTACAATAAGATGATGAGAAAATGAAGGTGAACAGTAAGATGTTTACAGGCCCACGTCCTGCTTCAAGTGATTTCCTGTGACATGAGGACGTATTAGATAATGTGGCTAAAGTGCTGTAGTCATTGTGTTGTCATCATGTTCCCAGAGTACTGTCTTATCATACCCAACAAAAAACTGAACAACACGATGTAAACTCTCATTCCCTTTAAAAAACAATCCATAGCAGCAGTTTTGGATCTGATGGTCCATAAGAAAAAGGATGAAACGACCTTTACTGTATCTGCCATTGCTGTGGTAGGCTACCTGCTGTTCACAGTACTTCAGAGTTTTTGAGCCATGAAAATAGAGACTTTCAGAAATGCTGCTGGACCCACTTTATTTTGAAAACCCTGGGGGTTGTGTTGTACTCTGGACGGACAGAAACTGAGATGATGACGTAGACGTTGTGTTCTGTATTTCGACGCTACAACTGTCTGTTACTGGTTCATAGTATTTTCTGCAACTAATCAACTGCAGAGTAGACAATCTGCTTCCTTTTTACACTGGCTTGCACATGCCCAGTGTACTTGAATGGTCATGTGATATGTGTTTTAAGGTGTGTTAGTATGGATGGAGATTATTGCTTATATGGAACTAAAAAGCTTGTCTTTTATTTTAAAACCCCATTATAAAAATGTTAAGGTTTTGGAAAAAAAACAAACTTTGTATTGGTTATGGTCAGGGAAAGATGAGAGTTTGGGTTCAAATCCAAACTGCAACTAATTACAAAGGTCAGGGTTCCTTTGTTGTTATTGTTAGAAGAAGAACTACTGAGTCTGAGATTAAGGAACAATTACAGTCTCCAGAAACTACAAACTACAGTATTCAGCCAGGTGTCAAAGTTCACACAGCCTCTAGAGGTTGCTTGTTAAATATTCAGACTGTATTAACATAGTGGACTGTGTTGGTGGGGGTCTCTTGATTCAGGTACCAGTGAGACAGGAAATAAATCCAGGAAGTCCAGTTTGAGTATCAGATCCATGAGTTTGAAATCACTGCACAGATATTTCTAAAAGTTTGAGGAAGGATTTTATTGCGTCAACACTGTGGCTTCATGTTGGTCTGAACACATTTGGCTCTTGAACAGATGGCAGATGCTGTTGTTTCTCTGGTGCTAACAGAGGATCGTCCAGTGTTTTCACCATGTTGACCCAATGAAACTTTGTCTTATGAACACAGATGTGTGAGAAGGAGAAGCTGCTGAGCGAGCGCAACCAGCTGAAGGTTTGTATGTCGGAGCTGTGGCAGAACCTCTCCTTCCTCTCCCAGCAAGTGTGCAGGGAGGTGCAGGGCAGCCAGCCGCCTCCCGTCTCCGCCAGCATCGACCTCACATCCATACCGCCGTCGCCTTCCTCCGACGACGTCTCGTCCCAGCCCAGGTCGCCGGTGTCACAGCAAAGCGTGGCTGCGTGTCTGTCTGATGTGGGTCTCGGCCAGGGGAGGAGGGGCAGGCAGTGTAGGGTGGAGGTGTCGGATGTGGGGCAGCAGAACGCGGAGTGTCCACTGGTGCGTGGATCCACTGAGGAAACATGTAGCCCCACTGTAACAGTGGATTTCTGTCAGGAAATGACTAAGAAATGCACGACGGATGAACAGAAGAGACGGGACTGTCCTTAGAGTCAGTGGTGAACGGTTTGGTCTACGACACACTCGTCTTGTCTATACCTTGATATTTGAAGTATTTTTTTTCTTTTTTTTGTAAAGGATGACACAAGCGTTATCTTATCAGCAATACTGTTCAACAGATATTTTTTGGACTGGTATAACACAGAAGCACTGGCAGCTTTCTCTCTCCCTCTCTATCATCCTGACTTCTTCCTGTCAACTTCCCCAGCTCTCTCGTGCATCACGGGAGGTTAAACTCAGGAATTCCACAGAATGTTCAGTAATGTCCCTGTTCACATGTACACGCACTTTACTTTAGAGTCCTGTCCAAGCTGGATAATTACTTCGGTACGTACGGTTGATTTGCAGTTTTAATTATCGACACCTGTCACGTCTGGTTGACCAAAGGAATAGTTCAAGATTTTATTTGCTTTCTCTCTGAGAGTGAGATGAAAAAGATTGATACCAACCTCAAATCTGTGAAGTTCAGAGCTGAACTCAGAACATGGTTAGCTTAGGTCGGTATAATGACTGGAAGTACACCACACTGTGCACAGCTCCTTTACGTCAGCTACATCGATTGTATTAGTGTTAAATGAATTGAATTTACAGTAGATGTAACTTGCGGCCATTTTGCTTAGGTCTTTGGTTAAACAAAGGAGACACGACAGGTTCCTTTGTCAGATTTAGAGGTGTTGTTAGCTAGCTGTTTCCCCTGCTTCCATTCTTAATGCTAAGCTAGGCTAACCACATCCTGACTCCATCTCTGTACTCAACACACATCCTCTCACCAGACTGTAATACATTTCCCAAAATGTTGGACTAACCCTTTAAATTATTCAGTACATTGAACAACATCAAACAACTCACTTGTGATATGATTTCTCATCTCATCTCAAATGATCCGGTAATTGTTGAGTGACACAGGACTTTAAAGTAAAATGTTACCAAAGGTATGTATTTGTAAAAAAAAAAAAATTACATTAGATGAAAATGCTCAATGAATTCTCATTATGCAAAGTTTCATTTGAAAAACTTCACTTTTACTTTTTCTCGTACTCAGACGGACGTTTCTACACATTTCTCTTCTGCCTTTTTTCATATCTGTGCTGAGAGAGAACATTACAGAACTGAAGCACTGCCCAGCGCCTCCAAGAGGTCACGCCTGGCACTGAACCTGAGCGAGCCTGTCCAGACACATTAAAGGGCAGTAACAGTGCCGGTTTACATTTCTGCCCACCATTTTCCAAAGCATGCCGCAGTGGTTCATCAACTTACAGACGAGAATCTCCGAACAAGGAAGTGGAAGGTTCCTGGAAGAACTATGTCATTTGGTCATTGTGATAGTGAAAATGGAGACTTTCTTTTAATTTAATTTAATTTTGTTTTAATTTCTTTTAATTGATTTGATCAATTCTTTATCAAAGAAAACAAAAACTTTTGTCTGCCTGTGCAGTTGTAAAATTACAGATACAATTCAACAAATATAGAGAATCAAGTTGATTTATGTGATTATGTTTACACTGATTTCCAGACATTTTCCATTCATTATGATTTGAATAGATCTATCAAGTAAAATCTCTGGAAATTAAAACTTCAGTCAATTTATGTTAAAAAGTAGTAATAAATAACTGGGTATTTACTGTCTTAGAACATTGTCTCTATTTCCACACAATTACCAAATTGCATGTTCCTCTCCGTATAACGTCCTTGGAAATTATATTTTCTTTTTTCTGTTTTATATTCTTTTTTATAGGAACCACAGGTTGAAACTTCAAACAGAAGGTTGACTTAAAAAGTTGACACATTGGGACATAAAAACTAAAACAGTGAATGAATTAAATGAATATCAGAAATAACGAGTCTGAAATAAAGAAACGTACCTAGTTGATTTACAGAGGCTTCAGAAAGTAGACAGGCCCCATCGTCTTGCACTTTATTGTGTTTTTGAGATTTTGAGATTTTATTTTAGATCGATAAAATTACCATTCTTGCATAAGTCTACACTCAGTAACCCATAATGACTCTTTGCGGAGTCCAGACAAACTGAGGAACCAGGTGAGAAGAACCTTGGTCAGGGAGGAGACCAAGAGCCCAGCAGCAGGGACAGGGACAGTGGTCAGATCGTCATCATGAAGGATGAATGAAGCCAAATACAGAGAGGTCCTTGAAGCACCAAACCACATACTGGATATTGACCAAAAAGTCCAGATTTAAACCCCACAGAAAACATCTGTGGAGGGAGATTAACTTGCCAGATCCAGGTGTTCAGAGCTTGTAGAGACTGAAGCTGTACCTGCTGCTGAAGTGGGTTCTACAAAGAACTGGATCAAGAGTCTGAAGACCTATTGACTAAATGAGAGATTTCACTTCTTGATTTTTAATTGATTACCAAATATTTCTAAAAACAAAGTGTGCAAACAATCTGAATACCTTCTGACGCCACTGTATATATTATATATTATCATATGGTGAAATGAATGGAAACCAACACCTGCCTGGAAGGTAGAAAACAGACTCAGAAATCTACTGTTGTTATGCTTTGGAAATGGATGGTGGCAATGTAAAGTAAATATGATCCATTTTAAATGGGCTGAATTTTAAACATGCTGGTTTGGTCATTTAAACAAATCATAAGTGCTCTTTGTCACCCATTTATGTATTGTCTTAAAAGTAGTAAGAATTTAGTGTTTATACTTATGGCAATCATGTATTTAGCTACACTGTCCTTGTATTATAGAGAAGACAAACATCCCTACTGAAAGTATTTGGTATAGTATGTTGGTGTGAGACACCCACCTTTTCAAATTCACAAATCACATGTAAATCTGTTCAAACACAAAGCAACATGATCAGCTCCTACGTATGAATCAGCCTCCCTGATCCTGTGCTGTATGAAATTCAGAGCTTCAAACAAACACACTGGCACGTTATTGATTTAGGGAGATGCCAAATTCATCTGCTGTTGAAAAGTCGATAGCGAGGCACGTGGCAGGGGCGAGTGCTGCCGCTGCCGCCACCCTGCCCAGCGCTCTGCTGCGACGTCAGCGCGCGTCAGGCTGGAGCACAGGGTGATCAAACTGGAGTTTGAAACCGCAGTTGACAATATTTCATTGCACTTGATTTTTCAAAAAGAAAAAAAAAAAAAAGAAAATTGGTTGATGACCCTTTAAATACAGAGCTGCTATTTCCCTGTGTGGTTTTTGTAAATGGATCAGTAGATAGTGGCAGCTTGACTGTGCTGGTCTCATGATAAACACAGGACACCGTTAGCCAATGATAATCTAATTAGAATGTACTAAATGCTCAGAGTACACTGAAGAACACTGCTCAGCTGATTTTCATACACTTTAATTTCTTAATGTGAACTTGTTAATTTATTTATTTGGGCTCTTGTTTGGGGTTGGTGTTTGGGATGGGTGGGGGGTGAGGGGGGAGGGGTTGTAGAGGAAATTGCATAGATGTAAAATGTAGGTCGCTACCCTTTCTTAGAATGAACTTGTTGATGGTTGTATTTTGTTATTGTTGACAACTTCATGAAAAAAATAAGTCTTGATTTACAAGTCACACGTACTTAAGTTGTAATATTTTAACTTAAAGGGGAGTGAGTGTGTTTACAATTTTGTGTATTACCTGTTCTTCTTGTTTTGTAAAGATATAATTAAGATCTGAGAATTAATTTGAATAGACGAGCTGATGAAGCTGTTTTTTTTATATATACATAAGTTAAAAGTGTTGATGACTTTGGGAGAAAAATAGGAATCTGACAAGTGCAGCTACAATTTCTTGCCTTAGAGGTTACAGAGGCCAAACTAGTCCAGTAAAGGAACAAAGGATTTTATTCAACAGGAAGTACACTGGGCATGGCCCTCTGACCCCGGCTGTTAGAGAAACAGTTTATTTCTGACTTTTTGTTTCACAAAGTACATGTCCGCTTATGGAAATCTGGAGACCCAAGGTGGTCAATACTAAATAAATAAATGAAATGTTATGAAATATATAAATAATAATATCAGTATATAACTAGGCAAAATATGTAATATAACCATGAAACTATCAGACAATTACACACAATTTTAGAACTTTTTGAAAAAAACAAAACAAATTACATTGTATTATTTTAGTTTCATGGCTACATCATATATTTTGTATATATTTATTTATTTATTTTACTATTGGCCACTGTGAGTCTCCATGTGGGGTATATCATAAAGAGGACCAACTGTTTAAAAGATAAATTAAATGTATTTGTTGTAATTAATCAGTTGCATTTCTGTAATTAAGCTAAAAAAAAAAAGCTACCCTGGAGTAAACATCAAAATATCAAAGTGAGGCATCACATCATTTTATAGCTTTTAATCCGTTCTACACAAAACATTATGGAGGACCAGGGGTGTCACAGGAAAAGTAAAACATTTCCATAATTTCATATTTTAATAGGCATTAAAAAATAGGAATCGTTAAAAGAAGACAATAGAATTTGCAAAACTATTTCAACAGGCATTTTAAAAATGCTTCATTACTTTTCCTGTGACATCCCTGTTCCCTGTTCCCATCCCTGTTGCAAAATAGCAACAACAACAACAAAAAATGTCAACTGATGAAAATGTGATATCAGAACATCCATTTGCTGATGTTTTCTTGTGCTTTGTGCAGAACACAACACGGGAAAAAGTGCCATGAAATGATTCTGTGCCTCATTTTGACTTAAACACGTTCCCTCCCTGTTCTCTTCATGTTATGATGCAAATGAAACACATGCTCTCTTTCTAACGGAACGCTGCACATCAGAGATGTGGAAAAAGAAAGAGAAGTCGGTCTACAACAAGGACGCTGCACAATATTCCTCATTAATGGGACGAATGGACCAAAGATGTCAAATTTGAGGATACATTTTTTGAACAAAGTCTGACATTGATACTGAAATTATGATCTTTTTCTTCTTCCTTTTACACACAAAAGCAACTTTATCTGTGTCTAGCAGTATTAGTTGACTAGTTAGCATGGAGCATGTGTAGCACCAGTGCAATTTTAAATTCAAAATGGTGTTAATAGAATTTAAAGGCTTGTTTTAGTCCAATGTCTGCAAATTCAATACACTTTTTATCGCTGCTGATCAGTCTTTAAAGCACACTCTGGACCTCTGATGTTCAGATGGTTTCATTTCATCTCAGTACAACAATCAACCCGGACACTTGAACCTTGCTTTAGTCGGGAAACAGAGTGGCGTTATTGTTGTGTGGAAGTGCAATGCAAGAATGCAACTGCGTCACCATGCCGCAAAAACAAAACTCTGACCATGTTCACAGTAACACCAGCAGGTTTTCAGTCCCTGTGAGTTGATTAGCAGACTCATTAAGCTGTGTGGACGACATTCAAAAACCGTCAGCAGCAGTAATGTAAGTACTGAAAAAAAAAACCACTGGTATGGTCCTTTAATTGCATTTTGGAAGTGATGTGTTTGGTTAGTGTCATATTGTATTTGTAACAGGTTGTTGTGTGCACCATGTTTTCAAACCGGGTGATGCCTTCAGTTGATTGGAGGAAAATCCTGCACTCTTGAGCCACTGTAGGTTATGACTGAGAACCAGGCTGTCTACACTGTACGCTGCTGTCATCAGATTAGCCGTGTCAACCAACTTGGGACTGACCTACTCGTCTAGTCAACTGAACAGAGATTCCTCAATAGGATGTTTTAGTTTCCCAACTTTCTAACATCTCTGAATGCAGCGTTGATCTCGGTCCAGCGGTCATGGTTTAAAGTTTGAGCAGTGGTCATCAGGGAGGGGATGTTATCACCTTGGAATCAAATGCCTTCAATTTGCATTTACACAACATGGCAGCATCTGAAAGGAAGCACTTATTTAATCCAATCTGTTTACAGGAAATTGTCAGGGCCACTTCTCACATCTCAGATTGTGATTGAGTTTTTTTTTTTTTTTTTTTTGAACCTCTGTTGAACAGACTCTTAACACTTATCTACCTGGATGATTCAGTATACCTCTTTTTATGGGTAAGGACTGTATGATAGACATGTAGAAAGTTTCTGTGCCGTTGTTTCTAACTTTTTACAGTGGTTACGTCATTGTATTTGTAGATTTTGGTGAGCCATTTTTCATGTGTTCTTTTTTTGAGTACCTGCAACATGACTGTTATATGCAGATTCAGCATTTTTGATTTCCTTTTTTTAACTTTGAATGTTCAAATGACCTGTTTTCTTTAGATTTTCTTTGTAAATATTGTGCAACATGTCATGTTTTGTTCATTTGATATGAAAAATTAAAGAAAAAAAACAGCATTTTGTCGAGGCAATTTTTGTTGAAATAAAACAAAAAGCATGAGAAGTCTCTGGTTTGGTGTTGGTGTGTGGATTCTGATGAAAGATCATGTTGAAAAAAATTGTTGCTGTTTTGTTAAGAAGCATTTAATCTGAATATAATATAAAGTATCATTGAAATGACTGTATATAAATGACTATACAGAGATACACACACGTTCTAATCAAGTCTTTGACTTAGAAAATGTACTTTAAATTAACAAAGTCCATGTTACACAAGCAAACAGACGTGACGAGAACGCTCTCTAATCCAGTGTTGTCTCTGCAAAATCTTAATAATTCAGCCAACACATGGAACAACATCCACATTGTTTAAAAAGTTACAATCCCTTGGTATTTGTAGCCACATGGAGGCGCTCTAAGGTGCTTCAAATCCACAACAAACTGGACTTTGGCTGTCTCATCATGGCCGACTATTTGTCTGGTTTTGGCCCCATGAGACTTGAGCAATGGATCAATGTTGATGGATGGATCACTGATACAGCTTCTCCCCTGCTGGTGTCCCAGCTGTGCTCTCATGGACATGATGTTAGCCCCGTCTCTTCACTTCTTCATGATGGAGGAGATATCCAGGAACATACTCTGAGAAAGACAAGAACACATTAAACACACATTGTATACCTGGAATTCATGAGGCAAGCATCTTTCACTATTTGTCCAGTGTCACTGCTCCATTAGTTACCTAACACTCATCATTTCTGTGACCCTAAAGGCGTACGTTCACATCAGGGAACAACATGAAGAAGTAGAATGGCACCCAGTAGAGCGCAAACCTTTGCCAAGCCCAAACCTTTTCTTATCTGGATACAGACTATTATCCTGATCTAAACTAAATTGTACAAAGTCAGAGATCTCAACACAATAAATATGTATATACATCAAGATCTAAACATGATTTGTCGCGATGTCAAGGAAAGTAATTCCTAAAACATTCCTGGATCTGCCCTGTGATTCGGATCCACATCAAAACTTTTCCCGTGTCCCATTCCTCCACCAAGTTTGGTGCAAACAGGTTCTCTACTTTTATCATAATCCTGCTGACAAACACGCAAACAAAGAAACAGACAGACACAGGTGAAATGATAACCTCCTTGATGTTGGTAATGATGAATAAATCCTTTATTGGTGATCTGGTGGTCGAGGCTTCAATGTGTGTTGAGTGTTGCTAAGTGTTGCTAAGTGTTGAATTATTGGCAAACACTGCACAGCAACAGGTATTGCTATTTATGTAGCATCAGAATTATCACACACATATCAACACTGGCCAGAGGTCATCAAACACACTACAAGTCTCAGTCGTGGTGACTACATTACTACTAAAACTCAACACTTTTTAACATATGCTGTTGTGTTCGTTGTGTCAGAAGTTTCATTTTGGTCTTAACCGACCGCTCCATGATCTCGTCTGTTTTCTGCATTTTATAGTTAATAGGCTGCTGACTGGAAATTTTGCACAATCCCAGGGCAGGCTAACTGTTAGCTTCATCCAAATTTTCCTTTCAAATGTGACGCTGATCATTTCTGACGTGAATCATAAAACATAAACTGTAAACTGTCGTAGCGACATGAGTAGTCAGAGACGCCAAAGATGTTTGAATTTACATACAGTATGAGTTGATTTAATATTGAAAACAAGACATATACACTACTTGTTAGAAGGCTTTGCGGTCACTCACACACGGTTTGAGAAACACTGAATTTAAAACATGATATTTTAGCTAATTTCCCCTCTCTATGACGGGCTGTTTTAGATGTATGATGTAACTGATGACATGTGAAGCCTCTGTTTCCGTCTGTACCATGCAACTGCTTTTGATGACAGTTCAAATCATGGAGCAACATTTTACTGTGTGTATAATACCTCAGACTTTGATCTTATGTCTCCCAATAACTGGATGGCTCGAGGATCCACTGTAATAATGGGTTGGACTGGAGTTTCTGTGTATCCCAGGTGATGTTCCAAAACCATTTCCCATTATACACTGACTACTCAGTTTTCACACTTCAGTTAAGGGTAAAGGGTGATCAGGCTTTGTGGTAGCTGCCCCAAAACTTTGGAATAGTTTACCTCTTTCAATTAAGCGTTCCACCTCAACAACATTTTTAAGACTAAACTTAAAACCCATGTTTTCTTTGGCTTTTGAGTGTCCCGAAGGTTTGATCTTTATCTTTTATCCCATATGTTTTTATTTCAAGCTGTTTGCTGTCTGTCTCAGACTATGGGATAGTTGATTATGTCGTGTGTTTTTGTTGTATATTATTGTACAGCACTTTTGTTTAAATGTGCTTCATAATTGAACTTGATTTGATTTGAAAACAGATATTGAATCTAACTGATATTAATGATAGAAGATATTTGATGCCTAGAAAATATGTTGATTGTCTCCACAGTAATTACTATAAAGGTCTGCTTTGAATAAACATTTTCCCTTATGCTGTTTGTATTTGCCTGTTTCACATTGTGGCCAGTAGATGTTGCTCTTTTAACATGAAGCATCAAGAGATCTCAAACAACTGCTGGAACAATTCAGTGCTTCACGAAGCTTCGTCTCACTGTCCTTAACATCCATTCATTTCAAGTTTATGGAAGCAATGTGCGGATATGTGAATTATATAATTATAATAATGATTTTTTGGAAAGTATAAAACTAAACCTGAAAGCTATGTCGGCTGACATGTGTCATGAAGAAAAGTCATTTGTCAGAGCAGCTGTATTTGCAGACTAATTGATTTATTAACAGAACATAACGTTAGTGTTTAGGCAAGATTTTAACATTTAAAGGTAACACAACGTTGTTTCAGATTTCCAAATCTCCACTGTCTATGATGTCCTTTACACACATGCATTAAACGTTGAACTGATACTTTATGTTCAATGCTATATTCTGTTTATTCCATTACATAACAATTTGAGAATGAATTAATAATTAATGTGCACATTTTATTAATTTGAGAACACGATTTCAGCTCTGTATCTATCTGTGTTTATGAAAGAGTAGTTATGATCTGTAAAATGTATATAATATAGAGTCTAATTTTGCGTTTGATATATTTTTAATAATTCAAATTATGCTTAAATGTCCTATGACCGTCATGTTAAATGAACAATAAAAACTAGTTTCATTTTTTTGTATTTAACTTCGATCATGTCTTATAATTTACCTATTTCTTGGTTATAATATTTATTTGATTTCATGAACTTATAATAAAATTATTATCTGGGAAACTTTTTGTTTGACTTCTTCAATAACCCACCAGCAGATGCTCCATGTTTTAAATATATATGATATACAGTATATGATAAAGATTATTATGGCAGATGAAACGATAGACGAGCTTCATAACTGAACAGTAAATGTCTGCCAACCCTCTAGACGAACGTGGAATGTGATTCAGACACAAAACAATCTCTTCTCTTTACTTGCCATTGACATCCTTCGGCCTCCGGCAGGCGGCATCATGGGCATGTCTCCCTGCAGGGATCCTAACTCGTCCGACTCCTCTGAGGTATGGAAGGAAGGGCTCGTGGAGCGGCTAAAGGAGGACAAGCTCTCAGAGGGTGGCCTGATCATGAAACTGGTCTTTCTGGGGTTAGGGACCAGGGCCTCGCTCCCCACTGACTCCCTTCGCTCGTCCTCATCGAGGTCTGGGATAGCACTTGGCCTGAAGGTGCTACTGGGCAGCAGGGCGTCCAAATGGCTGGGGTGAGGGTGTTCTCCTTTGTGGGTGTCCTCAAGATGGCTGGCTGCACTTTCCTCTGCGTTGGACACAGCTGAGGCCCAGGGTGGATGGTGGGCCACCGTGGCTGCGTGGCCATCTTCGTGGGTTTGGGCAGTTTGCATTGCACAGTTCTGGTCAGACCTGGGTGGCATCCTAGGTTGGGGGCAGATATAGCTGGTATGACTGTGTACCAGATGAGCCAAGCTGTTGTGTCTTGAGGCGTCCTGGTTGGCTTTGAGCCCAGTGTTGTAATGTGGAGGCTTCATGTCCGCCTCTGGAATCACTTTGAAGGTCTGAGTCAAAGGCCCGTTGTGAGGTGATAAATTGCTCATTACACAGAGATGTGGTAAGGACGCCTTCTTCCTGTTCTTGTAAATCACACTGTCGTCTTCTGTGTACCTCTCTCCGTACAGCGTCTGTTTGATTTTCCTGATGCCCAGGTGAGATATTTCCAGGATGTTGAGGAAAAGTGACACACCAGCGATGGCGATCATGAAGACCATGAAAATGGTCTTCTCTGTTGGCCTGGAGATGTAACAGTCTACACTGTTGGGGCAAGGCAGCCTCTCACACTTATAGAGTGGCTCCAGTTGGATACCATAGAGTGTATACTGGCCCAGGATGAAGCAGACCTCCACCAGGGAGCGTGTCAGGATATGGATGATATAGGTTCTCAACAGAGAGCCTCTGAGAGGCGCCTTCTTCACCCTCCTCTGCTCGTCCAGCTTCCTCAGCTCCTTCTCCATGCGCTTATGTTCATCCAACGCCAACTCCGCCTCGTCCAGCTCCTCCTTCAACTGGGCCCGTCTGCGGTGGCGCTCCTTCTCCAGCGATCGGATGCAGTAGAGGGCGTGGCCCATGTAGACCAGTGAGGGCGCGGACACAAAAATGACCTGCAAGACCCAGAAGCGAATGAGGGAGATGGGGAAGGCACGGTCGTAGCAAACTGCCTTGCAGCCTGGTTGGTCTGTGTTGCAAACAAACTCAGACTGCTCGTCATCCCACACGTCTTCAGCGGCCGCTCCCAGGATCAGCATGCGGAAGATGAAGAGTATGGTAAGCCAGATCTTGCCCACGATGGTGGAATGAATGTGGACCTCTTCTAGGATGCTGCCCAGCAGGTTCCAGTCACCCATGGTCAGCTTCTCACCACTTCACTGCCACATGTCCTCAAACTGTGGAGACATAGCATACATGGAAAGATTATGAGAACACAGGCCCCTGGGCATAGACACCGCTCGTATATAGGACCCCCAGGCTGAAAGAGACATGAAATGACTGCAAACAACGCGAAGACACTCTCTGGCTTTATGGTCATTTTGTGTCTTTTAACTGAGCTCTTTGACTTTCAGACAAGAGCTAGACACCACCTTGTGATTGGATCACAACTACTACGACATGTTGATGTCCATGTTGGTGGACATCCCATGAGTACTCATTAGTCAGGGTTAGGGTTAGTAGTCATTACTCATTGGCCGGATTACATCCATCTTTGAACTCAGCCTTCAATTTGATTACACACCTGTTAACTTTTGTGACTTATCTTGCAGGTTGTGTTGACAACATCTGTCCACAAACCTATCTCACTGGTAATCCCTTCTACAGTAGGTGTCTCCAGGACCACGTTTTGCCATGATGAGACATGATGAAAACAACACCAGCCCTGCTGTCACAGCTGGTCTTCGACACCATTGCAGTTAGCTTGACCTGGTTTGGATTCCTTCAGTGTCAGTGCTTCAGCAGGTTTTTACCAGCAGCTGAATGATCCACAGAGGTGTCCTCCTCTCCATTACAAACACACCAGGGGATTAAAACCAGTGAAAACACTGAGTAAAACTGTTTCATGTTAAAAATCATCCCTGATTGGCTTTGAGCTGAACTGCTGTTAATGTTTACTCAGCTCTTTTGTCTGATAACTTCAGATCCAGACATCCGATGACTAAAATCCTTCATCTGGTTCAAATATATAGATAAAACCATCCAAGATCTAAAATGAGTCATTTGTAAAAAGTGGCTTAAAACTAGATAAAAGTCAACGTTGAACTTCTGTCAGACAAACACAACACTGACACATGATCATAGAGGATATGATGTCATTGAAAAGCGACCAATGAAATACAGGAGAACTGATGGAAACATGTGGGATAATGTAAGAACACAACTCAACAACATATAGAATACAGGTCTAGTAGTGAGTATCTCTGGCAGTAAGACAGGGGTACGTGGGAGTCAAAACAAACTAGAGCTTATCACATCAGGTGTGGCATCTGAACAAATATTTCCCTAAGACAGAAAATAAAGAATTTGAAATGTGATCTGATCAAAATGAAGAGAAAATGGAACAAAGCAGTTTGATTTAAATACAGGGCTTAGGCTTTACTATACATCCGTATATCACAGTGGCTGCTGTCATAAAACATCATTACTCAGAAGTCACCTGTGGATGACATCATCACTACAGTCTAGGGCTTAAAGACACCTGTTTGAAAAGAAGATGACTCAACTCCAGTAATTTCATCATTTCACTGATGAATCTGAACCCCAGCTGGTCTTTTTCAAGGCTTTCTATCACTGGAGCTTAATGTGTGGTCATCCTATTTTCAAATATGTCACTGCCATGACGGCACTGAATTACTGGTGTGTGTTCACTGGACAAAATAAAACCAATTCATCTGGAATCATTTCAATCTTTTTACAATCACAAATAAAAGAAAATAAAACATTTACACTTACTATTGAGTCTGTCTGAGAAAACTATTCTACCAGAGTCATTCCTGGACCAGTGTGTTGCACAAAATGACATAACACCAAATGACTCCATTCAATGAAGTAACCATTTGTCAGTATCACTTACATATCACTGGTATGGGTTCCCTCTTTGCCTCTTGATGCACTTCATCATGTTCAGATAAGCATCCTATGATTTGACAGTGTCTGTAGAGCTACCCCATGGAGGTGTCTGGAGGTCCTCTTGTGCCGGTCCCAAACTCCGGTCCACATCCCTTTGCTCCCCTCCGCCTTTGTTTCTCTGTGTATCTGTGTTGTGTGTGCTGTGGCAGCAGCAGCAGCCTGTGTGTTGCGAGTGCTCTCCCGTGTTACATGCAGAGTTCACAGGATGTGAGCATCGATCGCCTCCCGACGGGACAATGCCCCCCACCGCCCTCCCCTCTCCCACGCCAGCAGTGCCAACTCCAACCAGTGCCATCAATATCACCCTCTCTGACAGAGCGAGGTGATGTTTGTTTATGGCTGGTTTTTCACATAGGTCCAGATCCTGGGGCCCTCAACATAAAGATGTTAATGAGCCAGCGGGGAGGCCTTCACGTTTGAGTTCAGCTCAGTTCACCAATCTAATGTGGATAATGTGGCTTCATTTAACCTGTCGTCTTGCACACAGCTGTTAAACTGATGGGTTGGGGATATTCATGCATGCATGACTGGCTGGCATCCCTGCTGTGTACATTCAATACAGCAAAGTATGAACAAGGACATGGTAAAAGTCTTCATGTGGAAAAAAACTCAGTGGTTTGGCATCATTTGTATTTTTGTTATGAATAGAAATTGTGAAAAAGCAACAAATAATTTAATGAACTTGAATGAACCTTTTCTGCTTTTTAATTTCCCAGATGTTCAACATTGGTAAATACACTGAGAGACTGAGATGTGAAAATTGACATCAATCTCAGAGACTTGTCCTGTAAAACACAAGCCTATAGGTCGTCTGTGCAGCAGATTATTATGACCTATAGTTACGTTTTGTTGCTAGGCAACATCTGGTGGTCGTAGTAATTACGACAGGAGCAAAGGGAAAAGTGCGTTGATGTAGTATAAAGAGAGACAAAGTCCACGTCAGGAGGAGGTTGTGGTGGATGGATGAATATGACACAGGAGAGCGGTGTTTGATTCCCATGTGAAACCAGTTTTTGTTTCTATTGTAACTATGTTGTTATTTTTGTAACCATGACAACAAAGATCGTCTAATGTTGAGGAAGTACATAATCTTTTCCTAACCCTAACCAAGCTATGAATGTTATTATAGTACCTATGGCGATGAAGGTAGCTACACCGCTCCCGGTAGAGTCTGTGTGTTTAATATTATAACCATGACAACCAAGGTTTGGTACACCTATTGCAGTAAGGGCGCTTAATTGAGGAGACACTCCAATGGGTCGTATCAGAGGGTTGAAAAAAACTACCTGATTGGTTGTTCTGGTTGGAGGAGTTGTTGCAATCTCATGTGTGTATGTTAGGTACCAAGATGGAGTCAGGAAATTGTTAGACATTGTCAGACAGCATCTACTAACATCTCTGAAGCTCATTATTTGTCAGGCTGTCGAGCTGTGTCTTAATAAATAACAAAGGATGGGTTTAGAAATGGATAAAACTCTCTGTATTACTGACAAAAATCAACTGAACAACAGAGAAGAAAAAAATAAAGATGAAGAGCAGGAGGGAACAAATCCTTAATTTGCCTGATTTTGAAAGTATTCTATGAAAGATCCCCACACCTTCAGGAACTTTTTATTTGAGTAATGAATTGAATAGTGGATCATTTAGAGGCTTAGACAGGACAGCCACTGAGCATGGGTTCAAAGTTAAAATAGAGGTTTGGAAAACATCTCATCCAGTATTTTCCCAGGCTAGGACATGTCCAGAACATGTGGATAAGGGAGGCTTCGCCTCTTTTACATTTGTCACAACAAGGTTTCACATCTGGATAAATATGAGAAAGTTGGGCTTTGGACACATGGGCCCTATGTACAACTTTTAACTGTGACAATGACTCAAGATTTTGAGAAGAGATTTTCAAATCTAAATTAGAATAAAACCTTTTAAAATTATGATTTTTAAATGTTATTAAAGTCCCACAACCATAATATGACACCATGGCGAACATGTTAGCAACTATAAACATAGTCCTTCTGTTTTAAATGTCTTCACACTGCTAGAGCTTGGGTCATTTTTCCATACACTTTGCTGCAGTACAGACATTCAGGTTCAGTTATGTGTGATGTACTGAGTAGTTTAGATTAGAGTACACTGCTGTTTGTCAAAAACAATGACATGACACAGGCGTGTGTTTTTAGCATATTGAATGCTGACACTATCCTGCTCAGGGAGGCCCACGTGCCCCCTCCCTCAGTCCAGAGTAAAGCAATAGCACATATTACTGGCTTGATTTGAGAGCCCTGGTGCTTGGCTGCATAAAATGACCAGCTGTGCCTAGAGGGCCTTTAATTAGGTTTCCATCGCGCTCTGACAGAGTCAATGTAGCATTGATTTGATTTTCCCTCCAGAAGCTGCTGCTGTGGTCGCTGAGGCCAAATGCCAGATGTCACACCAGGATCATTGGGTTACACAACCAACGGCTGCTTCATCAGAAGCTCCGCCCGACAAACTGACTGACAGCTGAGCAGCGAGGGCGGAACTTTGTCCGATCTGTCTGTTTGTTGTTGAACACTGGGCTTAAACTCACCCACGTGTTGGTCTTCATATCCTTGTGAGGACTCTGTATGTACTTAGTAACCCCAACTTATAAAGAACCTAATTCAAGTATTGTAGCTACCATTTTAAGGAATTCATACTTCACTAATTCAGAAGTTAAATTACTTATTACTTATTGTTGTTACTTATCTATTTATTTAACAGCTAGTTACCACTTTGCAAATTTGGATTTTACATACAAAATGAATTATATAAAACTTCCTGACCGTACAGAATTATTGGGTTTTAAAATAAAGTTTTTAATTTAATTATAATTAGCTCCATCTCAACAACTTTAACACAAAAAATGCTTCTTACAAAGTAATGCATCAGTAAGCTAGTGATCCAATGACTGTAATTTATTAATAAAACTGCTTTTGGTATTTTGCCTTTATTTGACAGCAGACATTTTAGAGAGAAGCAGAAAACAGGATGAGACAGCCGGGGAGAACATGTAACAAAGATCCTCGGCCACAATCAAACAGTAGATATTTTAGTTACAGTCCAGACTGCAGGTGTTCAGGGACAGTTATGGACAGTTGCACTGTTTTTTGTTGTTCAGGCTCATTCAGCATATTTAATGTGAAATAAAATAAAATAGAGACAAGAATAAATGGCCAAATCCCAGCCTTAAGATACAATACCTGAAGTTTAAGGGTTCAAGAATAAGTGAACAAATACAAATGAAGTAAAAAGCAGCTCAGTCAGACTGAGATCAGGTGACTGACCCTGACATTGTCCTACTCAATGATGAAACATCGTCCAGTGAGTTTTGATGCATTTGACTGAATCGGAGCCACAGACTGCTCCTGTATACTTCTGTATTTATCCTCTTACTTCCATCAGCAGTGAAAGCATCAATAAATGAGAGTGTGCCAGTTCCATTGGCAGCCATCCATGCTCGAGCCATAACAGACCCATCATGTTTGATAGATGAGGTGGAGGCTTTGGGTCATGAACTGTCTGTTTTTCTCCACACTTTCCTCTTCCCATCATTTTGACAGAGGCTGATTTTTGTTTCATCACGCCACAGAACTTTGCTCCAGTACTACCAGTCTCTTATTGTATATTTTTGCAAACTGGTCCTTCTGTTTTTGAGGTTTACCATGAGTTTGTATCTTGTGGTGAGTTTATGGTCATCAAGTCTCTTGATTGATGACAAGACATGTCCACCAACATCCTAGAGAGTGTTCTTGTTTAACTGCGCAGTCAGCCAAGACTTGTGCTTGTCAGTCGACCAGGTCACTTCCTGTGAACACTTGCTTTATTAAAATGTACTGTTGATTTTTGCAAACCAAACTCGTCATTATCTCCTTAAATTGAATGGTCACCTCTTTACACCTCATATTGAAAGACAACTCCATATCAATCTAGATGGCAATTCTCAACTTTCAATCAACTCTGAGTCGCGTGTGAGCTCTTGTGCTTGAACTTATGTTGAAATGAGTCACAGCTGCTCAATTAAAAAATAGTAGCCGGGTGTTTGCAACTTCCGTACAATGTATTAAAAGGGCTATATCACCTGTCAAGCTGAATGTCCAGAGAACCAATGTAACTGTCCAAATGCTTCCAGTCTGGACTATATATAGAATGCACCTTAATCATTAGGCAAAGGTAACCCTATATTTTTGTTTTCAATACTAAAAGTATATTTTTTCTAATAATACTTTTGGTACCAAGTAGAAACAAGGAAAGATTCTGAATGAAAATAAACAACTATGAGGTACAAAAAACAACTCCTACTGCATTACCGGATGGCAAACTGTAAAACAGAGAGAAAGGTTCATTTTGCCAAAAAAATATCATTGCTCATATTCATTGTTATGGGACGTCTAGCAGCCATTTAATTATGACGAGAGCAAAGGAGGAAGTCAGGATTGTGATTTGATTATTAGACAATAGAGGAAAATCAATAACTAGATTTAGCTTTAGCTTTATCTACGGCTAGCCACGGCTATCTCACAAACTAGGTTTCGCTTGATATATTCATCTGATCATGAGTCTGACAGTTCACAGATTACAAAACCAGAATGCAGTAACTACAGTGCAGATACTACTGCATATTTAACTAGCTGTTTTAATGAAAAACACTTCATGAACTATTTCTATGGCATTATGGCTTTATATGATAAAACAGATGTGGTGTCTGTGGTATCAAGTAAACATGCTGTTGACAGTTTTTAGTGACGGATGTCAAAAGTGACTTATTGGATCTTTGTCTCTTATTTCCTGTTTTATTTAGAAGTTTCTTACCTTGTGTGTCTGGATGTTTTGTTGAGTTTTGTAGACTGGATTTTCTGAGTTTTGTTTTATTGACCCTTTTACATCATCTGTCCTTTTTGTTTCTGAAATTACCTTTTTTTTATCACCTTTGTGTTGATGTACGCCGTGTTCCCCGGCGGCGTCGATGACTGTTCCCGTCTTTCCTGTGGTATCTACGGCCGCTGCTCCGTGTTCTCCAGCGGCGTCGACGACTGTTCCTGTCTTCCTGTGGTGCCAGCGGCCGCTGCTCCGTGTTCTCCAGCGGTGTCGGCGACGGCTACTGGTGCGACTTCACCACCTCTTCTGGTTCCTGATGTGACGTCACCACCTTCTCCCCTGGTTCCGACTGTGGCATCACCTTCTCCCCTGGCTCCAGCCGTGACGTCACCTCCGCTCGTGGCTCCTGCCAGGGCACCAGCTCCAGTGGTCCCTGACTTTGTGCCGCCTCCGATGGCCCCTGACTCTTTGCTGCCTCCGGTGGCCCCTGACTCTGTGCCGCCTCCGGTGGTCCCTGACTCTTTGCTGCCTCCGGTGGCCCCTGACTCTGTGCCGCCTCCGGTGGCCCCTGACTCTGTGCCGCCTCCGGTGGCCCCTGACTCTCAGCCGCCTCCGGTGGTCCCTGACTCTGTGCTGCCTCCTGTGGTCCGGCCGATCTCTGTTCCTCGTGTCCTGATGGTGGTCCAGCTGACTACTGCCCCTGGTACCAGGTCGGCTCCTGGTCACCCTCCAGAGGGGCGACGACATCCTCCGGAGAGACCACATCTTCGCCGCCGTCCTCCTGTTTGCCCTCCAGAGGGGCGACGCCATCCTCCGGCTTGACCTCCGGAGAGACCCCGTCTTCGCCGCTGGCCTCCAGAACGGCTCCGTCCGTTTGCCTGATCTCCGGGTCGCCCCACTGAACTGCCCAGCCTGTCCATAAGGCCTCCGAGCCGTCCCCCTGAGTTGCCATGTGTTCTTTGCTCATTTGACTTCCAAATGAACATTTTACTTTCCTGTGTGTGCCCCCTGTGTCATGCTCACTGTCAAGTATGAAAATACGTTGGTGGTCCCACCCCTTTAGCTATGAAGCCAAGATGGCGACCGTTGAGGGTTTTAAGTGTCCATCGTGTAAGGGTTGGCTGAGTGGCTAAGGCACAAAACTGAGGCAAAATCCAGATATGCAGTCCAGGTGCATTTATTTAGCAGTGACAACTGACATTCGCATGCAGAAATATGTACAGTGCAGGCCTGGCCAAAAATAAAGATATATATATATATATATATATATATATATATATATATATATATATATATAAAAAAAAAGACAAAAATAAGAAAAACTTGCCTCTGCACTAGACGTTGCCCCTTTTACCCTGGGCCCTTGCAGTTTCATTTTGCTGGCTTGTCTCTGTTTCAGGTATAATCACAATTGACTCACCAGGATATCCAGCCTCCTCCTTTATATCAGCTGGGTACTACTAAGTGACATTAATTAATTTAATTATTTATTAATCAGTTTTCCCACAGGAGATTAACACCTGATCAACACATGTACTCTAAAGTTACAAAACATACTGAAACAAATTTGTAAATAAATATTAATTTAAAAGGCAATTACAATAGCATTACTTACTATAAAACACATCAACACCCCTCCAACTCTACCACACTTGGTCACTTCCTCTGGAAACCCCTGGTCATAAGCCAGTGGCAGCCTGCTGTGTGGCTGTGGCAGTTCCAGGTCTAAACAGAGAGGCATAAGTACAGCAGAGACCAAACAGGTAATAATTGATATCCCTTGATTTAACATTTTAAACAATAAATAAAAAGTGTATCTTTATCTTATTTTAAAAATATATAGTGTGTGCTGTTACACTGACTACGCTTGCACTACACACTTCCTGCCAGGAACTGGATCATCGGTTACCCATAACACACTTCACTGTGTAGTTTTGCACAGAGGATTATGTGTATTATTGCTGAATCAGAATTTCCTCTTATAGTTCAGGTTATTTGATGTGGGGTTGTGAGAGGTACTCATCAATAGTGGGTACATTTCCCACAGGAGATCCTGGGCAACCCTATGTCAAATAAACATCTTTGGGTGTCATCAAGGTAATGCAATATGTGACAAAGTGCTGTCCCATTCCTATTAACACCATTTGGAGTCCTCACCTAATCACGTACCAGGTGACATCAAGGATTCATGGCTTAGGCCTTAGGGGGGACATTGGGATTTTGGGATTGAACTCCCCTCTACTACACTCAACACAGACACACTGAGGAATCAGAAGACCAAAACCAGACTCCAAATCCAGGATACAGAGGTTCAGTGAATGTGGTGTTGAAGGTGTAGAGGTGGATCAGTGAGTCAGAGGAGACTCTGTAGAAGGACAGAGTGCCAGCAGGACAGTCCACATACACTGCTACTCTGTTAGAGACAGAGGAGGAGGAGGAGGGTATGGATGTTTGTACGTTATTGTGCCAAACAGAATAACCATGCTCATCAGAGCAGTACAGACTGAAGGACTGATTATTCCTTCCAAACACGCAGTCGTTACGTTTTCCCCTCCTTCTGATTCCTCTGTAACTCACTGATATATAAACATCTCCTATCCACTCGACCTCCCAGTAACAGCGACCAGTCAGACCAGTTGTACACAGTAGCTGAGGCCAGTGGTCAAATCTGTCTGGATGATCAGGATACGGCTGCTTCTCTGTCATATATGTCACCTTCCTGTTGTTGTCAGACAGTTTGAGCTGTGTGTTCACTGTGTTTGTGTCGAGTGTGAGTTCACAGGAATCTAATGGAGAGAAGAAGACAACTGCAGTTGTTGATCTATCTGATAATTTACTGAAAGTGTGATGATGACACATGACATCAGTGATCTGAATGAGTGATGTGACAGTTTGAAGGACGTTGAATGTGCTGCTTTGTTTTAATGAATCAAATTAAAAACACACTTACACTTCCTCAGGCCTGGTGTCAACCATCGAACTCCACCAGGCCTGAACCTGAAAGGAGGAGGGGAGGTCAGACCAGCACATTCTCTTTCAGCATGCAGACATGGAAATTACATGGCTTTTAAACACAGATTGTTTTATTATTCTGTTCAAATGTAGGCTTGTATGTATGGATTTAAGTTCACCACAAAGATAAAGGAACTGGAGTCTTTATCTTGTAATCATACGGAGCAGGGAGGCAACATGGAGAAAATATTTCATCGTGTGTTCTTCATTTGATATCAGTTCTGGTGTGCGACACACACTTTGGGTCTCTTGCTCTCAAGCTGCACAAACAAATGTCACAGTAAATAAGATGAAGACACAAAGTGGCTCCTTAATGAAAAATATACAGTAGCTGTAGGTTCACTAGACTTCCTCTGTTCACAGCACAATGAGTGAACTTAAAATACACACACACACACACACACACACACACACACTTGCAGAGACCGTGGGGGTCATTTTGCGGGAACAAGAAGTACAGCTGGGTGTCATCTGCATAACAGAGAAGCCATGCGAGTAGATAATCGGATCCAAGGATGTGGTGTATTTGCAAAGAGAATGGTAGTACCAATTCCTGGGGCACCGCTGTGCGGAGGGGATGGGATAAAGTTGTTTGTCCTTGTCATGAGACACTGAAAGAGCACCCAGTGAGATAAAGAAAGTGTGGACCTTCAAAAAAGTTTTTACCAGCTCCATAAGTGTCATTCATCTGGCTGGTTCGAATGGATAAGTCAAAGACTTTATTTCTTTCCCAGTCCAACCATGGAGCCAATGCTAGTCTGCTGACTGCTTTTTCTTCTCCTCCATGTGTCAATATCTGGATGGTTCATAATGCTACATGCCTGTTTTCATTAGTGACGGTTACAGTACACATGATGTTAGCTAACTTGCTAATACCTATATTATGAATGTGTTGGGCAAATGTTGCTATCGCTAGCTGACTAACTGTCAGCATTGCTGGGGAGCACATCACAGCAATTCTAATGTGTGTGTGTGAACGTCTTGTTGTGTGTTTAGTGACCACTTTCATTGGGCTCACCTCGCTGACTGAGAATGTGAAGGGAAGGGGGAGTTGTGGTGAACGGAGGCCGGAGGTGTGGCCGATGAAGCACTAGGTTTGGTCTGTTTCTGGTCGGTGATAATTGTTTACAAAACCTTCAAGACCTTTTTTAAAGCACTTACAATAAAATTTGAGTGTGAAAGTATGAATGTATTATGGAAAGCCAGCAGGGATGAAATGACCTAGAATTTTTTATAATTGTATCACAGTTGTTTTCAATACTTCCCAGCAATATGTGCCAATAATTCCTTATGGTAAGGTATGGTACTCCATTAAATTAAAAAGGAATCAGGTCAAAGTCAAAGAGAAACTGTAGAGCAAAGTGAAAGAGGCTCAACTCAACATACATGGACTCAGAGAGGAAGTCTGTCAACCTACAGCTGCTGTATAGTTTTCATTAAGGAGAGACTCTGTGGCTTCATCTGATTTGGTTTAAGATTTGTTTGGGCAGTGAGAGACCTTTAAGCGTGAGAGTCTGAAAACAGGCGTTTCATGACAAAAACATTAAATCAAAAATATAAATTATTAAATTGTTCGTTAAATCGTGACATCTGTATGTCATAGCTATGATTTACTATCTCCTAAATAAAAAAGCTCTCATAACGACAAGATCAAGATCTCAGACAGGTTGATGTGATTATTGATTATCAATATTTTAGAAGACAGGGATACGATGGTTCAACCTGATTTATTTCTCTTTTATTTCCTCCTTGGTTGGAGACACTGAGAGATTAATGTTTCTGAGCAGTAGAGATGGTATTATTATTGTCGGAGTGTTATTATTAGTGTATCAACACTGAACAGGTTTCTACAGTCTCTGGGATTGTTCTGGTGAAAACACTCTGAGAGCTCAAAGTGGCTCTGCTGGTTCAGGGGCAGTTAAACCAGCTGCAGCTGAAAGGTTTCCAAGCTGCTTTGTGCTGATACAGCCTGAAATAAAGTCTGATAAAAAACATGTATAGAGGCAATAAATATGAAATTCCAGCTCAGGTGACAGAATACACCTGACAACACCTGGGTTCATAACTGTGAGATCTTTTCTCCTAAATATGACAGTGAGTCATAATGAGACTCTGAAGTCATCATTAGGAAAAAAAACTCTTCTTTTGTTGATACTGAAGTCAAAACACTTCTATAGAGATCTGTCATCAGATGTGATAGAAAAAAGGTTTCAGCTCTTCCACTATCAGACAGTGTCTGTAGTTGCAGCAGACCTCTCCATACCTGAGAGTGTCCAGTCTACAGTCTGAATCCTCCAGTCGAGCAAACAGCAGCTTCACCCCTGAGTCTCCTGGATGATTGTAGCTCAGGTCCAGCTCTCTCAGATGGGAGGGGCTGGCACTCAGAGCTGAGGCGAGAGAAGCACAGCCGTCCTCTGTGACCAGACAACCTGACAGACTGTAAACACACAAAACAACAAACACAAACCCTCTGTCAACACTTGGTGGTATGTTTTTTTTTTTGTTTGTGGTTAGATTTTAAATGATCATCAGCTAAAGAAGGTGATGTAGATGAGGCGTGGAGTTAAAAAATAAAATTGATAAATAAAAATGGAGGTCATGAAAATGCATGTGATTTGATGAATTTAAAGCCCTTTCAGGTATGATGAAAACGGATTCATGTTTTTGTCATTTTTCCAGTCTTGAATTTATCATTCACAACACAAAATCCATTTGTCATTTCAGAGAAGCGACCTCAAGGGTTGAATTAAGACCCCCCCCCCCCCCCCCCCCCCCCCCCCCCCCAATCCTTTGCTCTATGCAAAAAAAATTATTTTGCCTCCTTATTATCTGTCACTGAAGGGCAAGCAAGGGCTGAGTAAAGCAGTGTGCTGCGCACAACTCTACCAAGAAGAGTAACGGCACAAATCACAACATTAGACATATTTTATATTAGGCTTATATGAGGAGTGTGTATAAATCTGTGCATACAAATCTGTGTGTACAAATTTAGGTAATAATGCATCTTTAAAATAACAGTAAAATTCTGCGCCACTGACTTCACACCAGAGTGAAAGTGTATTTACTTCTTAACAACGTGAGTATTGGACGGGAAAATGACCAATGCATCTATCTGATGCAGCAGGTGTAAGAGGGCCCTGTGTCTCTGATGCGAATAGGTGGTTGATATGGGGATAGACTGTAGAAAGAAATAAACATAAATCAAAAATTCCCCAGTTTTCTACTCTACCCAGACTCTGTTTCCTCTCTTGTTGTAGGTATTAAATATCGATACATTTTGCCAGTTTAGCTACCCAGATGTTTACAGTTATATTTCCTAGTTTATTTTTTGACCTGACCTGAGAGTTTCCAGAGCACAGTGTGGACTCTTCAGTCCAGCAGACAGCAGGTTGACTCCTGAATCCTGCAGGTTGTTGTTACTCAGGTCCAGTTCTCTCAGACTAGAGGACTGGGAGCTGAGGACTGAGGACAGAGCTTCACAGCTTCTCTCTGAGAGGTTACAGCTACTCAGTCTGAAGAGATGATGATAATGAATTAAAAACAAAAGGAATGCATTTTTTCTCCTGTTGAAAAGATAGAAATGTCTTCATATAATGATGAAAGAATCCAACTATCTATATACTTACAGAGCTTTGTGAGAGGCTTTGATCACTGGCAGCAGCCTCAGAAGAGCCTCCTCTGAAGCAGAGTATTTCTTGAGGTCAAACAGGTCCAGATCTTTTTCTGATGACAGTAAGATGAAGACCAGAGCTGACCACTGAGCAGGAGACAGTTTATCTGTGGAGAGACTTCCTGATCTCAGGGACTGTTGGATCTCCTCCACTAGAGAACGATCATTCAGTTCATTCAGACAGTGGAACAGGTTGATGGTTTTCTCTGCAGAGGGAATGTCTTCAATCTTCCTCTTGATGTACTGGACTGTTTTCTGATTGGTCTGTGAGCAACTTCCTGTCTGTCTCAATAGACCTAGCAGGAGAGTCTGATTGGTCTGCAGTGAAAGACCCAGGAGGAAGCGGAGGAACAAGTCCAGGTGTCCATTTGGACTCTGTAAGGCCTTGTCCACAGCACTCTGGTAGAAACATTTGGATTTTTCTTTAAATAAATTAGACCACAGGGAGGTCCGCATTGACTGTTCTTCTGGGAGTAGATTGACTCCAGAGTTGAAGAAGGTCAGATGGACATGAAGAGCAGCCAGAAACTCCTGAACACTCAGGTGGACAAAGCAGAACACCTTGTCCTGATACAGGCCTCTCTCCTCTTTAAAGATCTGTGTGAACACTCCTGAGTACACTGAGGCTGCTCTGATATCGATGCCACACTCTGTCAGGTCTGATTCATAGAAGATCAGGTTTCCTTTCTGCAGCTGCTCAAAAGCCAGTTTTCCCATAGACTCAATCATCTTCCTGTTCTCTGGACTCCAGTGTGGATCTGTCTCAACTCCTCCATCATACTTGACGTTTTTTAGTTTTAGCTGAACCACCAGGAAGTGGATGTACATCTCAGTCAGGGTCTTGGGCAGCTCTCCTCCCTCTCTGGTTTTCAACACCTCCTCCAGAACTGTAGCAGTGATCCAGCAGAAGACTGGGATGCGGCACATGATGTGGAGGCTTCGTGTTGTCTTGATGTGGGAGATGATCCTGCTGGCCTGCTTCTCATCTCTGAACCTCTTCCTGAAGTATTCCTCCTTCTGTGGGTCAGTGAATCCTCTGACCTCTGTCACCATGTCAACACACTCAGGAGGGATCTGATTTGCTGCTGCAGGTCGTGTGGTTATCCAGAGGCGAGCAGAGGGAAGCAGTTTCCCCCTGATGAGGTTTGTCAGCAGCACGTCCACTGAGGTGGACTCTGTAACATCAGTCAGGATCTCAGTGTTGGGGAAGTCCAGAGGAGGTTGACACTCATCCAGACCGTCAAAGATGAAGACAACCTGGAACCGATCAAACCTGCAGATTCCTGCGTCTTTGGTTTCAGTAAAGAAGTGATGAACAAGTTCCACCAAGCTGAACTTTTTCTCTTTCAGCACATTCAGCTCTCTGAAGGTGAATGGAAATGTGAACTGTATGTCCTGGTTGGCTTTGTCTTCAGCCCAGTCCAGAGTGAACTTCTGTGTTAAGACTGTTTTCCCAATGCCAGCCACTCCCTTTGTCATCACTGTTCTGATTGGTTCATCTCTTCCAGGTGAGGATTTAAAGATGTCTTCTTGTCTGATGGTTGTTTCTGGTCTGTCTGGTTTCCTGGATGCTGTTTCAATCTGTCTGACCTCATGTTCATCATTGACCTCTCCAGTCCCTCCCTCTGTGATGTAGAGCTCTGTGTAGATCTGATTCAGTAGAGTTGGGTTTCCTGCTTTAGCGATCCCCTCAAACACACACTGGAAGTTCTTCTTCAGAGCAGATTTCAGTTTACGTTGACAAAGTGGAGCAATATGTCCTGAATGAGCACACAAGAAATAAGATCTGTGACTGATTGATAAAGAAAATGTGACATTTTATTTCCCCTAAAGAATGTATATATGAACATATTTTTCCTTGTGTGTGAAGAATTAGTAAATGTCTTGTTTTTCCATCATGTTAAACCTTTAGAGAAATCCTCTTACTGCTCTGCAGACAGTCAGCCAGCTCCTCCTGCTTCATTCTCCTCAGGAAGTCCAGTGTGATCTGCAGAAATGCCTCTCTGCTGCTCCTCCTCTGCTCCTCATCCTCACTGTTCAACACCTCTTCATCCTCCCTCTGACTCTCTAAGCATTCTGGGTAATCTTGAATCAGAAGCTTCTGAATCTTCTTCAGCTCGTTCTTCACAAAAGTGACCATGTTCTCCTCCAGCAGCTGGAACAGAAAACTATGTGAATGACACAATCAAACTAAAACCATGGAGCCAAACATCAGATCCATGTTGGACAGACTGACAATCCACTGGATTAAAACCTGCAGCATTGATTATTGTGAACAGAACAGATGTAAAAGTAGTTGCTGAACATGTACAGACCATAAATATGGAGTCCAGGTGTGTTTGATGCTGCTGGGCAGACTGACCACTGGGAACCTCTGAGCTCTCCTGGTCCACTCTGTGGAGGAACCATGAGGAATGAGTTCACATTATATCCGTCCACACAGAGACAGACACAAGCTAAAGGTCCAGAAGGTGATGTTTGGATGTGAACAGTGAATCAGACGACTCCCTCTAGTGGTAAAGGTTGTTAGTCCTGCTGATCCCACTGAGAATCAACAACTCAGTCTGCAGCTGTTTGTAGCTTTCAGCTCAATGTTTGGCTTCATCAGTCAGTTTGGTTTAGTCCCGACAGCTCTCATCAACCCTTCACATAGCTCTCCCTCCCTCACTGAACACTGCTGAAGTGCCCTGAAGCAAGACACCTGGAACCTCCAGCTGCTCCAGTGGAGCTGCTCACTGTCGGCCTCTATCAGACTGGTTGTACTGGACAACTCCCAGTATGAACAATGAACCAGTGTAAATGACAGTTCAAACATGAATCAGGAACATTTGAAGGGATCAGTTCACTCCATCAGAGGTGTTTGTCAGATGGTTGAATGGCGTCTGAAACACCCACCTCCCTCTGTGATTGGTCAGCTGTGTGCAGGTGAGAAAGTGGGCGGGGTTTGAAATTCTCTCTCAGCTCTTTTTTCATTCTTCACACAAACTATTACTGTCTCTTTTCACCTACTGGGGTCAACTCTATGAACGTCTTCCAGGAGAGACTGTCTGACAATGCCCCCCCCCACCCCCCACCCCCCGTCTATGACAGCCAGAGGATTACCTCCACCTTCCAGTGTGCACAACACGTCGTACAAACTAATTCTTTTCTACAATAACCTGAGTCTTACTGTCAGGTACAACTTACATCTGATCAGCTGATGGACGTCGTTCTTTAAAGAGAATGATTAACTCCTTTGAGTCGTCGCTCTTTAAAGACAGACAGCTGGGTTCAGTCTGGTCTGGTCTCTGCTGCTGGATCCTGAAACAAAAACAGAACTGATAAATGTGCATGTTGGATGAAAACTCATGAAAAACTTGTTCAACCATGTAATTTAATTGTAACTAACTTAGTATGAAATGTCTTTCTTTCATTTATAAATTCTTACCTTTGCTCAACATTTTGTCTGAAATCAAAAGGACTTTTCATTGACATGTTTCTCTTCATGGACACATAGCTGGGTACAGGTCCAGACCTACATCCAGGTCCAGGTCTAGCAGAGTCTGATGTTTGCTGCTGCTCTGGGCTTCAACATAACACACACACAGAACTTTGAGTGTTAATAATGACGGAGCAGCGATCTGAGCTTTGACATGGAGAAGAGTCATGGACAGTTAGAGATCCTCATCTTACCTCTGAGCTCTGGTCTGGCTCTCATGTTCCCCACACAGAGTGGTTTTAGAGGGAGGGGCTCCCTCCTTTCTGTCCTCACACTGATCCATGCTGCTGAGTTCACAACAGCTCACACACTTTCTACCTTCATGAGGAGAGAAACACAAATCATTCATCTGCACATCAACTGATAATTTCTACTGTTAAAACATCAGCTGCTCCTCCACTGATTCTTCTTCTCTGTTTCATATCAGTGTCAGTTGAATGCAGTCAGACAGCAGTGTGAGGCAGAGGAAGCTGCCATCAGCTGCTGTACTTCTACCATCAGTCCACTAGATGGCGACATGAAGCTGCAGTGAAGTGAAGAGCAGCCCAGCAGATGCATGACTCATGGACGACCATTCATATCTACTGACAAACAGAAGGACTGAGTGTCTGCGTCCCTGTAGAAAATTACTTCATGAAAACATCTACAGCTGATTATTTCACACACAGTTGGGACTGAATTAATTTCGCCTCAAAGTCATTTAAGCGACAAAATATGTAAGAAAATACTTTTTATAGCTCTTCAAATCCTAATAATTAGATTAACTACTTAGTTTTCTGTAATGAAGTAGTTCTGCATTTAGTAATTGTAAAATAGAGACAGTATTCAATTGGCAATCTTCCAAATACTTAATTTAAAAGAATTATTAAAGTATTGTAACCTGGAGATACAGAAAATGTGAAATGTATCGAGAGAAAATCAGGCAATTCAACACGGCAGAATAATCAAAATAATACAAATTCTATAGTAGATTTATGGATATAGATTGAAAAATGTCTAAATGTCTTTTATTTATGTATTTGTTTTTGTTCTTGGTACTGATCAAATACATGAAGTAATAATATATTATTAATGTAAACCATCTCAGTAACAAAACTGTTTTGTTTATTTTTTATAATTGTCTTCATAAATATCATATAATATATAATAATACAGCATTAAAAAAATGTATTTAATGGTCCCGCTCCTTCATCACGACACAGTTACAGTTCAGTACAGAGTCAGTTAAAATGACACTGCAATAACACTATAATAACACTACAATGACAACAAATGTTAAAGAGTAAAATATGAAAAGCTGCTCACATTACCTGCAAACGGAGAAAATGATCTGCGCCACAAAGTTCAAAGTGAAAGTAAAGTTCAGCAGGGAAACGCCCAGAGAGGCCAGAGAGTGAATATGTGATATAACTGCCAAAAAAATTAGGTGTAAAATGAAGATAAGTGAACTTACTAAGTCGAACTGAATGTTTATGAACATGATAAGTTTCACATGTGAAACATCCAAGGGCACATGTGGTTGGAATGTTTCTCATGTCTCTCTCTCTCTCTCTCTCTCTCTCTCTCCTCAGTCTGCAGGTATCTCTGACTCTCCCCAAAATGACTGTAAGAAAAATGCTCCACAACCATTATGAACAGTCAGGCCTGAAATCATTCACCTAAAACTCATGCCATTCCACACTGTACATTTGATTCCACAGCCAGAGGTCACATCTGATGCAAACTCCATGTTGTCCAGAACAATCAGTCAGGACTCCCAACGTCAGACTATCCCCTGACATTATCCTCCTTTTCTAGTATAATCAGGAACACAGAAGTTGTATATTTCATAGTCACAAGAATATTCTGTAATTTGGCCTCTACAATTTACTCCTTATAACTTACTTTGTTGTAAGTATACATAATGTATAATTTTATCATATTGATTTGTATCTGTCATTGTAAGAGGATGTATTTTGTGTCCCTTATAAATTATGGACACAGAATATTGAGAAAAGTCCAAAAAGTCAAACAAAATTAAACTATAGATAGAGACCTGTAACACCTTATCATAGCGTACCCTGTCACTTTATGTAGTGGAAAATGTTTAAAAACAGGTAAATGTGATCTATAATCAGTTTGATACCACTTTCTGTGATATATTGATGTTATAAATACAACAACAAAGACTATTGATCATACAGACGATGGTTAAGACCCTGCAGCCACCTTGATCCTGTGAAGTTCCTGTTGCAGATGTCAGTACGACTTCACAGTCAGTCTGAATCAAGCCAGATGTTCATTTAACCATCATGCATTGTGATTGATGCTGCACAAAGGAGAAGTCACTAGGCAGGAACTATTAAGTAAACTATTACAGGACGTATAGAGAGGAAACAATCATCCATGCATATTGTCCTCCGGAATTGGAATTACTAACTTTCTTTGGATTCTACAGTTGTTGATGACCAGAAAATAATGAGGCTACTATAATACTGGACTGTATTGGAGTAGGTGAACTACGGCTGGGGTATGAACTTGACTTTGTTTAAATCTATACACAAATAGTTTTGAAGGGTGCAAAACAAAACATGTTTTCGTGTGAAAAGGGCTTTCCAAATTAAACTCTTACAAATGTGTTGTTGTTCATCCTTCAACACAAATCATCAGCTTTAAATCATGTTTTCTTGTCTACATCTACTCAGGGGGCATTAGGACAGCAATGTCAGCCCAAAATATCAACTGCTATCCAGGCAATAATAACTACAACAATAGTTATGGTAGCTGTACTCTTAAGCTTCAAGATGGTCACTCATGCCAAGATGAAACATGATTCTGGATGATGCTCTAAAACCATCGTACACACACTTACCTTCGTGTTACTGAAGAAGTAGACACTAACACTCTCTGGAGTAAGTTGACCAGATTTCTGAAATAAGACATTTCCAGTTCGGCAGCCAATATATCATTAAAATATCTAATGTTTTTATCTATGACACAAAAAAAGGGGGACAGTCCCGGTTTCATGTATTTTGACTATGGTAATTGTTGTGCTGTAATAAACTATGGTTAGATTAGGATTTCTGAGGAGGCTGTGCCATAGTCTTTTTGAAGGACCCCATCGCACTTGGATAGAAGTTTGGTAATAAGTTTAAGTGTTTTACATCATCACAGACGTTATTTGCTTCACGGTTATCAGGGTTACTGTTCTGTTGCGTAGGAATGCATTTAGATGGATGGACGCCTGGTTATGTTTTCAAACGGAGGAGCAAATCTGGAAAGATACAAAATTGGTAGGGGGTCCTGGGTCCTCCCCCAGGAAAAAAATATTGTGATTTAAAACAGATTTCCTCCACTTTTACACCAACTAACCTCTTGGATTAAGCTAAGTAACAGACCCTAGATTAGTTAGACTGAGGTGCTGAGAAAACCCAAAATGCATCAAGAACAGTTTATAACTGGATCAGGACAGGAAGTGATTATTAGAAAAATGTCTGTTTCATATTTGAAAATATTTATAAAAACATAATGTATGTAAAATGGTGGTAGGTTGCAGGCTACTAGATCATCATCAAGCTCAAACAAGACAAATCATTTATGTAAATGAAATAGTCTTACAACAAATCACAGTATGATTTAGATGGTTAAAATGGTTAAGCAATGTTAAACCTGAGGGTTGCTATTCTCAACACTCACAAGGTCACCTTCAAATTCTAACTGTGACGAAGTAAAATCACTCTGGATGAATGAAATGGCCTCATAACAACTATGTAATGTCCCCTGTTTATTGTACTCACAGGCTGTGGTTTCAGCTGTCATAGCATAGCTACCTCCTGCTTCTGCTCCCTGTTGGGTTCATCCTGCTTTACCCAGTTTGGATTTTGATGTTTCCTTGTGTCCCTTAATCCTGTGCTCCTTGTGTTTTTTGTTAGTAAAGTCATATCTTTTCACCAACTCCCTTGTGTTGGCTTCGTTTGGGTCTAGCCCTTCTTAATTTACGACAATATTTACGCTAATTTTATTTCTTCATGGAAGAGGCTCTGAGGCTTCCTCTTTGTTTAATTATGTTCACCAACAATGTAAAATTATATCACTATATTTCAGTATTAAGGCACAATCACATTCATGATTTTGTAAAAGCATACTAACTTAAAAACCTGTTATTGAATCATGAGTAGGGATGAGGATCGAGAACCAGTACTAGTTGAGAACCAGTTCCAACTGGTTCGATCCATCACCATCATTTGCCTCTATGCTTAACGATGCCCGTATCGATGTCTTCCACTTAGTTACGTTTGTCACGCTTTCGCGAGTGGCAGTAAGCATGAACGAAAACGAAGGAGTCGAGGAAGTGTGGCTTAATTTCACACAAAGTGATGCAAACAGTGCAACATGCAATGTCTGTGGCACTAAGATTTCAAACAATGGTGGAAACACCAGCAACATGCTGAAACATATGTCTACGCAGCAGGGCATTAAATATCAGATCAAAGAGTGCTTCCCAGTCTCAGCACAGCAGTGAAGGCTATGTATGTGAGTGTAGCCTATTGGCGGGAAGCTGGGATCTAGGGCAGGGCTCAGTATACACTATTCCATTTTTTATCCAAAGTTGATGTCAGTTCACATGGGAAATGTTGATTTTCACCTATAAAAGTTTGGATTCATGTGAAAACTTCCATTTCATACATGGCACTGTCCTTTTCACATTTAAAGTTTGCATCCACATATATAGCTAAAATGTTTTTTTCCCCCAAATGCCACCTTAGTCTGATTTACATGTGTAATCACAGCACAACGTAGGATTTTTCACTTCACATGCGACATCATTTTCCATGTAAAATTGGCACTAACATAGAGCTAAAAACATGTTTTAAATTTTTTATTTCACATGTAAAACTTGGGTTCACATGTGAAATGCTTCATTTTGCTAGCAAAGCTGGTATTCACATGAAAAGTTAAAAACATCTTGTCTTCCAGCTGATAACCACATTCAGTGAATCCAGATAATGAAAAGATATCCTGGGTATGTTGAACCTGCTTTGCCTGATTTCAGTGAAGGGATGCCTGCAGCTCCATCACAGTAACGTTCAGCCTCATGAATCTCATGGTGACTCACGGAGTTGTTTTTCTCAAACTCAGTGTTTGTTCCCACAGCAATTATTATTGATTATTGTATCAGTTGAGCTCTAAGGGAACTAATATGTCCATTGACTGTGAAGGACTGACTCTACATTGATGATGATGTGGCGCCCTCTGGTGGTGAAACGATTAATTGCATGGTGTCAGTTTAATGAACACGGATGACATCAAGTGTTTGGAAATGACAAAGACTTAAATCTTGTTATTAGAGTTGTATTAATGACTGCTGTTAACCAATAGTGATACCAACACTGAGGTCTTCTTCAATGCAAACATTCATGCTTCATTTTACAGTTTTTCACTATTGCAAAAACACAGTTCCTGAAACTAGGGCCCTGTTTATCAAAGCTCCACACACATAAACCAAAACCATATACACAAAATACAAAACATCCTACATCTCTTGTAAAAGCAAGCTCTACATCAAAAACTAAATAAACTCTTCTAAAAATGATCATTTAGCTTCCAAACTTTACACACAAAACTTTACACACAAATCGAAAACATTTTTCACATTTCTACTTTTCTAATGATATATGCTAAGTATAAAAACACTATTACTGTATGTATTTGCAGCATGCTGTAAATATGAACACAAATGCAATGGGGAAACAAAATCTCCTTATTCTCAATACCGAACTGAAGATGACATGAACATACTGTATTGCAAAATACAGTAGGCCTGTACAGTATTGCAGTTACTGTCTATCATGTCTCTGATCTCATCTGTAAGAACTGTCCTATTTCCTCTGACCCTTCCTCCTTCACCTCTTCCTCTTTCTGGTTTGCTTCTTTCTCCTCTTGCCCCTTCTCCTCTTTCTCCTCTTGCCCCTTCTCCTCTTTCTCCTTCTCCTTTTGCTCTTCCTCCTCTTATGGGAACATCTCTTCCTCTAATCTTGTCTCCAAAAAGGGTGCTCATGGCCGAAGTAATACATTCGCCAAACAGTGAGAAGTTAAAGGACATGGCGACGTATTTTGAGCGCAGATGGGGGTTGCCACAGTGTGTAGGTGCAATTGATGGATCCCACAACCTCATTCTTGGACTAGAGGAATATCACACTGAGTATTTCAACCGCAAAGGTTGGCTGTGGTGGATAGAATGGGACTATTTTAGAATTTTTTTGCTGGAGCGGCAGGGAGCCTGATGGTGCATGATGCCAGAGTGCTATGCATGAAATGAAATAAATAACATTTGTGGACACAATGTTGGCTACTATCTCCTTGGTGATGCAGCCTCTCCTTTGAAAAGCTGGCTAATGAAACCTTTCATAGACAATGGATGACTAATACCCCAGCAACTTGTGTACAACCACAAAACAAGCAGAGCCAGGGTGGTTGTTGAGAAGGCATTTGGTAGACTGAAGGGCAGATGGAGGTGCTTGATAAAATGTAATGACTGCAACATACACAAGGTCAAACCCATGGTATTAGCATGTTGTGTTCTGCATAGCCTCTGTGAAATGAATGGGGATGAGTACAGAGAAGAATGGGGTGCCACCGCCTTAAACAGCCTGAGGGGGCACAGTTGGCTACTGTAGGGGCTAGATGCTCGTACAGGTCTAATGACGTTCCTGAACACTTTGTAAAGTGTAATTGCCAGTTTTCATTTTGTGCACCTGTTTTTTTTTTTACTGTTACAATGTTTATTGTGTTATGTTCATGTTGAAGGGATGGAGGTTTATGCAGTTGTTATTTGCCGATGTTTAATTATCCATGTTTACTTGTTTACAGTCCCTAGTAGCTGGAGGGACAGCAGTACAAGATTAAAACTGTTTGTTTGATATGTACCGTACAAGTCTTGAGCTGCTTTATTAGAAAACAATGATTAAAAAGACCAAAAACAGAGATGTAAGGAGGACTCCTCCATACGAAAAGAAGAGACAAGAATATTGTCAGACAGAACAGCAGGGTCAACTTGCTTGTATTTACATTTATTTACATATACATTATACTCCTCATTTATTCTTTATTTTATTCTTTATTTTAACCTTTATTTTCTATGGAAGATTGTGGGACTCCATCTGAAAAGTTTAAGAAAGTTTAAGTTTTAGTATCGGTTGGTCTTTAGAATGTTGGAAATGCCAAATGATATAATCATTCTTATCGTTTGTATTTTACTCATTTATATTTTATTCATTCATTTTATAATAATTTAATCTTCGTTAAATCAATCTTTAATCTCCACCGGCGGAGGCCCGTGACGGTCAGTCTCAGCGACATCCACACTGGCCACTGGGTAGAATCACATAAGAGGTCCACCCTCTGGCCCTCTCCCCTTCCCGCATCCACACACCTCAGTGCTCATGCGTTGTCTGAAGTCAGGGACAAAGCCAGTGAGCGAGGGTGGCCACGTAGGGGCCCACCGCAACAACTGGACAAGGACAGAGGAACTTTTTCCCTGAGGGCTACGGGCCTGCTAGCATAGTCCAGCGATCCATGAGTACTACAGGCGGCAGATTAATGAACGTGCCGTCGCCAGCGGGAAAGCCGAGGCTCTGAAACATCTGAGGGCAGCCCGCTTCAAAAACCCTGCCTCTTGCTTCAAAGACATGGAAATAAATTGTTACAGTGCACATCTGTTTTGAACAATAAAAATTGTCACAGCCGCTTATCTCCAATGTTTAACTTATTAAACACATCACCTCAACTTATAACTTATAGATAGATAGCTAATAACTAATAACTTCATTCACTCACACACAAAATACTTGAGTATTTTTTATGTTATTATTCCATTGAAAGAATAGCCACTATACACACACTGTTTGCTTAAAGTATTTATTCAACAAAACACAAGTTATGTGAAAAAATATGTGCGAATGTGTACATGTGCACAGATGTAATGGCAATCTTTTCAGTCCATTGGTGGGGGAATCGAGTTCTTCTGGCACAAAGACTGAGTAAGCTGGCGAAGAACATGCAGAAACCTGGCTTGAAAGTCTCTTTGGATGCGTTTGGTCTCTGCAGAGTCAGCCTTGAGGAACACAAGCTCCTGTCTCCTCAGTTCCATGTCTTCCGCCTGGCCCTCAAGAAGGAGCTGCATGTAGCTGTAGCTGTTCATGTCCAGAGAACGCCGGTTGGTGTCCCAGCAAAGCATCGAGCGGGTCGAACCACCACCACTGGTCCTTCGGTCGGAACCACTCTGGTTGTTGTGGTCCTTTATTTTTTTGTATTCCTGTTTCAGTTTTATTACCTTCTCCCAAACCTATTTGGGGGCGTGGAAAATGTTGAAGCTGAATATCTTCTTCTGCGTAAATGCTTAGCAACGCCTGGAACTCGTCGTCGGTCCATCTGTCATAGGCTTTTCTTCTCCATCTCGAACCATGATGAAAAACAATAGTCTTGAATCAAAACAAAAGAGCCAGCTTGCAGCTGCGGGCTTCTAAACATGGCGGGTGAAATAAAAAGCAGCGTGTACTTGACCAAACATAAATGTTCAGCACTGCAGACCACACTCCCCAATGTTCCTGAACCTCTGGGAAGTACTATCCCCTAACACGGACTTTTTTAATGGTTGATCAATTATGCTGGAACTAAATTTATACCCTGGTTCCCGCAGTCGAAAACACGCATAGTTCCTCAAAAGGTTCCTTGTTCCTGGGGAAAGTTCCTGCAGTGGAAACACGGCTTTAGGCTTTCTTTTAAGGCCCTATGTTCTTCGGACTAGGAAAGCCAATCGTAGTAGTGTTTGGCTAGGCTGTCAAGCTTTCGATTCAACAGTTCAGCTTATGTTCAAGTGTGCTTCCTTGACTCGATTCATGTAGATCTTATGCACCTCTGACACAGGTTTTCTTATCCATTGATTCCAAGTCACCGTCTCTTCTGCCTGGGGTATTGCAACTTCCATCTCATAATAGCAGCTTTTTGACTGGATACATGCATGACTTGTTGTCTGGACTGCACCCAATTGAGGACAACAGCTGAGAAACTCTACCTGTTTTCACAAGACCTTTTTCAGTCAAGAGTTTGACATTCTCATGGTTCTCCAAGCATGCACAGGTGTTCCTGTCTGAAACTTTTGCCTGTGTTTCAAAAAGGAAAATTCCTAACAAACTGCCTCTAAGAGAGCCTATGACCGTATCCTTTTTGCAGTAAGCTCAACTGTTCTCATCTCGACAGAGAAAGTCAGAAACTTTCTCTAGGTTGAACTGAGCTTTCGGAGATGTATCCATTGACACAGATGTGAAATTGAAGATTTCCTCCATAGCCCTTTTCCTTTCCCTGTGCTTACTCTGGTCTTGCCTCATTGTTACCTCTCTTTATTCTGTTCTGGACAGCTGGCTGATGGGGGGTTTAAACAATTTTCCCTTACACACGGTTACAGATGGCTAAACTCAGACTTGACATGAAAAAATGCCACTTCTTTAAGAGGTATTCTCCAGAAGAGGCAACACCCAGGCTGTGTCTGACTTTCTGGTCCTTCAGGATGTCAAATCCTTAAAGTGTTTCCTGAGATTTGCGGGCTGGTATCACAAGATCATTACCCCTTTTGCTTACCTTGCAACTCCTCTAAACCATCTCAATATGAAATCTCTGTATCAGGACAGAACCAACAACCTCAAAACTTCTAGAGTCATTGACACCCTCGACCCTCCTGGACAAAGATACTGTAAACCTAATTTCTTAGAACTCTTAATCATTTTCATTCACAGTCTTTGTCCTTTCTGAGACCTTTCAAACAAACTGTGACAGCATTTTAGTTTGAACTGAATCAGTTAAGTAGACCTAAGATTAAAAGAAAGACAAAACAATGACATACACACTGATGCTTTTATTATACAAAGACAAAAAAAGAAATCATTGTCAGAATCTGAACAAAAGTCAACAACATTTATATCCTAGCTTCCATCTTTAAAGAACTGGTAGAGGAAAACCTTGACAAGGAATCATTTAGAAGAGTAATACATTGATTCAATTCATGAATCTGAAAATGTGTGTGAGAGAAACAGACAGATATGTACTGACTGGCCTATCTGTTCAACAGCAGGAGACTCTTTGCTATACTGAACACAGAGACGCTGAGGAACCAAACGACCATACTGCTAATCCAAACCCAGGATACAGAGGTTCAGTGAATGTGGTGTTGAAGGTGTGGAGGTGGATCAGTGAGTCGGACAAGACTCTGTAGAAGGACAGAGTGCCAGCAGGACAGTCCACATACACCGCTACTCTATTGGAGGAGGAGGCGGAGGAGGAGGAGGAAAGGATGGATGTCCTTATGTTATTGTGCCAGACAGAGTAAAAACCATCTGAGCAGAACAGACTCCAGGACTGATTGTTCTTTCCAAACCAACAGTCTTCACTGTTTCCTCTCCTTCTTATTCCTCTGTAGCTCACTGATATGTAAACATCTCCTCTCCACTCAGCCTCCCAGTAACAGCGACCAGTCAGACCAGTTGTACACAGTAGCTGAGGCAATTCAAATCTGTCTGGATGATCAGGATACGACTGATCCTCTCTCACATGTGTCACCTTCCTGTTGTTGTCAGACAGTTTGAGGTTTCTGTTCACTGTGTTTGTGTCGAGTGTGAGTTCACAGGAATCTGATGGAGAGAAGAAGACACAATACGGCTGCAGTTATTGATACATCATCTGATCATTTATTATATTGATGATGACTCATGAAATTAGTGATCTGAAGGAGTGATGTGACAGTTTGAAGATGGTTGAATGTGCTGCTTTGTTTCCATGAATCAAATTAAAAACACACTTACACTTCCTCAGACCTGGTCTTAACCATCTGACTCCACCAGGCTCCACCCTGAAAGGAGGAGGGTGGGGGGGTCAGACCGGCATATTGTCTTTCAGCATGCAGACATGGACATTACATGGCTCTCAAACACAGATTGTTTCGTTACCCTGTTCACATTTTCATTGCTTGTCTTTCTGATATCAAATTCTGGACGTCACAAAATTTTCTCTGGCTCAATGAGTCAAAATCTGAGGTCCTTTTTTTCGGCCCCCAAAATTGGGGCCTCAACCAATAGGCCATCTCCCGCTAACTGTCCCCAAAGCTTACCACACTACAAAAAGAAACCAGCAGCCATATTACAGAAACTTCCTGTCTTAAGTCTCAAGATCAGTAGAGTATAAGATAGGAGTCCGATCTTATCTTACTTTATCCTATCTTATCTCTGGTTAGGAAATTGTAAATACTCAATCCAACATTGTGTTCTGTTTAAAACAACAAAACACATTTTTCAGTTGCACCACAACCAGGAGAGACCCTTGATGCTCAGCTACCTGCAGGATCATCTACTGATGAGCGTTCTGTCCTCAAACACATCCTTAGGGTCTGCTGCCATGATACTTTCAGTAAATGAGTTCTGTCTGTTGTCATTTTGTTGGTTGTGCAAAAGCAATAAAAGAGCAGTCATATGGATAAGATGAGTTAGCTAAGTGGTGGAAAGGTGAAAGTTAGGGCAGATTAATGGTTACCCTAAAGTTAGAGTTTATTTAGGATTTTGGGAAGTTAAAAAGCTTGTGTAAAACACTTATTCTATACTAAGTTATGGTAGGAACATTGAGCTGAAATTCATGCTCAGGTCATAGAATACAGCTGACAACACCTGGTTTCATAACTGGGAGATCTTTTATCCTAAATATGACACAGTGATTCATAACTAGATATCATCACAAGTCATCATTAGGAAAAAATCCCCTTTTGTTGTTGAATGCTAAGCAATTCTGTAGAGATCTGACATCAACTGTGACACAGAAAATGTTTCAGCTCTTCCTCCATCAGACATTGTGGCTGCAGCAGGCCTCTCCATACCTGAGAGCGTCCAGTCGCCAGTCTGGATCTTGCAATCCAGCAGACAAGGGCTTCAGTCCTGAGTCTCCTGGATGATTGTAGCTCAGGTCCAGCTCTCTCAGATGGGAGGGGTTGGAGCTCAGAGCTGAAGCCAGAGAAGCACAGCCTTCCTCTGTGACCAGACAACCTGACAGACTGTAAACACACAAAACAACACATAGGAACCCTCTGTCAACACTTGGCGGTATGTTAGATTTTTTTGTTATTTATTCTTTTGTTTGTGGTTGCGGTCTAGCTTGGTTCAGATACAATGTATTTGAGGCAAATTTACAATTATACCTTAAACATCATCAGTGGAATTGAAGAATTCAACAACTAAAGCAAATGATTATGATGAATAATGAAATTTTGTCAGGGAAAGTAATTGTCCAATACAAGTTGGCTGATGCACTAATGTAAATCAGATTTTAAATGATCATCAGCTAAAGAAGTTGATGAAAATGTGAAATGGAGGTAAAAATAAACTTGATTAAAAAAATGGATGTCATGACAATGAATGGGATTTGATGAATTTAAAGCTGATTCAATTAAAAGAGTCAAGATATGATGAAAACGCATTCATGTTTCATAATTTTTCCAGTCTTGAATTCATCATTTACAAAACAAAATCCATCATTTCAGGAAAGTGACCTCAAGGGTGGAATTAACAGAAAATAATTGATAAAATGGAAGTGATGAAAATACTTAAGAGACAGGAGTGATTAAATGAATGTGTCTTGGAAAATGAGTGCTAAATTGTCAATTGATTATATAAACTTGAGTGACATTCATTAGAAATACTATTGACACTGCAGCAAGCACTTTTTGTTATTACTTCAATTTTTATCAGTTAATTTTTCTTAATTCCACCCCTCATAGATGAATCCTGACCTGAGAGTTTCCAGAGTACAGTTTGAACTCTCCAGTCCAGCAGACAGCAGCTTTACTCCTGAATCCTGCAGGTTGTTGTTACTCAGGTCCAGTTCTCTCAGACTAGAGGACTGGGAGCTGAGAACTGAGGACAAAGCTTCACAGCTTCTCTCTGAGAGGTTACAGTCACTCAGTCTGAAGAGATGATAATAATGAATTAAACAGAGTAAATAAATAAAAACATTTTTTTATTTATTATCTATTTTCTCCCTGTTGAACAGATAGAAGTGTCCTTATATAATGATGAATAAATCGACTATCTATATACTTACAGAGCTTTGTTAGAGGCTTTTACCACTGGCAGCAGCCTCAGAAGAGCCTCCTCTGAAGCAGAGTATTTCTTTAGATCAAACATATCCAGATCTTTTTCTGATGACAGTAAGATGAAGACCAGAGCTGACCATTGAGCAGGAGATAGTTTATCTGTGGAGAGACTTCCTGATCTCAGGGACTGTTGGATCTCCTCCACTAGAGAACGATCATTCAGTTCATTCAGACAGTGGAACAGGTTGATGCTTCTCTCTGCAGAGGAAGTGTCTTTGAGTTTCTTCTTGATGTACTGTACTGTTTCCTGGGAGTCACTTCCTGTCTGTATCAGCAGACCTCGTAGGAGATTCTGATTGGTCCGCAATGAAAGACCCAGGAGGAAGCGGAGGAATAAGTCCAGCTGTCCATTTGGACTCTGTAAGGCCTTGTCTACAGCACTCTGGTAAAAATGTGTTGATTTGTCTCTTGACAGTTTAGCCCACAACGAAGTTCCTTTCTTTCCTGTCAGCAGATTGAGTCCAGAGTTGATGAAGGTCAGATGGACATGAAGAGCAGCCAGAAACTCCTGAACACTCAGGTGGACAAAGCAGAACACCTTGTCCTGATACAGCCCACTCACCTCTTTAAAGATCTGTGTGAACACTCCTGAGTACACTGAGGCTGCTCTGATATCGATGCCACACTCTGTCAGGTCTGATTCATAGAAGATCAGGTTTCCTTTCTGCAGCTGCTCAAAAGCCAGTTTTCCCAGAGACGCAATCATATCCCTGTTCTCTGGACTCCAGTGTGGATCTGTCTCAGATCTTCTGTCATACTTGACGTTCTTCAGTTTGGACTGAACCACCAGGAAGTGGATGTACAGCTCAGTCAGAGTCTTGGGCAGCTCTCCTCCCTCTCTGGTTTTCAACACCTCCTCCAGAACTGTAGCAGTGATCCAGCAGAAGACTGGGATGTGGCACATGATGTGGAGGCTTCGTGATGTTTTGATGTGGGAGATGATCCTGCTGGCCTGATCCTCATCTCTGAACCTCTTCCTGAAGTAGTCCTCCTTCTGTGGGTCAGTGAACCCTCTGACCTCTGTCACCATGTCAACACACTCAGGAGGGATCTGATTGGCTGCTGCAGGTCGTGTGGTTATCCACAGGCGAGCAGAGGGAAGCAGTTTCCCCCTGATGAGGTTTGTCAGCAGCACGTCCACTGAGGTGGACTCTGTAGCATCAGTCAGGATCTCAGTGTTGTGGAAGTCCAGAGGAGGTCTACACTCATCCAGACCGTCAAAGATGAAGACAACCTGGAACTGATCAAACCTGCAGATTCTTGCTTCTTTGGTTTCAGTAAAGAAGTGATGAACAAGTTCCACCAAGCTGAACTTTTTCTCTTTCAGCACGTTCAGCTCTCTGAAGGTGAATGGAAATGTGAACTGTATGTCCTGGTTGGCTTTGTCTTCAGCCCAGTCCAGAGTGAACTTCTGTGTTAAGACTGTTTTCCCAATGCCAGCCACTCCCTTTGTCATCACTGTTCTGATTGGTTCATCTCTTCCAGTGGATACTTTAAAGATGTCTTCTTGTCTGATGGTTGTTTTTGGTCTGTCTGGTTTCCTTGATGCTGTTTCAATCTGCCTAACCTCATGTTCATCATTGACCTTTCCAGTCCTTCCCTCTGTGATGTAGAGCTCTGTGTAGATCTGATTCAGTAGGGTTGGATTTCCTGCTTTGGCGATCCCCTCAAACACACACTGGAACTTCTTCTTCAGATTAGATTTCAGTTTAGGCTGCCATTTGTCAAGAGTCTCTGAATGAAAAAACAACAGATATTAAAATGACACAGTAAAGGCCTGATCACATCAGCAAGTGTCAGTGAAATAAATCCTCACATCCTCATGAGATATTTGGATCTAAACACTTGATGCACTGACACCTTAAAGGGCTAATTTTTAGCTGATGTAATTTGAGAATTCACTTTGGTCAGAGGCAGGTCAATAATACCAACTTATTAGTCTGCTTGATTGTTGGCAGGGGGGCCGTAGAGGGTGTAAATTTTTGCCATGTCCCACCAGGCAACACTTTATTTGATAACACTTTGTATTGCGCTGCTAAGACAAGTCTAGCTGCGCTGCTGTGACGCAATCGGTCGTCAGATGCAACCTCTGAAGGATGCAGTCCCTGAACTGGGACACAGTAAAAGACTAAATAGATTTTTCTTAATGATGCATGGTCGGTGTCATGGCACTGACCTGCAGTGCAGGGATTTACCCAAGTGATCAGTGACTCTGAATTTGCTGCAAAATGTCAGTAAGTTTTATACAAACTACCCAATACTTTAGAGACACCTTTGTTCACTTTTGGTGGACTTCTTTTCCTAATGTCTTTCCACTGCTCCTTATTGACAAGATGTAGTACTTAGACTTCACACCAAGGCCCCCTACTGCATTGAAGCTTTATGTCCCTCACTTGTACATTGCTTTGGATAAAACTGTCTGCAAAATAAGTAATTGTACATCTCATTTCATGTGGATCATTCTTATCAAATTCTTCACATTGTGTTCTAGTCAGTTTGGGCTGCTGGTGTTTTCTTCTATAAGTTTGGTCCTTATGCAGCACTCACAGCTATATGTCGGAGGTTTCAACAGAGATGTGTCTCATTCACTTTGAGTGGGGTGACATCACACGTTGCCAAACTGCTTTGCTGGCATTGTTTTCGGTTGAGAAAAGTTCAACTTTTCAAGCTGCAGCACAGGGGCAACCAATCAAATCACATTTGTGCAGGTCCAGCCTGGCCTTCAATGTCAAAACGGAACCGGACAATCCGGACAAATCAAGCCCTGAGAGAGGTGGCAGAATCAGTTGGTCAATTTAGTATGTGTATGTGTGTACCTCCCTCTAGCATTGCATGGGCAGTTAGCATTGCACATTATTGCACAAAATAGCATGTCTCTAGTCGGCTATGTTGTGTAGTGCGAGTGGGAAACTATCATCAGTTGTTATCCCTATGACGATTGCACCATGCCCACCATCAAACGTGAACACAATATATGTGAGTGCTCTGTTACTGAAATTTGAACTATTGAACGCTACCTGCTGCAGAAGCTGTACGGGCTGGCGAGTCTTGCGGCCCAACTTGTGACGGTTTTCCTGTTGGAGGAAAGTGAATCTTATATCATGAACTGATCTGTATAAATGATGCATTTTCAGTTTTCATGATACCTCCATGACTTAAAAATAACAGAATGTGCAGAATATCAAATAGAAGGCATTTGTCCACAGTGACTAAGCCAAGAAGTTTCACAAAAGGTAGCTTCATCTTTAAATACATTTAATGTGTTTTTAATTGTATTAGACACTGTTGTTTCTGGATAATGTGCCACGTTTCATGTTCCTCTGACTAACCTTCATTCCTGTTCTTTAAAATCAACTTGGCCACCTGCATAACATCTTTAGTAGTGTACATGTCGACCATCAAGTCCACTGTTTTCAGTCTGCCTGCATTCTCCAGATGGCACTTTTTGATGGCAGGGAAACCATCCAGTAACTCAGCATCCTGCAGGTACCACTGGAAGAGTTTCAGTTCTTCTTCTCCCAAATCCTGCAAAGTCTCCAGCAGCTGCTGCTTCATAGGCACCTCCATCTCTGCTCCCTGATAAAGTCAAAGTGTGTGAGTGAGCTGTAAAAATCACCGAAAATGAAAGGTTCAGATTGTCACATATCATCATGTGTAGGGTTGATAAACTTTGCTTTTCAGCCTTTACCAGATTATTTACTCTAGTAAATCTAGCTTCACAATTATTGTCTTTTATTTACTTATATGTTTAATAAGATTCTAAACAATAGTATAGCTGCACACTAGTATTTTCTATGTAAAGATATAGTGGAGTAATGGCGTCCTGAGCAGAGAACTCAGTCACACCTGCTCTGTCTGTGTTGTAATCTGAGTTTCTCTGTTCTTTGTTTGGTAGCTGGTCTGTCAGTGTGTGCATGTTAGTGCATGTGAGAAACCATTGGCCCTCCGCATGTTCATAAACACATAAGCTCCGCCCACAGGTGAGATGGCACAGCGCAGCACACAGCATTCAGGTGAGAAAGACCTTCCAGAATTTCCTCCGCTATTGAAACCACATTTTCATCTAAAAAGGACTCAGACAAAGAAAGCGGTGAGACCAGAGCACAGGCGGACTGGTCATAGGGACTACCAATTCAAATCCCAGTCAGCTGGTGGACCATCAAAATATCCATAAAGTTTTTTAAATTTTTACTGGCTCCATCAGTGTCATTCATGCAGCTGGTCCAAGCAGATAAATCAAAGGCTGAATTTCTTTCCCAGTCTGACCATGGAGCAAATACTGGTTTGATAAAGGGTCTAGCTTGACTCTGAGCTGGTTTTTCTTCTCCTCCATGTGTAATTAACCTGATGGTTCATAATGTTACATGAATGTTTTCATTAGTGACGGCCACAGTAGACATAGACGATAGTGTTAGCTAACTTGCTGATAACCTTATTATGAATGTGTTATTGATAGTTGGCTAACTTGCTGTGGAGCATATCACTGCAATGCAAGCGTGGGCTAATGATCTGAAATGCTGTTGATCTAGTGTAACATCTAGTGGCAGTGACAATCATTTAAAGAACCTTTAAGGTTGTACATTTCCAATACATTGGATTGGTACTGGGGCTGATATTGACCTATTATGTGGATATAACAGTGGGTGGGTGACTCAGTATTTAGTGCCACAACCTCCCTGGTGGATAATGATGTTCTATTCATAACTGCATGACATCAGTCATGCCACCAGGAGGAGTTCCAGTGTTTTCTGCTCTGCTCTGATCATTTGCTGCACTGACCTGATGTTACATTAAACTTCTGCTTGTCATGGTTTGCTATGGCAGACACTTTTTGTTAGTTTTGTTTTGGACTTTCTCACTTCCTGTTTTATTTTGTAATAAGGTTTCCTTGTGTGTCTCAGTGTTTTGCTTCCTGTCCTGGTCTTGTTTGTGTGGTGATTGTCTGCCCCGCCCTAATGTGTTTCACCTGTGTTCAATCACCCTTGCCTCCCTTGTCTATATAGTCTTTGTGCTTCCCTTTGTCTGTGTTGGTTCGTCTGTTTATTTCTGGGTTCGTCTCCAAGCTATTCACGTCCTGTTCATCTCTGGGTTTGTCCTTGTTTTGTTCTTGTTGCCTATTGTCATCCCCTGTGGTTCCCTGTGCCTGTTTTTTGAAGTTCTTTTTGTTAAATAAACCCGCCTGCACCGTCTCCCATGTGTTGGCTGCATTTGGGTCCTACTTACCACTAAACCCGTGACACTGCTGATGTTCCTGAAAGATTAAATATGTCTGAAATATCTCAGACTCTTGTGTTGTACATGCATCTAAGGGTTTTACTTTGATGATGACATGGTCTCTACATGACTAACATTTTTACAAAGGTCAATGCTATAATTACTTTAACAATGTAAAATCAGATGTGACCAACAACTTTTGCTAATGAAATATTGCATAATTTATCATCAGAGCATTAAAATATCTTATTTAATCTATCATCAATGAACATTAACATGGTTAATAATTACCAGACTGTATCGTCTGTAAGATTAAACTGAGCTGATTGCAGCTTTCTGTCCTTTCTCTGGCTGCAGCCACCTGCTCTCCAACTGTATCCAGGACAAATTCAGGTCAAAAATCATGTGTACAACATGTGTGACTCACAGCAGTGATGGCCGACAGCAGACAGACTGTATCTCAGGGTTCACTCTGCTCCTCAGACATCACAGCATCAGCTCTGTGGGTTCGACGACTGCCAAGAGATGGAGATCATTTCACTTCACCTGTAAGCACTGTGACTGATTAAGTCATTACAACACAAACTTATTCTGGATTTTCCTGGTTAATATTGACACAAATCCCAAACCACCATCAAACAGCTGAGAGCTACGTTACGTCTGAGAGTTCAAAGTCAAAGTCCAAACTGAAGAAGCACAGAGAACAGCTAAGAGACTTCACAACAGTTTGTGGCTTTAGTTAAATGTGATGTAAGTTTAGAGACACAAACACTGAAGTAACAGCTCAGTCCACTCAACTGGTTTGGTGATTCACAGATGAGTTAGGTGTTCGGGCATCTGAGGTAAACTTAGTTATAAAGTTTCATGTACACCACAGTTTAATGTTCTTGGCCTTGTTTTCCAAAAGCATTTACAGCATTTATTAAAGCCTGACGTATGACAAATAAATGTGGCTTTTGTGGCTCAGTGTTTCGTGCTAACTTTACACTCGCCACCTGGTTGTAGAGACTCAAAGTAAACAGCTGGAATCTCCAACAGCTTTAAAGATAAACCTGATTTGCTCATGAATTATTTCAGATGCTCGTCTCTGAGTCTGACAAAAAATAAAACCACCAGTTACCAAATGTTTGTCCCATTTACTCCAGTTCTTGTAATCTCCAGGTTGAATGGCTGACTGGAAAAAGAAAAAGAAAATTCTTGTTACTTTGATACGGACAGAGTCTTTTTATCTCATCAGCTGCATTAATAAGTCTTTCTTTCAAAAGTTGACATTCATAATGTTTTTTCTGCCCATTCTCGTCTAACACCCAGAGCTGTTTGATGAGAGACACTTATAGTCTGTTTCTGAGTGAAGAGGAAACACAAATCATTCATCTGCACATCAACTGAAATCTTTCTTTACATCATTACATCATTTACATCATCTCGTGTATAAATATCAGCAACTCCTAAACTGATTGGCTCCTCTTCTCTGTTTCATATCAGTGTCAGTTGAATGCAGCCAGACAGCAGTGTGAGGCAGAGGAAGCTGCCATCAGCTGCTGTACTTCTATCTAATCAGAATCAATTGTAGAAGATCCTTTGATTGATGTACATATAATCTAATCAAACCTCTAGCAACGCCTAGTCTGGGAATTCAGGATAACACCAGTAAAAGTAGGGATTCTTACAAGATTCATAAGTCTGCGAAAATCCACTGAGTTTATCTGACACATTCAGGTGTTCATGTTATATTCAGTCAGCTAGTTTTAATTATACTCACCCCTGCTCTGTCAGTTTGCAATCACATGAGTGCTGGAGTCCTCACTGGTCAGTCATATGACATGACAAACCTACTCCTGACACTTGGAGTCAACTGTAAACTCTCTGTTAATCGGAGTCCTGCGTCACTCTAACAACCAAGCAGCAGATTTCTGCTGTTTCTAGTGGAACAAGATGGCAGCAGTCAGCACTAACAACATGACCAAAGAGTCATTCAAGAGGAAGAGACTGGAAAATGTAGCTTAATTTACCTCTAAATGGCCAAATGAGGCTGCGCCAGAAAGTCATAGGAACTGAAACTACAGTTTGAACAGGAAACAGGGAAGTGGAAGGATGACTCTTGCTTTAACATCATATTTGAGCATTGAGTCCTGTGTGTCCTAATCTTAGTGTAGAAAAAAACATTTAGCTCTATGACTTTTCACAGACTTTTGTAAGAATCTCTATTTTTACTGGTGTTATCCTGAATTCCCAGCCCAGACATATCTCTTCCCAGCTGCTGGAGGTTTAATTAGATCATATGTGCATCAACCAAAACATCCTCTTCTACTGATTTTAAACTGTGAACTGCAGAATCTGAACCAATCTCTACTTTATCTGGTTTAACCTCCTCTACCCACCGAAGACTGATGAGTCTAACAGTCAGTTCTGCTGTTTGAAAGCATTCTAACTATTCCTTTGAACTCCTACATGTTCATTATTTGGGTCTTTCAAACCAGATGTAAAATTATTTAGCTAAGTATAGTATCCTTTCTTCAAATCTTCTTGAAATAAGTAATCAGTGTTAAACTTTCCTCATATTCTGGTTTTGAGAAATGTCTTGATATAAAAGACTCTGATATAAAACAATGACACATCCCTCCATCATGTATTATGTGGGAAATATCTCATATTCTGTCTTGTTTCTTTTAATAAAACAAGAGGCAACATGTCTTCAAACTGGCATTTAAAGGGTTAAAATCCTGAAAACTAATAAACATTTGATAGGTTTGAGCAGAACTGAAGTGGTTTAAGAGATGTATGCAAAAAAAAGCAGAAAAAAATATTGATATATGATGATTTTATAGCATTTTCTTTGTGTGTCCTTTTTTGGACGCGAGGAACCCCAGAGGGTACAAAATGTGTTACCAGTGTATAATAGACCTGTTACAGTAACTCACATTAGATTTTAAAAATATGTCAAAAAAGACACTTTCTTGCAGAAATCCATACCTTCAGCTGTAACACAGCAATTATTCATGAAAGAATTGAGAAACAGGCTTAAAACTGTAATTTTTGTATTTGTGTTCAGCTGCCATTGTCTTCACACGGCCTGCCGTCTTGCTGACATCTCATTTTTATGTCTCATGGTTCTGTGTGATTTGGACAACCCCCTCTCTCTTGCAATCTGACAGGCCACCTTACTTCCTCTCCCTCACACTGCTCTCTGACTGCATTCAACTGACACTGAAATGAAACAGAGGAGAGCTCATCACTGGAGAAGTAGCTGATATTTTTACAGGAGAAATGGTGTAATGGAGGATCTGATTCGACATAATCCTGACTGTCACTACAGTCTAAATAGAAAGATAACCTTTGTTCCGCCTACTCTTGAGACCATATGTGAGCAAAGTCATGCCCATGACCAGGAAGTAGAACTTCCCGCACTATAAAAGCGGGGCTAACCTCTAGCTCATCCTTTTTGCTTTTCTCACCTCAGAGAACAGGTTCAGGTAAGAGATTGATTTACTATTGTTATCGACTATTCAATTCATCACCTATGGGTGCAGGTGCTTTTTGGTCCTGTGAATTGTGGTGGTTTTCTCACATATATTGCATAGTAGTGTTAAGCTATTATTGCTATTGTTATCTTGTTAGCCAGATGCTAGTTTGCTAGGATGCTAGCTATGGCTTTATATTACTTGTTCGTTCGTTTGTTCGTTTGTTCGTCGTCTCCCGCTTATCCGGATCCAGGTTGCGGGGGCAGCAGCCTCAGCAAAGAGGTCCAGACAGCCCTCTCCACAGCTACTTTCACCAGCTCCTCCGGGAGAATCCCGAGGCGTTCCAAGGCCAGCCGAGAGATATAATCCCTCTAGCGTGTCCTTGGTCGGCCCCGAGGCCTCCTCCCGGTAGGACATGCCCGAAACACCTCCCCGGGGAAGCAGGAGGCATCCTCACCAGATGCCCGAACCACCTCAACTGGCTCCTCTCGACATGCAGGAACAACGGCTCTACTCCGAGTCCCTCCCGGATGACTGAGCTCCTCACCCTATCTCTAAGGCTGAGCCTGGCCACCCTGCGGAGGAAACTCATTTCGGCCATTTGTATTCGCGATCTCGTTCTTTCGGTCATTACCATTACCAAGTTCATAACCATAGGTGAGGATTGGAACGTAGATCGACTGGAAAATCGAGAGCTTCGCCTTCCGGCTTAGCTCACTGTTCCTCACAACGGACCGATTCAGCGCCCGCAACACTGCTGACGCCGCCCCAATCTGCCTGTCGATCTCTCGCTCCATCCTACCCTCACTTGTGAACAAGATCCCAAGATACTTAAACTCCTCCACCTGAGGCAAAGCCTCCCCCCCCGACCCGGAGCGGGCAATCCACCCGTTTCCGGCTGAGAACCATGGCCTCAGACTTGGAGGTGCTGATCTTCATCCCAGCCACTTCACACTTGGCCGCGAACCACCCAAGCGAGAGCTGAAGGTCGGCGCTCGATGAAGCTAAGAGGACCACATCATCCGCAAAAAGCAGAGACAAGATCCTCCCGCCACCGAACCCAAACCCGTCCACCACCCGGCTGCGCCTAGAAGTTCTGTCCATAAAAGTTATGAACAGAACCGGTGACAAAGGGCAGCCCTGGCGAAGTCCAACCCTCACCAGGAACAGGTCCAACTTACTGCCGGCTACGCATACCAGACTCACACTCCTTTGGTACAGGGACTTAATGGCCACTAACAAGGGGCCATCCACCCCATACTCCCAGAGTGGCCCCCTCAGGGAGCCCCTGGGAACACGGTCGTAAGCTTTCTCCAAATCCACAAAACACATGTGGACTGGATTGGCAAACTCCCATGCTCCCTCCAGCACCCTAGCGAGGGTAAAGAGCTGGTCCACAGTTCCACACCCAGGACAAAAACCACATTGCTCCTCCTCGATCTGAGGTTCAACTACCGACCGAACCCTCTTTTCCAGTACCCTGGCATAGACCTTACCAGGGAGGCTGAGGAGTGTAATTCCTTGGTAGTTGGAACACACCCTCTGGTCACCCTTCTTAAAGATGGGGACCACCACCCCGGTTTGCCACTCCAGAGGCACTGCCCCCGATGTCCACGCAATGTTGCAGAGGCGTGTCAACCAAGACAGTCCTACAACATCCAGAGCCTTGAGATACCCAGGGCGGATCTCATCAACCCCCGGGGCTCCGGAGCCGACGCTATGTGTCGAGGTGAGGCCTACTATATCTCGCCGGTATCGCTCAACCTCTTCCACAAGCTCCTGCTCCTTCCCCGCCAGAGAGGTGACGTTCCATGTTCCAAAAAAAAAACAGTTTCCGTAACTAGAGGATCGGACCGCCAATGCCCCCGCCTTGGTCTGCTGCCCAATCCACACTGCACCGGATCCCGCTGACTCTTCCTGCAGGTGGTGAGCCCACTGGGAGACAAACCCATGTAGCAGGTTCGGGCCGGGCCCCATGGGCCAAGGCCCGGCCACCAGGCGCTCGCCCACGGGCCCCAACCCCAGGCCGGGCTCCAGGGCGGGGCCCCGGTGTCCCTCCGGGCTGGGTACTCGGGTTCTTGATATTTCTCATAAATAGGATCTTCTGAACCGTTCTTCATCTGGCCCTTCACCTGGGACCAATCTGCCATGGGATCCACATTAATATGAAGCATGAATGTTTGTATTGAAGGCATCACTGTTGGTATCAGTGCGGTTAACAGCAGTCATTAGTACAACTCTAACAAGATTTAAGTCTTTCTCATTTCCAAACACTTGATGTCATCTGTGTTCATTAAACTGACACCATGCAGTTTATCTTTTCACCACCAGAGGGCTCCACATCATCATCATAGTGAAGAGATGACACACACACATACACACACAGCTGCAGAATGGCTGCAGAACTTTAGCAAATAATTATGTTTGTTTTGGCCAACAGAGTGGACTGACTGCTCGCTGTAGCAGCTTCATCACTCTGCTTCCACTATTAACCGCTTGTTTGCCTTGTTTAAAACTCGACCAGTAACTAGTAAGTGTTAAGTGAGTCCACAACATGAGCACAAATATATTTTCAAGCCAGGAGGTAACCCAGGGTCCGGCCATACAACCTACAATTATAGTGCATCATTTTTAAGTTAACATATTTAACATGCTATTTCCTTAGCAGGTGTGAGGGCTATTATGGACTGCCTCTGTAACTTGTCTTACAAACTGTAGATTGAATATGACTTTGCCTCAAAAAACCCTTAACCCCTGTAGGGAGAGTGAAGAGGAAGGAGATGAGGAAGACTGGAAAGGAAGAGAGTGATGGAGATGGGGGAGGAAAGGTAAAGAAGTGATTACAGGGCCTAAACAATAAAAAGCAAAAATTAGGAAAGCAATGGGAATCTGTTAACCAAAGTATTTTATCTAATGGTGTACTATTTATTACTGAAGACTGGACAGGAGGGAGAAGAGAGTGAGGAGGAAAAATTAAAGGAGTCAAACAGTGAAGCCAGGAGAGTGAAGAATTAGATGAGAAGGTAAAGAGAAGGAAGACAAGTAAAAAGAAAAGAAGAGGAGAAAGACTGGCGGAGAATAAACAGTTGAGTCTTATCAGTCACAAGTCAATCTGTAACTGTTAAGAGTACAAAGAGTGACCAACTTTTATCAGTTGACCTTCACCATAATTTATTACAGTAAAGCATGGTCAAAGTACATGAAACCGGAACTGTACACTTTTTTATTTCATAGATGAAAACGTTGGATATTTTAATGATATACTGACCGCTGAACTGAAAATGTCCCTGGTTTTCATTTCAGAAATCTGGTGACCTTGTGTCAGATAGAACGATGATGTGTTTTCAGTCAAATCTTTCTTTAGCCAAACTGAGACACACCAACTGTTTAAAACTGTTGTTCAGTTCCTGCACAACATGGGTCTATATCCAAAAAAATGGACTGTGATCCAAGTAGCCTATTTAATTGTTTCTCCTGCATAGGGACAGTCATGTTTCGATTTACGGGTGGTATTGGGAGGGTCTGACTTACACCCAACTCCCCCCAGAGGAGGTGAAAACAACATGTGGTTGGGGTTTGAAACATTTATAAATCTTTATTACCTGTAATTGTAAATTTTACAATATATTTACCATAATCATGCCTGGAAGAATCTCGTACTACAATTTCAAACACCCCTAAAGTGGACCGTACCATTTCTTAACCTTGATGTTAGTTGAACATCTCCTCTGCCTGCCATCTCCATCAGTGGCTCCGTCCTCATGTCTCGGCTTCTGTATGTCGCAAAGACACTGTTGGTAAATGTAAGTAGCAGTAGCTAACTAGCTTCAGTAATATTCTTTACTTACCATCAGAGTTTCAGGAATTCAGGAGTTTTACCTGTTGGGTCAATGAACAACATTAAAATCCATGTGTGTTGAAGGCTGAGTAATTGTATTAGCAGTGGTGGAAAGTAATTAAATACATTTACTCTAAGTCCTGTACTTAAGTACAGTTTTGAGGTACTTGTACTTTGAGTATTTCCATTTTATGCTACTTTATTTACTTTACTTACACTCCTACAGTTTGAGGGAAATATTTTACTTTCTATTCCACTACATTTATTTGACAGCTTTAGTTAAGCAAGATACTCAACTGATCAATCGTCAATAATAATAAACATTCAAACAGCAGCAGAGTGTTTCTTTTCACACTGGGAGTCATAAGGAGGTTTAATGTCTCAATAACACATCATCATGTGAACTTAAGTCTGACTAAGACTCAGTTCAACCAGATAAACACACACACACACACATGCACACACACAAACAAGAGAAAACAGAGAAAAGGCTGCAGAACTTCATTCAGAATCCTCATGTTTTCTTCAGTAACACAGTAGACAGTTTACAGCACCTTGTTCTCCTGATGGGTTTAGTTTTGTTTTCATGTCATCGCATTGGTTCCCAAACAGACCTTCTATAAGGTTGTGTCAGTATGTTTCTATCTGTCAGATCAGCATAAACATTTTCAGACTCCGTTATCAGCACTATACTAATGACTGTTATTAACCACACTGATATCAACAGCGATGTCTTCAATACAAACATTGATTCATGTGGATGTAAGTGAAGTGTTACAGTGACAGAGACCCACAGTAAAAAAAAATCAGATCAGACCCTGAGATCATGTCTGTTTTATTTAGAGGTGTAAGGACGGGTTGTGAATATGGTTTTGCTGGGTTCCTTGCTGTGGTGGAGGAAAGTGAAAGAGCAGAGTCTAATAAAATGTCAGTTCAATTATTTAATTGCTTCTCCATCCAAGGACAGTGACACGCCCAGTTCTGTCAAAACTGTAAACAACCATAGAGTAGAAGAAAATGTGTTGCTCTTCCTACCTGGCCTGCATTCATTACAGGTTACAGGAGCCCTAACTCATTCCAGGAAACAGCTCAACTGTGTCACCATCTGTTCTCTACAGGCATCAAGTGGAGAGTCGTCTTCTTCAGCTCTTTGGACTGTTTGAATCAAGTGTAAGTTTGTTATGTTTGATACATTCGCTTTGTTTTTAGTGACTTTAGTCTGTTTCCCTCAGACCAGGGGCTTTCAAAGTCCCTTTTTTGTCTTTATGTGGACCGGTTGTGATCATAGGGGAGGTATATGTACAGGAATGTCCAAAGGAGAGTTTCTTGGTTCCAGGAATATAAGAAACATACATCCTTGGTAATTATCACTATAATCAGATTTCAAAATGTAACTTATCAAAAAAAGGAATCTCTTGACTCAACCCCCCCCCCCCCCCCCACACACACACACACACACACACAAATTTAATACCGAATGAATAACGTTTACAACTTCAAAGGGCAATTTTCTTCAAAAGGTCCTATTTACAATTTTCAGAACAAAATCAAGTTCAAAATGAAAAACATTAACTGCAATTCTGCTGACAGAAGTGGATGCTACTATTCAACATCCAACTTGTCAATGCTGCGGGGGAATATGAACTTCTGTTGCCTTCTGACTTCATCTTGCACATCATCTTGAAATTTTCTAAAACGTGTGTCATCCAACATTTCAGAGCCAGTGGCAGGCTAACAGTAGTCTCATATTGATGACTATCAGACAATGACATTAGGAAGTTCAAGTCACACTGAGTCATATCAATATATGTTTCATAGTCTGAAGACTCTGAGCAGGATGACAGTTTTCTGTCTCTATGGGCTTTAAAGTCTAGGTATCTTAAACTCCTCCATGATCTGTTTCAGAACCACTGCTGCAGGGTAAATGTATATATATGTTGTTTCGTGGTGGGGTAGAGAAACTGAATCAGTGGGTGTAAATGGTCGTGCATGCATCGTGTGTGTGCTGGGCTGCTCTTCATTTCACTGCAGCTTCATGTCGCCATAGTGGACTGATGATAGAAGTAGGGCAGCTGATGGCAGCTTCCTCTGCCTCACACTGCTGTCTGACTGCATTCAGCTCATACTGATATTAAACAGAGAAGAAGAATCAGTGAAGGAGCAGCTGATATTTTTACAGGAGAAATGGTGTAAATTTCAGCTGCTATGCAGATGGATGATTTGTGTTTCTCTCCACGTGAAGGTAGAAAGTGTGTGAGCTGTTGTGAACTCAGCAGCATGGATCAGTGTGAGGACAGAAAGGAGGGAGCCCCTCCCTCTAAAACCACTCTGTGTGGGGAACATGAGAGCCAGACCAGAGCTCAGAGGTAAGATGAGGATCTCTAACTGTCCATGACTCTTCTCCATGTCGGAGCTCAGCACTCAGATCACTCGTCACTTATCACTCAGTCATTGACTTCAAAGGGCGATGTCCATCAGCTGATGACATATAAGCTGTAACTGAAATTAAGACTAAGAGTAAGAAAAGTTTGTACGACGTGTTGTTTGACCACGTCTGAAATCATAGGGCCCTATCTTACACCTGGGACAAAGCGCAACGCAAGTGTCTGCTAGTTTAAGCCCGACACAGTTGTCATTTTACAATCCAGCACCCATTTTGTGACTTCATGGACCTTTAGCTTGTGTCTGTCTCTGTGTGGACAGAGATAATGTGAACTCATTCTTCATGGTTCCTCCACAGAGTGGACCAGGAGAGCTCAGAGGTTCCCAGTGGTCATTCTGCCCAGCAGCATCAACCACACCTGGACTCCATATTTATGGTCTGTACATGTACAGCAACGACTTTTCATCTGTTCTGTTCACAATAATCTCCATGCTGCAGGTTTTAGACCAGTGGATTGTCAGTCTGTCCAACATAGATCTGATGTTTGGCTCCATGGTTTTAGTTTGATTGTGTCATTCACATAGTTTTCTGTTCCAGCTGCTGGAGGAGAACATGGTCACTTTTGTGAAGAACGAGCTGAAGAAGATCCAGAAGCTTCTGATTCAAGATTACCCAGAATGCTTAGAGAGTCACATGGAGGATGAAGAGGTGTTGAACAGTGAGGATGAGGAGCAGAGGAGGAGCAGCAGAGAGGCATTTGTGCAGATCACACTGGACTTCCTGAGGAGAATGAAGCAGGAGGAGCTGGCTGACTGTCTGCAGAGCAGTAAGAGGATTTCTCTAAAGGTTTAACATGATGGAAAAATTAGACATTTACTAACTCTACACACACGAGGGAAAATATGTTCATATATACATTATCTTGCATGCATCTTTAGGGGAATTCAATTGTCATATTTTCTTTATCATTCAGTCACAGATATTCTTGTTGTGTTTTCATTCAGGACATATTGCTGCAGATTGTCAAATTAAACTCAAAGCTAAGCTGAAGGAGAAGTTCCAGTGTGTGTTTGAGGGGATTTCTAAAGCAGGAAACCCAACCCTTCTGAATCAGATCTACACAGAGCTCTACATCACAGAGGGAGGGACTGGAGAGGTTAATGATGAACATGAGGTCAGACAGATTGAAACAGCATCCAGGAAACCAGACAGACCAGAAACAACCATCAGACAAGAAGACATCTTTAAATCCTCACCTGGAAGAGATGAACCAATCAGAACAGTGATGACAAAGGGAGTGGCTGGCATTGGGAAAACAGTCTTAACACAGAAGTTCACTCTGGACTGGGCTGAAGACAAAGCCAACCAGGACATACAGTTCACATTTCCATTCACCTTCAGAGAGCTGAATGTGCTGAAAGAGAAAAAGTTCAGCTTGGTGGAACTTGTTCATCACTTCTTTACTGAAACCAAAGAAGCAGGAATCTGCAGGTTTGATCAGTTCCAGGTCGTGTTCATCTTTGACGGTCTGGATGAGTGTCGACTTCCTCTGGACTTCCACAACACTGAGATCCTGACTGATGTTACAGAGTCCACCTCAGTGGACGTGCTGCTGACAAACCTCATCAGGGGGAAACTGCTTCCCTCTGCTCGCCTCTGGATAACCACACAACCTGCAGCAGCCAATCAGATCCCTCCTGAGTGTGTTGACATGGTGACAGAGGTCAGGGGGTTCATTGACCCACAAAGGGAGGAGTACTTCAGGAAGAGGTTCAGAGATGAGGATCAGGCCAGCAGGATCATCTCCCACATCAAGACATCACGAAGCCTCCACATCATGTGCCACATCCCAGTCTTCTGCTGGATCACTGCTACAGTTCTGGAGGAGGTGTTGAAAACCAGAGAAGGAGGAGAGCTGCCCAAGACCCTGACTGAGCTGTACATCCACTTCCTGGTGGTTCAGACTAAACTGAAGAATGTCAAGTATGACAGAAGATCTGAGACAGATCCACACTGGAATCCAGAGACCAGGAAGATGATTGAGTCTATGGGAAAACTGGCTTTTGAGCAGCTGCAGAAAGGAAACCTGATCTTCTATGAATCAGACCTGACAGAGTGTGGCATCGATATCAGAGCAGCCTCAGTGTACTCAGGAGTGTTCACACAGATCTTTAAAGAGGAGAGAGGGCTGTATCAGGACAAGGTGTTCTGCTTTGTCCACCTGAGTGTTCAGGAGTTTCTGGCTGCTCTTCATGTCCATCTGACCTTCTTCAACTCTGGAGTCAATCTACTCTCAGAAGAACAGTCAATGCGGACCTCCTGGTGGTCTAAACTATTTAGATACAAACCTGAATTAACACATTTCTACCAGAGTGCTGTGAACAAGGCCTTACAGAGTCCAAATGGACACCTGGACTTGTTCCTCTGCTTCCTCCTGGGTCTTTCACTGCAGACCAATCAGACTCTCCTACAAGGCCTAATGACAAAGACAGGAAGTTGCTCACAGACCAATCAGGAAACAGTACAGTACATCAAGAGGAAGATTGAAGACACTACCTCTGCAGAGAAAAGCATCAACCTGTTCCACTGTCTGAATGAACTGAATGATCATTCTCTAGTGGAGGAGATCCAACAGTCCCTGAGATTAGGAAGTCTCTCCACAGATAAACTATCTCCTGCTCAATGGTCAGCTCTGGTCTTCATCTTACTGTCATCAGAAAAAGATCTGGACCTGAAGAAATACTCTGGTTCAGAGGAGGCTCTTCTGAGGCTGCTGCCAGTGATCAAAGCCTCTAACAATGCTCTGTAAGTGTATAGATAGTTGGATTTATTCGTCATTATATAATGACACTTTTTTTGATACATTTTTTCATTTAACAGATAATATATACAGTATAGTACTAAATCTATGTCAAACCCATTGTACCTCGACCAAAATGGACCAGAACCAAAAAATAAGAAAATAATCAAACAACTACAAAACAGACCATCAGGTGTTGACAGAGGGTTCCTGTGTGTTGTTTTGTGTGTTTACAGTCTGTCAGGTTGTCTGGTCACGGAGGAAGGCTGTACTTCTCTGGCTTCAGCTCTGAGCTCCAACCCCTCCCATCTGAGAGAGCTGGACCTGAGCTACAATCATCCAGGAGACTCAGGGGTGAGGCTGCTGTCTGCTGGACTGGAGGATCCAGATGAGGGACTGGACACTCTCAGGTATGGAGAGGCCTGCTGCACCTACAGACACTGTCTCATTATGACTCACTGTGTCATATTTAAGAGAAAAGCTCTCACAGTTTCAATTCAGCTTCATTGCCTCCACAAATGTTTTTATCAGACTTAATTACCTTATTTATCGGGCTGTATCAGCACAAAGCAGCTTGGAAACATTTCAGCTGCAGCTGGTTTAACTGTTCCTCAACCAACAGAGCCACATTGAGCGTGAGTGTTTTCACCAGAACAACCCCAGAGACTGTGGACTGTGTTCCATCTCTGGCAGTGATCACAGCAGGTAGACAGACCATGAAGCTGCTTCATTTCTCTGTAGTTGTTGAGCATGTTGAGCACATGTTATTTAATCCCTCACAAATTCCACAACGATCATCTTTTAAGTAATTCTGCATCGTGTAAGGTTTCCAGAACACTGTGACGTGGAATGACAGCAGACATTTTACAATCCTTTGTGATTTGGTCTTAGTGAGTTAGGAGTCCTCTCCACTGCTTCTAACCTCTTCCAGGTTTAGGAGCTACTTTAAGCGCTAAGTGGATTTGTGAATTACTCTTAGTCAAAAAATGTAGGAGTCCTAAAGTTAGGACTGACACGCCCATTACTTTTAGCAGTTTCTCCTAAATCGGCAAGTTAGGAGCTGCTTTGAGCCTTAAGATGCTTTGTGAATACGGGCCCATGTCTGCATGCTGAAAGAGAATGTGCTGGTCTGACCCCCCTCCTCCTTTCAGGGTGGAGCCTGGTGGAGTCCAATGGTTGAGACCAGATCTGAGGAAGTGTAAGTGTGTTTTTAATTTGATTCATGGACAAAGTGGCACATTCAACCACCTTCAAACTGTCACATCACTCATTCAGATCACTGATGTCATGAGTCAGTAAATGATCAGATGATAGATCGATAACTGCAGCTGTGTCTTCTTCTCTCCATCAGATTCCTGTGAGCTCGCAATCGACACAAACACAGTGAACACAAACCTGAAGCTGTCTGACAACAACAGGAAAGTGACACATGTGGAGGAGGAACAGCTGTATCCTGATCATCCAGATAGATTTGAAGAGTGTCCTCAGCTGCTGTGTGGAACTGGTCTGACTGGTCGCTGTTACTGGGAGGTCGAGTGGAGAGGGAAAGTTTATATATCAGTGAGCTACAGAGGAATCAGCAGGAACGGTGACATAAATAAGTGTGTGTTTGGACTGAACGATCAGTCCTGGAGTCTGTTCTGCTCTGATGGTCGTCATTATGTCTGTCACAATAAGAAAGTGACAAATTTACCCTCCTCCTCCTCCTCTGTCTCTGACAGAGTAGCAGTGTATGTGGACTGTCCTGCTGGCACTCTGTCCTTCTACAGAGTCTCCTCTGACTCACTGATCCACCTCCACACCTTCAACACCACATTCACTGAACCTCTGTATCCTGGGTTTGGGTTCTGGTCAAAGCCTGGTTCCTCAGTGTCTCTGTGTTCAGTGTAGCAGAGAGTCTCTGTGAAAACAGCTGCTTCGTTTCCCTCTTCACTAGGCCCTGATCCCCCACATTATCACTGTTTAGTGACCATCACTGTTATATCATCAGTATTTTAGTCAAATGTTTCTATTAATTTTTCAGGTTTTGATTATTCAATCCACTTTTATTTTCAGTTGTCTGTCTAGGTTAGTGGTGTAGATCAGCGCAATCATGTAGAGGGGATGCAGGTGTGCATCATTAGGTCCTCTTAGTAGTGAGGGACTTGGCATTTGTAGTATGTGGAAAGACAGGTAAAACTGTTCATTAGATAGTAGATAATAGATGACAGTGGGATGAACCTTGTGCACATTCAAATCATTTCTTTGTGCTTATTGTAGATTGAGGATTGTTGGGAGTAACATAAATCCAGTGTGTAGCAGTTGTGTAGGGGTTGGTATGGTTGGTATGGTTGGGAAGACAAATGTTTGTTTAGTTCACCCCCATACTTACCTAAGCTGATGGTATGCTCCAGCTAGGTGCGATGGAGAAGGTAAAATGCCGTTCATAGAGTAGAGAGAGAGTAGGTAGCAGCTCGCTTTGTGGCTGCACATTTCCTGGGGGTTCATTTTTCCTCTGTCTGGTCATTTTTTTATTAATAAATGTCACTTTTACATTTTTGCTGACCTTATGATGATGCTTATATGGGATGGTGGCACTCTCCTGTTAGAGAAACTGTTCATTCTGTACATGTCTGTCTCTGTATGTTTTAAATCAGTTTGTTTTTATAAACTCTTCTAAATGACTCCTTGTAGAAGTTTTCCTCTTCCAGTCCTTTAAAGATGGAAGGTTAAAAATTTGAAAAGTTGATTTAAAATCAATAAAAGCATCACTGTGAAAATCAGTCTGTCCTCTCTTGTCATTTTTTACAGTTTATCCCGATTGTCACCTTGGTTACTGTCCTTTTTAACAGTGCATTCTCATATACCTCACTTCCCCACACATAGTTTTTGAAGTGTATACCCTGGTTGTCATTTATTACCCTTATCCCTGTCTGTTTTTATTTGTGCTCTTTTGTTGTAATTTCTGACAGTTTGACAGTTTTTTTTTTGTTTGCCATTTGTAGCCTTTGCCAAGGTGTGCTTGTCAAGCTGTCCTTGACTCAGCTTGTACTGTTCAGAACCAGTTATGATATTGCAGCATTATACGCATGCACTGGTGTATGTAAAACTAAACTTGCACATTTAGTGTTAAGAGTCAGGAGTAGCAAGTAAACAAGCAAATTACACTGTGATTCATCATCTCTGTGTGAGACCTGCTGTAAGGTTGAGAAATTAGAGACAGAATATTGTCACAGGTGGAGAGCAGCTACCTTCAGGAATAGATTGGTACATATTGTGTGTGTAGAGAGAGAGAGGTGACACTGGCAACCGGAGCACAGATTTAGCTATTTACAGTTAGCAGTTAGCTGTGCACTTTAGGCATTTAGTCAGTAAATAAATGCTACGATTCCTCAAGACCGAAGTTCCCGCCTCTTTCCTGTTCTTCGACTACAGCCAGGTACAATGAGCCAAGAAAGATTAACAGCACTGAGGCTGGAAAATACAGGATTCTGGAAAAAATGTCAGATCTTGGCAAATCAGATCATGATCTGGTTTTTCTTCAGCCTTCCTACAAATCATGTGTACAACCACCCTCTCATTCAGGAACTGGAACCCAGAGGCCAGTGAGTCTCTAAAGGGCTGTTTTAACAGCAAGGACCCTGACCATGATAGAACGGTTGAATGTACCACGGACTACATTAACTTCTGTATGGACACTGTAATACCAGCAAGGACTGTACACTGCTTTCCAAACAACAAACCCTGGATCACCAGTAACATAAATCAAACATCAGCATCCTTCCTCAACCAGAAAAAGGAGGTCTTCAGGGATGGAGACAGGGAGAAGCTCAGGTGTGTGCAACATGAGCTGAAGAGGAGATTAAAGCAGGAGAAGGAGGACTACAAAAAGAAAGTAGAGAGGAAGCTGCAGCACAACAACACCAGAGAGGTGTGGAAGAGGATGAGGACCATATAAGGACAAGAACAGCCAGGCAACATCAGGTGATGTGGACAAGACCAATGAGTTCAACCTGTTCTACAAAAGGTGTGATACACCCTCACCTGTTCTCTCTCCCACTGCTTCAGCTGCAGCTTCTCCTACAGCATCTCCTCCACAACCTGGCACTGAAGCTGCAACTCCCTCCACACTGGGGTCAAGTCTCCTGTCCTTTACAGCAGAGGCTACGTCCTGGAAAGGCAACAGGCCCGGATGGTGTGTGTCCGGGGCTGTTAAAGGACTGTGCAGCCCAGCTGGCTGAGCCTCTCCAGAGGATCTTTAACTTAAGTCTACAAACAGGGAGGGTCCCGGTCCTGTGGAAAACATCATGTGTTGTTCCAGCACCTAAAATAGGATGACCGGCTGAGATAAATGACTACAGACCAGTGGCCCTCACATCACACATCATGAAAACCCTGGAGCGGCTGCTTCTCCACCTTCTGAAGCCACAGATTGAACGTGCACTAGACCCCCTACAGTTTGCCTACAGAGAACATATTGGAGTGGATAATGCCGTCCTTTACATGCTCTACCAGGCCCATTCTTGATGAGCCAGGTAGTTACATGAGTGTTATGTGCTTTGATTTTTCAAGAACATTTAACACCATCCAAACCCTCATCCTTAAAGACAAGCTGGAAGGGATGGGGGTGGATTCCTGCTTCACGTCCTGGATTGTGGATTTCCTCACAAAACAACCACAGTACATCAGGCTGGGTAACTGTGCCTCAGGGACAGTGATGAGCATGAGATTTCCGCCTTCAATACAGTCCCGGATGCTCTGGCAAGAGCTCCTGTGAATGACCGTCCACACCTACCTTATGCTGCTGTGCTACGGTCTGAGAGGGACACCTCTGAAAAAACCCAAATCACATATGAGGACATTTGGAAAGCCCAGCAGGAGAATTTCTTCATCCAGAGCCTGTGTGACAAAATCATAGAAACAGGAGAAGTGATTGAAAATCTGACCACCAAGTTCACTGTTTTGGAGGACATAGTATACAGAGTAGTGCATTTACCTTCTAAAACCTTATATCAAGTGTACATACCATGAGATAAGCATGGAGCATGGATGTGAGAGAATGTGCGATGTTTACCAGCTCTACAAACCTTAGACCCAGAAGGGACTGGAAAACTTCAACAAACCGTAGCAAAAGAACCTTGGGAGATGCTAGAAGTTGATTTCGTGGGCTCCTTTCCTCTAAGCTCCAATAACAACTTATACTAGGAATGGCCATTTTCAGTAATTTCAATATTCAAGTACCTTCACTACCTTATGACCAAGTACTAGATTACTCGCAAATTATATATGTATTTTTTTTACCATAAAGAAAACGAAATACGGGAGGTCCATGTCTGACTGGGAACACTCGCTTAAAGATTCCGCTTTTGTTTCCAGTTGGACACAGACCTCCCCGACCACACCCATGTTTGACTGTCGGAGAACATGATATGCAAGTTCAACGCCACATATCTTGACGTTATTGTCGTCTTTTTTAATCAAAGTATTTCCTGACGTCTCTTTCCCTTGTCACGGCTGCTAGTGAGACGCTACTTGAATAATGACATCAACAACGAGTACTCGTTCCCGTCCCTAACTTCTACTTCATTGTCTTTGTGAGTTACTACACAACATGGGTTGAAATGTTTCCTCTTTGCAAATCAAGAGTTCATTCAGTTTGAGGAGGGAGTGAGAGCAGGTCAGTAGGAGCAACACAGAGCAAAATGCTCATTGCAGTAGACACAAATCCCATACTTATCGTCATCCACCCGTCATTGCCAGCCACCCTTTGGTAACTACCTCTTTGTGCTCACATTTTGAATCTGCATCCTTTGTGTATTGTTTGACCTAATCTTGAACTTGACTTATCTTGAATGCCAGGAGAGAGACCTGGCTGGCACCCCTAATAGAAATAAAACGTAGTAATCATAACTTGAAAAGTCAAACAATGTTGATGCACGTTTTATGGTGGCCAGTGTATTCTTTAATGCTGCAGTCTGCTGGGGTGGCAGCATGTCAGACATGAACACGAAGAGACTGGACAAGCTGGTAAAAAAGGCTGGGTCTGTGCTTGGCAGGAGTCTGGACTCACTCAGGACTGTTGTGGAGAGACGCATGCAATGTAAGGTACAGGGGCAGCAAACTTTACATTTCACTGAACAGAAAGGTTCAGGAGATCCTTTGTTCCCACTGCCATCAGGCTATACAACACCTCAGCCAAAGGAAGTGGCTCATGACCTGGACTATTGAACAATAATGGTTTATTATAATCCATCCATCCATCCATCCATCCATCCATCCATTGGGAAACTTAAAGTAAGTCAATGAAATGCTAGTCAAATGGTGCCATTACTAACAATACCACCTTGGATACTTCTAGACACCACAGAAAATTTACATAGTTAGAAAACAAAGAAAAAAAACAAAGATAATTAATTTGTTGTAACAATATTATCATTTTATTTATAATTCACATACCATATAGGCCTATGATAGTTGCAGTTGCATTTGTTGATCCAGAGTTTCACATTAAAGTAGGGAAAAGTATAAATGATGAAGTTTCAGTTTACACAGGAGAAATACTTGCAATATTGTTAGCTGTACAGTGGATAGAAGAAACAAGACTGTTGAGAACAATCATTTGTTCAGATTCAAGTTCATCACTCGCCAGTTTACAGTTCAGTCATTCAGACAGACGACCAAATATTCTGATACAAGTACAACAAACATACAGAATTTAAATGATGGGGCAGTAATATTTGTATGAATACAGCACACATTGGCATTAAAGGAAATTAAATGGCTGACAAGGTCACAAAGGAGGCAAAAAAACTCATTGATTTAACAGTTAGATTAGATTAGATTATTAAGCAAAGACTCACAGACAGGCGACAAAGATAATGGGAGAAAGAGAGAAAAGGAAGATATTACAAAATCCAAAGGAAAATGGGAGAAGTTAGGTATGCAGGAATGAACAGAAGAGATGAGACAATAATTTCAAAAATCGGATTTGTACACTGGACTAAACAGCACACTTTTCAAAATCGGAAAGAAGAAACAGTGGCGCATGTTATACTTCGTTGTCAAATATGTCAAACAGACAAAAGGCATATGATTCAAAATCTTAGAAAGATCAAAGTACAATTTTATAGCTCTATTGCAAAGAACTTAAAGAAATGTTTTCTAATTCAACTCCAGTATCTTAGAATAACATCAGATTGAGAGGATATGAGGTTGTTTTTTTTCTTGGAATATGTGAGTACTAGACAATCTGATCCACACTCCATTCTAGTTGGAAAGCCATTGGGGTCGGGGGGTGGAAGTGGTCCTCGAGACCCAGTTAAGCCCCTTGAAATACATGTAACAACTAAAAAAAACAAGTCTACTACTAAGCCTGTTTGCTTTTAGTGTGGTCAGGACGGGTACATAAAGCCAGAATGCCAGAATGCCCAGTCAGAAAAACTAAAGCAGGTTATTTTTGTACTGCTCGTAGGGCTGGACAATTAATAGAATTTTATTTTCGATTACGATTTTGGCCTCCAACGATTATAAGAACAAGATAAACCATAAAGCTAATCCTATGAGAGTGGTATACCTGGAGCAAGCTGAGTTGGTTAGGTCATGTAAGCCAGGCAATATTGTCACAAGGTTACAGAGACAGACCCAGGGATTGGGGGAGGTGGGACACGGAGGAGCAACCAGGACCAGTGAAAAATGTTCAGAGTCTAGAAGAACTAGTTCCCCAGTCCCCTGCTCTGGTCAATGTAGAGGTTCAGGCCAGGATTCAGGTCATTGGGACTAAAAAGACTTTGGACAGACTTGTAAGCACGTTTAACTGACTGGGTCTGAACACAGAAGTATATAGGTATTGTAAGTATTTTACTATCTGTCATCTAGCAAGGGATAAGAATGTTCCCAAAGTCCCATTGCAATGAATGATTATGTGACATTACCACCCTCAATTTAACGGAAATGCTGTTTAAATGGCTTCAGTTTGTCCAACTGCCCTTTTTGCATGTTAATAGATTAGGAAAAAAAAATGAACTCACATTTTAAGTTCACAATAAGAACAGTTCATATCAATATGAACAGAGAGTTAATTCAGCTGTAAAGTCCAAACTGGTCTCTGACCAGTGATCTTTTCTTACTCATCAGCATCTTTAAAAGACATGAAATTATCTTTTCTCAATCTCTTACTTTAAGTGGTGGGAGTTCATTACCAAAGCCACAACACTTAATTTTAGAGGACACATTTCATCATGCTGAGGAAAATCACAAGATACAATTGAGAACTCCAGAACAGCTGCTAAATGAACTAGACTGTTTTATGAACTCCTTGAGGATGTTTTTCATCAACACTGCAACTTTGATTGTTTTTTACTTTGGCATGGACATTTCATGTACAAATACAGGACACGGATCAAACAACGGACTAAAACATATTGCTACTATGAAACGAATAAACTACGTGTTCAACAGTGAGAACGTTTCTCAGGTGGAGACGCTCTCTGCTACACTGAACACAGAGACACTGAGGAACCAGGCCACCAGACTGCAAACCCAGGATACAGAGGTTCAGTGAATGTGGTGTTCAAGGTGTAGAGGTGGATCAGTGAGTCAGAGGAGACTCTGTAGAAGGACAGAGTGCCAGCGGGACAGTCCACATACACTGCTACTCTGTCAGAGACAGAGGAGGAGGAGATAGATGTCACTTTCTTATTGTGCCGGAAAGAGTAACCATCATTAGAGCAGCTCAGGCTCCAGGACTGATCGTTCCATCCAAAAACACGATCGTCTTTGTCTCCTCTCCTTGTCATTCCTCTGTAACTCACTGATACACGAACTGCTTTGGTCCACTTGACCTCCCAGTAACATCGACCACTCAGAGCAGTTGTACACACCAGCTGAGGCCAGTGGTCAAATCTTTTTGGATGATCAGGATACGACTGTTCCTCCTCTACACGTGTCACCTTCCTGTTGTTGTCACACAGTTTGATCTTTGTGTTCACTGTGTTTGTGTCTATTGTGAGTTCACAGGAATCTGATGGAGAGAACAAGACAATCGCAGTTATTGATCTATCATATGATCATATACTATCACTTTGATGATGACTCATGACATCAGTGATCTGAATGAGTGATGTGACAGTTTGAATATGGTTGAATGTGCTGCTTTGTTTCCATGAATCAAATTAAAAACACACTTACACTTCGTCAGATCTGGTCTCAACCATTGAACTCCATCAGGCTCCACCCTGAAAGGAGGAGGGGGATCAGACCAGCACATTCTCTTTCAGCATGCAGACATGGATAATACATGGCTCTCATACACAGATTGTTATGAGCTGAAAAAGGAGCAGCCCAACATTTTGAAAAACAAACTTGAATGTAATATCTCAAAAGTCCAGTCTGTGGATGTCATGTTCAAGCACAGTTTTAACTAATTATCATTCTTCACTGGTAATAATTTTTTTCTCTTTGTGCTAAGCTAGGCTAAAGATATCCTTGACCTCTCTCATTACAGAGACTGATACGAATCCTATGTAAGAGGGAAGAAAAGTATATTTCTTAAACTGTTGCTGTACGAAAGCATAAATTATTACCATCATGCACATATAATTTTTTGAGATCTCCTACACTTTTTTTATGTTCAACTTGTATCTGTGGCTGCAGCAGGCCTCCCCATACCTGAGAGTGTGCAGTCTCCAGTCTGGAGCTGGAGCAGACAGCAGCTTCAGTCCTGAGTCTCCTGGATGATTGTAGCTCAGGTCCAGCTCTCTCAGATAGGAGGGGTTGGAGCTCAGAGCTGAAGCCAGAGAAGCACAGCCTTCCTCTGTGATCAGACAACCTGATAGACTGCAGACACACAAAACGACACACATGACAGATACTCCGAGAATACTGCTGTGTAACTTTCTGTCAAAATATGGGAGTTAACAGGAACCGTGTTATTATAATAATCACAGGCAGACTATACGGCAACGGACACTGGAACGGACATGACTATGAGCTGGATATGCGACTCAGTGAAGGATAGGGGCACGGACCTATTCTCTAGGACTAGAACTGGGCAGAATAGTTTTCAGGGTGACGTGAGGGTAGCTGGAGAGAATAAAAATGATAGGCCAGAGGGAAATAAGCTCCAGATTTGTCCTTGTGGCTGGCAGAAAGTAAAGTCAGTTAGGGGCCTTAGAATGCATCAGGGAAGAAAGAGATGTGTTGCAAAGGAAAGGCAGTGTGGCCGCATCGATCGATACTTTTTAAGAAGTCAATCGAATAAGTCGGATGAAGTCCAGCGACAGGTAGAAAACCACAGTTCGAAGGATATCAATAACATAGCTACAGAGGGGGAAGAGGAGAGTACAAGAGGGGATGCAGCTGAGACTGAGGTGAATAGGCCAGTCAGAGAGAGAAATATGGAGCAGAAAACTAGAGTAAAATGGCCGAGGGCAAATAGCAAGAAAGAATGGGAGTCAGTCAATAGAGATTTGTCAGCAATTCTAAGTAGACTAAGAGGAAATGCAAGCGATAGACTAGAGAAGATGGGGGATATAATTTACTCCTATGGTGCAGAAAGATTTGGGGTGCAAGACAGAAAGAGGGTGGAAAGAGCACAGTTAGTTAAGTCTAGACGGCAAAGGGAAATGGAGAAATTAGTTAAGGAAAGAAGACAATTAAGAAAGCAGTGGAAAAGGGCAACAGAGGAAGAGAGGGGGGGATTTAATGTGTTGCAAGAAGATTTGAGAGGCAGACTAGCAGTACTTAGAAGGGCTGAATATCTTAGGAAAAAGAGAAAGAATAAAGAGTATGTAAGGACAGCGTTTTACAGGGACCCTTTCAAGTTTGTTAAAGGATTTTGTTTAACCAGGAAAAGGGAGGGCAGCTTAAGGCAACAAAGTTAGAAGTAGAAAAATATCTAAGAAACACATATTCAGATTTGGAGCAGAATAGAGTAATAGGCCTTCCACATGACATGCCGCCAGTAGGAAAGATAGATCATGAGATGGATGTTAGACCACCCAGGTGGAAGGAGGTTGAGGAGGTAGTCAGGCGTGCAAAGGCTTCTTCGGCCCCAGGGCCAAATGGAGTCCCCTACCGGGTTTATAAAAGCGCACCTGATATCTTAAAGTTTTTGTGGAGGCAATTGAGAATAGTTTGGGAGAAACAGGTTATTCCCAGAGCATGGCGTAGGGCAGGAGGTGTTTTTATCCCAAAGGAGAAGGAATCCTCAGACCTGAGTCAGTTTCGAATGATCTCTCTCCTAAATGTAGAGGGGAAGATCTTTTTTAGCGTAGTCGCACAGAGATTAACTAGTTATTTAGAAAGGAATAGCTTAATTGATACTGCAGTACAGAAGGCAGGAATACCAGGGTTCGCAGGATGTTTAGAGCACACTAGCATGATTTGGCAACAGATTCAGGCAGCCAAGACAGAGAAAAGAGACTTGAATGTCATATTTTTGGATTTAGCAAACGCGTTTGGTTCAGTGCCACATAGCCTTATTTGGGAGGCATTTGATTATTTTAAAGTGCCTGGAGTAGTGGTTAATTTAGTAATATTGTATTTCCAAGATATTAGGCTGTGCTTAAGCACAGCAGGCTTCACAACAGGATGGCAGAGGCTAGAAATAGGCATCATGGCAGGGTGCACGATTTCTCCATTGGCATTCACAATGGCGATGGAGGTAATCATTAGAGCTTCTAAGTGGCTTGTAGGTGGAGAGAGGCGGCAGGATGGGGTGCGCCTTACACCAATTAGGGCCTACATGGATGACATGACGTTGATAACTACAACGGTGCCATGTATGAAAAGAATACTTGAGAGACTTAATAAAAACTTAAAGTGGGCTAGTATGAAAATCAAGCCTAGTAAGTCTAGAAGTATCTCAATAAGCAGAGGGAAGTTAAGTGATAGGAAGTTTGTAATAGATGAAGAGGAAATTCCAATAATTAGGGAAAAATCAGTAAAGAGTATAGGTAGGTTGTACAAGGCAGACTTGAATAGAATAGATAAATCTGGGCTGCCAGGAAAGTTGAAACTGTGGTGTCTGCAGTTTGGGTTATTTCCCAGGCTGATGTGGCCACTGTCTGTATATGAGATTCCAATATCCACTGCAGAAAAAATGGAAAAATTAGTTAGCTTTTACATTAGGAAGTGGCTAGGTGTTCCTAGATGTTTAAGCACAGTGGCACTATATGGGAAAGGCATACTTCAGCTCCCAGTAATTAGTCTAGTGGAGGAGTTTAAATGTACCAAGGTTAGGGCAGAGCTCCTGTTATCTGGGAGCAAAGATGCGGTAGTTAGTAAGGTGGTTCCAAACCCAATCAAGGGGAGAAAGTGGAATCCAAGAATCGCAGTGCAGGAGGCAGAAGCAACGCTTAGGCATACAGAGATTGTGGGTAATGTCCAAATAGGCCGGGGAGGCTTGGGGCTTGGCCCAGGCAAACCGGTGTGGAGTAGAGCAGGTCCCAAGGAGAAGAGAAAGCTAGTCGTGGAGCAGGTTCGTAGACAGGAGGAATTATTAAGGGGTGCTAAGGCAGTGGCCCAGGCTAAGCAGGGACAGTGGGTGAATTGGGAAGGTGTAGACAAGAAAAAGCTTAGCTGTAAAGAACTCTGGAGCATGGAGGAAAGTAGTATTAGATTCTTGATAGGGGCAACTTATGATGTACTGCCAACTCCCCAGAACCTAAAACTCTGGGTAAATGGAGACCCACTATGTTCATTGTGTTCAGGTACTGCAACTTTAAAGCACATTCTGTCAGGGTGTAAGGTTAGTCTGTCGCAAGGCAGGTATACGTGGCGACATAACCAGGTTCTAAAAAGCTTAGCTGCAGGAATTGAAGAGTTACGGAGGCAGGCAAATTTAGGAGGACCTAAAACAAAGAAAGGTGCAATCAAGTTTGTTCAAGAGGGAGAGAAAGTTGGTAAGACAACAAGAAGGCAAGGCAGCTTAGAAGGTGCTTATGATTGGGAAATGCAGGTAGATTTAGGAGGAAACCTTCTTGTTCCCCAGGAAATAGCCATTACAAAGCTAAGGCCTGATATAGTCTTGTGGTCTAGGAGTAGAATGAAAGTATATTTCATAGAGCTGACTGTTCCGTGGGAGGCCTTAGTTGAAGAAGCATATGAAAGGAAAAAGCTCAGGTATGCAGAGTTAGGGGCAGAAGCAGAGCAGCGAGGATGGAAAGTTAGGATTTGTCCAGTGGAAGTAGGATGTAGAGGATTTGTAGCAAGGTCTGTTGTCTCTTTGGTAAGGGAGTTAGGAGCAAGTGGACAGAGTGTGAGGAAAAAGGGGGGGGGGGAGGGGCAAGAGCACAGCCTAATCCGGCGGGGGAGAGTTTAGCTCAAAAAGGCTTCTCTCCTTGACTCTGCCTCCTTCAAAATGGCCGCCACTTTCTCCAACTGATTAGGGGAGTTTGTTTGCTGAATCTGCTAGTGTGTTTTGTCAGAGTTGATGATGGTGTTGTTTGTGGTAGCATAGGCAAGATAAAGAAAATGGTGGTGTGAGGAGCAGTGATGGCTGGCATTAGGGGAGTGACTCTGGGACGCCAGTGATCACTGTCTAGCCTCCTGGAGGTGTCGTGGGACCAACTAGACGAAACACTGGTGAAAGGAGGTTCCCACCTGATGACCCCAAAGACATGTTAGTTATCACTGCTCATTAGTCTGTACAGCTAAATTAATAGTTATCATAGGACATGTTAAGCTTAGGGAGCTATTCACTGAGTCTGGTCCATTTTCTGTAGCACAAGCTTTGTGTTTATCTTAAAATAATGAAAATGTTTCAGAGTCTACACTCATGGTGTACAGGTTGGTTTTTTGAGCTCAACTTCAACATCAACATGCTAACACATATGTGTGAAAGTCTCACCAATAAAAATTAGGCTGTCAATATTACTACGTAGTTGCTGGGGTACAGCCCCCTGTCGACCTGACAAGGAAACCCCACCTACTAAATCATTTAGTAGGTGGGGTTTCCTTGTGCCACTCATTTAAAATGAGTGGCACAAGTCAAGTCAATTGAATCAAGTCAATCTGAGTTCATAATGTTTAACCTACGTAAAAATGCTTAATTGATATTATTTGATATTACCACTACGTACATTATGGTACTTACATTATTTTACTAATTGCTGTACTGTGTTTCATTATGTGTTTATTGCACACCACTGGTAGCAGTACCCATTCCACCATCAGGACAAGACATTAACTGCATTAGATGTCTTGATCTGAGTTATTTCCACTCATCATACTCTCTAACTGGAGTAATATCTGAGGGTTACTCAGCCAGTCAAAATATTATCCATGAGGTAAATGTCCCCCTGTAAAAAGTGGCCCTTGAATAATTACTGAAGATAATGGAGCCTGAGGATACTGATGTATCTGGATCGGTCTGAACTCCGTTCTTAGAGAGCACATGGCCCAGATAACGGATGGATGTCTTGAAGAAGACACATTTTTCTGGGGATAGCTTCAACCCAAACTCTCTGTGACGATCAAGGAAAATCATCAGTCTCAGCTCATGCTCCTCCAGGGTTTTTAAGAATACTAGTAAGTCACCAACGAAAACTAGTATCTTCCTTGAACGCATGCCTCCCATGCACTTTCCCATCAATATTTTAAATGTTTTAGGTGCGTTTGTCACGCCTTGAGGCATTCGGTTAAATTCCCAAAACCCAACCAGGCATACAAAAGCCTTCTTAGGTTTGTCCGCCTCCTCAACTTCAATCTGGTAACAACCTGATTCTAAATCAAGGACAAAAAACAACTGGCAATCTGAGAGCACAGAGAATGTATCCTCCAGCTTTGGAAGAGCGTATGCATCCTTTTATTGTCGATAGATTCAGCCTTTTATAGTCAATGCACACTTGGACTAGGCCATTCATCTTCCAAACCACCACAGTTCTCTGATTCTCTGAATCCTCTTGTATCTAGAAGCACATGAATGTGTTTGCGAACAGCTTCAACATCATGTGGGTGTATTGGTTGAGGACGTTGTTTGAAAGGAGTTTCAGCTGAAAGTTTTATGTGGTGTGCCGCCTTATCTGTTCACCCAAAATCCAGGTCATGCTGCACAAACACTTCAGGCATATTGAAGAGCTGCTGAGTAATGCGTTCCAGATCCAGATTTGCATCCGTATATCATCTGTTGGGTTACCTTTTCCCATACACTACCCATGCCACTGTTTTGGTAAAATATCTTTGAAAGACTGAGTGCAGTTGAGATGACCCTATTCGGCAGCAGGACCTACTGGAAAACAAGGGAAGTCGAATTGTGACCTGAATCAAGTGGGGATTCCTCTATGCTATGACCCACTATGTGCTGCAGTGACTAGGGACCACCATGTCCATACAACCTTTGTCATGGCAAGTGAGGTATTTGAGGCGATGGGTGACTTTCACCAAAGGGAGCAGATCACTTTCTCTTTCAATTCACCTACTTCACTTTGATGAAGTGTGGCGTACAGAGGTAAAGGTTGTGAAAGTTGCTCAGCGAGTAGTTCTGGAAGACCAAGTACTTACAGATGTCATTTTACACACAGTCCTACTCAAGGTAGAAGGTGTGCTCAATTTGAAGCCGCTGGTAGATGTGTCATATGAAGTGGCATGTCAGAATTCAGTCATTCTTAATGTCCTTCTGAAGGGTGGTTACGACATGTCACTTCTGCAGGCTATGTATGCTGCAAGTGACACATTTGGAACACGCCAATGAAGGCAGAGCTAAATCCCTGTGTATCATTTCTGGATCAACTTTGCCAGAAATTACTTACCTGATCAGTAAGTGTGAAAAAAATGGAAAAAGGATGAGGAAGACCTGGAAGTCAGTCAAGTGGTTTTCATTATTGATCCTCAGCAGCCTCGAGCATTCAGGTTTGTAGGAAAGGTGTCAGGATGATGGACGCATCCAACCAGCAGCCACCCAGATGCTCGAACAAGGAATATGCGCAACCTGTTTGATTAGACTCCCTGCTATTAAGGAGGATGGTGTTAATGTATCTACCATAGGCTGATGGACATTCTGTTGTGTGCACAAAGTTACAACTGCCATAATTTTGGGGGCAGCTGTACGAAAGTCCCACAATGTAAATGAGACTGTCACTGCTGCTATGTAGTTGAGTTGCACATGTCATCAGTTTCTTTCTTCCTTTTTCCCATGGTAGATGGTGGCTGTTCAACAATGTGTTCCCATGTGTGAGTAGCTATTGAGTCTTGCATCAGGCTGATTTTTCAATTGTTGTATGATAGAATCAAGTCGCTCTGAGTTCATAATGTATAACCCGTATAAGAATGTTTGATATTATCCCCATCTAGAGTTTGGTAATGACATTATTTTACTAAATACTGTAGTTTGTTTCTTTGTCTGGAATTTAAAACGTCTTGATCTGAGTTATTTCCACTCAACAGAGGTGCTTTCGGTGTCCACCTTACTCTTTGGACTGAACTTTAAAACGCTGGGTAACATACATACAGTAGTGCTGGTTTATTTGTGTTGAATATTTTATTGCTATTTTGCTATTTGCTTCATTGTATGGTTTGACTATAATTTGTCAGACATAATTCTGACTGGAAACCCTTCTTATCTTAACATGTTAAACCTGCTACAAGCTGTTGTAAAGCTGTTCATCTAATGTAAATGAGATTTTTAATGGTCATCAATAGAATCCTGACCTGAGAGTTTTCAGTGTACAGTGTGGACTCTTCATTCCAGCAGACAGCAGGTTGACTCCTGAATCCTGCAGGTTGTTGTTACTCAGGTCCAGCTCTCTCAGACTAGAGGACTGGGAGCTGAGGACTGAGGACAAAGCTTCACAGCTTCTCTCTGAGAGGTTACAGCCACTCAGTCTGTAAAGGAAAAAAAACAACTCATTAGTTATTTATTTTCTCTCCAGTTTAAAAGAAAGCTGCATTAGTATATATAATGGTGAATAAATTCAACTATCTATACACTTACAGGGCTGCCTTGGATGTTTTGATCACTGGCAGCAGCCTCAGAAGAGCATCCTCTGAAGCAGAGTATTTCTTCAGGTCAAACACATCCAGTTCTTTGTCTGATGACAGTAAGATGAACCCCAGAGCTGACCACTGAGCAGGAGACAGTTTATCTGTAGAGAGACTTCCTGAAGTCAAGGACTTTTGGATCTCCTCCACTAGAGACCGATCATTCAGTTCATTCAGACAGTGGAACAGGTTGATGGTTTTCTCTAAAGAGGAAGTCTCTTCAATCTTCAGCTTGATGTACTGGACTGTTTTCTGATTGGTCTGTGAGTGACTTCCTGTCTGTCTCAATAGACCTTGTAGGAGAGTCTGATTGGTCTGCAGCGAAAAACCCAGGAGGAAGCGGAGGAACAAGTCTAAGTGTCCATTTGGACTCTGTAAGGCCTTGTTCAAAGCACTCTTGTAGAAGTTTGTCTCTTTGGATTCTTTCTTGGAATTTCTTTTCTTGGAATTGTGGGAGGTGGACTGTTCTTCTGAGAGTAGATTGACTCCAGAGTTGATGAAGGTCAGATGGACATGAAGAGCAGCCAGAAACTCCTGAACACTCAGGTGGACAAAGCAGAACACCTTGTCCTGGTACAGCCCTCTCTCCTCTTTAAAGATCTGTGTTAACACTCCTGAGTACACTGAGGCTGCTCTGATATCGATGCCACACTCTGTCAGGTCTGATTCATAGAAGATCAGGTTTCCTTTCTGCAGCTGCTCAAAAGCCAGTTTTCCCAGAGACTCAATCATCTTCCTGGTCTTTGGACTCCAGTGTGGATCTGTCTCAGCTCCTCCATCATACTTGACATTCTTCAATTTTGACTGAACCACCAGGAAGTGGATGTACATCTGAGTCAGGGTCTTGGGCAGCTCTCCTCCCTCTCTGGTTTTCAACACCTCCTCCAGAACTGTAGCAGTGATCCAGCAGAAGACTGGGATGTGGCACATGATGTGGAGGCTTCGTGATGTTTTGATGTGGGAGATGATCCTGCTGGCCTGATCCTCATCTCTGAACCTCTTCCTGAAGTATTCCTCCTTCTGTTCGTCAGTGAACCCTTTGACCTCTGTCACCATGTCAACACACTCAGGAGGGATCTGATTGGCTGCTGCAGGTCGTGTGGTTATCCAGAGGCGAGCAGAGGGAAGCAGTTTCCCCCTGATGAGGTTTGTCAGCAGCACGTCCACTGAGGTGGACTCTGTAACATCAGTCAGGATCTCAGTGTTGTGGAAGTCCAGAGGAGGTCGACACTCATCCAGACCGTCAAAGATGAACACGACCTGGAACTGATCAAACCTGCAGATTCCTGCTTCTTTGGTTTCAGTAAAGAAGTGATGAACAAGTTCCACCAAGCTGAACTTTTTCTCTTTCAGCACATTCAGCTCTCTGAAGCTGAATGGAAATGTGAACTGTATGTCCCAGTTGGCTTTGTTTTCAGCCCAGTCCAGAGTGAACTTCTGTGTTAAGACTGTTTTCCCAATGCCAGCCACTCCCTTTGTCATCACTGTTCTGATTGGTTCATCTCTTCCAGGTGAGGATTTAAAGATGTCTTCTTGTCTGATGGTTGTTTCTGGTCTGTCTGGTTTCCTGGATGCTGTTTCAATCTGTCTGACCTCATGTTCATCATTGACCTCTCCAGTCCCTCCCTCTGTGATGTAGAGCTCTGTGTAGATCTCATTCAGAAGGGTTGGGTTTCCTGCTTTAGCGATCCCCTCAAACACACACTGGAACTTCTCCTTCAGCTTAGCTTTGAGTCTAGGCTGGCACATAACAGGAGATTCTGAAAGAACACATAAACACATTTTCTTTAAGCAACTATATCTGACTTTTTCAGCTGCAAGACTGTCAAGTGAGAGTCTCAACAAATTCACTCTTTTAGCTACTCCTTACTAGCCCTTGGCCCTACATTCCTGTTTCCTGAAACAATGACACGATCAACAGACAGATCACAACAAACTTTATGAGGTAGGCAATGGTCCAAAGCTAGTGTGAGATGAGTAACATTTCTCTCCTCTTGCACTGCAACAATGCAATGTAACAAGGTTTACAGTTTAGTAAATAATATACATAGTTTATTATTGTTTCTACCATTTTTTGTAAAGGCTGCATTTACTTGGTTGTATCTATTTCAATGAGGAGATTTTATAACGTCAGCAGCTTAGCTAATTTAGCTTAAAATGATGAAGGCTATGGGAGTGTAGCATGTAACACTTCTAACTGAAATTTGTTGGCATAAGGTTAGGTATTGCACTGATAAGGATGACAGAGACCGTGCTGTTTTAATTTGAAGTGAAAGAGAATGAAGCATGTTAAGCGAGGCCGGTGAGAGTTCACCTGTCCCATCAAGGGGACGGAGGACAGCGAGCGGGAGCTGGGAGAGGGAGCAGAGGCGCAGGAGTCAAGCTGAGAGAGTCGAGGTTCTTCATAGGCAAAGAAGGGAGGACAGAGACCTACGTGTCATGATCAATATTACAATAACAAGGGTCTTATTATATAATGTTGTTGTGGATAAAAAGCATGAAATCCTCTTACTGCTCTGCAGACAGTCAGCCAGCTCCTCCTCCTTCATTTCCCTCAGGAAGTCCAGTGTGATCTGCAGAAATGCCTCTCTGCTGCTCCTCCTCTGCTCCTCATCCTCACTGTTCAACACCTCTTCATCCTCCCTCTGACTCTCTGAGCATTCTGAGTAATCTGGACCTACAACTTTCTTGATCTTCTTCAGCTCGTTCTTCACAAAAGTGACAATGTTCTCCTCCAGCAGCTGGAACAGAAAACTATGTGAATGACACAATCAAACTAAAACCATGGAGCCAAACATCAGATCCATGTTGGACAGACTGACAATCCACTGGATTAAAACCTGCAGCATGGAGATTATTGTGAACACAACAGATGTAAAAGTCGTTGTTGTACATGTACAGACCATAAATACGGAGTCCAGGTATGTTTGATGCTGCTGGTCAGACTGACCACTGGGAACCTCTGAGATCTCCTGGTCCACTCTGTGGAGGAACCATGAGGAATGAGTTCACATTATGTCTGTCCACACAGAGACAGACACAAGCTAAAGGTCTTTTTAGCTCTATGATTGGATATAAAATTAAATAAGGTGATTTTCCCTGACATTAACACGTTTCTCATAATGCTGATCACACCTCTCCTGTTCCTGAGTCGCTTCCTGATGCATCAGCTGTTGCCGGGGGTCCCGGTCAACGTCTCCCTTGTTCCTGAGTTGGTGGTCCTGGGCAAACTTTCCTCTGTTCCTGCATCTGATCAGCATCTTGCCTCTTCCTTTGTGAGAGATCTTGGTCAACGCCTCCTTTTCTCCAGAGTCAATTTCCTCGGATAAAGTTACTGTGTCTGCTCCTAAGTTGACCGCACTGGTTGATTCATCGGCTGTTCCAGCGTCGGGGGTCCTGGTTGACGTTACACCTGCTCCTCATGTCCTGTCGGCTGTCCAGTCAACTTCTGTTCCTATTCCCCAGTCGGTGGTCTAAGTGACTAGCCCTGTTTCTCTCCTTCCTGTCCACTAGCCCCTGGATAGTTGTTTCATTTCCTGTTTCTTGTGTATCTCGTGGTCATTTTACTTCTTTACCTCTACTTGTCAGGATTAGGTCCTTTTCTGTTGTTTTCCACTGTGTTCCCTTCCCTCTTGTGGTTGTTTGTGCCCAGTTTGCGTGTGTGTGTGTGTGTGTGTGTGTGTGTGTTCAGCTGGGCGTGGCTTCTTGAATCCTACTCCCTCCAGTCTCCTTCCACCCCTGCTGTCCATCAGACAATCAACTCCACAAGCACGTGCAGTATAAAGCCCGGTTCAACTCTTCACTTGTCGCCAGATCGTTCCGACTCATCGTGCAGTATTACGCTATAGCCAGGCTTTGCCTTTTTTTTTTTTTTTTTTGCTGTGTCTTGTTGAACTGTTCATTAACCTTTAGATTCCTGTGGCTTAGGTCCATATCGCTGCTACCCTGCCACCTGCAATGCTCAGCCCCCCATCTCATCTCCTCAGCGTGGTGCACCTTTTTTTTGCAACTTTCAAAAGCACTCTGTTTGACCGGAGCCCAAAAAAACATTTTGTTCTTCTGTTCAGATTTAATCTCTTACCTTTGACCGACATTGTGACGTTCATCTTTGAAGTATATAGGATTTTTCATAGACCAGTCGCTGTTCATGGACACACTGCTGTTTTCAGGTTTTTCCAGTTTCCTCCTGAAAGACACAGGATATAATCTACACTGCACCAGGTGAAACAACGTACTGAATATACATCAGAAAAAACCTTGTCCTGTTCTGTCCTCTTTGCAATGAATCATACTCTGTGATTCCTCGTGGACCACTGTCAAAACTGATGTGCAGACTGAACTGTTGATTCACAGTGTGATCAGCAGTATGAGAAACACTTTAATGTCAGTGAAAATCATCTCATTCAATCAACTCCACAGCATACCTGCAGTATAAAGCCCGGTTCAACTCTTCACATCGTGCAGTATTACGCTATAGCCAGGCTTTGCCTTTTTTTTTTTTTTTTTTGCTGTGTCTTCTTGAACTCATAGGTATCTCATATCAGAATCACATTTTTCAGCCCTACCCTAATTTTGATGGCTCTCAACATGGTTGGCGCTAAATAATGACCTGATGGTTAGTTAGAAAGTAACAAGTCCCACATCTACACCTGTCGGACTTTGTAGGCTGTTGGATAAACAGTAGGGTAGGCCTAAATCCAGAATATCATGTGGACATTAAAACAAATATAACCTATTGCCACCAAATGCTCAGCAGGACCAATGGACCCACTGAAGTTATTGGTCATTTTTGTGATGCTACATCCAAGGATTGACAGCAGATTGTCAAACTGTCCCTGACTCAACCTAAAATAAGCCTTGAACCAACCATTATCCAGGCGAAGCTCCTTGGCCAGCTGGTGGTATTCCCCATGATTTTTCCTCTTTCTGAAGGTCACATATACCCACACTGATCTCCAGCATATTATTGAGAACAACCTCTTAATCAGATCCAGAGCAAGTGCCCTCCACCTGTAGTCTATATATTTAAGTAACATGTTGACCTCCAGATCTGTGGGTTTACTGCACCACAAAATCAAGGTCAATGCCTCACAAGAAAACGCACGGCACTGCTCCTTCTTTAAAGTAAAGGCTTCAACAGAAAAGGCAGCGTGGTGCACCTTGTGTTTTGCAACTTGCAAAAGCACTCTGTTTGACATTTTGTGCTTCTGTTCAGATTTAATCTCTTACCTCTGACCGACATTGTGACGTCCATCTTGGAAGTATATAGGATTTTTCATAGACCTGTCGCTGTTCATGGACACATAGCTGGGTTCAGGTTTTTCCAGTTTCCTGCTAAAAGACACAGGATATAATCTACACTGCACCAGGTGAAACAACGTACTGAATATACATCAGAAAAACCTTGTCCTGTTCTGTCCTCTTCGCAAGGAATCAACAATCAATCAGGTACAAACATTCAAAATATGATCAAATATGCCTGATTAAAATCAAAATCCTTTTCAGTCCTTTTTACTCAAGTAAACAGAAAATTAAGTTCTTCAGTGTGATACAGCACACATGTAACATGGCTCAAACTGCAAAATAAATAAAAAAATAAATAGACAAAGAAGATTTGCACTGGCCCTGGCGCTCGTCAGGAGTCCACTAATACTCGTTTGGGCCTGTAAGTTTTTATTTTCTGTGTTCCATATCTACTTGTTTAACATATGTACTTTTTTCATATGCACTTTTGTGTTTTACATTCATGCTTTTTAGTAACACTATTCATTACTCATTACATCATTACATGTATCATTTATTACTCATCTTATAGGCTAAATATTATATTTTTATCTCTTTTGTCACTCTGTACTCCAAAAAAGAAAAGGCTAAGGCCTTTTGGAGTAAACAGATGTTGTGAAAGAATGTGTGCTCTGTCAGTTGCAATAATTGCCGTGATGACTTGAGTAATATCATAATGTTAGTAACAGCTTACCTCTTTGCAGCAGAGGGCTGTTGTCCTTTAAAATCAGTGAAGTGTTGTCTAGAGCTGTCACTCTTCATGGACACACAGCTGGGTTCAGGTTTTTCCAGTTTCCTACTGAAAGACACAGGATATAATCTACACTGCACAGAGTGACAGAGTTTCACAGTGTGATCAGCAGTATGAGAAACACTTTAATGTCAGTGAAAATCATCTCATTCAATCAACTCCACAGCATTCCTGCAGTATAAAGCCCGGTTCAACTCTTCACATCGTGCAGTATTACGCTATAGCCAGGCTTTGCCTTTTTTTTTTTTTTTTTTTTTTTGCTGTGTCTTGTTGAACTCATAGGTATCTCATATCAGAATCACATTTTTCAGCCCTACCCTAATTTTGATGGCTCTCAACATGGTTGGCGCTAAATAATGACCTGATGGTTAGTTAGAAAGTAACAAGTCCCACATCTACACCTGTCAGACTTTGCAGGCTGTTGGATAAACAGTAGGGTAGGCCTAAATCCAGAATATCATGTGGACATTAAAACAAATATAACCTATTGCCACCAAATGCTCAGCAGGACCAATGGACCCACTGAAGTTATTGGTCATTTTTGTGATGCTACATCCAAGGATTGACAGCAGATTGTCAAACTGTCCCTGACTCAACCTAAAATAAGCCTTGAACCAACCATTATCCAGGCGAAGCTCCTTGGCCAGCTGGTGGTATTCCCCACGATTTTTCCTCTTTCTGAAGGTCACATATACCCACACTGATCTCCAGCATATTATTGAGAACAACCTCTTAATCAGATCCAGAGCAAGTGCCCTCCACCTGTAGTCTATATATTTAAGTAACATGTTGACCTCCAGATCTGTGGGTTTACTGCACCACAAAATCAAGGTCAATGCCTCACAAGAAAACGCACGGCACTGCTCCTTCTTTAAAGTAAAGGCTTCAACAGAAAAGGCAGCGTGGTGCACCTTGTGTTTTGCAACTTGCAAAAGCACTCTGTTTGACATTTTGTGCTTCTGTTCAGATTTAATCTCTTACCTCTGACCGACATTGTGACGTCCATCTTGGAAGTATATAGGATTTTTCATAGACCTGTCGCTGTTCATGGACACACAGCTGGGTTCAGGTTTTTCCAGTTTCCTGCTGAAAGACACAGGATATAATCTACACTGCACCAGGTGAAACAACGTACTGAATATACATCAGAAAAAACCTTGTCCTGTTCTGTCCTCTTCGCAAGGAATCAACAATCAATCAGGTACAAACATTCAAAATATGATCAAATATGCCTGATTAAAATCAAAATCCTTTTCAGTCCTTTTTACTCAACAAAGTAAACAGAAAATTAAGTTCTGCAGTGTGATACAGCACACATGTAACATGGCTCAAACTGCAAAATAAATAAAAAAATAAATAAACAAAGAAGATTTGCACCGGCCTGGCGCTCGTCAGGAGTCCACTAATACTCGTTTGGGCCTGTAATGTTTTATTTTCTGTGTTCCATATCTACTTGTTTAACATATGTACTTTTTTCATATGCACTTTTGTGTTTTACATTCATGCTTTTTAGTAACACTATTCATTACTCATTACATCATTACATGTATCATTTGCTGCAAAGAGGTATTTGCAGCAGAGGGCTGTTGTCCTTTAAAATCAGTGAAGTGTTGTCTAGAGCTGTCGCTCTTCATGGACACACAGCTGGGTTCAGGTTTTTCCAGTTTCCTACTGAAAGACACAGGATATAATCTACACTGCACAGAGTGACAGAGTTTCACAGTGTGATCAGCAGTATGAGAAACACTTTAATGTCAGCGAAAATCATCTCATTCAATATTATAGCTAATCATAGAGCTAAATGGACCTTTAGCTTGAGTCTGTCTCTGTGTGGACAGACATAACGTGAGCTCATTCTTCATTATTCCTCCACAGAGTGGACCAGGAGAGCTCAGAGGTTTCCAGTGCTCAGTCTGCCCAGCAGCATCAAAAACACCTGGACTCCATATTTGTGGTCTGTGCATGTACAACTACTTTTACATCTCTAACAGTAAAAACATCCCTCTCATGCAACTGTTGCCATAAAATGTTAATGTGATGGAGGAACTGCTAATAGTGGTCTGGCTCCATGTGATGAAACTGATAAAAATCTCTGTTTGCTCATGCAGTGTTTTCACAACAGAAAAGAAAGGATACAAATGTTCAACTGAGGTCTGCAGTGTGAAGAGTGATTATACTGCACAGCTTTCAGATATGAGAATATAAATGTATGCGAAGAAGAACAATGCTGTAAATGAACACATATAATAAACCATCTCTGGATAAACAGCTATTTAAACTTGAATCAGTAATATTATAGTGTGTAATGGTGTAAATAGTGATTGACTTTTCTTTGTTTCTCTTCTTATAAATATACTCATATATCAAAGTCATGTAGTTACATATGATTAAGTCAAGTTTTATGTTGTTTGCATATATATTCATGAATTAATTTCCATATGTCACAATTTAAATTATTCATTTCTTGTGTACTCATATACTCTTATATTTACTTGACAAATTTAAGCCATGCTCAGTATTATTCAACAAATTATGCTCAAGTAGATCTGGGCGATATGGCCAAAACTGTTATCACGATAAAAATGTCCATATCAGTCGATATCGATATTTATCACAATAAATGCCACATCGTTATTTCTTTCAGGTTTAAAAGCTGATTTTTGCTCCCTGGTGAAATTTGAAGAAACCAGACAGCCAATTGTGACTTTAAACTGTTCTATTTAGTCAGAACATGACAAACACTTGCCAAGCAGCAGAACATTTAAAAACTCTGAGGTACAAACATTCAAAATATGATAAAATATGCCTGATTAAAATCAAAATCCTTATCAGTCCTTTTTACTCAACAAAGTAAATAGAAAATTAAGTTCTGCAGTGTGATACAGCACACATGTAACATGCTCAGACTGCAAAATAAATAGAAAAATAAAGACTAAGAAGATTTGCACTGGGTACCGGCCTGGCGCTCATCGGGAGTCCACTAATACTCGTTTGGGCCTGTAATTTCTTATTTTCTCTGTTCCATACGTACTCGTTTAACATATGTACTTTTTTCATATGCGCTTTTGTGTTTTACATTCATGCTTTTTAGTAACACTATTCGTTACTCATTACATCATTACATGTATCCTTTATTACTCATCTTATAGGCTAAATATTATATTTTTATCTCTTTTGTCACTCTGTACTCAAAAAAAAAGGCTAAGGCCTTTTGGAGTAAACTGATGTTGTGAAAGAAGGTGTGCTCTGTCAGTTGCAATAATTGCCATGGTGACTTGAGTAATATCATAATGTTAGTAACAGCTTACCTCTTTGCAGCAGAGGGCTGTTGTCCTTTAAAGTCAGTGAAGTGTTGTCTAGAGCTGTCACTCTTCATGGACACACAGCTGGGTTCAGGTCCACCTCCAGCAGAGTCTGATGTTTGCTGCTGCTCTGGGCTTCAACACAACACACACACAGAGCTTTGCGTGTGAATAATGACGGAGCAGTGATCTGAGCTTTGACATGGAGAAGAGTCATGGACAGTTAGAGATCCTCATCTTACCTCTGAGCTCTGGTCTGGCTCTCATGTTCCCCACACAGAGTGGTTTTAGAGGGAGGGGCTCCCTCCTTTCTGTCCTCACACTGATCCATGCTGCTGAGTTCACATCAGCTCACACACTTTCTACCTTCATGAGGAGAGAAACACAAATCATTCATCTGCACATCAACTGATAATATCAGCTGCTCCTCCACTGATTCTTCTTCTCTGTTTCATATCAGTGACAGTTGAAAATGCAGTCAGACAGCAGTGTGAGGCAGAGGAAGGGGCCCTGACAGATTCCTTTGTCGATTGATGGTAAAGTCTGAACCCGCATAAAGTACCAGCATGAAACCAACAGCAAACACATAGTTAGGCAGATAGACATCGCTTTACTATAACAAATACGTTTTGACAGACAGCTTTTCTGTTGCACTGTAAACAATCATAGAGATATAATCACCACCAGAGCAACTGAAATGCTTTAAGGTCAGACTCTTAATAGATATGGATTATAAAATTCATCAGGTGGACTTGGTTCCCAATAGTTTCTGCTCCTTTGTCCAAAACAAACAATAAATACAAAAATCCTTATTAAGAGAAAAGGTGATAAAAAAAAGTAAAAATACTCTACTACAAGTAAAAATCCTACTTTCTAATTCAACTTTCTAAGTTTTATCAGTACAAATACAATTAAAGTATCAAAAGTAAAAGTACTCATCAAGCAGAATGGACTCTGTCATCATTATATCAATATATCCTGCATCAACATGTCAGTAGAACCTGTCAGGGAGGAGCTGCTTTGAACAGTTTTATATTTGTAGGTAGTTTCATCTGTATTCCTGTATCATATTTTATAAAGTGATCATTAGGTTTTTTTTTTTTTTTTTTTAATCTATAGCCGTGGTGTTTCTGAAATATAAAATATAGAAGTAGGTATAAGTAAGTATAAAGAAGGAGAGGTCGAAATACTCAAGTACTGAAGTAATCTTAATCAATACTGTAAACAACTCAACTACAGTAGTGGAATAAATGTACTTAGTTACTTTACACCGCAGGAGTGGATGAACAAAGAAACCTTTATAATAAGTGACCGACAGTCTCAGTAAATTCTTTACAATAGCTTCATTTACCTATTGATCACATTCAATTAAACATTTACACTGACAGCTGTTGGAGAAGAACCAGGAGTGACACAGCTCTTTTTCATTGTATATCAACCTATCTATCAACCTCCTCAGCCCGCCACACTGAGTCCACATCAGTCCTGTCGTGTAAATCCAATGACAGACCACTCACCCCAGAGAAAGTTCAGCGGATGTGCGGCCGAGCTCTGACCGCAACCAGTGAGTCAGACAGCGGGAGAACAGTGGCTCATCTCCGCCTCACCACAGGCTGATAAAGGCGGAGAAAGCTGCCTCCAGTCACCAGCAAGTGGAGCTGCACAGTAACAACGACTCTGTTCAACTACTGACCATCAACTACCTCTGCTTCTACCCTTATTTATATATATGTGTAATATATATATATATATATTACACAAACATGATGATCGTTCTCCACGCTCTTCGATAACAAGTGTGACTCAATAACGATAACGTATGATCACACTATCATAATACAACAGCAACAAGAAAGTAAAGGTGCAATAACTCAGGTAACGACAGTTACCTGAGCTGTTAACGAGTAAAACATTAAAAACTGTTCACATTACCGTTCAGAGGAAATTAACTGTTGCAGTCTTTGCTCAAAAGTGAAACTTGACTTCAGTGAGGACACGCCCAGAGAGAGAGAGAGAGAGAGAGAGAGAGAGAGAGAGAGAGAGAGAGAGAGAGAGAGAGAGAGAGAGAGATCCGATCCCATTTGTGCCAAAACATGTCCATATCATAATACAGTGATTATAAAATAACAAAATAATAATCTAATACCGTAATTGTTAAATTAAAAGTAATAGAGATCTTGATAATAATAATAATAAAAACCATATTCCCATTAGAGTGATGGCATGATGTGAAATTACACAGCTAAATTCACAGCATCTTTATATCCCCAAACCCGCTGTATTACTTCCTGGATGATGTGCTGTATCATGTTTGGCTGCTGGATCAGTTCTCAGTCAATAAAGGAGGTTATAGTGAATGTAAATTGAATTTAATTTATGTATCTCACACATCTGACAGCCACCAACAGCTCAATGATCCACAGCTGTAAACTCCAGGTTTACCAACCAGTTCCAACACAACCGTACATCTCTGCTGACTCAAATGATGCTGCAGTTGTAAACTCCTCCTGTCTTCTAGCAATAAATTAATGGATAAAACAATAATTTCTTAAAGTTAAATAAGGACAGAACTTTTGCTCCAAAGCAAAAAGAAGTGTTGCTCAACAACCTGAGGTTACAGTCTCAGTGTTATCTTAGATTAGGATCTGAGCTTCAGGTCCCGCATCAACAAAGGTGAGACAACATCAGTTGTTACATTTCCTGTAAGAGCGGGGATACAGGGAATAACAATAAATAAAAGAAGATAATAATAACAAAAAGATCCACAGGAAACAGATGCAGCAGAAATAAGGGATTCTATTCACAATTACAGACTACAACAAAAACTGACAGCGGAACACTGGGCAACTGAAACTGCCATACTCTAAGAAAACCCTATAAATACAACCACAAGATAATATGAGTATCACCCATCAGAGTTTTAGCAAGCACTACAGCTTGTTGAATGGAGCAAAAGAAGCAGAGTGTGAACTTTCATCTGTAACGGCCTCTAGACCTCCAGACCAATTTCCTGGTTGTTGGGATGTGGGGAGTGATGGCTGCCACCTGGTGACTGCTCACCTATAAATACATATATGTGGGAGTGGCAGCATCCAGCCGTTAGCTCCTATGCAGGAAAGTTGAAAAAATACAGTTACCAATTGAAAAAAAAGTAAAGAGTAACAAGGAAATCAACATAAGAGAGAGAGACTAGAGTATGTTGCAGCAGCTAGGGAGCTTCCGACCCAACGGCGACTGCATTGAGCATTCCTGTCAGTTAGTGGATAGGTAATTAGCAAAGTAGCAGTCTGATTATTCTTTACTTTGAGGATTGTCAGAGTTTATATTTAAACAAGACTGGGTTAAATCTATATGTCTGGACCACCTCTGGTCAAATCCTGATTTTATAACTGCAACAACGTCTGAGAAAATCACCAAACACATGAATGAAAGACAAAGACTGAGCTGTGATTTCAGCTGGATTTACTGTTACATCATCACTCAGAGAGAAAGCAAGAAAAGAAAGACTATCTTTCTTTTTTTCAGTTTCAATGAGTTTTCAGTTCAGTTTTTATTTCAGTCATAGAGAGAGGGAGAGAGAGAGAGAGAGAGAGAGATAGAGAGAGAGAGAGAGAGAGAGAGAGAGAAGATGACACACAGCAAAGGGCTGCCGTGGCAAGGACTAAACCTTGAGCATACACTTTACCAGCTGAGCTACCCGGGTGAACGCTCAGAATTAGCCTTTATTTCTTGCTTTGTCTCTCACACTGGGATCCACAATAGTTTAGTCTTTATTTACTTCAACTCCAGAACATAACAGGATTTCATTAGAGGCAGGTCTTTATGTCTGACTCCCTCTGTTAGTTTCTGAGGAGCTGGGAAACCAGAGCGGTGTAGCCCTCCATCCATACAGTCCAGTCATGAACCAGGTTTATACCCAGTCTGTTTGAAAATAGTCTCTCAATCTAGAGACAATGAGCTGAGTTGTCAACACTGCAGCTGTAAACACAACCCCCCACCCACCCACACACACACACACACACACACACACTGACCAGTGGTGGAAATATGATCAGTCCTTGCACTCCAAAAACTGGAAGATGCACTGTCAAAAATGTCACAAGGGGATAACTTGAAAAATATGCAGTCTAACAACCATGGTTTTCCCTGTAAAATGTATCTGCAAAATCTAAATCTAAATCTGATGAACCTCAAAGTGTTCAGAAGGTCATTGGCCAATGCGAGTCTCTTGGACAAAGACACTTTAAACCCCATTTCTCCTCTGGACATAAAATTTCATCACCGAGAGCCTCAGGGTCATTTTTATTGACTGTCTCTTTTCTCAGAGCTTTCATACAAACTGTAACAGCATTTTTGTTTAAAGTGAATCAGTTCAATAGATCTAAGATTCAGAGAAAGACAAAACACTGATATTCACAATGCTCAATGCTTTTATTGTGAAAAGACAAGCAAATGACAACCAGGGTTGTAATGTAGTGGTTGGCACTCATCAACACACATCTCTACTTGGAGACTTCAGGTCACAGCAAGGCAAACATACACAGGCTTGGTTATTTGTTGGCCATCGATTAAGTAACAATCACTACTGCCTTTTACGTATTAAAGCCACAAGGTGGTGACAACACCACTCTATTACAAGAGTCTTAAACCAAAAGTCAACGATATTTTTATTCTGTAATAGTCATAGCTTCCATCTTTAAAAGACTGGAAGGAAGAGCAAGACATTTAACAGGAATCATTTAATGTCTGATAAATAAACTGATTCAATACATGAATCTGAAAATGTTTGTGTCAGTGAAAGAGACAGATATTTACAGACTGAACTATCTGTTCAACAGTGACAAAGTTTCTCTAACAGGAAGAGACTCCTCTCTACTCTGAACACAGACGCACCAGAACCAGACCAGAACCCAAACCCAGGATACAGAGGTTCAGTGAATGTGGTGTTGAAGGTGTGGAGGTGGATCAGTGAGTCAGAGGAGACTCTGTAGAAGGACAGAGTGCCAGCAGGACAGTCCACCTACACTGCTACTCTGTCAAAGACAGAGGAAGAGGAGGAGGAGGGTAAATTTGTCAGTTTCTTATTGTGACAGACATAGTGACGACCATCAGAGCAGAACAGACTCCAGGACTGATCGTTCCTTCCAAATTCACAGTCTTCACCGTCTCCTCTCCTTCTGATTCCTCTGTTACATGAACCACTCCTCGCCACTCGACCTCCCAGTAACAGCGACCAGTCAGACCAGTTCCACACAGCAGCTGAGGACACTGGTCAAATCTGTCCGGATGATCAGGATACAGCTGTTCCTCCTCCACATGTGTCACTTTCCTGTTGTTGTCAGACAGCTTCAGGTTTGTGTTCACTGTGTTTGCGTTGAATGCGAGTTCACAGGAATCTAACGGAGAAAACAAGACACAGCTGCAGTTATTAATGTGTTTATTTATTGACAGTTTGAGGATGACTCATGACATCAGTGATTTGAACAGATTTTGCTTTGTTTTGTTTTTTCATGAATCAAATTAAAAACACACTTACACTTCCTCAGACCTGGTCTCAACCATCGGACTCCACCAGGCTCCACCCTGAAAGGAGGAGGGGGGTGAGACCAGCATATTCTCTTTCAACATGCACACATGGACATTATGGAGAGCAAAAATGATGTAGGCATGCATAAATAAATAAACAAATAAAGCAATGACTTAATAAATAATAAAATGTCCTTCCAGTGTTGTCATTTTAGTGGCTTTGACACTAGATTAACAACTTGAGTGCCTGCTTAAAGTTAATCAAGAGTGAACAAGTTAAAATTATTACCAGTGGCTACGACACAAAGCCTGCCAGCTGAATTTGCAGCTAACTCTATAAGGAAGACAAAGGAGTAACCAACCACCACCTCAGAGACACAGAAGCCACACAGCCAGACAAGTTCCCAGTACTAGATCATGAATGCAGCTAATCCCCCTTTTTCACCTGGCACTCTTTAACATACATAAAGTGGCTTTAAACAAAGACACACACTAGCCGTTTCTCAATACAGAGTGAGCCAAGCTCAGACTCCTGTACTTGGGAGTTCAAACTTCACAACTTCAACTCAGAAGTCCAGACTCCTGAGGACGGGCGGACTATTTTGCAATTGGAACAGCAGCATTCTTCCTAATATCAGCAGCTCATCTCGGCACAGGTTACACTTCAACACTCCTGTTAATTAATCTAAACTCATATATCATATCATATGTCATATATCACTGGTTACATTTACCCACATTGTGTCAAAACACTCCAAACCAAATCATTTAACAAGTCATCAAACATCAACAACCTGTGCATTTGATTTAGTTGCATTGGAAGCAGATTTACTGAGTGAGGTTGTGTTGCCTAAAGTTTGAACTATGCGTCCATGTCTGTACAAACTACATTCTCTGAACCCTTAGGTAAACAAATCTTAAATGCAGGGTGAGCCACTGTTAGCTTGTGAGTTATCTGTTGAGGACACTTGCTCTAGAGGATATTCATTTTCTCCTCAGCAACTGATGTAAAAAAACATTCACCTTTGCTCATCCACCCAGAGAGGACACAAACATTCCAGGACTGTTCATCCTCCTTTCTGCACTACCATGGGAGTGATGACAGCTGCTCAGCTCCTGCCTCTCGACCAGCCAGCATAGTCTCGTCTTCACCAGAAGGGACTTCACAGAGCCCTCACCTTAAGTTGTTGATTTTGAAGCTAAAGTAATTGAACATTTTGACCCAGAAAACTGATCATCGCATTGATGATTTTTAGGGGGAAACAGACCACAACTGAGCTTTGACTCTGGAAGACAAGCTCTAAAGCTATCAATAAGTTCATACAGTCACTACCTCCCAGTGTCAGAAATGACTACAAACAGCTCCATCAAGCACTGAAAGAAGAATTCTCTTCTTCTGCTGACAAGATAGCATCAATGGTCGCAGCTTCTCAAATTAAACGTTCTCATCATGAGTATCAGAGACTATAACAAACATTTGAGGCATGTGTACTTTCGGGGCAAGAACCTGGCTTAGAAGAAAACTGCACCTTCAAGTCCTTGTTTTTGCAGAAACTTTATCCATGTTCACAGACTCACGTTCTACTCATGACGCATCAAGATAAACCCTCAATAATGAGATAAGAAAGATGAGACTGATGGCTTGGTCTCTCGGACAGTCACTTCCAAAGCAAGAGGGAAAACAACTGAGACAGCCACCTCAAACACTGAGGTGTCACAAGGGGTGTCATAAAGAGGGGTGCCAAAAGGCCACATAGGGAAACTGAGGATAACTGCCACTAAACGCTTCAAGATAGATGCTTTCAGAATAGGAACAGGAGAAGGCCATATGCAGAAATTCTGTCCCAGAAGCGTGACCGGCCAATAGACAGATCAGATGATGACAACGTCTTCTCTGACCATGTTTCATCAGACAGTGACAGCACCTATGAATGCTTGTCTGCCTCCAGTTATTCTAATTGTGTTAAAGCCCCAAGCCAAAAGTTGGGAAAAACTTAAAACACAAGAGCTCCAGAGTTTGCTCCAGAGCAGTAAGATAGACGCTAGCTCAGGATACCTCACACTCTTGCAGTTACATAGGCTAACTGGGTTTTTCAGCAGGTGAAGCAAACTGAAATTCAAGTGCTTTGTTACCTTAAACTGACATCACTATTTTTGCTGTTCTCACTAACCCCATAAGTAACCGAGAAACATGGGTTAATTATCTTATATTATACTGTTTTTGATGTTGCAATGTGTATTTTCATGACCGTTCTTGCTTAGGCAAGATAGATAGTGTTAACAAATACCCCAATGTTACAAATTGAATGAACTGACTGAACTAAAGGACTGAGGGAAATCCTGAGACCAAATGGGGGAATGTTGGGCCTCAGTCCATTCAAATGGAAGAGAACAAATTAACCACCTATTTGTCATTGTATAATTGTACTCTGGCTGCACAGAAAAAATTTCAGCTTGTTGTCCTCTATCAGACATTGTCTGTGGCTGCAGCAGGGATCTCCATACCTGAGAGTGTCCAGTCTCCAGTCTGGATCGTCCAGTCCAGCGGACAGAAGCTTCAGTCCTGAGCCTCCTGCATGATTGAAGCTCAGATCCAGCTCTCTCAGATGGGAGGGGTTGGAGCTCAGAGCTGAAGCTAGAGAAGCACAGCCTTCCTTTGTGATCAGACAGCCTGAAAGACTACAGACACAAAACAACACACAAAGTAGCCTCCGTTACCACTTGGTGCTATGTTTTTCCTTTTTCTTTGATTTTTGTCTTTTTTTCTGGTTGCAGTCCATTTGGTCCAGGTACAGTGTAGTTTAGTTTAATTTATTAATAGCAACATTTGCCTGAAAAATTTTCATTTTAAGATAAACACAAGAAGCTTGTGCTACAGAAAATGGACCAGACTCAGTGAATAGCTCCCTAAGCTTAACATGTCCTATGATAACTATTAATTTAACTATACAGACTAATGAGCAGTGATAACTAACATGTCTTTGGGGTCATCAGGTGGGAACCTCCTTTCACCAGTGTTTCGTCTAGTTGGTCCCACGACACCTCCAGGAGGCTAGACAGTGATCACTGGCGTCCCAGAGTCACTCCCCTAATGCCAGCCATCACTGCTCCTCACACCAAGACTATTTTCTTTATCTTGCCTATGCTACCACAAACAACACCATCATCAACTCTGACAAAACACACTAACAGATTAAGCAGATTCAGCAAACAAAATCCCCTAAACAGTTGGAGAAAGTGGCGGCCATTTTGAATGAGGGAGGTAGAGTCAAGGAGAGATGCCTTTTGAGCTAAACTCTCCCCCGCCGGGTTAGGCTGTGCTCTACCCCCCCTACTCCCCCACTCTCCAAGACATCAAACAAACAAACAATCAAACTCACCTAAACAGCCACAGACACACTACAAACCAATTCAATACAAGCAAACAATACAGGCCACCTCACCTGGACTAACTGCATGGTCTCAAAGAGGCTCACACAGGCCACACCCCCACTTAAAAACACTTCCTCTTCCTGGATTTCTTCCTTGCTTCTCTTAAGAGTCTGTCTATCCTAAGTGCTCCCCCTGCTGGGCCCCCAGCTACCATTACTCCTTCTCACCCAAATCCACTGACTGGATCTTGCTGCCTCATCTGACATGTCCTTTACAATTTTTCCTCACACTCTGTCCACTTGCTCCTAACTCCCTCACCAAAGAGACAACAGACCTTGCTACAAATCCTCTACATCCTACTTCCACTGGACAAATCCTAACTTTCCATCCTCGCTGCTCTGCTTCTGCCCCTAACTCTGCATACCTGAGCTTTTTCCTTTCATATGCTTCTTCAACTAAGGCCTCCCACGGAACAGTCAGCTCTATGAAATATACTTTCATTCTACTCCTAGACCACAAGACTATATCAGGCCTTAGCTTTGTAATGGCTATTTCCTGGGGAACAACAAGCTTTCCTCCTAAATCTACCTGCATTTCCCAATCACAAGCACCTTCTAAGCTGCCTTGCCTTCTTGTTGTCTTACCAACTTTCTCTCCCTCTTGAACAAACTTGATTGCAACTTTCTTTGTTTTAGGTCCTCCTAAATTTGCCTGCCTCCGTAACTTCAATTTAATTTATATACCACTGTTACGACCCTAGCGTTGTTGTATCGTGTGTTGCTCTCTCTCTCTCTCTCTCTCTCTTTATCTCTTTCTCCAGGTACTGCTCCTCCTCCAAATGGGGGGAGATGGGCTGCACACAGCTGTACCCACTTACTAATCAGCGGAGGTTGCTGAGTGGCTGTGTGTGTGTCGCTGCGTGAAGGAGGGTGGTTTTTTTTTTTCAAACTTTTGATTTTTTTGGTTTACAAGCCAGCATTTTTTGTTGTTCTTTTTTCGTTTAATAATAAAACTCATTGGTTTCCTCACACTTTTGTTTTGCCTCCTTATCTTCCTTTCTCATCCCCTGGCACACATCAGGGGAACGTAACAACCACCAACAACTTTTTGATCTACAGTTGTAAACTCCAGGTATACTTACAGTTGAGCCTTCCTGACATCAGTGCTCAAAGTGGATATGAAGCATTCATTCAAGGACAGGACTGAAATCCTACTAGTCGCTCCCAAAGCAAAAAGAGAAATGCTGTTCATTAACCTGGGGAAAAAAAACACTCCAAGACTTCAACTCATTCAACTGCTGTGAACCAGGACCAAGAGGAGAAAGCACATTAGCCCAGTTGAACTTCCTGTTACATTTAGAATTAGATTTTAAGATCCTCCTCCTTATATATAAAGGTCTTAATGTGCAAGGACCAAGCTACATTGCTAACTCCCTGATTAACTATATGCGACCTTTGTGAGATGTCTTCTGTCTAAATGAACTCGCCAGAGCTGGTCAGGTGTGTGGTAACAACAGGTTTATTCCTCATCAGCATTCATCTGTATTTATGACAGAACAATAGAGTAGAATGGTCATCTCCTGTGAACACACAGCTCACGCTCTGTCTTGTAGCAAATCCTCTGTTTCCTTTTAGGATTACCACAATCTTAACATCCCCAAAAATCGACACTCTGCACAATACAAATATATAGTGATCATACAGTGGGTTAAAATTTGTTTAAATAAAATCAATGACACAGGGCAGAAACTGTCACTATTCCAAAACCACAAAGAAAAAGTACAAAAATATCAAATAATAACACAAAACAATACAATAAACAAAATATGAACAAATGTATAATCATAAATATTTCTGAGACTGTTACCTTTTTGTTTACCTTTAGTATTTTTCATTCACTAACAATGTGACTTTATTATATTATAAAACAAAACATTACCACACTCTGCAGAGCGAGACTGTAACAAACCTGCATTTATGACAGAACAATAGACTGAGTAGAATGTTCATCAATTGTATGAGAAGACGGCATCGCATTAACATTAGCTACCTTAACTGGAAGCCAGCTCAATTTTTATATACTTTTCAAACTTATAAACATTATTATGCCCCTAACCACCCAGAGACTCATTACCTTGTGGCAAATTTCCATCTCTTTGAGGATTACCCATAATCCTGCAAATACTCCTTTGCTTTGCAGGTACAGATTTACAACAGTAGGTGGCATATATGATCCATTTAGCGGGATTTAACCTGAACCTCTTTTTAACTCTTGCCCCCAGAACACTGAGATCACCTGCTGCTTGATCCAGGAACAGCTGTAGGAAAATCCGGGATGCAGCCTTTGTCAGTTATGGCCCAAAGCTGTGGAACACACTATATCAGAGAAGCAGCTCACTGAAAAAAGAAAGATAAAAACTTATCTTTTCACTTTAGCCTTTAACCTGCTCTGAAATGTGTGTGTGTGCATGTGTGTGTGTGTGTGTTTGTGTGTGTGTTTGTGTGTGTGTGTGTGTGTGTGTGTGTGCGTTACCCTCCACAGCGCCACCTAAGAAGTGCAGATGAAACCAACAGTGAGGATGCACCTGTAGGTAAAATGTTGTGGGGCAACTGAAAGGAGCTGTGATCAGAACCTATGGTTGTGTAGAGCTGTTTGCCTCAGAGCTGAGTTGACTTTTAACAGAAGAGTGAACAAAGAAGTTTTTCCTTTAATGAAAAACTTTCTTACTTATTTTAATGGTTTCTATGCAATCCACTTTTAACTTATTTATTCTTTTTATTTATTATTTTATTATCATTCCGTCTCATTTCACATTAATGCTTTGAACATGTTTTATGTTCATTTTGTCTATATAACAAACACGACAAAACGCAGCAGAGGCAATGAATTTCAAAACACAGACATCCAAATATTCATAGCAAATTAATTAAATCCTTCAACTTAATTATGTGCATACTATCTCCACCAAATTGATGTGCAGTAAGGACAAGCCTCAGGTCAGTAATAAACTATATTTTAATATGCAAATCTTAGATATGTACAGTCTCCGTCCAGCTAGTCCTGTAATTTAGAGCCTAACCACAAGTACTGTGTGTATTGACTCTTACAGTATGAACTGTAACAGTATGACGCTATGTATGGACCTGATTATTTGTTAATTGTGTTTCAGTTTTCAAATTAATCCATTCTCTGTCAGTCTCCCCTCAGCACTGGTCACTGTCAGGGCTTTTCAGCTTTCTGCATTCTCATTGGTCTTCAGCCTCTGTAGCTCCTCCTCCAGCGTGCTGATTCGCTGGAGTAGCTCTTCCCTGTCCTGCTGGGCTCTGAACCCCGTCTGCCGCTCCAACTCCGCAATCTTCCTCTCATACCAGCGCTCCAACTGGGCCGACACCGTCTCAAAGAAACGCTGAGTTACCTGACGGGAAAACAACAACACCCTTTCCTTAGTTCCCCTCTGTCCTTACAGGGACAGTGCAACAATTTGGACCAGGAAGCGATTAGCCTAGCTTAGCATAAAGACTGGAAGTAGAGGGGCTACACCTATCCACACCTCATCCCATCCATTAGTACACTCACCTCCATAGCGTGCAGATTTTTCCTCTCCTGGTTGAATGTGGGTTCAGTGGGACGGTCGATGAAGAACTCCAGGGTTCTGGTTCTGTCACCGTGTATCTCTGCATGCCTGTGGGCACTCATCAGCTTCACAAGGTGTTTCCTGTGTTGCCTGTCATAGCTGTGTCCCTGATGTGTGATGAGTCTTGGTCCCTGGTCGCTGATGCTGGACTGGCTGCTGCTGCTGCTGCTTGAGAAGCTCTCCCCACACAGTGACACCACTGCTGCTGTAGGACCGTCCTGCACTCCCGGAGGTTGCGAGAGGGGGTCAGCAGAGTCCCGCGGGGGGCCTGAGGTGTGGTTGGCAGGCAGAGGAAACAGGGCTGTGTTCTCGTAGTCGTCTGAAAGGAAAGAAACAGAAAAGATAAATCATCCACTCAACACAGAATGAAAAGACAATCTGTTCAATAAAGATATGAACGTTCAGTCAATCATAACATGTTTCATATAATTCATATATTCAGTCTAAGTCCAGCTGATGACATCCTGCTGTATGGCTTTCTTTATTTCCTGTCATCTCTCTCCTGCGTGCTATCTAATAAACACTTTTTATTTTAATCTTTATTTTACTTTGAATTAAGAAATCATATCTCAACATCCACCTACTCGCTTTTTCTGAAGCATTCAACTGCTTTTCATTGTCTTCCTCAATGGATGTTTGCTGTGTTTACCACGAGCAAACTGCATTACTGTCTACAAAAAATTGCTGTCCGAGCATGTCGAGAAAATGTTTGTTTAATTCCAGATAAACTTGTAAACAGCAGCTTGTAGTAGTAGCTGATTTTATGTCCATTTCTACAGTCTTTGTATCATATTCTACAAGTTTTTTATTCTCCAGGTTCTACAGTCAGTCAGTAGGTTGTTTCAGAGTCATTAGGTTCTGTAAATGTGGAACAATACAACCGTGTGTTGACATAAAAAATGTACTTTTGAATACTGAAGTACTTTTGAACTCAAGTTCTCCAGTACTTTAACTCGAGTAATATTTGACGGGGAGGATATGTACTTTGATTCAAGTCATAGAGCTGCCAACTTTCTCCGCCTCTGCAACTAAGCTCCTAAGCCTAACCCATGTCAATTGGACCAAAATCCTCATTCTGAGGAAAACAACAAACCCTTCAGTTTCAATGCAGTTTCTAATGCAGATTTGTATTTCCATAAACGAGTCACATCCTTAACCTATCCAAGGTTAAACTGCTAAAAATATTTAATCAAAGCTTGTTTGCTTACACATGAGTTCTCCACTAGATATTTCCTCCTCTCTGCTGTGAAAACTTGTTTTCTTATAGTTTATAGTATAGAAACTATCATGCACTGTCCCACTGGCCTGTTGATACACTTGCAGTGTTAACAGCCATAAATCATTGTTGAATGCCTCTTTGACTGCATCACGGACTCTTCTCTTGGACATACCTGGTGACCTGTCCACTCTCATTTCAAAGTATGTCCTCCTGCCCGCCCACTCTGGCTGCAGGCTTTCCAGACTGTATGCAGCTCTGGATGGCAGGATGTTGACATAGTTGGCCAGTGAGGTGCTGCTCTCTCCTGAGACCACCGACAGCAGGGGGAGGGACTCCGGATCAGGGTCTCCCGCAGACTGCTCCACAGATGGTGAGGGGAGGAGTTTGTAATACTGGGCTTCAACCGGGGCGTGGACATCCATGTCCTTCAGGTGAGACACACACCACCTCTTCAGTTCCTGGCTCACTGCTGCCTGCGTGAGATGAGAAACAAAGCTGCTCTCTGATCATTAGATCTTATCATCAGTCTTTCTGATGCTGACAAAAACGAGATGCTGACAAAAACTCAATTTCTTTTCTTTATTTACTTCATTGTTGAAATTGGGAGATTAAGCTCAAATGACTCTTGATTTCTCACGTCTATTTGCATTGTACCAAACGGATCAGTCATTAAGAACTGGGACTTAGATCTCAATTTTTTCTCAATTACAGATTTCTGAGATTTATTCATGCAAGTCTGAAAATAAACATAAAATAACATCTTCCTGTGTCATATTCATCCATCCACCACAACCTCCTCCTGATGTGGACTTTGTCTCTCTTTATACTACGTCACCGCACTTTTCTCATTGCTCCTGTCATAATTACTATGACCAGTGGATGTCGCCTAGCAACAAAATGTAACTATGGGTCATAAAAAAACCTGCTGCACAGACGACCTGTGGGCTCCTAATAACGTGGGTAATTAACAATGTGACAATGTTGAAGTTATCTAGTTATTTAGTTAGATTTTGTAAAATTTTTGTTGGTGTGGGATTACATGTTATATAATGGTGATAAATGCTGATTGGAGAGACGGGGCTCTATAATCATCACATCAAGTCAGCTGTGTGTTGTCAGTGATACCTGTGTCTTCAGAGCTTCCTCCTTGTCCTGGGCCACTCTCTGCTCGATCCTGTAAACCATGTTCTTCCTCTCTGCTGCTGCTCTCTGCTGGTTCAGCCTGTTCAACACTTTAATCTGCCCAAACCAAAAAAAGGAGAAATTGTCAAATTGGCACGAAAATTGTCTATTGTAATTCATCTGAAATGATAGTGACGATGGAAATTGATGTGAATTTATAGAACCGATTGACAGTGTTGCTGCTGTATCTGAACACAATGCTTAGATTTATCAATCGTTGAAAATGAACTGAACCGCTGGTTTAAGACACTGAAAGTAAGAGGAATGATGTGTTTGCAGGAGCAGAGTAGATGTTGACCTGGTGTCTGTTCCGTTGGACCATGTTGCCCATCCTGCTGTTGACCTGCTCCTGGACAGTCAGAATGTGCAGCCTCATCTCCTCCTGCGTGGCTTTCACTTGACCCTCCAGCTTCTTGATCAAGGGCCTACAGTGGCATCCATTGGCCGGTGCCTAAAGAGAGCAAACACAAGTTATAAGCTGCACACTCAGCAAAACGGGTTCCACAGAGTACCCTATGGTTCAGCTTCCATGGCAGGTGTGTTCGGTGCAGCTCAGCAAGTTTTAGCAGCAAGATGTTTTCAAAGCTGCTCCATACACAGTGGTTTTGATAAGGTTGGTGACTAACTTTGCTCTGGAACCTTAATAAACTGGATTATGTTTGACCTGTCTAATGTTGCCATCCTTGTCGCGGTACAGAGTGTAAAGCTGATAGAATTTTCCATTCTGAGCGGAGCCCTTGTCGTCATCATCACCACGGAGGAACTCCCTCTTCTTCCCCTTCCTCACATCATCTTCATTCAGAGCCTTCAGAGGAGTAAAAGCAACACACTGTTACTGAAACCTGCAAAATGTAGTTGTCCTTCAGAGAATCAAGAGCTCTACTAAAGGGAACTTCACATTTGTTTTCATGTGGAGGGTCTTATAACAGGTGGAATCATACTGCTCATCAGCTTCTACTGGCTTTTCTACTAGCTCACTGAGTTAGCAACTGGAGCAACTGCAAGAAAACTTCAATCCAAGAATCAATAACTGGATTTCTTGAGTTTGAATAGACTTATTTGCAATCAAACATTGTTGGTACCTCCATCCAATGACCATTAGATGAACTGCACCTTAAGACACATCTGCATTACCTACTTTTAAAGACTCTTGAACACTTCGAGAACAAAAAATTGTTTTCTCCCGATAATATCTCGTTATATCTGGATAATGAACTTTCTCTGCTTCTGTACTTTCTGTGCAACCAGATACTCCTGCGTCTTAGGAAGCAATTTTCACCAAATTTCGAATTACAGAAAAAAAAACAAAAAAACCCCAAAACAAAATAGTTGCTTAACAGCTGATGTTGAAGAGCCTATCAGCCGATGGAAGTGTGACTTCAGTGCACTCAGGGCTGCTGTACCTCCTTGGTCCTGGTGTCTCTGTTGTGGACCCACCTGCTTCTTGACTCTTCTCCTCTTGTGGCAGCTGCTGATGGCGGCTGGGGTCTTCTGGTGAAGCTCCTGCTGCTGCTGCTGCTGCTGATACTGATACTGAGGACTCCCCTGGACGGCAGTTCTGCTCTCCATGTGTTCACTGCTGGGACATTCCTCCACCGCTGAACTGCTGTCTTCCTCAAGACACACAGATGGAAAGGAGTAGTGTCATATTTAAGTCAAACGCAAAATAAAAACTGAGGAATTGCTCATGAGACCTGTCCTCTTGTCTCCACAAGCTTTAAAGAATTAATCTTTTGGGTAGTTTCTTACTTTGTTTGGTAGTATTTCTACTCTGGTGAAAGACTGGGTCCTGCGCTCAGCTGTCAGTCTTTCTCTTCGTTTCCTTATCGTTCTTCCCCGCATGAAGCGATGTACCTGAGGATGATAACTGCTACCATTAAGTCTGGCTGACTATGATATCAAAACACAATAACATCTATCTAATACAGGATTATGATCTAATCAAATCTAGATTAAGTTCATATTGACCTGAGGAGCTCTGGCCAGGAGAAGTGCCACATCTTTGTGATTGTTGTCTCTGGCTTTGTCAAGTGCTGTTTTTCCTGCCTGGAAGTCAGGTGTGTCACAAACATAATATATTTTTAGTTTAATTAAAGATCTCTTTATCCCACAAAGCAAAATGGAGAAGAAGGGGAGACTGGGGAAGATTGCAACACGTCTTATTGTTGTGTTGACTTCTAAGTCACATGGTTCGCATGTGTCAGTGTGTCTAGCTAGCACATGTTGCTCTGTCATGGTTGAGGGTGGAGACGGTTACAACAACTTGTCGCAACCGTCTCCAAGCCAAGCAGCTACATCACAACAAACCACACAGACCAACAGTCTGTTTCTACATTTTTTGTTAAAAATAGACAAAATATGCAGCTAATTCTATCCCACAGAACGACACATGCAACAATAATTCTCCTTTTTAACACACAAAAAAATATAAACTCATTTTGGGAATTATTTTGTAGCCTCTTATGGTCTTATAATATATTTGCCTGTTCTGTTCCTCATAAGCAATACAATAAATAAATTGTTAGGTTCTATGTTCTTAGGTTCTACTGTTCTTTGATAAATATTACTAAATAAATGTAATATTATTGTAAAACAAAACATATTTTCAGAATACTATTCTTATTGAGAAAAAAAAAGCAAAAGTTACATAGTGAAATTGTATGTATTTTTAATATATTGCAACCGTCCCAGATCTGTGTTGCAACCGTCCACAGGGTTGGGGTCAGTTGCAACATCTGAATTCTTCCATTCAAATGAATATTATGAATGACATGTCATATGTAATCATCTTTAAATGGTATGGGTAATTAGCTACAGATGTAAGTCTAATATGTAAAAGTTTGGTCTGTCTAGGAAAAAGTGTTGCAACCATCCCCAGCCCCCCCCCCCAGCCTGCAGTCGTTGTTACTATGTCTTGGAATAAGGTGATGATTAAATTGAGGCTTAGAAATATTAGATAGATAATGATTAGATATTTGGAGACATTAGGATGATGATTCTACTGTGTTTTAGTTGTAAAATAGAACTTACATTGTTTCTGGTTTTCCCATCAGTCCCTGCCTCCAGTAAGAGCTGAACTGTCTTCTTATGGTTCAGAGCAGCAGCCACATGGAGAGCTGTGTCTCCTCCCTACAGGCAAACACAGACACAAACCCTTTCTCCTTGGAATTATAATTATTATTGCAGCAGCAAATGTGTTTTACTTACATGTCGTTATATTACTTTGCAAATATGCAAAATGTTCACATAGTTGTTTCCAGCAAAATATGTGATCTTGCAGTACAATGCAGTTAAGTCATTTGTAGTGACTCCAGCATCATTAGACTGGTTTCTGTTCAGACTCACAGCTCTTGGTTCAGGTCGTGGGAAAGATCCTGGTCTGGTTTAATACAGAGAACATTCACATCTAAACCGAAGCCGCCATCTTTCACTAACCAAAGGGATTTGTTGACCAAACCTGACACACTCACTGACGGGACTGTGGATTCCAGCTCTGGTCTCTGGTATGACCACCACTTACCAACCTCCCGGCGCCTCTGCTGCCATTAATAATAAGTGTATAACTTCATTCATTAGAAAACATTGCCATTTAGCAGTTTATCCCTCTGAATATCATGTTGGTTGTTAACTGTACTGTACCTGGTTTCTCTCTATCACAGAGCACAGTGAACTCAGCAGGATTTTGACCAGGGTCAGGTTGTTGTAGCGAGCAGCCACATGCAAACAGGTGTCACCCATCTGGAACCAAAGCAGAGGTCTAGTTTAATCTTCTAACCAGGGATACCATGATGAAGTGCGTCGTGAAACTGTTCCTTACTGTGGTACAATACCTCAACAACCTCACAGTGACAGGGTGGAGAGTCAACTACTTTTTTTAATCAGGTGAAATCAATTTCAGTCTCAGTGAGGACTGTGGTGCATCGTGGGATGCGGGACAACTCACATTGTTCTTGGTGTCGGGTGTGGCTCCTCCGAGCAGCAGTAGGCGAGCAGTCTGAGCATGTGCGTTCTGACAGGCCAGGTGAAGGGCGGTGTTTCCTGTCTTTAGTCAACATGATACAGTCATTTTATTTGAACTTCTTAGGGGGTAGAGACTGTGACACCATCATCTATAACAGGAGTTTGTAAAAACAAGCAGATATTCTGATTTTATCCAAGAGTTTGACAGTCCTCATTTACCGTCCAGTCGGCAGTATTTCAGTCTGTTGGTCCCAGCTCACACATTCGTTTCAATACAGAACTATCAACTATCAAACAAGCACTGTACTTGTGGTTAACAGCTCTGCAGCCTGGTATTTATGTTTGAGTTGTCAGATTATGTTTGTTTGCTGTGTTTTAATATTTACATGGAGGTAGTTTACAGTGAATCACAGTTGCTGAGTCGACAAACCCAACAGACGCCTCGCCTGTTCCACCTCATCTGTCTGTTCTGTCTGTTCCTGAGTCTCTTCCTGAGTCTTTGCCGACACCCAGGCAGATCTCCAGTGGACGCCCTCTTACTCAGCCTCCGCCCAAAGCTTCCAGAGGGATCCCGTCTTTTATCTCCCGGCCTCCTCGTCATCGACCTCCTCCTGCTCTGCCTTCAGTGAGACCCTGCCTTCATCCCTGCCCTCGCTGACACCCTCCTGCCCGTCCGCCTGGCCCGTGGGCTGCCCCTCCTCCACCCTTGCTAAATTTCATATTGCCACATATAAAGTATACGATGATTATTACTATCCTACCTTGTTCCCGATGTGCACATCAGCTCCTGCCTTCACCAGCAGTTTGACACACTGAGAGAAACCATGCCAGGACACCTCGTGCAGCGCTGTGTTGCCGTCCTCAAACAGACACCAAACACTCCCATTACTAACTATTAACATTCTGTGAACCGCACAACTCGTGAATGCATTAAGAGGATTCTGTGTGAATGAGTTTCGACACCACTCACTCTGTCCTGCAGGTCGACAGCACAGCCTCCCTGAATCAGAGCAGACATGGCGTCGCTGTTCCCCACCGTGGCAGCTCGGTGCAGGGCCGTCTGGCGCCCCGGGCCCGGGCATGATGGGATAGGGACGTGGACCAGCTCCTGTTCGTTCATCGCTGCTGGCACACACACATTCATACACATCCGTATATGTGTGCATGCATAAACTGATACTTAAAAACAAATATACCATTGTGTACATTTATGTAGGGCTACAATAAAGCAATAGATCATTTTATTTGAATAACAAAAATAACACTATGATATTTTACATAATATTCCTGCAAAGCCTGAGATGAGTGATTATTTATCCTATCCAATTTTTATTTTAATATTTCATTATTAGTTATTATAATAATTACTGCCAAAATTTAAATAAAGGCCAAAGACCAGTTTGAAGGCAAAAAACCTAAAGTCGTATCTGTAATCATTTTATTTGTAATATTTTTATACTAAAAATGGATCACATTACTAGTCTTATGTAAAACGTGCCACTCGTAGTGACAAAGACTCTTTAGCTCCCCTCAGCTCTACATAGTGTGTTAGCTCTTTTCAGCTTTTATTTTGGTTTCACAGCTTGAATCTTCACTGTTCTAGTTCAGTCTCAGTGATCTTCATCAACCAGCAGCAGCAGCAGGCAGCTCCAATAAACCCAGTCAGAGACAGCAGCTGGTGAACATAATGGAACATTTAGCAGCTAAAGAGCCAGATGTGTTTTTGTCAGGAACTGGTGGAGACCAAACACAGAGCTAAAAGAGAGGGAATACTGGACACAAATACAACTGGACATGAATGATAATGTTGCTGTGTGTCTGCTGGATGTCTAAATAAGCAGCTGGTTACCAACACGTTCTCGTGTTGGCGACTAGGCCACATCTAGTGGCTGCTCCACCTTGTTCATCAGATGGTCATTAAGTAGAGATGAAGACCTTTTTTACATTTTTCCCATGATGTGAAAGGTCCCTGCGTAGTTGTTTTAATTCTGTGTTTTGCTTTTTTTAGTCAAGCAAATGAAATTCAAGCTGTAAATTTCCAGTGTTGTCTGACCTGCCTTCTCACGCTGACTCTCCTGCTCCTTTTACTGTCAAACATCCGGCCCAAACTCCAAAGGATTTCATGTCAGTGCTGCAGAGCTGCTCGTCAGATTATGTGTCATTAATCTTAATCTTTGTGGGTGATTACAAACAGTCTTGAATCTAAAGCATGTGTACATACAACACTGAAACTACTAGGCTTATCGCTGACTCTTATTCTGTTCTGTCCACTGATCCCATCAGTAGCACATCCAGGTATTTTCTGTATGAATACACATTCTAATCCGATGTGATGGGAGGTTCGGTCCATATATTTGTAATTACACTTTATACTGTACACTCTATGATATTCTGTGTTTTCTGGTGTTTTCTGGTGTTCTGGCCCCTTCAGAGAACGAGCTGTGTTGTTTTAATGCTCACTGTTCTTTAAAATGATTGATCCAGGAAATTTTCCAAAGTTTTCTGAGAAGTTTCCTCAAAAGAATGATGGACTGATTTTCAGTTCAGCATTTTTGCAGCTATTTAATTCCAGTTAATTTCTGTGTAACTTACATTTTCATTTTCAAGTTTACATTATCAGTTGAACACAGTCTCCTGTAGGCTTCCACAGTGCCATAGCGAGCCATTTACTCAACAGGTTTGTTGAAAATGCAGAAATGTGAAATTTCTCTCATGGAAACTTTCATTTCCCTTTAATTTTTTACCAAACTTCTTCTTTCCAATAAACGTATTTCCTAGTAAATAAAAATGAAAATAAAAACCATAAATAAATTAATATTTTAAATCATTCTATTCCCTCTATAAAAATTGATAAGATATAGAGAAATGTATATATTTATAAGATCGGATCCTGCTCCTAATTTTTGCGCCTTTTCCATCTTTCAGAGCACAAATAATATAAACACACCTCGAGTGAAGTTGTCATTATAGAAGCAAGGAGCAAAATCGTGAAATTAGCAATGTCTAATTACAGATGTAACAAGTGCCTACGTATGTATAACAATGTGTTCAGAGAAGCGTGTGTTTTCTACAGTTAAAATCTCTTCTCAATGTGATTATAGGTATTCTCACATCAGGCCAGCTTCAGTTAAAGGTTTAGTTTGTTCAGGTATAGATTCTCACAGAAAAGCAGAGTGGTGCTGTATGTTTTACCTTTCCCCTCCACACAGCCTGCAGATGTCTCTTATTCTCTGTCGGAGCAAAAAGGAGCATCCATGTAAAATCCAAACAAACAAGCCGTTCAAAGAGTCACTGGACGTGTCTGTGTTGTGTTGTGTAAGAGGATGATGCTGCTGCTGCTGCTGCTGCATCAACAGCAGGCTCGCTACTCAGTGTGTGAACATGTGCAGGGAGGATGCCAGCTGTTTGATGTGCACTACAGCTTAAAGAGAGAGAGAGAGAGAGAGAGAGAGAGAGAGCGAGAACATACATCTACACTAACACCTGAAACCCTCCATCTGTACATGCTCAATGTCATGTAAAGAGCTTTATGACCAGTTCATCTGTGATCTGATTTACAACAGGGTCAGTGACGGCTGACTTCTGGCTTGTGTGCGGAACAGTGTGCTATGAATCTCAATTACGCTCACACACACACACACACACACACACACACACACACACACACACACACACACACACACACAGGCCTACATGCATGTCTTTGGTGAATCTTTCTGAAATGCATCCCTTGAGGATTAGGATCAGGACACATGGATGAAATCTCTCACGAGCCCTTGTTGTCATTTTAATCTAAGCTTTTGTTGCACGTGATACAGAGCAGGATAAAGAGAAAAAAAAATCTAGAGCTAAATTGAAATTCAAGTCAGGTCATAATGTATTGACAGCTGGTTTACATGCTGTGTAGTTCTCATCATACATGAGAATCCACCGGTTAGACTTCAGAGATCTTCAGAGGCTTTATTACATGACAAGCGGACATGTTATTCATTTATTCAGGTTTACCTGAGATTTACTTTTTCTTGTCATGTTCATAACTTATAATATTCACATCCACTTAGATGTAAACTACATATGGGTGATGTGTGACATTCACCACTGTAGCTTGGCTTATTTTGGTCTAGACCAAAATGAATCCACCGTTATCTTTCAGGCTGTGTCACCATGGAGACTCAGAGAAGCTGTCAAAGGTTTGTGTTAAATGAGCCGGACAAACCAAACCAGGATAAATCTGTTTCATTAAGCAGCTGATTGCACTGTAGGTAAATGTAAGTAGCAGTAGCTAACTATCTAGCATGTTTAATCCACTTTACTTTCTGACCGTTTCTGAATTAGATTGTGTCAAGTATCTACAGATTAACGCTAATGTTAGCTAGTTTATAATTTAGCCTTAGGTTATAATATTAGCTTCTATAGTTTTACCTGTTGGGTCATTGAACAATATTAAAAACCATGTGTGCTGAAGGTTCAGTAATTGTATTAGCAGTGGTGGAAAGTAATTCAGTACATTTACTCTAAGTACTATGTACCTAAGTACAATTTTGAGGTTGCCTAGTTGTACTTCACTTTCATTGTCTGCTACTTCATACTTCCAGTCCTACATTTCAAAGGGAAAGATTGAAAATTTTTTCTCCACTACATTTATTTGACAGCTTAACTTATTAGTTTTAATATGACGATTTTACACAATGTAAAGCACAACAAGCTTTTAAAATACAATAAAAGTAAGTCATCATCATCCACAGACTGCAGACAATATGTAAAACAAGTAAGCTACATTAAGGATTGTAACACTGCAGTTTACTGAATTAATATAACAGATCCAGACTAATCCTGTGCCGTCTGCCTCCACCTGCTGGTAGCTGTGGTTAGAGCAATTTATGGACTGGAAATGATCATCCTTTTAAAATGGCTCAATAGCTAATGATTGTATTTTGTTATGACCTTACTTGGTGAGGCACATGACTATTAACTCATCATTAAGTACATATGTGGTTATGGTTTTTGGTTTTGCCTGACAGGCCACATGTTTGAGGTCTATGGGGCGGTTGCACAGTGTGTTTGAAGGAGGACCAGAATCTGTTACTACTGATCCAGCAGCACCTGGACCACATGGTCTCAGTGTCTCGAGTCCCGGACAAGCACAAGCTTCAACCAGGAACATTTGTAAGGTAATAAACAAATGCACCAGTTAAGGTGGTACAGTGGCATCCTGGGTGCAGACAGCTGGAGCTTTGCCCCAGTGTGGTAGGCTACTTAACACACGAATTTACAGTATTAATTAATACTGTGTTGATAGGGAATTAATCTTTTAGTCCACCGATGTTTTTAATCACTGTATTTTATTTAATGGGCTCTGTGATTCAGTTTTCTGTTATTCACCTAAATTAACGAAAGAAAATTTAACAAAAACATGATATTATAGTTAGTTACCATAGGAAAAGACTATAGATCCATTCAGACTGTTATTATTATTATTATTATTATTCTTATTATTATTATTATTACTGTTATTATTATTATTATTATTGGCAACAAACTATTTAAAAGCTTGCCCTGTTTTCTTGAGGTCAGTTTTCTCGGGACACCCACCAGCATCACAGCCCTAACCCGGATCCTGCCCCCTGTGGCTGCAGTGTGCAGGACTGGAGGCGGGGGGGCTGGGGGTGAAAGTTCACCAGCATGGCTCTCACGTATCAGCTCGCAGTTTGGGAAAGTTGGACACCACAGGCGGTTTAAAATCCAAACCACAGACAGGGCGACAGGAGAAGAAACCAGCATGACGACCGAGAGAGTCTCGGCTCTGAGCGGCGGCGACGCGCCGGAGGACTCGGCTCTGGGATATTACGACGACGAAGACGACCTGGACGCGTTTTCAGACGGAGAGCTGGGCTGTGAGGACGGAGGTAGGCGCAGGAAGGTCACACAGCGGCGGTACACTGCTCTGCCTTCTCTGTTATGTTCACGGTCCGTGGGTCCGCTGGGAACTTCATGTGCGTCATTTTAAAAAGTTAGGCTGCACGGTTTTACATACCGACACTATATCTGTCTGAGTCTCCTTCCATGTTGGGAGACAAGTGTGACATAAGTGTAAGTACTGTAACATGAGGTCCAGTTATACCTGCCTATGACGTTTGTGTTTAAACTAGACAGTTCATTATTATTATTATTAGCCTATTATTATATTAAATTGTTATTTTACATTTAATGGTTAGGGTTTTATACATTTGGTGCGTTAAATATCCATTTGAGTGTTATTTATAGATTTTGGATTAGGTTTCATCCATTTTACTTTTGTGAGCTAAACTCCTGGAAGCTCATTTTTTTGTAATTTACATGTTTTGAACAAGAACTTGGAAGTACATTAAAAAATACTGAGGCCTAGTGTAACAGTAACAACAATGTAAAAGGAAAAAAAAGGATTGTTTTTATTTTTAATTTATAAATGACACTAAAAATGTGCAACTGACAACAGGCTTTGGCAATATGTCCAGGCCAAACATGATCAATGTTATTAGGGTCGATCAAGGTATTTTTCAACTGATGGGTATCAGCTTTATTTGGCACGAAGCCAATCCTTTTTTTCCACGTCAGCTGTCACACAGGTGTCATAAACAGAGCACAATATGTGTCTGCAGGGTGGAAATATTTTAAAATGGAAAGCAAATGCAGTTCAACAGACACTTGCAATGTCTGCAATGCAAGCATTTTGTGAGGCAGTAGTAACAGATGCGTTCAATACTAAACAAAACACTCAACGGAATGAGTGAGTACAGTAAGTTCACTCGGGTGACTCAGGCAGAGGCTGCACCGAGGCAACACACACACACACACACACACACTGGAGGAGACTTTGAGATGGGGAGGGAAAGTTCCTCGAGACAGCAGGAGGCCAGAAAGATTTGGATGACCACTCCGTCTCTGTGTTAACTGCACTAAGTGGAACCGTGACAAGAGCCATGTCAAATATTTTTAGTTTGTTTACTTTGTCATTTTGTTAAAAACAAACAAACAAACAAAAAAAACATTAAAGCTATTCAGCTGTCAAGCATATACATTAGATTGATTTTAATAATTTGAATGTATTTGAAGTCTGCACTGAGGAAAATAGAAGTATCAGATCGGCAGATACTCAATATTAAATGACTCGGGATCGAGGGCAAAAAAAACTTGATCGGGACATCCCTAGTCTTTATCTCTCTTTTTGTCTGGTCCACTTTTCTATCACTTTTTCAGCATTCACAGATCAGCTGAAGTTGCACTGGGCCATTCACTTATTTGACATCCATCCTAGCCAGTGTCCCAGACTTAAGATCAGGTGCCAGTAACATGTGCATCACCTGACAGCTCAGCTGTGAAGTTACTCACTGATTTCTGTACCTCAGTCACTGCAGTAAAAACATCAAGGTCGTACCAGGTCATGGAGATCGATGACCTGTCATCAATGGCAAATCGCTCGATGGATGGATGAATGGATAATCCAAACTGTCATTTGTCATCTGGAACCCCAGCAAGTAGGGCATGTGGGGGCCCAAAGGGAACACGGGAAATAAATAAATAACTGTGATTATTCAAGGTAAATAGATAAATTAATTTTAATTCAGCCAAATAAGAATAAATAAATAAATGTGCAAATCAATAATTTATTTATTTTCATAGTGTATTGCCACATTTAATTTTTTTTTCATTTCCTCGTTTATTAAACCAGTGGGCATTGCCTGAGCATGAAGGTGTAAGCAGTCAGACTAGGAGGAGTCTTTATCCTGTATGTTGACTTGTTCACACTCCAGCTGTGACTGGGAGCAGCCGCTTCACATATGGTGCAGAGCAAATGCTACATACAGAAATGCTACATACAGCGAGGCTGTACGTCTTGTGTCTGTGTCGAAGCTGGTGTCCACCAGCAGCTGACTCACCTGATCACTGCAGGGTGTGATACCACTCACAAGCTGTAAACAACAAAACAGCTGCTGCACGGTACAGTGTAGGAAGGTCAAGGAAGTGAGAAGAAAATGTAGATTTCTCCGAAGATGGCTATCCAGCATAAAAAAACATTTAAGTTCAAAAAGTCTCATTGTACTTCATTCATTATAACCAAATAGAGGCTGTACTGAAATTATTTGGTAAATTATTCCTGATAATGCCATTTATTCAGCTCTACTGTATTTTAATTACCTAGTACTTTGTGAAAAATAACTGAACAATGTGTGTACAGCTTCGTTTTATGCCAAACAACTAAACTAAAGACTAGGTCAAAACTTGGTATCTGCCTGGAACATGTGTTGTCAACGTGTGAAATTGAGGCTGTGGTTGAAAACTGTTGTGGAAGCGCTATAAACAACTGACATCATCACTCTCTTCTATGTTGCCATGGTTTGCCCAAGAATACGGTGGCCCTGAGAGCTCAAAGCACTGCAGCTTAAGAAAACACATGCAAACAGACAAAAAAACAAACAAATTCAGAAAACATTTTCATCAGTTTGACAACACATGAGCTGCAAACACTCACAACACAACAGAAGTGTTTCCAGGGGGACACTAGAAAGTGATGTGGGGGGGGCTCACCTGGTGCTCTCCTATCATGAAGGCATAGTCCTTAGTGCAGCGGCAGTGGGTTCGAGTCCAACCCGTGGCCCTTTGCTGCATGTCATCCCCTCTCGCTGTTTCCCTGACTCGAATTGATGATGTTTTCTGAAGTTGTTTGTGTTTTGTCTGTTTGCATGTGTTTTCTTAAGTAACAGTGTGTTGAACTCTCAGAGCAACCGTACGAAAAGTAACTAGATTTGTTGCAAGTCTCTAAAGTTGTTGGCAACAATGCAGACTGTGAACGCCCCCTGAGAGCATTTCACTGACCAATGGTGGAACTATGATCACTCAGTCAGTCAGTCAGTCATGGACATTCACAATTACAGGCCTGGGCTCGCTGTTACCAGCACTAGAAATACAGTTGGTCCAACAACAACCGAACGGACCTTCTTTTCTAACAGGAAAAATATTCCTATGTGTCTTTGAGTTAAATCTAAGCATAATAATAGCAGCAATAATAACAATAACAGTAATTCACAATCTAATGTAAATAATAGGCCTAATATATTTATTTTACAAACATTGCTGTTCATTCTATGTTGTCTTTGTGTGCTTTATATATATATATATATATATATATATATATATATATATATTTTTTTTTTTTTTACCACACGCTGACATTTAGCCAGGAGTTATTATGAACTGAATGATAATAGCAATAATAATCAATCTAAAATAAATGATAAAATATTTATTTACAAGCACTACTGTCCTTTCTTTATCTGTGTTTTCGAATATGTCTTTTATATTTGCGAGCTGACATTTATCATTTTGAAGTGAAGAAATACGCTGGAAGCAGTTAAACTACGAGGAGCTGATTAAGATGTTCAGTGGATCCCAGACGGAGGCTGTGCTCTGCGTCAGACACTAAATATGAAAGATAGAAGATATTGTCTCGGGCCCTGGTGGTTCACCTGGTGCAGTGTATTGCATTTGGTCTTAGTCCTTGCCACGACGGTCTGGGCTCGAGTCCAGCCTGTGGCCCTATGCTGCGTGTCATCCTCTCTCTCTCTCTCTCTCTCTCTCTTTATCTCTCTCGCTCTCCCACTATGACTGTAATAAAGGCAAGCGCCTGAAAAAATAACTCTCCTCTAACTTTCTCTGTGAGTGATCATGTTACAGTAAATACAGCTGAAATCACAGCTCAGTCTTTGTCTTTCATTTACTTGTTTGGAGATTTTGTCAGACGACGTCAGAGTTATAAAATCAGGATTTGACCAGAGGGGGTCCAGACATGTACAAGGTTCAGACCTAGTCTTGTTACTTGTTATTATGAGACTGTGTTCTGGTAGTAACAGTTCTTGCTGCTTGTTTTACGGCCGTGGGAGAGATACAGACTGTAATGCACTGACACACTGCCATCTCAGTGTTTTGCTTGTGTTCTGTCAGCACATTTTTAAGAGCAAATTTAAGATTTTGCCCAAAACAACTGAGCCATGGCCTCATTATCACAGCTGCAGTGTGTAGCTAGTGGTGACAGTGTTTCTTATCTGAACCCCAGTCTTAGAGGAGGCTGCACTTATGCTCTCAGCCGTGTGATTTTCTGGGAAGAAGCTCGTCTGAAGGCGTTTTCCTTCAAGTTCCCAGTCAAGTGTGATGAAGGTGCAGTCAAAGACAGGGGGAGGGAGGGGGGCTCATGTCAGTCGGTGACATGTTAAAAACATAATTGCTTGTCTGATTCACATTTTCCTTCAGACAGAAAAAAACACACATTGGTATTTTTATTTGCTTATGTTGGCATTTACTGTCATCACTAAATGGACATCATATATTTAATTAAATTATTATTATTATTTTGTGTTTTGTTTTTAACACTAAATGAATTGTTTTTCATTGTGACATTAATTTTCCATGACACAATAAAATAAAGTCACACACACAAAACAAAGTGAAGAGGTAAACAGGTGTGTTATATTTCAGTGTTGTCCAGCAGAGGACATCATAGACCTGCCAGCATTAAATACAGAGCTCTGTCCATTAGTTTTCATGAGGAGCCTTTTCTTCTAAAGAGGAAGACACATCATTAATGCCAACATGAAAAACAAGTAACTGTCCAATCACAGTGTTGGGGGCGGGACCATGGGCAGAGCTGTGACGAGCTGATGGCAGCCTCACATTAAAACAGTTTCCTGTGGGTCAGCTGGTTGGAAGGATGCTACTATTGGCTATATGTTTAGTTACACTTGTGATTGACCATAGTTTTAAGACATGGATTCTGCAGCTGCAGGAACAATAGGACACTCACAGTGCACAGCCATCCTCCATCCTCCAGCCTCCATTTGTTTGTTGAGTCATTTATGTATTTTGATTTTGAGTTTCAGTCCTCTATACCAGCAACTTAAGAGGCTCTTCAGTCAGGGATTAATAAAGAAGAGATTTTTTTTTAGAAAAGGCAACAAAACACGATAGTGAATGTTCTGTGTTTCCACTGAGTGATGTTATATGAATCGAGCTGTTTTTTTTATGCCTCTGGACCCGCGACAGAACAGAGCTGGAGTCCATCCTTCCCATTTTAGTGGACACAATATCTCAGTATTGCCTTGACTTCTTTTGGCACCAACTTCCATTTGGATTCAAAGATGAACTGGATTTTGGTGGTGAAATGTCAAACTCACAGTGACTTCACAAAACAGGGTTTTGGCCTTTTGAATGTGGAATCTCAAGATCACCTTGAGGAAATTTAATAAGTTGGCCAAACATTCACTTGGATTAAAAGATGAACTGATTAGATTTTGTTGTTCAAAGGTCAAACTTCAAGGTCATAGTGATCTCATGTTCTTGTGAATGCAATATATCAGGATTGCCCAGAGGGAATTTCATCACTTCTGTCACATTGTGACCTCACAAAACATGTTTTTGATCATAAGTCGTGAATTCATTCACTAAGTATGAAACAATTGAACTCAAATGTCTATAAGGATAAAATTAAGTGATGACCTTTCATATCTAAGTGATCAAAGGTCAACTTCATGACATCATAATGTTCTGCAAAAACACTTCTGGCCATTCTAATATAACCATTTTTCCTGACACTTGGCTGGTTGATGGAGGCATACAACCGCGAGGCGGTAATTCTAGTTTGTTTCTTGTGTGATATCGTTCCAATTAAAGATGACGACAGATTTCCAGCGGTCTGCCTCTTGGTTTGAACTGGCCATCTGGGCCCTGATACGCCAGGTGCCACGACTTGAATGCGAATAGTCTGGAAAACCAGCTCATGCAAGCTCTTAATTTTTTTGCAACATTTGAGAGTTTTTTTTTTTAATTCACCTATTTCCATTACTGTTAAGTTGAAAATTTCAACTTGTGCATTAAACAGATTAATGGAAACACACCTGTTTTGAATTTGTTAGTTGTCATAGACTGAGTTTTGGGGGTGATATGTGACAATACCAGCAGATCCACTGCAAACAGGTCAAGAAGTAGATGTAGAGACGTCAGACATGGTTTGAAAGTGGTTCTTCTATAAAAGGTCAGATTTACAACAATGAGAATAAGTGATCAGTGTAAACAGCAGAAGAGGACGACCGAACAAGTATTTGTCAGTATTTTACGATTGAATATCATTACCACAACATTACTCTGCCATATCATGATGATATTTAGGGCAACACTACCTCCTCTGCTAAGCAGTAAACTGAGGCCTTCTACAAACAGCCTGTAAACCTGCAAGTGTGCGTTCGTAGTTTTTTCCTAACGTAGCTTTACCCACCTGATTCCTGGTGTTTCTGTCCCTGCTGTGTAGTGCTGGGCTTCAGTGATTCACTGAGTGGAGAGGTCAAACCTCGTATACTGTTGATGGGCCTACGGAGGAGTGGAAAGTCCTCCATCCAGAAGGTGGTTTTTCACAAGATGTCCCCCAATGAGACCCTGTTCCTGGAGAGCACCAACAAGATCTGCAGGGAGGACGTCTCCAGCAGCTCTTTCGTCAGCTTCCAGATCTGGGACTTCCCCGGACAGATCGACTTCTTCGATCCCACCTTCGACTACGAGATGATCTTCAGAGGAACCGGAGCGCTGATCTTTGTCATCGACTCACAGGTCAGACCACAGAGCTATGAAGTCCTGGAGGATTTATCATGATCCTGAGGAGGTGACAGTAATGAATCAGCGCTGAAGGGTAAAGATGGCGGATGGGGGGGTATAGAGGACTGGACTTATATTGGTTCTGGTTCCTGACTGGTTAGAACCCCTGAACTTATAAGCTTCTGTAGCCACTGGTTCCAATTTAACCTCATTCATTGATTTGCTCAACAACATTCAGACACTCTCAGTCTGAATAAATCCATCCTCTCATCAAACCCTAAGCATCAAAGCAGATAAGCATATTTCCCAAAACACTGGTAATCAATAATAGTCAGTAATAAATTAAGGAGAAGAATTAGTACTGAGAACTGATGATTAAGTACCAGTATGAATAAATCTTATATCCATCCCTACAGATGAAGATGCCTGCATGTTACAGAAACCCAGTGTCTTGGACTAAAAAAAATCTTGTTGTAGGCAGTGCACAGAAGTTTCCTTGTTTCTTTAGTCTGTGCTCTCTGATGGACTAATGTTGTCATGGAGACACTGTTTCTACCTGACCCCAAACATATCGGTCATATTTGTGTATTGACATTTCCTGTTACTTTTCAGCAGACATTTTTACCTGCTCGTTTTGGGAAAAGGGAAGCAAGATGAAACCAGATGTAGTTGGTAAAGTAAAATAGTTTATTTATAAGGAGACTGGGGAAGTGGATAAACAATACCAGGTCTAATCCTAGTATATGTCTAGACTGCCTCCAGTCAAGTACTGATTTTATAATTCCACCTTCGTCTGACAATATCACCAAACACACAATCACATTCTTTATTTACTTCAACTCCAGAACATAACAGACTTTTATTAGAGGCAGGTCTTTATGTCTGACTCCCTCTGTTTGATATGTAGAGTTGGTCATAGTCGTTAGTATGAAGCCTCGTTACCGATGACTTCTCTCTCTCCCTCCCTCTCTCCTGCTCTCTCTGCTTGGTGTGTCTTATGTTTAGTTCTTCCTCTGCCTCCTTTAGTAATAATGATACATGTAATGAAAGTAGTTTATTTGCTGTAATGGAGGTGAGGCTCAGTGTACTGGAAGTGCTTCTCCTCTTCCCTGCAGTTCCCGAGCAGCTGGGAAACTAGGGTGGCTCGTTAGACTGGTCGAAACAAGAAGTGTAGCCCTAAGCCCCGGGTTAGCGTCCATACATGGTCCAGACCTGAACCAGGTTTATACCCAGTCTGGTTGAAAAAAAAGGTCTTTAACTGTCAGTCAGTCAGAGACATTCCAGATTATGGGGTAATGACCTTGCTGCTGCGGTCCAGCTAAAATCAATAAATGAGTTAAACTGAAATGGGAAACAGGGCAAACAGAAACAAGTACTCAAAGAGTTTCAACCAGCTGTCTAAAGGAAAAGAAAACCCCTCTGACTACTCCCTCGTGATTTTTTAAATTATTTATTAGTTATTTTTATGGGCTTTTTTATGTCTTTATTAAACAGAACAGTGTAGAGTGGCAGGAAATAGGACAGAGAGAATGACATGCAGCAAAAAGGTTATGCTTATGTGGTATGGGCCCTAACCATTTGCCCACATCAGGTTGCCCCCCTGTCCTGATTTCAAAAAAGGAAGAAGCAAAAAAGAGCCAAATATCCATGTTCCTGGTTGCTCTAAATCAATAGTTTTCTATGTGTGTGTAGTCACTTGTGGCCCAGTCCCCAGATAGTCCAACAAGTACCTCAATATTAAAACACAAAGTAAAAGCTCAACAACTACAGGAGGAATGCTGGTGAGCGGTGGGTATTAGCCCTTCTGAATGACAGGCTTGCCAGGCTTTTGCACTCTTGGTGCCAAATTGCATGGGGTGGATTGGCGGGCTGAACCGAGTGCCACTCCAATCAGGACTCAGACATTGAAGAAGGTGGAGGGTGGGGGCGGCTGCAGCTATAACAACACATACTGTACACTACTACACAAAATCTTTGATAACGTTCATAAAACGACATTAGTCAGACTCTTTAATCTTCACTGCTAAACTCACTGGTTTAATGTAGAATGATCCAGAACCTTGGTGGTCTAACGTCTGCTTCCTCAGCTGTGTGAATCTCCTCTTCGCCTCCTGACAGGATGACTACGTGGAGGCTCTGAGCAGGCTGCACCTCACTGTGACCAGGGCCTACAAAGTCAACCCAGACATCAACTTCGAGGTGTTCATTCACAAAGTGGACGGCCTGTCGGACGACCACAAGATCGAGAAGCAGAGGGACATTCAAAAACGAGCCAGCGACGACCTCGCAGACGCAGGCCTGGAACGAATCCACCTGAGGTCAGCTTCACCTGCAGCTGCAGACGGTTTTTAAGTTTCACAATATGTCTGGAATGAATAGACACTGTGATATAGGTACGTTTCAAAATGATCATATCATCTGCGTACTGCGCTGAGCAGCAGATTTATCCTCACAGAGCAGTTATGCTCGAACAGAGCGCTCCAAGAACAAGCAAAATATAGACACAAACACATTCATCACTCAGGTGGTTGTGACCTGCATGATGAGTCAGACTGGACCAGTCAGAGCAGAGCTGGACCACCCAGAAAAACACATTTAAATACATTATACAAGAACGCATTCAATCTGATGCATCAAAAATCCAATCAAATGTAAACATGAATCTCATGAATCATTCAGAGCAAATTATCATATAAATCACCACACAGACAAGTAAATAAAAACACTAGAGCAGACATCAAAATAGTAGAAGAGCAGAGAATCCTATATGAATCTGTAAAACATCAACACACAGGAATTCAATGGAATCAACTAAGTTTTCAGACATTATAATTTATAAATGTGACAATATTTATCTGACAAAGTCTTTTTTATTCAAAGCCTGTTCATTAGTATTTTCACAGTGTAACAAAATTACAAATGGAACACTGTATCCAGTCTGATACCAAACCTCCCACTAGACCTGTGCCACTGATGAAAAAGTCATAGAGTTCTTCTGTCTTAAACCCAGAAATTAGTAGCATGTTAGCTCCTCCTGTTCCCTGGACCTGAAGTCTCTGGATTTGTGAAATGTGCTTTTGGTTAGATGAATGAAATAAGGACAACATAAAAGTTCCTGTCATTGGTTTATCACAGTGATAGTGGGCCCCCAGTTCACAGGTTGGGAACCACTGACTTAGACTATATTAAAGATTTGGGAAGTTTGACTTTTTAAACAATAAGAAGATTGTAGAAGAAAAATGTCTGTATTCTTCTAATTCACAGATAGCTTTGTATTGGTGTCTGTACTGAAGGTATTTGTATCTGTATCTTTGCTGACATTAAACAAAACAAAGTAACTAAACATACTCATTATGTTTTTGTTTTAACAGCTTCTATCTGACCAGTATATACGACCACTCCATCTTCGAGGCCTTCAGTAAAGTGGTCCAGAAGCTCATCCCTCAGCTGCCCACGCTGGAGAACCTGCTCAACATCTTCATATCAGTGAGTAAATCCTGCTGCTGACACCACAGCACAGAATCCACCTGCCCTGACTACTGTAAACCAAACTGTGCTACTGAATGAACTGGATTCTGTGGACACCATGTCCTCCACCGTGTGTTTCATGTGCATGTCCTCCTGTACTTTACAATTGAGTCACTAGATGGTAGTGATAGATAACAAATACAGTGGTTGAACGGCATGAATGCACATCGGATGAAATGCGACTACAATGCATGTTACTGATATCATATACATACAGTATATATATATATATATATATATATATATATGTGTGTACATGTATATATATATTTAAACACTCATTAATGAGAAAAAGCCTATGAACTGGCTTTTACCAAACACACAATAGAGACACATTTATTAAGGGCCAAGGACCCAATTGAAGCTCGTGTTTCTTATTATTATTATTCTGACAAGTGCATGGCCTTTTTAAGGCCTTACCATGCTCGAAAAGTCATCAGGCCTCTTGTATTCACATCGTAAACTGAGCAGGAAGTCAGCCATTTTGAATTTACTCTGCCTTTTTGGTGCCATTTTTCTGAGTTAAAGAATTTCATATTTTATCATTTGATGTCCTCCTCCTAGCAGGCTGGCCACACCCACTTCAAACTAGGTGAGAAAATGTGTAAGACCTTGATGATGCCTCAAAGTGAAAACTATAACTTTTTGTTGGATGGTGTGACTGTGGCAGCATGGCTAATATCCATGTTTCACCATGAAACAGGAAGTTGTTGTAACTCGCGTGTACATTGATCAATCTGCCCCAAACTTCATGAGTTTTATGACACATACTGAAGACATCAGCACGGTAATATGAAGTCATAGTCATAGCGCCACCTGCTGAAAACAGGAAGTAACCCTTTGACATGAAATCTTCATTGCCTTGTTTACACTTGGTATACAGGGACGTGGTACATGTTGCCTATGTTAAGGGGCCTCTTGGCTGCAGCCCTGAGGTGAGCAACAGGGCGAGGCCCTGCATAACGCTTATTGCAGCTTTAATGTTTACAATGTCAGTGTCCACAATTTACTCAGTAATGTAATATTGATTTATGCTTGTCAGTGTTTACTGCTCAATCTAACCTGAAGAGTCTGTTGCTTCATGATCAGTGTCACCTCCATGTAAATGAACTTAAATGCTGGGGTGCTCCAGCTGCGTCACTTCATTTATTCACCGGGCTTCAGTCTTCAGTCTGACAGTGGCGCTTAATACCAATATAAATGATCTATGACTCCACAGATAATTATAAAGGTTAACACAACATAAAACCATACATTTATTTAATGCATTAAACCTTTAACTATGGTGAACATTTAGCCATTTGCCCAGTGCAGTGAAGCAACAGTTGAAATGTTACTAACATGATAGAATGACAGCAAAATAAGTACAAACAAAAAAGTAAGTGAACCCAGTACGATGCTCTGAAGACAACGTGACGTTTGGGAGTGTATACTCTCCTGAGGACTTCAGACGGTAAGAAACCTGAGCTGACAGGATTCACCTGAATCTCTCTTTTACACTAAATATTGTAAAAATGAAAAATAAACATTACTATTACATAAAGTCAAAAACTATAAGTTATGCAGTCATTATTGGAATCGTTTAAATAAAGAAGTGAAATCCACAGTGATGGAGACGGCTCAGTGTGCCAGCTCTCTCTCTCTGCTGTGATCTCTGGGCTGTGATTGTATCTCCAGCAGCTGAGGAAAGCTGCTCTCTGTGGGTGGAAGAGGCCTGCACACTCAGATATGAAGCAGCCAGCTCCGACAACAAAGGAGGAGTGTGTGTCTGTGTGCTCGGCCCAGGGGGAAGCAGAGGAGAGCAGAAAATGACTCCACTCCTTCCTCACTCCCAGGGATGACCAGGGCCACTGCAGAATTAATGTATTCACCGGTCAAGGTAGAGCAGGCGTCAGGGTGAGCACATGCAAAAAGACAACAACAGAAAATACAGGCTTTTTAACAAAGGTATCTCATGTCTACAGCTTTTTGAGAAGATATTTACATGTACAATGGAGATCAGGCTAAACACACAGCACAGTCTGGTTGTGTAGCCAGGACCAAGCATCAACCTCTGGGGCTGAAAACTGCAGTTCCTCTAATGACCACTAGAGTCCGGTTCCAACAGTGAGTCAATCCCCATAGACTCCCATGTTAAAATGTCCAACTTTACAGCAGAAATAAACATGTTTACAGCCTGGTACAACAACTGTTTTGGTCTCTAGAGCTAATTTCCTCCTTCATGACACCTGTTTATATAACTCACCTGTTTACATTTTAGTAAGGCTTAAAGTCATGGAGAATTGAGGGCGTAGCCACTTTGAGTGACAGGTGGGTGAGTGCATGCTTGCCACAAGCCAACATGCATTGAAGTCTCAGCTCCACACATGCCCCACCTCTTCGACCATTCAGAGTCAGACAGCGACAAGAGCTCTTCAGGATCCCATGGGTGACGTCACAGAGGCTACATCCATCTTTATTTGCAGTTTGATATTAATGAGCTCATATCTTCATCATCCTCAGTAAACAGCTCCTCTGAAGGTCTACATGCACTAACGTCACTTGTTCATCAGGTATTTGGTCGTAAAGTATTGACCTGATGATGGACGATGAGGTGTCACAGAAATATTACAGTTTATCCTGAGGAGGAGGTGAACGGCTGAACTACATTTCATAACACTCCATCCAATAGTAGTTGAAACATTTCATTGAAAACTTTTCAACCTAGATGAACTAGAAATGTCTGTTTCCTTCCACCAACCGGTCAAGGGAAATATGGTCATTATCTCTCATTCCTGAGTTACAGTGTTGAATAATGACCATAAGTGCATTTACAAAATATTATGTCACAGTGATGTTGACCTTTTACTTTCATATATAAAAGGTCGTCACTTCAGTTTATCCTAGACATTTGAGGTAAATTGTGTCATAGTGTATGAATTAGCGAGTTATGGCCACACAGCGACCTTGACCTTTGACCTTCAACCACCAAATTCTAATCACTTCCTTAAATCCTTGTGAATGTTTGTACCAAATTTGAAGAAGTTCCCTCAAGGTGTTCCTGAGATATCACCTTCATGATAATGGGCCAGACAAACCCAAAAACATAATGGATCCAGCCCTGACTGTTGCTGACATGGAGCAGGATTCATCCTCTGCAAACCATTCAGAAAACATGTGATGCACTGACAGACTGACTGTTGGTCTGTTTGCATGCATGTATGTCTCAGGTATCAAGAAAAGTAAGACCCAAAATGCAGACAACAAAAAGGGGTAGGTGGAAAAATTATGTTTCATAACAAAAAAACAGAAACTTACAAAACCAAGAATCCAAAAAATCCAGGCAGGAACACAAACCAGGACTCAGTAAGCCTTGGAGCTCGATAAAGGGGAAACATAAAGGCTACCAGAAGAAGTCCAGAAGAAAAAACTGGAGGAACACAAAGGAAACAGAAGAACTGACAAAGGGGAGCACAGAGACCAAATAGACACAAGGGAGGCAAGGGTGATCGAACACAGGTGAAACATTAGGGTGGGGGGAGACAATCAACAAGGAAGGAAACAGGACAAAGACAAGAAGTAAAATAACCACAAGAAACACAAGGTAAGTAGTTTCAAAATAAAACAGGAAATAATGTCTAAATCAGAGTCCAAACATAAGGTCAAAAAAATGTTCAAACATAAATTGTCCGTCAGGGCAAACCATGTATGTTTATGATCTTCTGTTCATTCTCCCAACACACAGATAAGCCTGGATAAATAAATTAGAAAATGAGAGAGAGACTGTGTCTTTGGATGAGCCACTCAATTGAAAATAATGCAGACAGACTCGGTTGTGTCCTCACACAGATCTCCTGCAGTGCTGAGTGTTTCAATGTGGTGATGATGGAGTGATTATCTCTCATACTGACAAGTTTAAAAATATCATATCGCTACTAAGAAAAGCTGAAAAACATTATTACTGAATCATGTCGTCTGTTCAATGCCTGACTGCAGCTCTACAGTGGACTGCTACTGAAGATGATGATGATGTAATCCTCCACACACTGATTTCCCAAATCTCTGCCGACACCACTGACTCCACTGTGCTTTTAAGATCTGTGTGTGAACAGCATTTTTTTTTTATTACTGCATCCATTATCTGCAGTAACAACCTGAACTTCACCCAAACTGTCTCCTACAGTGTGGACAGAATAATAAAGGGTTATTTACAACAGACCGCTGTGGAGGCAGTGTTTGTTTTTAGGATTACTTCCCTTAATAAGCCAGTTTAATTGTCCCGGTAAATGCTTGTCTCATTATCACAAGTTTCTTTCTGGCATTTTTCAGACATTATTTTTAATTTGAACGGGTTGTTCTCTGGAGGAATTAAGCAGCTGAACAGACCGTCCCTCGAGAGAAGCTGATATTTAGGATGCAGAGCCGTACTCATGTACCTGAAATGAATTAGAATGACTGGGGGAACGGGAAACCACTCAGAGAGCACGCTCTAATATTAGGTATGAACAATATGATTAATAAGATACAAAAGACAACTGTTTAAATGTATTTCTGTCTGTTTAATTTCTTTGTCAAAGGTTCTTTTGGGGATGGACTGAATTACACATATAGTAGAAGTAGTAGGTTAAATGTTAAACACACAGTAACTTCTGCCTCTAAGGGGTCTCTCAATCAAAACAATAGCAAGAGACGGCGTTGAGTGAACTCATGAAATAGCGTGGGATCATGGGAATTGTCCTCACCACCATTGCTGTCAGCTTATGCTGGTTTCAGTGTCGGCCGTTCAGGAGGTTTTTACCAGCAGCTGAATTATCCACAGAGGTGTCCTCTTCACAACAAACAGACTAGGTGATTAGGACTAGTAAAAACACTGAATAAAGCAGTTTCGTGTTAAAAATCCGTGTTTCAGTTCGTGTTAGGTTCGGCAGACAGAGGATGGAGCTTGATCTTCGTTCCGACCCTCGCCTGTGGTCATCAACTCTGGGTGCAGACCAAAAGAATGAGATACGTGAACAGCAGCTGCAGTGAGTTTCCTCTGTAGGATTTCTGGGCTCAGCCTGAGAGATAGGTCTGAGGAGCTCTGACATCCAGAGGGAGGTCAGGGTGCAGTCGCTGCTCCTTCACTTTGAAAGGAGCCCGTTAACATGGTTCAGGTATCTGGTAAGGATCTTCCTGGGTGCCTTTCATTGGAGGTCTTCCAGGCACGTCCTACTGGTAGGAGACCCTGTGGTAGACTCTGAACGCACTGGGGAGATTATATATCTCATCTGGTCTGAGAACGCCTCAGGATTCCCCCGGAGGAGCTGGAAAACATTGCTGAGGAGAGGAACATGGACGACCTTGCTTAACCACCTTGACCCAGCTACAGAAAAGTGGCAGAAAATGGATGGATGGATGGATGGATGGGTGGAATTCTTTGTTCTCACTAATGCATGCCTGTATCCGAGATCATGTCTGTAAAGTGAGTGAGTGGTTTCATGTGGTGTATAGTACACACCGTGCATGTATTCTCATTCATTGAAAACTCTTAGTGATCACCCGAGGTCATGGTAACACTAATGACTTGCACTGAGTTTCTCTCTTCTTTGTCCCTGTCTCTGTTTTCAGAACTCGGGTATTGAGAAGGCCTTCCTGTTTGATGTGGTCAGTAAGATTTACATCGCCACAGACAGCAGCCCAGTGGACATGCAGACGTACGAACTGTGCTGCGACATGATCGACGTGGTCATTGACATCTCCTGCATCTATGGGTAAGCCAGACATGTTTACGTCCACCTGTCAAGAGAATTATACAAAATAATGAAGTTCCATCGGAAATGGTGTCGACCTCCTTGGTCTTCAGTGCCAGTTCATGTTGGTCATAGTTTTTATTTCATGTGAACATGAAGATGGAAACATAGAAATGCTCTGTAATGTTCCAGCGGACATAATTAATGCTTCATGGTGGAAGCTCCAACATGTTATAAAAAAGAGTATGACACTGTTCTGAGACTAATGGTCATGTGAGATGTCAGGAAGTTGGTCATTGTGACATTCAGCTCTAGGAAAATGAGCTAACACTAAAATCTAATTTACAAGCAAACTAGTTTTCTGATGCGACGCCAACATGGCAAGATTTTTAACATGTTTATAACCGAAGTTGTGCATGAACTCTCAATGAGCGCGTTCGTTCACTCTGATTTAACAACGCTCACACACCAGAAGGTGGCGGTATCGCACCAATAAGCTGTTTGCCAACAAAAAGTAGAAGTCAGTTCATAAGAACATTTGAAGACTTTTATGAACAAACCAGTTCAGATTCCAACAGAAGAGATCTGGGTCTGAATAAACCAACACTGAAACAAATCTGAAACAACACATCGAGTTTGAGCATCATAAGAAATATCTGCAAGTGAATGATGATCGCAAGAAATCATTTAGAAAGAGTCAGACCATGAACCTACATGCTCAAAGTTCCTCCACCCGTCAGACTCACAGCAGAGACACATGAAACATATACTCACAATGGGTTTAAAAGTTATCTCTGTCTGTGACTCTATAGTATCAAATGGTGATTCGTGTGGTTTGAGAAGTGGCGGTGATTTGAGGCTGGGATGGATGGTAGGAAGAGGTTCAACTGAAAAAGAATAAAAAACAAAACATGATATGAACACGGACGAGTTAATTTTAACCTTGTGAAGTGTGAACTTTCACAACACAGTTTTTTTTTCTTTTTAAGTTTTTATTTCCATCGTCCAGTTCTCTAATAGGAGAGGGCAATTAGTGAAGTATAAAGTCATAGTTTCAGCTACTTTCAGCTTTACACAGCTTCATAGTGAAACTGGGCTCATTGTTTTCCAGCGCACAATTTTACTGTTCTGTTCACCGCTCTCATTGAGTCATATTTGGCTGCAGCAGCAGCTATTTTCAGGAAAAAAAAAGCTCTAGAAAGCCACAATCCTCTACCTGCTCAGCTGCGAACAGCAGACACGCAGTCAGCGAGCAGCTGGTGAACGTAGATGAGAAAAGAACTGAAAGAGAGGGAACACTGGTCAGAAACATGACTCCAGATGAAGGATAATGATGCTCCATAACTGCGCGTTCAACCACATCACCATAACAACTTAAAAGAAGATGATGTGTCATGTCTTGTTCACAGTGTGGGGCCAAAAACATGTAGTATCTGAGAAACTCTTTGGTAGCTCATCAAAAGAAGACCCTGATGATACGGTGTTATTCTGATTCATGGAATATATTAATATTTAAAGTGCATCACATAATAATCATGAAATGAATTTGCCGGAAAACATGTAAAATAAACATGTATATATGTACATATATATATAAACATACACTATATGTACAAATTATATATGAAACCTGAAATTGTAACAATTTCACATATTGACATTTATGTGTAACCCATACAAATATGCATGTGTCTTTATGTATGTTTATATCGTAGACATATGTTACGTAAATATATATCCATCCCAAAGCCTGTCAACATGTTGATATTATTTACAGTAGGGTCCAAAAGTCTGAGACTTTGAAAGAAAGAATGAGAAGAGAGACATATTTAAAATTAATGAGAAATTAATAAGAAAAACATAAATAAACATACAGCATTTTTATATGTATATTGCTTTAATAAACTTACACATATAAATTAAATGTATATAAATAACATGTATGCACATATACAAATTTTACTTTGGGTATTTCATATATGTTATTAACTTATAACTTTGCATGAGTGATAATAATGTGATAATGATTTACAGTATATTGTCATATCAATAATAATCAAATATGAGGGATCCATTCAAAAACAAAAAGAAAGCTAATTGAACTCTCAGTCACCAACATGATTATCAGCTTGAGCAGATGTCTGTGTGGTGGTGGTTATGGACTTGATTAAGATCTAAGAGAAGCATCAGAGTGGGGAGCTGAAGTTGTGGTTGTTTGAGTGGCTGAAATCACTGTCCTTGTCAAGGTGAAGTGTGCCGGGTAGCTGAACTGGCAGACTGGATATAATAGTGGTGCAGGGCTGAATGTGAAGTGAAGCCCTCTGATCCTCCGGCAGGATCTGCTCTGTAAGTCTCTCTTCAATAATCACTGCAGCTGGGAGGATAATTAGCTCAGGATCCAGATCTGTGTGTGTGATTCTGTGGGTCAGTTCAGTCACAACCTGGAAGAAGAATTAATGAGCCACCGGTTCCTCCACTGTCATGAAGGAAACCAGGAGACGTGCGAAGCATCTTGTGATGGGATCACAGCTGCCTCAGTAATCATCACTCAACAACACACTGTCTGTCCGTGACATGTAGCCACCAGCTGCTGTCAATCAAACACAGACACAGACACGCCCCTCCAGCCGGCTGAGATGAAGAGGATTATTTCTGATATTTCCCAAGACTTTTTTCCTTCCTTTTAATTAATTTAATACAAAACTATTAGTAATGCAATTAAAAATGTTGACATGCTCACATTTAGTTTGATAATAGTTAGTCTTTACTGGGAAACAATTTAGAGTTTATAATGAACAATTAGTTTACAGTCATTACATTCACAAGAGTCATTATACTTAATTTAATTACATTTAATTTAACTGCTGTGTAGTTTTCCACTCATGGTAATAATCTGATAATTAAAGCTGAAGACATCATGTGTGATCTAAATGATCCCATTACTGCTGATGGATGGATGGATTAATGGATGGATGGATGTATAATAAATTAATCAATGAATGGATGGATGCATGAATGGATGAGCGGCTGAATTAGTGGACGGCTGGATGGAGCAAAGTTCACCCCCTCATTTTCTATGGGATGGGAGTGACGCGGGTCAAAAGACAGGAAACGATAAGGGACTGAACTTTATACTTTATACTTTTTTATTTATTTATTTCAATTCACAAGTGTCAGAAAATGTTCTGAAAGCCCAGGGTGACAGTCTCCCATCACTTATATTGTGAGTCATGTAGTTTGGTCAGTCTGCCTGCAATCCAGTGATTTTTCTCTTAATGATATGAGACAGAACTTTTGAATAGAAGCTGGAACCAGAACTGTCACCTTGAGTCTGCAAACCTGAACTGTGGGATTTTGACTATTGCGGTCTCTTTGTCCCTTGTCACATGTATGGGGCTGCACTGAAAAGAACACGTTGTTAAACTGAGAACGACGTTCAACAAAAGCATCAGAAGAAGGTGGACAGCACGTTAAAGCTGCGACGGTCAGTAAGGACTTCCTTCATGAGCCAAGAATCTTGAAAACCTTCAAAGCTTTCAACATGAACTTCTGATGGCGGTCTCCTGTTGGCTCCTGTATGTCTGTTACCCACATGCTGCCTTCTAAAACTTTGTTCATCTCATGTTGAAAATCTGGGTAGTTGTCACACCTGACGGGCAACTCCACATGTGAGCAACAGCTTGTCTCTGGAGTCCCTGAACAGTGATGCTGCTTCCTGTCAACAAGTCTGATCCAGTGCAAAATCTGATTAAAGAGGAGAGGTGCTGGGTGTCAGTCATACATGCAGTTTGTTTCTCCTGGGCATTCGAGGTACCGGGGTAAGTTTGATCTGATGATCTTTCATAGACTTGCTGCAAACCCGTTCAGCTCTGATCTGTTGTTGGTGAGCGAGCTGCCTCCGGCGGTTGTGAATATCCGCGATTTCCGTCAATTCTTCTTGGTCAACACCTTCAAAATTCAAAGATCACTCGCTCCGAATCTGACACTCCCTTGAAAAAAGCTGTCCACAACATCACACTTTATGAAGCCCAAACAGCTTGCTGTAGAAGTACAGGAAGGTGCTTCTCTCTTTGTAAATGTGATTATTCAGCCGACATTTCCCTTATTTTTTTGTTTTTCAAAAGCATGATGTAGGTATGACACTTTGAAGAAATTTCCCATAGATCACTTCTCATAAGTCAAAAATTCTGACAGCACATCCCTCAAAAAACACCTCCATCATCCCCAGCCTTTTCAAGCTTCCAACTGGGAAGAATAAACTCATCCTCCAGGATACTTTCCTCAGAAAGAGTCTGTCCATGATGAAGAGCAGTAATCTTCCTCACTCTCTCTCTCTCTCTGATTGGCTTGTTCCTGCATTATATCCATGGAAGGGTGGTTCAAAGGACAGTTCATGAGAAGGGGGGGGGGGGAAGGTATCATCCGGACTGGAGTGCTCCATCCCAGAGATGCTTTTACCAACTTCCTCTAAAGCTTTCACATGAAGAAATGTTTCCTGTTCTGATGAACCAAACGCATCGGTTGGATCGATTGTGGATTGTAGGGAAACAGTATTTATTTCCACAGTGGTGATAGACATCAGGTCTGCGATGTGTCTTTTGCCCTTCTTGTGCAGTCGTATCACTACCATCCTCCTGCAGATTTAAGTCTCTCCTCTTGTTGTTAAATGGAAACATAAGGAGTCTTTTCAAACAGTTCTCTGCCTGTGATACTGTCTCTAATGAAAGCTGCTGAGAGTCACACAACTGCACAGCCTTTCCAATCACGATCAGTTTCCTGCTGTCCTTCAGGGCCCTCTCTCTTTTCTGATTCCCTGACTCTTCCAGCGACAGAGCGGGAATAAACATCAACCTGGGACTTTTGACTGAAAACCATCAAACTTTGGCCTGAAACCCATCACACACACCCTGTGTCACACTTTACAATAAACTATTTAGTAAACAGAGGTTAAATGAATTGGGATGATTTGTATAACACATTTAACAGAAACACCTACACATAAATTATATTGATATACAGTAACTTTGTACTGTCATAGTCTTAGCTGTTATTTGCAAAATTCAATGACAGAGTTTGTGAAGAAGAGAAAAACATCTTTTCCTATAACAGTCCACAGCTACAACAACACAGTAGCTACAGTCTGAAAAATGACCATATAACTCCGTAACTACAGGTCAGATTGAGAAGCTCAGACTGGACAGTACGTTTGGATTTTAGTGTCTTTTTCTTTCTTCACTGGATGTTTCTGTGATAAGATTCTGTGGATCTGAGCTGATCACACCGACTATGATGACTTTAATTAGCTTATTAGAATTTCTGATGATCACAAAACTTTACAACTTCCATCCATCCCTCCATTTCCTGCTGCTTATCCGGGGTTGGTTTATGGTCGTCAAGCAAAGTAGTCCAGAAGTCCCTCTCCCCAGCAACGTTTTCCAGCTCCCCCTGGTGGATCCCGAGATGTTCCCAGACAAGATGAGATATATATATATATATATATATATACAGTATATATACTCTCTACTCTGAGCTCACCCTATCTCTAAGTCTGAGCCCAGACACCATGCAGAGGAAACTCATTACAGCTGCTTGTAACCTCAATCTCATTCTTTCCATCTCCACCCAGAGCTCAACACCAGAGGTGAGGGTCAGAACAAAGATTGACCAGTAAATGAAGAGCCTTGCTTTATGGCTCAGCTCCCTCTTCACCACAACGGTCCAGTACGACGCCAACTTCACTGCACCGATCCTCCTGTTGATGTACAACATTATTGTCCTAAATAAACTCTTCTGCCTACTGCTTAGTCTGTAAAACGGGACTGCTGTTTATACTGGACTCACTGGCAGCTGTGGTCTCTGCTGCTCTGCTCCTCCTGTCTGCGGTCTGCAGAGTCACTGCTGCTACTATTTGAACTGTTTGAAGCACATTACTTCTTTTCTCTGAGCCTCTCAGTCGGACCCTTTTTTCTTTTAAAACTTTGTTATTCATGTAAAGTGAGTCAATAGCAGTCCACTGCTGCCTCGTGAGTTTAATCCATGATGAAGATACCAACACACAAACAGTAAGTATGTGGGCGGAGCTGCGAGACAGAACTGAGTGTATTTAGCTGGAGAGGGAGACAGACGACGGCCACCAGAGCCTGCTGCACTGAGCTGATCACCACAGCACAGACACATCTCTCTCCCTCCCTCTCTCTCTCTGTCACTCACTGATATATATATTTTTTTTTCACATTAAGCCCTATTTGTGTAGCAGCTCATTGGGAAAAGTTTTGGTTCTCCCTAATGGCTCCCTAAAATCTCTGTGGGGCTTTGACGCTCATTCTCAGACTCATGATCAGCTTTGTTTCCTCTAAGTCGCTTGAAGATCTTTGACTTGTAACTGCTGCAACCTCAACAGCCACCAACCCTCTGATACGACCCATAGGAGCCTCTTCTGAAATAGCGCCCCTACGGTGGCAGGCGTACTATACTTTGGTTGTCATGGCTACAGTAATAAACGTGCAGCGTACCGACCTTCATTGCCACGGTTACTATAATAACAATAATGGCTTGGTTAGGTTTAGGAAAAGATGGTGGTTTGGGATAAAATTATTACTTCCTCAACATTAGACAATCTTTGTTGCCACGGTTACAATAATAAAAACTTGGTTAACTTTAGTTGATCCATCCATCCACCACAACCTCCTCCTGATGTGAACTGTCTATATGTCACCACACTTTCCCCTTTGCTCCTGTCATCATTACTACGACCTCTAGATATCAAGCATCTTCCCTAACCCTCATGTTTAAACGAGGCAAAACCTTTTCTTCAGTTAGAGAGAAAGGAAACTTCATGTTATTGTATTTTATTTTTCTTTTAATATTTAAAATAAGTCTCCTGCTTTTCTGATTTTCTAAAGCTGCCCTCTGATATTATCACAAAGTCAATATTTTAAAGTGGGTAAGGTCGCATAATCACTCACACTCCTTGATCTAGCTACAGAGGTTCTCAAACCTTTTCCAACTCGTGACCCACTTGAACATCTCGAAAATGTTGGCGGTCCACATCTGACCTCGTAACAATACACAGGCTAAGTAATTCACATTCTCAGAGCACTTTTTATTTTAATGATAATGATGGACCATTCAGGACTGAAGTGAAATCAGAGGAAGCTCAATTGTCCTTTTTTTTGTTTGATCACTTGTAGATTCACCATCTGTCTCTTGACTTCCTTATTCTTCCTGCTGCTATCCAGCTATCCATTCTGATTCTCCACTTTTTGTCATGGATGAAATCTTTTAGCACACAATCAGACTGAGATAGTAAACTAGTATACAATGTTGTCCACCTGGCAACAACATTAAAGTTCCTATCAATATGAGGAGAAAAAAGTATGATAGGTATGATAATTAAAGTTAAACTTTTTTAGTGATTTAAATGTCATTTTGTTTTAAAACACTTAACACAAACACAAAATATATGTATATATTTTTTATAATATAGCAGACTCTATGGACATAATTCACCATAATTGGTAGTTTGCTGTGCTGCATGTTGTGAGTTCTCTTTGGTGTTAGGTCAGTGACACTGTCACTTTAAGACTGAAGGCTGTTCAGGGTGAACGGCTCTCTGCTTTTGTTTTCGTGCTTTTGATGTGTTAATAAAAGATGCACACATTCGTCTAGCAAAGGAAATTGTCCATCACTGTTTTGCTTTAATTTTTTTTCTACAATAATTACATTATACAAAATTTTTTTAAAGCTTTAAAAACAATGGTTTAATTTGTTCAGCTGCGACAACAGACTGATTAAAAATACTTAAGAATGGGGCGTCGTGTAGCTCAGTGGGTTGAGCAGGCGCCTCATATGTAGAGGCTACAGTCCTCGCTGCAGCTGGCCCCTGGTTCGACTCCCGCATCAGATGGTCCTTTGCTCCCCCTCTCTCTGCCTCCCCATTTCCTGTCCATTAAAGGCACAAAAAGCCCCAAAAAATCCTTAAGACTTACACTTACAAAAGTCACCTGTGATAGTTACCTTATGTAGGTTTGCATGCTTAGGCTACGTGGTGATGAAGGGACCTAAATGCCACTTGAGCATATGCACACTCGAGTTTTCATTTTATAATTCTTTCTTTTACTGGCTTCCATGCTTTGTAGATATTAAAACAATGTGTGCTGTTTCTTTTTGAATCAGTCTTTCACAGAATAAACAGAGCACATTCGCAGCAACAGTTTTATTTAGTAGTTTGGCTCACGAAATTCACTTGAATCGAGCTCTGTGATGGACTGGCGATCAGTCCAGGTTTATACCCTGTCCTGGCACAATGTCAGCTGATAGGCTCCACCAGTTTCTCCCAGTGATGAACCTCAGAAGAATAAGTGTCACTGCTGATGAGAGAGAGAGTCAGGGTACAGTAACAGGACGTGCAGGTTGTCTGACAGATATTCTGATTTTCTGGATGTTGTGCACTGAAAACAGAATACTGGGGTTTACACGGAAAATAATTGGGCCAGCTGTTATGACATGTGTCATATAATTCTTGTACATATCTGCAACCCATCAACATTTTTCACGTCAAACCAGTCAGAGTGTACAAGCCTCACAGTATGATTTTAACTATATGCCGGAGCATTTCACAAAGCTGAGGAGAAGAGGCTGGTAAGAGAATAAGAGAACAGCAGGAGAATACAGACTAAGACTAAGATGACTGCATGAGCTGTAGTTTTAAACTAAATTAGAGGAACTGTAATCAGCACAGATAGAAATAGAGAGGTATATATTCTCTCTATGCATGTATAGTGTACAGCATGTACATAGAGCTGCAATTATAAATGTACAAATGTAAAGGAAACTGTTGGAACTGTGAGCTGTAGGTCACAAAAAGACTCTATTGATACATGAATATATTCCTGTTGTTTATATTGACCTATTTAGTCAAAATTGTCACTGCCAAATATTCATTATCTAAAATTATCTGCAGTGATATTAATATTCTCCAGTGGACATTTCTTTTTTTTTTACCACAACTGATGATATCTGTGTAAACACAGTTTGTTATATCACCTCATTAACAACAACCTGACAGTCATGTTTGAGCACACTGCTCTATAGGGGGTGACATTGCTTCCTGTTGTGTTTAGCCCCACCTATGTCTGATTGTGACTGTGTGTGTGCGGAGGTCAGGGAATGACATGTTGCTGTGAGATTTAAGAGTCTGGGACCATTATAAAAACTTCCTGTTTTAAGTCTGAAGTCAAGACATGAAGAGTTTAAGAGAGGAATTATCTGACTAACTTCAGGAGTCTTATCTTACTTTATCCTTTTTTTTTTTATCTCAGGTTAGAAATCCTAAATACTCAATCAAATGTTGGTTATCAACTTTTACGTCTGTTACCTAGCAACCGACATACTTATCTCACTGAGCTATATTTGTAACCAATTAGATTTCTCAGTGAAATGTATAAAAAGGCCACTTGACTCTGAAAATCTTCATTAGCAAGAAAGGAGTTCCGTGTTGCCAGGTTGGCCTGTTCACAGCTGGTGGGAGATGCTCGATTATGTCCTGTCTTCAGTTCAGAACACTGATTTAGGAACTATTCAACCCTAAGCCTGATTACCATGGTTACCAGGCATCTTTAATATCGCCTCTGGTCATTTACCATCAGCTGATGCTACACCGCCCCTCCCTTCTTAATATAGTGAAGGAAAAACACTAAGCTACTGCTTTTTTAACAGGTGTTGAATTAACATGAATGTCCAGTGGGAATCAGTGTGAACATTAGCAAGCTAATCCAGCTAGCTGCCACTGTATGAATGGTATACAAACAGCGTGATGGGTCATCCCAGATGTTACATGTTGTGAAGGGACGTCTCAAAGCTGGAGTATGACACTCTGGAGAAATACAAATACACCCCTCCCTTCAGCGTTCCTTCATAAGCTCCACCCCCCAAATACAGCGTGGCAGGCGTACAGTATATACTCTTTATCATAGTTGAAGCAAAACTAAACATCACCAAGCAAACTTTCCTTCATGGCCTAACCTACTCCAAGATGCATTAGCCCTTAAAAGCTTTTGTAAAAAAAAAAAAAAAAAAGTTGTTGGTAGGCGACAGGAGCTGCGCTTTGTGACGCAACAGTAAGGACGTGGTACAGCTGGTGACGCGAAGAGAAAATCCTCCGTAGACCAGTCCATCTCGTTTCGGTTTGGCCTTCGAAGTCTACAGTGTGTTGGCTACGAAGACCGCGTTCTCTGAAGGACGTGGCCCTACATTGGGACACATCTTTAGTCTATACGGTGTGATGATCTCCAGTCAGGAGCACAACACAGAAGTTGATAGCGTGTCTCCTAGCAACGCCAGCTCTCAGTTGTCAGTCAGCCAGCGCCGTGGGAAACACCCACTCAGGGACTTGAGGCTTAGATGCTGTGTTCACAGATACGTCCAACAATTATTACAATCTCTGACCGCTCTACATTTCTTTTTACATACATTGAGGCATAATTTAATCAACAACATAGGTTTCAATCATTTTCACACTCACATCATATTGTCATGAAAGTATATTGCTGCCACGCCAGACAAAGAAAGAAGGATCAATATCAAGCGATTACATGAAAAGTAGTTATAATAAGAAACTCTTCATGTTACGAGATTCTGCTGTGTCGGAGAAGTTGGTAAGATATTCACTGATTTAAACTTCCTGGATCAATAACTCATAACAGAAACACGATGACACAAACCTGCCGTAGTAAGGTAGACTACGAGCTCCCACCTAGTTTTCATCAACACGAGCCGGAGAAATAACACTGGTCTCTATGAGCAGCAGCTGTGAGTCGAGTGATCAGGGACCATGTACAAAGTGCAACACTGAAAACAGATACTACAACAATATTCATTAATTTCCCTCTTATATACTAAATGTTGTAGTATAACCAAGAGGAGACTCTTGATGTGTGAGGTGATTTTTTTGTGACACTTCATATATCAAAATAACATGAAAACATCTTGTTATAACAATAAATTTTTCACAGTCATAACCTAATACTGATCCCTTTTTCTGGCGTGGCAGCAATACGCTTCCAATAACATGAGATAGATAGTAGAGACGGGAAAAATACCCATGCTCATGACTTGTGAGCGTCGACATCATTGTCTTGTGAGGTTTAAAAATGATGTGAATTGAGATTTTGACATTCGATTGATTAAACTTAAGTTATTTGATTGTGTCAGAGAAACTGGTAACTATGGCAACTCCCATGTAGCATCATTCCTGCTTGCGTTTCATTTATTTGCTGAAAATAGATTTCTGATTGTAATTGAAAGTGTTGTTGAAATGTTTTCTTAAGTTAGTTGCGTTCAGTGCTGTGAGCTTCTCAGCCACAGTGGAAGGCTGCTTCTGGGGCTTTTCACGTGTGCACACAGAATCGGAGAAAGAAACCTGGAGTGAGAAGGCGGCGACACTGTTTTCTGAGTAACGTCACGATGCCTGCCCTGGGACAGGTGGTCCTTGTTTGACCTATATCTATAGTTGGAGGTGTGTGTGGATGTATGTGTGTGTGTGTGTGTGTGTGTGTGTGTGTGTGTGTGTGTGTGTGTGTGTCAAAGGCTACTTTTGGGGACAAATGTCAGTCTTGTCCAATTGGGAAAAATCAGATTTTTTGATCAGGGGTTAAAGGTTAAGGGTTAAAGGTTGATGTTGGCGCAAGTCTCCAGGAAATAAATGTAAGTCTATGTAATGTCTCCAAAAGTGACCCATGACAACCTGTGTGTGTGTGTGTGTGTGTGTGTGTGTGTGTGTGTGTATATGTGTGTGTGTGGTCTACCCGGGGCGTCACAGCTGAGGGTTTTAAACTGAACTGGGCCAGACTCGGCCTGGAGTGAGTGGCAGCTGTTCCAGGGAGCGTGCGGCCGAGGGCGCAGTCAGGACTCCTGCAGACGGAGGTGGACGCCTGATGTCAGTGGAATCATGTTCTCTTTGTAAACACACATCACTCAGTTAACCAGGACTGTCCGCTTTAGTTACTCCCCGTGGCGTGCGCACTCACCCGTGTCCGTGAATGAGCGTGGGAGCGCTTGCAGGTGCCGGTCGGACCTGCTCTCATAAATCAGCAGATTGCGGCGTAGACGGCTGCCGTCGTTATCGTGACAAAACAGCTGGGATATTATCCTTAATTAGAGGCTTCAGGAAATGGAGTTCTTTTTTCACCTCATTTAATTAATGAGCTCTGTTGGTGCGTGAGACACCTGGCACGCTACATGTTTGGAAAGCTCAAATGTGACTGAAATGTTCCTCGGCCAACAAACCGGGCCAACGCTTATTGTCAGTGAAATGCAATTATCTCTTTTTCTCTCGACAGCAGTGATGAATTCACTTCATCTGACTGAACTGACATGAGCCGAGCATGTTTCTCTGCTCTGCTCCGCCTCCAGTCTGCGGAGCGCTGGGACTATTCTTAGCTCTCCTGTGTCGTCACGTCCAGGCTAACGGCCACGACAACATGAGATTAAGTGAGAGTGAACATTTTATTCATTTTGATAATTACGTTTAATCCGGCATCTGTTGCATGGAGATGTATTTAAAAAAAAAAAAATCATATTTCTACTGTATGATGTGTTTGTTGCCAGCGGTGCCTCAGGTGCAGATATGAGCGATTCATAATTAATAGAAGCTCAGCTTGGTGCTGTCTGTTTGTGGATTGATGTGTAAAAATAATTCCCTGTGAATCTGTTAAACATCTTCACAGCTCCTTAGACACGTTTCATGAAATTTATTCCATTAGCACAAAGTTTCTAAAAACAAAAGCAAAACTCTGCTGAAGTCTCTTATCATTCAGATAAACACCACAAACACCTGGTCACCCTGAACACCCTGAACACCCTGAACATTGCTGGTTTCTTCTGTCTCTTGCTCAGTTCAGATGGACCAACCTTCAGTCCTGACACCAGCTGCCATAGTTACACAAGTGACCAGCAACAGTTTCCATGCAACATGTCCCAGACTGACTCGAACACTAGACGCAACATCGATGCAACTGATTGTGAAATGAACCTTTAAACAACATGCCGGCCTCACCCCCGTGGCACAGTGTGGGAAAAAGATAAACATGTAAATACTTTTCATTTCGGAGCAACTGGAAGCAGTGCCAGCTGTTCACAGTGAGTCTGCGAGGTTACCACAGTAACAAGCCTTGTGAGGTATAATGTACGGCAGTCCTGAGAGCTCAACACACTGCAACTATGGACTAGAATTACTGCCTCGTAGTTGTGAAAGTCTTGAGTAATGGCTAAACAGTGTTTTCACCTTGACCTTTAACTTTTAACCTCCAAAATCTAATCAGTTCATTCTTGAGTCCAAGTGAATGTTTGTGCCAAATTTGAAGAAGTTCTGTTAAGACGTTACTGAGATATATCCATAAGAATAGGATGGACGAACAGAAAACTATATGTCTGCAGCTCTGTCCGTGTCCTGACGTATGAAAGTACATTCAAAGAGACAAACATCTGCATCAGCTTCAAATACTTACATCACAACCCAAGGGCGTAGGTTTGCATATGGACGGTGGGAACACGTCCCTACAGTATATCTGAGTGAACTCAAGCTCATTCACACCATGTTTGAAGTGATGTCTTTACTGCAACATGTTTTGTACTGTAGATTTTATACCTCCAAAAAACAGTCAGGGGCTTTTTCACCTCCCAGAGTGTCAGTAGTGCAGTGACTTAAAATGAAAACATTTGAATGTGAAATCAAGGGGAACTGCAGCGCTGATAGGACAGCTGAATATAAACATGTTGATGTTGGATGCAGAAATACTGTTTTTTTTCTCTCTCTCTCTTTTTTCTGTAATTTTTTAATGTTAACTTTCTTTTGATCTGTTAATGTGTTTTTATTGAAATGTAAAAAACAGGTAAATACAGATCATATGTTAATAAGTTGACAGCATAAAAAGCCCTCTTTTTTTTTTTGGAGGCGTCGATGTTGACACCGAACCAAGTAGCACAGCACGACGAGGGAAGGGTTTCCAGGGGACATTAAAAACGTGACGAACCCGGCTGCGGTGCACTTGTTGTTCAATGCTCTGTGACTTTTGAAATTAAAAAGCACTGAACAAGTTCACATATAATACATCCATGTGGCCTCCATGCAAGCACATTCCACTTCATCACTTTTTTAAAAATGTTCTTTATGTTTGTGTATTTGGTTGCGTCGTGAGTATTTGCAGCTCACGTGTTGTCAAATTGATAAAGGTGTTTTCTGAATGTATATGTGTGGAATGTGTTTCCTTAAGTTGCAGTGCGTTCAGCTCTCGGGGCCACCGTAGATAACAGGAACAATGTTTCTGAAAGTAGATGTTGCTTTTGAATTATTTAAATGTTCATTTCAAAGCGCCACAAACTGAATTTTCTTCACTTCTGTCAAGCTGGAGGAAGAAATCTCAACATGTAAAAAAACCCAAAACAAAACAACCTTTTCTCTAAACAATTATAGCCTGTAGCTGTGGATGATGGACTCACGTTTTCACGTACCATTGTTAGTCCAACATTGCAGTTGTAGAGTAGTTACCAGCAAAAAGTACGAGTCACGAATAAAAATAATTTAGTATTTGATGGGAATGAGTAAAAACAAAGCAGAAATTTCAGTGCGACATGGAACAACACAACCTCGTCGCCAGCTCTGCTTCCTCTGCTGCATCCAGTGGTCAGACGGGAGAGACGTCCCATGGTGCACTACGGTTTTACATCTGACCAGGGTGCACTTATTATTCTCGGGTCGTCAGATCGTCTGTACCTGCATCCCGTTCTAGTAGACACGATATCTCAGTAACGCCTTGACAGACCTTCTTCAAAATTTGGCACAAACCTTCACCTGGACTCAAGGACGAACGGGTTGGATTTTAATGGTCAAAGGTCAAAGGTCACGGTCACTGTGACATTTTTTAGCCATAACTCTTCTAAGACTTCATAAGAAAGTCTTCATAAGATCATAAGACTTCACACAGCAATTATGACACAGTTTCACACTAATGGTTGATATTTTCTATGACTGGATAAACAGGGATGTAACCTGAAACTAGTCTGAGTGGAGGAGGCAGACGACCACCAAGAGGTGATTGTAGTTATTTCTTTGACTGTGTGGAAATCTGAGAACAATGCCTTAAAATGTGAGTCTTACAGGTCAAATATGAGCCTAATGGCTGTTAAAGATTATTAAGATATATTAGATATAAGCGTGGCTATTATAAGAGTGAAGGGCGACTGCGCTGCAGAACAGAAGCATCCAACTAGTATTTTATCTGCGAGTCAAGGATGGTCACAAGAAATAAAATGAAAAGATCCTCTACCTGAGTCAAACTCACAGCAGACGCACTTAAAACATATTCTCACCGTGCTTTTTTAAAATCTTTTAGAAGCAATCTGTGTCCGTATCGCTATAGTTGTAAACAGTATCTGACAATGGGAGCTGGGGATGGATGGATGGATGGATGGATGGATGGATGGATGGATGGATGGATGGATGGATGGAGGTTCTGCTGGAAAAGAAAAACTCAGAGCAGCTCATTTAAAACAATAGAAGAAATGAAAGTGAATTAGTTCATTTTAGTCGGTGTGAACAGAACTTTGAACTGCCCGTCAACGTGTTGGCGTTCTGACCCATCAGTCCTCATTACCACATTATTACTCATTACGTCAACCACACCCATACTCTGACTCGGCCTTCATTTTGGTCTCAACTACACACCTGCACAGTTGTGCAAGGTTGTGATGCTATCATGTTGACAACATCTGTCCACAGACATATAAACATCTGCCAAAATCTTCAAAACCAGTCCTCCAGGACTCCAGGACCACAGCTCTCCTCCCCCTGCCCTGCTGTAAAGTTGAATATGAGGAAAGTTCTGATCCAGGTGTAAGTAGGTAAACATTCATGATGTCATTGCGCTCCTCCAGCTCTGGACCATTTACCATCCCGTCACTCAAAGGACCCTCAGGTCCCTCCCCTCGCTAAAGACTCACTTATGTTCTGCCGTTGCAGTGATTCCAGGGATGAAGTCAGGACAGCGGAGTCACTGCACGTCTGCCACCACAGACTCATTAACTCATTAACAACACAAACACACAACCGTGTTGTTTGAAGCGGTCACGCTGACATATGGACTGTGAATACGCTCATTGTAAGCTGCTAAATGCCAAATAAATCTCATGTAACGGTCGCAATCAGAGGAGATGTGTGAACGGAGCTGCTGCTGCTGCTAATGTGCAACATGTATGCAGATGGAAAAGCAGCACCCACCTGTTGGATGAGGTTTGATGTCTGTTTGTCTGGCTGCTGGAACACCAGGTCAGATTGTAAACTGCGCAAGACGAGATCACGTCCTGTTTGCTTTGCTTTCCCCGCGGCAAGAAAACACAACTTCACACTTTAAATTCAGGTTTTCTCATCCGAGTATTGACCCAGTCTGAGAAGTTCTGTTAACCTGCTGGAGTTTTCCTGTTTTGAAGCCCTGTGCTGAATGAGCTTGACTAATACACTTGACTATAAAATAATACTGTGCTGCCAAATTAAAAGTCCCTTGTGGCTGGAAAAGAGAAGAAGCTGAAAAAGCAGGAGGGAAAAATTAATATTCACCAGATGGACTGAAGAAAACAGTGTTTTCTTTTGTTTGTTGTCTTCCTTTGTGCAAACAGAATACATTACCAGTGAACACCAGAAACAGCATGTCCTTTCTGTCCGGTGCTCAGTGTCTGTCTGTGCCCTCATGCCCCTCTTCTTCTTTAAATTCTCTCCTCCATTTGCCTCTAAACTGCTCTGTTCATTGCTCCCCTCTCTGCCTCCCTCCCTCCCTCCTCCACCTTGCACTCCACATCTTGGAATTCCAGCAGTTGAATACTAAATCAGAGGTCTGTTGTTGTTCTGAAAAGCAACCACTGTGCGCTTCCTTTGAAATTGTCCAAAACAAGAAGCTGTAATAGCAGCAGAGATCCAACAGAGAATGCTCCCTCAGTAGAAGTGCTCTCCATGTTCGAAACACGGCCAGTGTTTATGTCAGAGGATGCATTATTTATTTATTCTTACTACTCCTCACTGGGGTGTGTGTTTCTTCCTCAGGCTGGCAGACTGTGAGGCTGGGTTACCCTATGACAAGGAGTCCATGGCCATCATCCATCTGAACAACACTACAGTCATGTACCTGAAGGAGGTCACCAAGTTCCTCGCCATGGTCTGCTTCGTGCGCAGGGACAGCTTTGAGAGGAAAGGTCAGTCCGCGAAGAGTCAGTACAATTACGTGCACGGTAGAAAACAAGCTTCACCGCACCTTCCTTCCTTTAACTGAGCTGCTTCCTTTAACACACCAGAGACACCAGGGCTGACTAAGCATTTAACCTTTAAATCACTCTCACTGGGATAATGATCATTTTTGCATTGATCAGGCCGACCAGGGGCGGACTGAGACAGTGATTCAGGCAGGGCACTCCATCAATCGAAATATGATCGAAATCACAATATGGCCAAGTGATATATCCAAATCGCAGGAGCTGCAATTTTTTTTTTGATGAAGATAAAATGTGTCTCAACATTGTTGTGCATTGTTCTCGCCATAAGGTGGTGCCACAGAGACGCCTTCGACCTACAAATCATATTCTCCAGACGTAAAGGAACATGTTTGTTTGTCATCATTTTAAAATAGTTTTCAGTGAAAATAAAATGCTAAAATTTCCAACTGATATCACAATTGTGATATCTGCCAAAAATAATCGCGAAAAAATGTTTTTCTTTGGCATATCATACAGCCCTAAGCCCAGGCCCCGCTAACAAACCATCAGACCGTGATGATCCAGATAACAGATTACAAAAAATTGTGGCTGACCAATAAATAAGATGAAGAAGATTATTATAATAATTATTGTTATTATTATCTTTTATTATTTACCATTTTTTCAATTATTACAGAAGAAAATGGAGGCTATGTGCACACCATATTGTCATAGCAGAAATATTACAATATTTATATTTTTATATATATTTATATTATGTCAATAGGTAATTTTTTAAGTTATATTTTTGGGCCTTTTTGCCTTTACTCTGACAGTACAGTGAGAGATAGACAGGAAATTGAGGATGCTGGACGCTGCAGTCAGGACAGTTAGGACCATGTGGTACACGCTCGACCAGGTGAGGCCACTGAGGCGCCCTCTTATCTCAATAAGTTACATGAGGTGAAAGGCAGTAGTTTTCCAGTGCTCTCCCTATGTCTCTCTCTCTCTCTCTTGCTCTAAACGAGGGCAAACAAAAATCACATGGCTACTTTCTGAACACATTTCCGACTGCTTGTCACCATTGGATACTTATTATTATTCATGACCATTATCAAAGGCAAACTCATTGTAGAAAGACAGGACTGGCAGGAGCGGCTGGGAGTTAGGTGGAGTCACATGCTGCCAAGATGGCAACCGTGGAGCAGAGCTTCAGAGGTTACATCCATCTTTATTTACAGTCTATAGGTTTCACCAGTCAATGTGTGTTTTTGCCTCCATGTTTGAAAGATTCTCTACAAATAAACCTGCCGCTCAGTCTCGCCTCCTCTAAGGTGACAGGCAACATGAATAACATCGTGAGCAGACAGGAAGCACAGGTGGATTTGTGTGTATTTGCTGTCAAGTGCTGGGAGCTGCCCTGGAACAGCAGGTTTACTGCTTCACTCTCCACACAATGCCTGTTTATCTTTTCAGACAATCCGCTGGTCTCAGGTGGCTTCCTCCAACCTCTGTGTTTGAGAACAGGTGATGAGAGTTGGTGGCGTGTTTGACGACGGCTGCAGCGTCCACAGCCTCACTCTGTGCAGAGAAGCACCTTTAAAACGAGTCTGTGGACCTGTGTCTCTCTGGCCGTCGGCCAGATGAGTCATGGCTGCTCAGCAGGTGTGAGGCCACTTCCTTTGATGTCCTGAATGAAGCGGTGTACTTCACCACACCTGCTGTTGACTCTGCGCTGATTATTTTTGCATGAGTACATGTTTAGTTGAACAGTCGGGTTAAGGAGCCACTTTGAAGTCTGATACATCTCAGCTCATATTTAGATGCTGACAACAGTCTGGTTCTCAGAGTGGAGCTTTTATACCTGAAAATCTTCATCACACTGACCGGCGGGGAAATAGTAGCTTAACTATGTTGAAACGAACAGGTATAAGGATTTAAAATCAGAATTCATTGTAGCGGGGCGTTGTGTGCCGTAGTGGTCTAAGCAGGCGCCCCATGTGTAGAGGCCACAGTCCTCGCAGCAGTCGGCCCCGGTTCGAGTCCCGCATCTGGACGGCCTTTGCTGCATGTCATTCCCCCTCTCTCTGCCTCCCCATTTCCTGTCTCTCTCTACCATCCTGTCCAATAAAGACACAAAAGCCCCAAAAAAAAGAATTCACTGTAGCACTAACACTACTACATTAATGTCTTTATCGACGGTGGAAATGAATAGGAATATTTTCAACCAAACCTGTCTGTGGCCCTCGAGTTTGCTCACGGACGCTTGCTCAGTAGTGTTTAATTCAACACATCCTCCAACCTAAGCGACAAGTCTCTTGTCCTTACCCTCGAGTACAACCCACAGGAGCGTACCTGCACCAGGTGTCCCACAGCACAAGGGCACAGCTGTGGAACTTTCATTGTTTGATTAGCTTCAGGCACAAGAACTGCTTGAGTTTAGGAGAAGGTCGTGGTTAGAATAAGTACGTCCTTTAGGTTAGAGGACCTTCGTTGTCACAGTTACGGTAATAAGCATGTGGTTAAGGCTGTGGAACGGTCATGGATAAAAGAAACAACTCGGCCATCCATCCACCCCGACCTCCTCCTAACACGGACTCTGTCGATCTTTATACTACTTCACCTGACTTCCTCTTTTGCTCCCGTCATATTGACTACAGCAACTGGAGGTCACCCAACAGTTAAGCACTATTTGGTTTAATTTACTTAGTTACTATTCACATGTGGCGCTGTGGCCACATTCTGACTGATTTACTGGACTGGTGTTATTTTTTTTATATCGCACATCATATGTCCTTTGGAACTTCCTGCCAGAACTTTTCAAGATGAAAGTTCACAATATCTTGAAATAAAGTTGAAAAAAATATGAACTTTCTCACGCTTTTATTTTGTCTTCAGAAATTGCTAAAGGGGAAGTGATACCGTGGGTAATTGTTGCTGCCGTGATGGAGATCTATTTTAGCACCAGGCACTGTCAACATGGATGAAAGTTTAGAAAGCTTCTTCAGGTGAGGGTAGATTTTCTATGTGGACATTATAACTAAATGTGAGACAGTCAGTCTGATATTGTAAAATAAAATAAAAAATCAGATCATCAAAATAATCTGACAGGTCAGATATTATTGTTTTGCCAGTTGCTGACCGCTGACCCATGGGTGTCTTTCTTACAGTCTCCTTTAATTCAATTATATTTCAGTTAAATCAAATGCTGGGCTGCTTTATTATATTTTGCCAGGGAAGGTTTCTCCTACATCTGCTAGCGTCTAAAAATTTCACTGAAGCATGTTTCTGTATATGGCACCATCTCTGTTCCTTCATACGTCTGATCAAAGACCGCATTGTCTGACCTTGTTGCCCCTGATACCTGTCACAGTCCCTGCTGAGATCAAACCCACTTTGAGTCACGTGTTGGTCTCGGGCCCAGATCTAAGGGAGTGCTGGGGTGGCTGCCCACCCCCCCCAACCCCCATCAAACACCCACCCACCCATCCAGATTCTTCTTCTCTGCCCCAGGCAACACACCAAAGCAGCTCCCCTCCAGACAGGTGATATTACACTGTCAAGCTTGGAAGGTTCTCCTTAATGAAACACATGCTGCCTCTCAGCTACAGGTTCCTGTGTGTGTGTGTGTGTGTGTGTGTGTGTGTGTGTGTGTGTGAGACCCGAATCCCCCCCACCCTCCCCCGACAACAGTGAAGCTCTGCGGGCCTGGACAGGGAGACCCTGCTGCTCTTGCTGCTGGTGCTGATTCAGACTACAATTTAAACCCAAACACATGTGGCTGTTTAGTGAGGAGTTCTTATTCATTTAACCCGAGTTGGTTTCACTCACAGTCATGGTTGGAATACTGAAGCAAGATGCTGCACATGCCTTTACTTCTTGGACCACTTATAAGAAAGATTGGTTCACGGCTTTTGACCAATTGGAGGACAAGAGAGAGACACCTGGTGAAACTGTAGCCCTCCTGCTGGGACCGAACCAGATTAAGATAGATAGATGAAAGAAAGAAAGAAGAACTGACTGTTACTGGACTCTGGTAAACAAAAATGAGTGACTTGAGCTTATCGAGGGGCTAAAGTAAAGAAAGTATACACACACCTGAAACCGCAGCGCTGGTCAGTCTTACAAGGTCTCACTTGCTACCTGTTCTTTCAGAATGACACAAGCCTGAAGTGAATGTGCGACAACTCAAGCTTAAATCTGCATTTCTTTACCTGTGAATGAATCACTCGGCCACCATCACAGTGACGCTCCTGCCTCTGGTTTCATCTGGTTGATGTTTGTCATCTAGACTTTACATTGTTGTTTTAGCCAGACATGACACAGCATTTATGGAGAGACACAATGCTTGTGTGTGTGTGTGTATGTGTGTGTGTGTGTGTGTGTGAGCAGGGATGAAGACTGGTTTTGTTCTCTCAGGGTGCACCACTGATGGATTTTGAAACCTATTTTTCTACTGAAGCCTAAGTAATGACCATTTGGAGAGAAGCCCACACCCACCACTGCCCACCCCCCACCCCCTGCCTTTTCTAACAGTGCATCCACCATTATTACATCAATTTCAAACATTGTCATTATTACAGAATGAATTCTGTGACTTGCTGTATGATGTCTGACCATAAACAAGCATTTTTACACAACATGAAACACAAATTTCACAAAATTTCACACACACAAAAAAGAGGTTTAAAACAGAATAACAACTAGAAACTTCCAGGGAAATTTTGAGTGCCACGGGGGCTACTGCCGGGATGAGTACATGATTTATTTCCAGTATTCAAAGTCACCCCGATCATATTCTGGTTTTAAGAAATGTCTTGATATAAAAGACTCTGATATAAAACAATGTCACATCCCTCCATCATGTTTTATGTGGGAAATATCTCATATTCTGTCTTGTTTTTTTAATAAAACAAGAGGCAACATGTCTTCAAACCGGCATTTAAAGGGTTAAAATCCTGAAAACTAATAAACATTTGGTAGGTTTGAGCAGAACTGAAGTGGTTTAAGAGATGTATGCAAAAAAAAAAAGCAGAGAAAAAAATTGATATATGATGATTTTATAGCATTTTCTTTGTGTGTCCTTTTTTGGACGCGAGGAACCCCAGAGGGTACAAAATGTGTGTTACCAGTGTGTAATAGACCTGTAACAGTAACTGACATTAGATTTTAAAAATATGTCAAAAAAGACACTTTCTTGCAGAAATCCATACCTTCAGCTGTAACACAGCCAAAATGATCAGCAAATCAAAAGTGAAGAAAATGTCCAAAAAAGGACAGAGGGACCCCTGAGGGTTAATAAATCCCATGAACCGCTATTTAAATTACCACTATTATGTTTTTTTCGGTGCTAAATTTAAAATTACTGGGGAGGAGAGCAACGCGACTAGAAGTGACAGCGAGAGAGGGCTAGTAGCTTCTCCTCTCCTCTGTCTCAGCGGAGACCGTCACAACTTCATTCACTCTTTTAACAAAACAAAAAAAAAGCAACGAAGGAAGCAGTAAATGGACTTACATATTTAAGACCTAACTAAATGTAATTTAAGACCTAACATGAGGCTAATGTAAAGCTAGCGGAGCTTGGAGAGTTGGTTATCTGGTTGCTAGGCGCACGCACGCACGCACACAGGTCAGGAGCTGCCGTTGCCATGGCAATGTGAAAATCTGCCCAGAATATGGCTTCTACATGGCTTCAAACAATTGCAAATTATGAGAAAACCGTTACTTCTTTTCAAAAACCGAAAACACTGTGACAGACACTGAAGACAGAAGTTTCTTACAGTCTCTATTTTATTCAGATATTCCTTAAAATGAGTGAGTAAGCTCAGTGCGAAGACAGAGTGAGATTCTTTTGAAAAAAAAGACGATTACATTAGGTGTCAATGAGAGTGAGACAGGTATTGCTGCCGGACTCGGCACCTCCGTTTAAATTTTGTGCAGACCCTGCCTGTCAAAGTTACATTTTATGAATCCCAACAACTATGTCTACATTTTCAGAAAGAATTATTTGTCTCCTTTTTACAGTTTGGCCGTGAGCTCGAGTTAAAAATAAAAATAAGTGCTTCACGCACTCTAGCCAACTGACGCTGTCACTCTAACTTTGAAGAAAAAGTGATTTGCACTCCTCCTTTGAGTGCTCATAGTTTAAAAAGTTTACATGTTATGTAAAAACAGTTGTTGTGTTTTTGAGAGAGCAGAAGTTTTCCTTCGTATTATAGTTTGAATCACATTTCTACGTGCAGGTATGAGAGAGATAGCTGACTCAGAAAAAAGGTGAAATTTTGTAGAAAAAAGGTGAAATTTTGTGGGTTTTTAAAGAAAATCCCAATGCATTCCTAATGCATTATTTATTCCCAGTATTTTGGGAACAACTTTGGGAAAAATTGGAATTTTAACACCAAAAGTCATAGCACCTCTTTCGGGATCACGACGCACGTTTTGATGTATATATTACCAGGGTTTTCTCATAGCTGCCGCCCCGAGGCACTCCTCTACAGCTAGAATAGCTGAGAGGAGTGCCTCAGAGCTGAGCACCAGTGGCACTAATGACAATAACAATGACCAGCTTCACACAGGAATTAAACGAGAGTCCCAGCTCATCATCAGACATTGTAAAATCGGTGGAAAAATATTCTTTCCAATAAATGTTGAAATTCACTGTGACAGTCCATCGTGCTGCTGATGGTCATTCATTACAGCTTCAGTTCAGGGGCTCCGCCTGCAGTGACGGAGAGCCCTATCTGGTCCAGGCACCATGTGATCATGTAATCATGTGCCAAATCTGAATAAAGCCGTAGGGAAAGGCACCATAATAGTCACCTGGCAAGCAGTAGTTAGCAGTTCTGGCTGACAGCAGCACCGTGCTAATATCCCACAGAGATGGACACATGTGGGACTGTTGGTGTAATGGATAAATATGGATGAATATCAATCCACCTGTTGTGTGCAGTGATGACAGGAGCAGTCTGTTTATACAAATCATTGATGAATATCAGTTAGAGATGACCCCTGACCTCTGGCTGTCAGGAATAATCGTGTAATCTAAACCATCAACAGCAGGATTTGTTGTCGGTCCCTCATTAGGGACTTTAAGCAGCAATGGTTGAAGGGACGGCTACAGCATGATGTGATGACATAGATTCTATGTTGAAACTTCCTACTGTGGCAGCCCAGCAGGAGACAGACCAGTTTGCCCTGTGATAAATCAAAGAGTTAGCCGGTAATTATATGTTTTTGTCACATTTGACTTGTGGATTATGAGTATATTTATCAATGATACCTGCTAATTTGACAGATTTTTCCAGTTTATTATCAGCACAAACTGTTGTTAACCTCCCTGGTTAACCAGCCTGACTGTGCTGTGTGTTGATGAAACCATGACGCTGTCCGTGGTGCTGAAGTAACAGATGGATTTATACAAACTCCTCATCTCATCAAATAGTCTCTAGAGCTCTCAGGTCCTTTTAAGAGACATATTGTAGCAATGTTCAGAGCGACCTCGGTTTCCTGAAGAAGTGAAGCAGCCGCTGTTAGAGTTAAATCTTGCTTAGTGATCTTTGATTTACATCACTATGGCCACTTGTTGGAGTTTATATGGACACCGTAGTCGTCACTTCAGCTGTCACTGTTTCAAATCCCTATCACTGGGAAAGTTTCTTTGTGGGACTGCATTTTCACACAGGAGGATCAGTTGGCTGCGGTGTAGATCTGTCCTCTGGCCCAGGCTTTCTCACAGTGGTCCATAAGTAAATTTGTTAAAATATCATGTTTTAAATTCAATGTTTCTCAAACTGTCTGTGAGTGACCACAAAGCCTGGTAGTGAGTAGTGTATATGTGTTGTTTTGAATATTAAATAAACTAATATGTAAATGAATTTATTGCTGATAAAAACTCTGTCTGCATTTAGGGCGATTTAGAGTGAACATTATCTGTGTTGTTTCCCACAACGGCGAGTCACTTCCATCCGATTGGATGTTTGGGGACTTTAATTTTAGTGTTTAAGTCCTTGATCTGAAAAAGTTCGATAAACACCGGTTTGGCCTTTGCACTTTTATGTCTTTTATGGACATTGACTTTGACTTTTGCTATGTTCTGATCCAATTTTCCTGATCCAGGTTTTTTTTTGTACTGGTGAAATAACACAACAAGGAGTTACATATAAGACATGGTGACTGAGAAAACAAAAAATATAAAACATAATAGAAAGTTGACATAACAAGGGGTGAAGATTGAATTATGTGAGGTATGGTGTGTTGTGGGTAACGTGTTTGCATGGTAAGATGTTTTGATAAGTGGTATCTGTGGTATACAATAATAATAATAATAATAATAATGATTATAATTGCAACTGGGCCTTTTAGCAGCCAACAGCTAACGTTATGCTATTTACCAGAAATCAGTTCTTCTTCTCTGCTATATAACAGTAGCTGCCAGTGTCTGCACAGCACAACTTCCTGTGTAGGCAACTGTTGTGAGCAGTGTTTTAGAGCATTTCCTGGTAACAGATTGATTCCTGATCCAGTATTTTAGGCAGTGTCAGAAGCATTTCTGATACTAGTATCAGAATTGGAATAGCTGGACACAACCCACTACAGTTGCTCTCTCAGCACTTTTTTGATTTTCAAAAGTTACTTACTGTATATTGTATATGCTGTTTCCTTGGCAACAGATGACAGCAGTCTTACATTGAGTGAGTCATTTGTTAGAGGGTCATTAGTGCCAATTCACATCAGGATCTGGATTCTGAAAATAGTTCAAGCTCTAAAGAGACGACTAAAGTTCAAAGTGAATAATGGGATAAATTCATCAAACCTCAGTCCTATTTAAAGTTGGGTGCAGGGCAACAGTAACCTTCAACAGCAGCTCCAGGTGGGTATTTACAGCTGAAATTACTTTTCATGATCAAACCAGCAGACACAAGAATTCAGGCAACATCTGTCCCTTTTCAAATCAATTAAAAATCAGTATGAGTTTGTTTGTTTTTTTAATGTTGATTGTATTTTTTTAATTCTCATCTCAACTAGAAAGTAATCAACCTTTTAAACAGAAGAAGCGGACACAGAAATTAAGTCAAAATGGAAGACAAAATAAAAACCGGAACTGGATGAGGGAGGAGACGCCCCTGCTGATACAGAAGACAAGCTATTATAAAAAGCCAATTTATTAACACACCCCCTGTGGAATGTGAAAAGACGCTTCTAGAAGAGTTGGCAGAGAAAACAGTTCACATGAAAGCAGCAGCTGCAGCCAGTGCGCTGTACAACTAATCTGCTCTGACTCCTGCACATTTCTTCAGATCATGATGAAAACCATCCTGCACAGTCCAGATCAGTCCAGATCAGTCCGCCTCTCCTGTCAGAAGGTCTACAGTCTGTAACTTCTGCCTCCAGGGGTTTATCAAGTTTATCAACCAAAACCTTTCTTTGAAAATCGCCAAAAATACATAATTTATCATAGACGCTGCAAAAACAGAAAGAATTGTCGGATTTCCAATGGTCCATGAACTAATCATGTGTGATATACGCTTCCGTCAGAAAATTGAACAAATTTCTGAAAAAAAAATTTCAGCTTAAAATTGTGATAATTCCTCAAAATCACACTGTGTCTCATTTAAAAAACTGTTCCTCGAACCAAATCATTTAAAGTCAGTGTTTGAGCAACGCTGACGAGAGGTCAGTGAAGAGCTGGGAGCTGAGATTGCTGCAAACATTTATTTTGCTTTTTTTCTGTGATAACTTATGAAGCAGACGTTCAGCAGGTTTTTACCAGCAGCTGAATTATCCACAGATGTTTCCTCCTCTCCATAACAAACACACCAGGAGATTAAAACCAGTAGAAACACTGAATAAAGCAATTTCACTTAAAAAAAAATGAGATTCACCAACGCTCTTCAGTGACACAGGACAGGACGTCTCCAGCAGCTGGGAGCTGAGCTGTCTAACATTTCCTCAGCTTGTTTCTCTGATAACTTCAGACCCAGACGTCCGACGACTAAAATCCTCCATCTGGTTCAAATATAGAGCTGAAAACCACCAAGGTGTTGAAGTACATAGAATAATATACCAGATAAAAGTTGAAGCTGAGGTACGTAATATTTCTTAGTTGAAATATGCTTCAAACATATCTTTATATGTAGAGGTTCTCTCAAAGAATTCTGCACTCCATAATCACTGAGCAGCCTGACAGCAGTGCAGAGATATTCCCCTCGCCCTTCTAACCAATCAGAGAAGGCCAAAGTCAAAGGGGTGGGAGCGCACAGCTGTCAGTCAATACATAAATGTGCCTCTCACACTGAGCTTTTGAGCTTGTATCGGCTGCTGGAAGACGTCACTATGGCTGACTCACAGACCAGCGTGACCCTGATCCCTGCGTCAGCTGAGACAGCGAACCTGATGAGGACGTAGGCGCAGCGCTGGGCGGAGCAGAGAGAGGGAGGGGCCGAGTGTTCATTTCACGAGTCTAATCATGCTAGCTTGATTTCCAGAACTTGAATATTGTAGCTTTAAGTTTCAGTTTCGCTGCCTCTGTCTGTCCGTGTGCACACACACACACATTCTCTCTTGATTGCCCATGTGTGTGTTATTGCTCTCTCTCTCTCTCTCTCTCTCTCTCTCTCTCTCTCTCTCTCTCTCTCTCTCTCTCTGTGGGTCAGTTAAATTACATTAAAATGTCAGTATCATTTAATTAATTTTCGTTCCGCCAATTAACCAAAGCCCAAAGGCGGGCAGCGTTCGACACATGTATACGTGTGTGTGTTTGTGTGTGTGTGTGTGTGTGTGTGTGTGTGTATACAGTCCAGAAGCCTGAGAGCACTTAAAGAGGTCTAAGACTTTTGGACCCCGTTGTAGATTTACATATAGATATAGATGGAGATAAAGATGAAAAAACTCCCCATTCACAGCCAACGTGAGCAGTCAGGTGCTGGTTGGTCGCAGGAACAACTAAACTATAAATCCAACTTAACCACTGCACACTGAGAGAAAAACAGGAGGTAGCTACGACTGTAATTGTTGCTGGTGTAGGGGTGAAAAACTCCACACATGCATTCTCTAGATCGGTTTAAAATCACTGACCAGGGAAGGTAATGTTAAAATCGCCCCATCGTCCTGATGGGCTGAAACACCTTAAAGAAGGTTCTGTTTATGTGACTTCCTGTACTTACTGGGAATGCTGGTATAAACCTTCTGCCTCAGCAGCAGCCACACGAACCAGGAATATCAAATCCCCACTCACTGTGTGTTTAAAGAGAGGAGCTGCAGCATTTACCAGCAGTTGGTTATATACTGCTGAATGCATAAAGAGATTATCTCAAGCATCTTAATCACTGCTACAAGAATACACACAGCCAATGAAATTCCATAAAATTAAACCCTTTATTATGTAATAATGAGAGATTTAATTATAATGCATGAATTATGTTAATTGTTATATTATATAAGCCTTTTGTGGCTTCGTACTGACAGCTGTGTCTGTCCTCGTACATGCGGTGTAGCTCTGTTTCCTCTGTAGTTGGTTATTCTGTCTTTGTCAGCCTTATGTTGCTGCTGTTCAGATTAATGGTCCCCATGGAGATCATCAACTGTTGACTCGCATCTAAGGCAAAGTTATGGAAGCACAGACTATAATCTGCTCACGATCTCTGCTGTGCTTGTTTTGTTTATATCTCTGTACCGGCGACAGTCACAGCCATTTTGTTTTTCCTGTTATCTGTCCGGCCCATTCTCATGGACACGATATCTCAGTAACGCCATGATGGAAATTTGGCACAGACATTCACTAGGACTGAAGGATGAACTGATTAGATTTTGGGGGTCAAAAGTAAAAGGTTAAGGTCAGTGTGGATATTTTCTATGACTCTGGATAAACAGGGATGTTACCTGAAACTAGTCTGAGGAGAGGAGGCAACAATGACAACCATGAGGAGGTGATTTTAGTTTTTTCATTGTATTACTGCACATTGTGTCCCTAAGTGACAATATCTTCCTGTGTTTCAGATTTGCATTCACCACATATTATTGTTATTATTATGTTCATCAGATTATTGTTGAGCATAAACATTATTAACTGATCAACTTACATTTCTCTTTCCTATCAGAATGTTTTACACTTTAAACATGTAGTGATGTGACACTGCCGACACAGTACTTCTTCTTCCACAACCTCGACCTTCGTGTGTCAGCAGCTGCCTTTCATTTCATCTTCCAATAAGACCTCTCAGATCCTCCACTGCCATTCCTTTAGATTTTTGCTAATGTTTCTCAGCTGAGGCAGTGAACTCAGCATTTCATTGAGCTGATCCAACCTTGTAAGCTCTTCAATTTTTATTTTTGCTCTGTGTACATTTTTAACGTTTTATCATAATATCAAAAAATAATGATAACTTCAGTCATTTTGTTTTCTGCTTAACAATTTTTTAAAATTAAGTTCCTGTGAAGCACATTCATATACATATGTGTATATATATATATATATATATATATATATATGTATATATATGTATATATGTGCTTTTTTTACACTTTACGGCAATGTTGTCCTCTCATACAGGAGCGGACTCTGCACATGCAGCCTCGAACTTGGCTGAACCTGTTTTGCTGCAGAGGCAGGATGTCTGCACTGAGAGTGCCTCCAATCTGGGATAACTATAAGATGTGTTAGATTCACTGAAAGGGAATATTTGCAGTAAAATCAACTCATTGTCCTCTGACATCCGGGCTGAAATCTCTTCAGTAAGAGAGAAGCATATCACAAATGAATTTAAATTATTATCGTTATTATTACCTACCTACCTGATGTCTATCCCTGCAGCTGGCTGGCCCACAGGGAGCTGTTTCCATGTAGTTTTTTTGGGCTGTCCGACCAGATGGCAAGCTCTTCTCCCAGGTCTGGCTCCAGGAGCGTGCCCCGGTTTCCCTGATCTGGGTGAGGTGACGCATTCACAAAAAGTTGGCAAATCATCAGGTGGTTTTTGAATCACTTAACTCAACAATTTGGTGAATCCGAGGTGATGAAGGTAGGATGGTAATTTTAGTCTGGCCATTCCCCTGGAACCCGTTTGTCTTGGGAGTCTTGTTAGGATGCCGCCTTGACTCCCTCCCAGTGGAGGTCTTCCAGGCACGTCCAACTAGTGGGGGACATCAGGGTGGACCCAGAACACGCTGGAGAGATTATAGATCTCATCTGGTCTGGGAACACAGACGGGGAAAGAGACATCAGGACTACTTTGCCTGATCTGCCGCCGCCACCACCCGACCTCGGATAAGGGGAAGAAAATAGATGGATGGATGGATCATTATTGTTTTTATTAGTAGTAGTAGATTGTTCAGGTCTCAGGCCTGACTTACAGTATTGCCATTACTAAACAGCAGTTTTTTAAATAAATATGACATTTTAGAATTTTGTGATAAAATTGGAATATTATTGATATGAATGACTGATGAATGCAAAATGATTATTATTAAAAGATATGTTTCTATTAGATACAACATAAGTTTGTGATAATGCTTCATACAACCAATGTTTAATATAATCACCCAAAGAAACTATACTGACCTTGTGTGTGAACATATAGAGCATGGCTGTGATTATAAGAAAACAATGATTTAATTTTATATTTGGGTCAGTATGGCAGGTACTGAGTTCCTTTACGGTCTTTATCTGCCTTTTATTCCTTGGTGGAAGTTTATGGTCTTGTATGTTTAACAAAGGGTTTTAAAGGTTCTTCGCTCTCAGACCTGGAACAGACCTGATACGTCTCCTCTCTCTGTCCCTCGCAGGACTCATCGACTACAACTTCCACTGCTTCAAGAAAGCCATCCAGGAGGTTTTTGACGTTCGAGTGAAGGTTCAACAGAACCGTAAACTCCTCAGTAACAGGAGGTGGAGCAAACTGACTCTGACCAACGGAGGGCTCAACAACCCCCACTGAGGACAGGTGACATCACATCGGTCCTCTCAGTATCCGGAGCTGCACCCAGACAAATTCAGGAGCCTCCATCCTCATTCAGAGTGTTTCATCTTACTGGGAATTGTCCTGTTCCGTCCTCCAGCTGTCTGTCCAGAGAGGACAGTGCCTTTCACCGGGGCTGACTGACTTTAATGCACAAAAATTGTTTTCAAGTAGGAAGTGAGACGAATACAGGAAGATGACCTGATTTTATTCCCCCACCCTCCATGGCAGTAATGGTGGAGTAATGTGCCTCAATAGACCACAGAAACTCACACTGTCAAAACTGGGAGACTGTGTGATTTGAATGGCTACTTGCAGAGATCATGCTTTACTATTATTCACTAGTGATGTGTCTCAGAGTCAGTGTGCTTGTGTCATGTGATTCTCTGTGAGACAAGGGCTGTAAATATATATATTTTAGTCTGGTGCCTTGGCTCTGCTCACATGACGCTCTGGAACAATTCTGAGAGAGTTTGACCCTGAGGTGCACAACATCTAACACATATGAGCACATGTTAAAAAAGAAAGAGTCAAAAATGATGACTAAAATGCTAATGCAGGAGCAAGGACGTAGAACTCAGTGTTGTGTGCAGAGTACATGGATGTCAGATGTGTATATAGACAGTGTTACATACATGAGTGACAATAAAATCACTTTGTGCCTCCCTCAGCTACCAGAGCGTCTGTGGATCACCCTTTAGACACCACATCACTCCTAACAGGCTGAACTGGGAACCAGTATGACCACAGAATGAATTAAAGCCATCACTTCCATGTTAGGACTGAAAGTTCTATTAACAACAATAAAAAAAGACCAGCAGAATAAGAGACCAAACGAAGTGACGTGTTCTGTGTGTCGATCTCCTCCACGCCGACACACAACAAATAGTGCTGCTGTGGCAGTCAGTCAGTCAGAGCGTGTGTTGGTGTTACAAACAGGGGATGCTGAAGAAACTACGGCAGGGCAAACTAGAATTAATATTAATTTACTACTACAAGTAATAAAAACATAAGTTACTACATTAATGGACGAGCCTATTAATTGTCTTGACATTGGTAAAGATCATGGCTCACCATCTTCCATCAGCAAAACCTTTCTGTCTGTTGTCTGTGATTTGTGGACGGTAATAAAATCTTTGGAAAGTGCAAGTCATTCTCATCTAAATCACTTTGAGTCGTGTTTGTTAAGATTTGACTGAGCTATAATTTTGAGAGGGACTGGGATTTTTATCTTTTTGATTTACTGATGAATGATTTAGGTTTTCTCCACCACGGGATCTTACTGGCCTATAACTAGAGGTTCTGGTTTTGTACTCAAGTTCCTGAACCTGAACTTCAGCACTGGAGGTGATATTGAATTAAAATCAAGGAGGAGTGTGACAGATGGTTTGCAGCATTACAAAACGATATAGCCCGGTGTTAAATGCACCATGTCTTGTTTACAGTTCTTTCAGTATGGACAGAAACATACTCAAAGGCACTTTAATGTTGTATCTATTATCCATAAGCTCAGAGCCTGAAGAACAAAATGTGTACGGGTCTGGAAAGCCAATCAGAAACATTAGGGACTTTAAGCAGTGACACTTGAAGGGACGGCTAAGGCGTGATGTGATGATGTAGAATTCATGTGGACACTTCCTACTGTCGCAGCCCATCTGTCTGCTACAGCAGAAAGACCAGTTTGCCCTTTGATATGTCAAAGAGTTAGCAGGTAATTATAGGTTTTTGTAGTATTGAACTCTGTTATTTCATTTATATTCCATTAAACTGTTGGTAGATTTATGGAATATATTTGTTAAAGATAGCTGCTAATTTGACTGATTTTTCCAGTTTAGTCATAGACATGTCAGCTGGTGCCAGCAGCGCTCAAGATGCTGAGAGGCAACCCAAGTAAATAGCAACTGGCTCATGTTCCACTAGCCAAACACTAAAACTGTTGTTAACCTCCATCCTCTCTCTCCAGCCCACAACCTGACTGTGCTGTGTGTTGATGAAACCATGACGCTGTCCGTGGTGCTGAAGGAACAGACGGATTTAAACAAACTCCTCCTCTCGTCCTTTTAAGCTCAGAGCAGCCTCGGTTTCCTGAAGAAGTGAAGTAGCTGTTGTTAGAGTTAAATGTTGCTTAGTGATCTTTGATTTCCATCACTACAACAAAGTATTGAAATATATTAAGGTTAAACTAAGGTTTAGAACATGGACCTCACAGGTTCAGGTTCTGTGAAGCTCCAGGTCGCAGGTTGCAATGGAAAAAGGCCTAATGACAAGTCTGAGTCATGAGCTTATTCTGATGTGTTAATGGCTATCACATGAGACAGCTGCTCAGGGTTCCAGTTCTCTGTCAGTCTGGTCCAAGGTTGGTTTACTGTGCAACCTATATTTTCAATCCCTTATATGTACGTTTCACAATAACTGTGACTTGTTGTCACTGTTTGTATTTGAAAAGCTCAGTAAAGTTTGTACCCAGCAGTGGGTATGTATTACTCAATGCAGTGGTTCCCAGTCTTTTCCAACTCAAGGCCCACTTGAAAACCTTCAAACTTTTGGCGGCCAACATTCAACGTTCTATAAGGAGACATCAGGAATAGTCACTTGTCTGAGTAGATCATTTGTGCAGCTCTCTCTGTGCTTAGTCCTTACTTACATGACAACTTGACAACTGCTGTTACTGTTTCATAAACCTGATCAAAAGTGTCACAACATGCATGTGGAGTTGAGAGTTTCAGTTGGTGTAAACTTGTAGAGAGTATGTTGAATGATATGATGTGATGTTATTCATGTCACGACAGAGATGGTTTCACAGTGTGTTAAAGTGTGTTTTCATTAGTTTAAAGGAAACATGTTGTTTTCTTAGGAGGAAAAAGTATCACGAGTTATACTGTATAATCAACATGGTGAAAGCTATCTACATCACCAAATTTACTTTCACTGAGTGCACCTTACTCATTGTGAACATCATCATAATATAATAATTCATATGGAAGTTGTTTCTGATGTTTGTGATTAAATCTCTTTGAACATGATGCTGTCGCTGCTTCTTCAGCTGTGTAAACACACGATGAATAAAATAACGCACCTTGTACGTCAGCGTTCAAGACAACAAAAGGCTGAAAGGTCTTTAAGTGCAGAGAAACAAGAAATACAAAATAACATACAATTTTATACCAATGGGGCTAACCCCATCTGCTGATGAAGACCATGTGATAGGATCAAAAGCTCGAAAACTGATCTGATGGGGTCATTGCCAGGCATGTGGGACTCCTTGGCTCTGGGCCCTGACATCATCCTCGGTACTGCTGACTGCAGACGGTGTTGCTGGCAGGGTGCATCTGAACCTAGCTGGCTCTTGTATCATAATCACATCCATGAAAGTGCGTCCTAGAAAACACTTCTGTTGTGAGTATTTGCAGCACCTGTGTTGTCAAACTGATGAAGGTTTCTGTATTTGTTTGTGTTTCGTCTGTTTACATGTGTTTTCTTAAGCTGCGGTGCGTTGAGCTCTCAGGGCCACCGTACAGCAGCGTGGTGGAGTGATGTGTTTTTACTAGCTTGTGGACAATGCAGCATTGTGGCATAGAGGAATAAACTGTTCACAGTCACAAGCACATACACATATACTTGTTATTAATAGGATACACTCATCAGTGGTTATGGTAAAATGGAGGATCATCAGATAGTGAAGGACCTTGTCACATTCATCTGAGTATTGAAAGTTTTTTTCATGTTCTCTCTTTTTTGTGTTTTGTTGAATTGTGGTTGTTAATGAGAGAAACCTTCAAGATTGCTTGACAGCAGCACAATGGACAAACTTTTATTTTTTCGAAGAAACGGAATTGGAGAGCTGATTGGTCACTCGTCATGACTTCTGCAGACAGGTCACTGTGTTCTGGCTTGACATGGGGCCTTTGCTTCCTTTTAACTCAGCTCTATTTAACTGCCAGCGTGTGCTTTATCACACGCCTGTCGTTGTGAGCTGTGGGAAGTGACAGAGAAAATGAGCTCGGATGAAGTGGAGTGGAGTTTGATGCAGAGAGTATCGGAGCTCAGAGTCAGTGACACAGTGAGGAGCCCAGCGTACAACTGATGCTTTGTTCAGGTAGTTCAGAGGGCCAGTGTGTTATCTCACCATGAGGATTCCTCCGAAATGACATCGAAAGCTACAATGAGTTTCCTTGAAAGAGCTAAGCTTCAGAGACACTTTTATACTGAGTGACTGGGGTTTCCCTGTCTGTATAGGACCATCGTCCTTTGATTAAGTTCTACATGTAACAGCAGTTTTACTGATTGAGTAATCCATGAAATCTCCTTCATTTGTAGATGATTGTTTAATGGACACATAAAAAGAAAAGTAGATCTCAAGAACAAGTTTTTATCTGGATGAATAATTTCAACAGCTGAGATTCTTCAAGGCTATGACCACTACAAACTGTGTTTCCAGAGTCATAATTAGCTTTAGCTGCAGCCAGAATGTGAATTATACAATAACCATTAACAAAAAAGCTAATATCAAAAGGGTAAAACCACCACAGACACACAAAAGACTATTCAAATTAAATAATAAACTCTATTTTGATGTCAAAACGTATCTCTAAAACAGCTATTCTACTATTGTCTCACTGCTCAAGACTGAGAGTTCAACAATGGATATACAAATATTAAATTAACAACTAATACCCTTTTGAATTGTTACAAATACAAATGTAAACTCTCTGTAGGTGGACTATAAAAATAAAGTGTTACCAGAGTTTCTCCTACCTCAGGTAGTGAGAAACTACTTTTAGCCTTTGGATGTTTAGTAAAACACAGATCCAGACCTCCTGGATGCTATTAAGTTTATGTTTTCCAGGCATGTCCAACTGAAGGGATCATACATTTAGTCTAACGTGGACAGGACGCCCCAGGAGCAGAGCTATTCAGAGCGGTACAAACCTCCCTAAAATCTCGTAACCCTCTTTATTCCTGTGCTGCTCATTTGTCTTTTCAAACTGACACAGTGAAACCAGTTCACACAGTATCATGAAATATTATAGATCTATTAAAACTTTTCTCTCTGCTCAGGACCTTTGGTTCCCATCTCCTTCATTGGTGCCTCCATGCAAAAACATTGAGTAACCATGGCAACGGCTGTGCGCTCCATCTTCCTTTTTAATGAGTCTGGCCAAAGCAACACCTGGAGCTCTGCATTCTCATTTACAACACAGGTAGACACGTGGCTGTGTCACCAACAGGATGTGACAGGGACAAAACTGAACAGTGTTATTCCTCATTTATTTTTGTATATTTGTGGATCATTACCAGGATTAGGTTTATCACGTTTGTGTTGAAGCTCAGAGCCTGAAGAACAAATGCGTAACTGTCCACATACTCGCTGTTTGGACTGTTTATCAGAAACCTTCTGGGTGGTGGAAAGCAAAGCAGAACCTGGAACATGGACCCCGCAGGTTCAGGTTCTATGAAGCTCCAGTTCACAGATTGTCATGGAAAAAGGCCCAATTAAAAGTCTGAGTCATGAGCTTATTCAGATGTGTTTTTATTGCTGTTCAGATTTGAAATACTGTCAATATTTCCATTTCATTTCAACAATATTGGTATTCAGAAATTCAGAGTTAGTTTGGGGATTTTTATGTGTTTAATATTTATCAGCTGCAACTGTTGCATTGTCATTCTTATCATTCACAATATTTTTCAATGTAATTTCCTCCTTCATGACAACTTTACTGGGGGGCTAATTTTATAAAACGATTTTTGGATCAGCTGGGAGTTAGGGGCAGAGTCGGACACGACCAAGATGGCAATGGTGGAGCGGCTCACTCTGAGCTTCAAAACTGCTCTTCAGAAACCTTTGGGTGACGTCAAAGATGCTTCATCCATCTTTATTTACTGTCTATGATGGAGAGAGAAAGTGCTGGCAGTTTAGTGACACAGCTGCCACGCACACAGTGCATTCCCAGTGTTACAACAGTTTTTTTTCTTAATTTCTTCTAGAGAAACCAACATTTGGACCTAATCTAAGCTGTTTGTGTGTAAATAAATGTTCAAACATGAAGAATAAATAGAAAACCTGGTGAAGCCAGCCCTGCTTACGAAAGTACCATTAATGAAATGAATATTAAAATCACTGATTATTACAACAAGTTTTCCACCCTAAAGGGCCATGGGAGTCATGGTGAGAACCATATTCAGTGTTGCTATGACACAAAAAAGAACCATTCTGGTAACAGTAAAGGGTTTTTTAGTGCTCTTACAACACAATGCTCTTATTCTGCTTCTACCCCTGACATACACTACTCATGTGGGTGATTCGGAAAATGACCAGCTCTGTTGTTTCCTGCCGTGGACGGTCTCAGTAATTAAACTGTTGTCAGTCAGAAGTGGGAGATGAAATCGGGACACGATGAGCTCCCACATGACATAACAGGTATCAGGAATAACTTTACTGCCCTTTACAGAAGACAGCTTCATTTAGCTTTAAGCAGATTTCACACATCCCCATCACATCAATCCTGCTCTCCTTAATTAGACTGTGGAGCTGGAACACCTCGTTAGAGTCACCTGATGGTAATGACCCCAAACTGCAGCTCCATGAGCAGCATGATGATGAGACAGGAGGGTCGGTGACAGCTCAGGTGTGTCACCTGCAGGCTGTAAAGCTGCTCAGGTGGAATTCACTGCATCACCCTATATACAAACCCTATATACAAACACTTAGTGTCAGTCACATTTCTATGTTTTGCTGCAGATAACATTGTGGCTAAAAATAAACAGCTGTTGTCAGATGAAAACCTTGTATATCTCCTAAATACCAACTGTTCCAGAGCTTTAAGCTTTATGTTATAATCCTCATGATCTTTATATTAATCCCCATTTTTGATACTATTTATGGCTATGATAGCAATGCAGTGTATTTGTTTCTATAATTTCCTCTGTGTAGCAGCTTCCAGTGTCAGTGGGGGAGCGTTCCTCCCACATGCAGGATTGAAAATGCGTCCCCACACGAAACTGTCCTGCCTGAAAAATCAAGATCGCACATGTAACAGTTATAATAAAATAATCTCTATTATGAATTTCTACACATTAGATATGCTGGTGTTATATGGGTATAGTTTGGAGCCACCTGGTGAGTTGATAGCGCAACTACAGCAATGGGGTTTTACTCTACGAGCCGTACGTGCCTGAGCAAAAAAAGATATTTCTGAGCTGGAGGTGAATACACAGGAGCGTCCAATATGGCAGCGATGTTTTTGTACGATCTAGTGGCCAATGCAGCATCTACGTATATATTATATATGTTTACGGGAAGGACCTCTAACCTAAATTCAAATGTGTGAAAATAGCGACAAAGGAACCCAGCTAGTAAAATTGGTCCACACACAGCCTGACTCGTGCTGCTGGAACCTCAACGCTCGGGCCAGTATCACGTAGTCTGGGCCGCGAGGTACGGCTGCAAACGTGGACCGATAGTTCTGGACAGAGTCTGGCAAAGAACCAACCGAGTCTGGGCCGAGAAATACGGTTGAAGTGCAGTCAACTGGTGGCCTGAGTCCAACAACCCACAACTTAGCCTGAAATACACCACAAGTGCCAGACTTGACTCATTACCAGTTCTGGTGGTGGATTAGAATGGCTTATTTTGTTAATTTCCTACCACTTCCTCCGTGCAGGCCTTTCCTTCAGGTGCAGGAAGAAATAGCGAGACTCCAGAAAAATTTCAGCTGCAAGTGAAGGAATATTAAAAATGCATAAACTACCGCAGTGTCCAAACGCCTGAATTCCTTCAGAAGCTTAATGTACGCCTCTCTGTGTGGCCAGCAGGGGGAGCAGCTGACTGTGGATTATCTCAGTCCCACATGTGAATTATAACATATAACAGATAACAGATATAACATCCACACACTGAAGGTATGGGAATGGATAAACTTTGCCGAGCCACCTGCCTAACATGGGTTTCAGTTGTTAGCAGCAACAACTTGAGTACTGTCCTTAATTACACTTCTGTATCTGTATCTGTACTTTACTTGAATATTATCCTTTTTTAAAACTTCAGACTTTTACTCCACTACATTTCTATGAAGTACTCTTACTTGGAAGCAGAGCTTTTAGTCAGTAGAATGAATTTTATTTTACTTTGAAAAATGTTATAGACCAATAGAAAAACCAATCACAGTCAACTCCTACAGTAAGTCCTGTTGAGCTGCTGCATATTTGAACGATGGTTACGTTATAAGATGGAGGTGTGCAACTTAGGCTACGTCCACACTGCTACGTTTTAGTTTTAAAAGAGTTTTTGAGCCCCAAAAATTGAGAGCAATGCTGCTGGACCCGTTTTATTTTGAAACCTCTGGAGTTGTGTTGTAGTCTGGACGGGCAGAAATTGAGACCTTTGGAAACAATGACATAGACACCCACGGTCGCTCCCTGATTGGCTCTCATCAGCCTCGACTACCAGTGATGAATTCAACATGATAATGAATTACAAATGTTACTGATCTAGTTGTCTTTGCTAGCAGCTGTTGTTCAGTTTAACTCTGCGTTTTAACACTACAACTGTCTTTGCTGTTCCTCATTCAGAGTATTTTCAGAAAACAGAAAGGCAGTAGAAGGAAACAAATGAGGTGTTATTTGAAACTATGAAATTCTAAATTAAAAGTCCATTTTCACAAAAACCGTGACCCGGAGGATCTGTACCTGTGACTCTATAGTTTGTCCACCTCTGCAAATAAATAAGAATTGAGTTTTTTTATGTTTTCTATGACATGCAGCTTTTCCTTTCTATAGATTGTGTCATAATTAATAAATCTTTGTCTATTCCTGCTTGTGTGTGTGTGTGTGTGTATGTGTGTGTTTGTTCCTTGCCAGGTCAACAATGAATTGCGTAACAGCTGCTGGTGGCTGTCGTCTGCACTACAATGTGTTACATAAGACAATTTGATGTTCAGAGTTATAATCCGGCCTGTGCTGCTGAGCACTCCCCATCTGGGATTTCCTGCCGATCCTCGTCCTGAGCTCTGCACTCACCTCCCCTCAGAGCTGTTTCACAGACACCACATACAAAGATGGGTCACAAGGTCCGCTCTGACTAATACCCCAGACCCATTCTCATTTTAATGACCACATGACCATTCAGTGACCACTGCTCTAGCACACATTGTGTTACTGTGAACATAAAAACTGAGGAATTTTTATTCAATGTTACATAAGTTTTGTTTTGTGAGTGCCTACAAGTGTGAAATGTGCTGCTATCCAACTCTGCATACTGGCATACTGCTCCCACAAAAGTACTGTTATTTAAATGAACATTAAAGGTCCCTTATTTTCCTCTTCTTCTGTGTTTTATTTGAAGCATTGATCCATAAGAAGAAATATTTGTGGTTTTAAAAAACCCAAATCCATCTCATTGTAGTTCAACATCTCCTCTCTCAGGCTTACATGAATCTATCTATCTATCTATCTATCTATCTATCTATCTATCTATCTATCTATCTATGAGGAGGCTCTGAGTCTCTCTTTGAACACCACAACTAGAAGATGAATAGGCGGTTAGCATGGTTAGCATCTTTTATTTGTTTATCTCCTTTGTTAGAGCTTGTAACTGGCAGTGGCTGAAGCACTGTTAGTGGCTGTGCTAATGCTAACTTCCTGTACTGATAAGGTTTCCTTTGACCCCCCCACACCACCCCTGCACACACAGCACATTAAGTGTTTACCTTTATTTTCTCCAGCATCATCCCATATACAGTAATTATACCCACCTGGGACGAAGCCCAGAGCTCCACATGGGTGGTGGTTATCTAACAGCAAAATCTTGTAATATAGAAATACATCTTGTCAGAAATTTAATTTTTATTTGTTTGTTGTAAAGTGACATATTTGTGTTATTTCTATGTTTTTATTTTGTTATTTTAAATTTCACATTTAGTGCTAGGTTACACAGTATCCATGGTAACGATACAGCTATATATAGTCCATTATCAGGGGAACAAGTCAGACTGGGCTTGTATCCCCCCATGTAAATCTGTTAAGATTTCAGACCAAAGTTAGTCCAGATCTGACAGCACTGGTCCAGGAGATCCAGCTGCTGCTGCAGTCCTTGTTGTATGGGTGACAGCATCGCTGGTTCATCCGCACAGAAAGGGAATTTAACTTATTATCAAGGGTTAATCCAGAGGTTCCAGATGTTCCAACAGAGCTGTAGGTCATTAAAGGTCCCATATAGTATAAATGTCTTATTTGATTATAAAGCAGGTCTAGGTTCTATATTAATACTGTGAAATTATCAAACCGCTCAGTCCACAGAGAAACCCACCATCCAACCTTGCAGGATTTCGTTTAATATATTGTTGTATGTCCTATCTGTGAGAGGTGTAGTTAATTGTTTCTGGATATAATGTGAGATGAGGTAGTTTTCTATGTTTTCCTGTGTTTGTGGGAAGAAGGTGTTCATTGTAATTAGAATTCAGGGTACAGTGTTATTCGTCATAGGTCTTCTTATATGGCCAAATATAAGATAACCACCTCATTTCAATAAGAATAAATATATGAATGAACAGAGACAGTGACATCCATGTTAAATTACGCTGGATTTTCTTTATATACATTACATTACAGCTTGGATATGAAGTGTATCTTTCACTACACTCACTGACAATTCAGTTTTTCCCTGAAAAGGTCTTAATTTGTCACAGTACAGTCAGGTCACCTGTGCTGAGCTGAGCAGATGATATCAGGAAGAACGCTGCTGTTGCAATTGCAACTAGTTTTAAGTTCAAACTCCCAAGTACGTAGTCCGAACATGACGTACTCTTTATTGACAAACGGCAAATGAGAGTTGCTGTCATCTTTTATTTTTGTGCATTCGTGTTTAGTGTGAGCAGGTCAGACAATGAGGATCTCTGTGTACAAGATGGAAGCAGATAACGCTGTGTAGTGACTGTGAACCTAAAGTGATTATTGCATTTTGCATGAATGTGTCGCAGCAGACTGAGTCTGTGTGACATCACTCTGTGCACAGCTACAACATGCATGAATCTAGAGCAGCTCCCCTCACTGAAAACACATTTCACACACACACACACATCTGTGTATCTGCCTTGTTAGGAATATATTTTAATTTTATTGAACGCAGCCTGGTGTTTCCATTCTGAGATGACCAACATGACTGACGGTCCAAGGATCATGATGACAGCATGTTAGCATCATCCTGTGTGAGAACAGTGTTGGAGTGACAAAAACAAGTCCCGACAAATTAAATGAGCCCAATAAAAATAAACCATGTACTGCAGGTGTCTCCTGGGAGGAGGTCTGTGATCTGAGAGATGAAGAAGATGAAGAAGATGTCAGAGTGAATCTCCACCAACGGCATCAGAAGATCTTTGACAGACACCCGACCCTCTGAACTCACCAGGGTGTTTAGGCTGCTGACAGAGAAGATGAGGGTGTTCTGAGGCCTCTCTCTCTCTCTCTCTCACACACACATGCACACACATGCACACACACACACACACACACACACACACACACACACACGTTTACCATTTTCTTCTTGTTCTTTTATATTGTTTTATTTATTTGTCTTATATTGTTCACCTGACATTCATGTCGATAAAGCAAGAGAGAGAGAGAGAGAGAGAGAGAGAGAGAGAGAGAGAGAGAGGGAGAGAGCGTGTGTGTGTGTGTGTGTGTGTGTGTGTGTCAAGATAAATATTTGTCACAGTCAGTGATGTTGTTTTAATTATGTGTCCCTCAGTCTCTGTCAACACTGCAGCTGTGTGTCCTGATACACTCTGATGCTTTTCTCTGTCGTCTAACTCTGTGAAGTTTAACATCGTATTTCTGAAATCTTCCTCTCTCATATCATTATATTTGTCACATTTTCACAGGCAGCACATCATGGTCTGTACCTCACCTGTCGAGCAGTGACCGTACACTCTGTCCTCTGTTGGTTGCCGGGACGTCTTGTGTCGTCCAATCTCTCTGTGGTTGGACTCTGGTCACTGAGTGGATCTGGATCTGGATCTGGATCCGTCTCTGCTTCTCTGACAGTAAAGATACTCTGCCAGTTTAGATTCATGATTCAGGGCCAGAAAACATTTTAGTTTGATTTGGATTTTGGTTTGATTTTTGTGGTTTACTCCGATTGGTGGTTGTGAAGCAGTGCTGGATCTGAGGTTGAAGAGTATTGGCTGTTATTTGAACAGTAGGTCTCAGGACCAGCTGACAGCAGGGATTATTTTGGAGGTTCAGGTCTACTTGGGCCACACGCTTGTTTTCTTTTAGAGAATTCTGCAGGCAGAACCTCTATGAAAGGCTTGTCCTTTCTAGTGTAGTCCTGATGACTGAGGGTAAATATTGTAGTGCAAATTCAAATTGGTGTCTATTTTGTAAAATATTCCTCTAATGACATAAAATGCTCTACATGCTTTTAGTTTCAGTGGATCCACTGTTAGACCAAAATTAATCCAAATCTGACAGTGCTGGTCCAGGAGATCCAGGTGCTGCTGCAGTCCTTGTTGTGTGGGTGACAGCATCACTGGGTCATCCGCACAGAAAGGGAATTTAACTTATTATTAAGGGTTAATCCAGAGGTTCCAGATGTTCCAACAGAGCTGTAGGTCATTAAAGGTCCCATATAGAATAAATGTGTTGTTTGATTATAAAGCAGGTCAAGGTTCTATATTAATACTGTGAAAGTATCAAAGCCTCAGTCAAAGAGAAATGTACTAAGCCTGTATTCAGAAACTGAGCCTTAGAACCAGCCGTCAGGACTTCTAGAACTTTGTGATGTCACAAAGATACACTGCCTTCAGCCATGCCCCAAGCCCCGCCCACCTGGATTTGGTTTCTCTGAGTGTTTACCTGAAATCTACTATATTTTTTATTGGACCACCCAGAAAACAGTCAGCCAATCAAGATGCTCAGAGCCTCCTCTCTTCTGATTGGCTCACCGACAGGTTGTTACTAGAGCTACAGAGAGAAGCCTGAGAGAGGAGATGTAAAACTACATTGAGATGGTTTTTGGTTCTTAAAACCACAAATATATCTTCTTATGAATCAACACTTCAAATAAAACACAGAAGAAGAGGGAAATGTGGAGCTTTAAAGTAGATGTTGAACAGAGCTGGAGATCAGCTGTTACTGCTGATTTAATTATGTCATGAAGTTTTCCCCCAACACAGATTTGAGAATCTTATAATATAGTCCTTCTTGTCAAACCTGCTGTGCGGTGTGGTGATATGGTCAAAAGCCAGTTTGCCCTTTACTCATCATCCAGCTTAACACCTTCAGTAGATTACTGCTCACACAGACGCCTCAGAGGTTGTTGGGGTCTAATTTATCTCCTCTTTTATGTGTTGGGGAAAAAAGACCCCGAATCCAGATCTGAGGAAAACAACCTGACTGAAGAACGAGACTGAAGAACTGAACCAGGTCCTGTCTCAGCTCAGGGCTGCTGTCTCAGCTTCTCTGTCCTGATGACGTCAATTCCAAGGGTTTTTCATTCTTTTATTGTGAAAGAATCAACTTTGCATTGAAACAGGTTTATTGATATATTTTACTGTATAAAATAGAATATGGAGTCTTCTTTACTGCCCCTGGTGTCCAGCCCCCAGGCAGAGCTGCACCATAGAGTGTTTGACCACACGTTATTGTCAGTTTTTCATCTCATCTGAAGACATCTTGAACATTTATTGTTTGTTTCTTCTAGTTATAGCAAAAAATTAAAAAAAACTGGGCTGTTTTGATAATATAGTTTCTTTGATAAATACCTTCAGATCCCTCTTGGCTGTACTGCAGTTCAGCGTGCCAACGCACCCACCACGCAGCACTATTGTGTGGGAGGGGGCAACCCAGTGTTTCCTGGTTTTTATAGCATTGGTGATGTCATGGCTGATATCACTGGCTCAAACCAAGTGGGGGGGGGGGGGGGGGGGTTTCTTTCCTAGAAAATCATTTCTAGGATTATTTACCTTATAAAGAGCCATTTAGAAATGTAAAGGTGCTTAAAAAAGGAATCCAAGAATATTGGCTGATTTCTTAGTATTGATATTACTGATATTACAACCTGCTGTGTTGTGGTTCTGGCTGAAGCGGTCCTGGTGTGAATTGAACTGTCAGATTATTGCCCTGGTGAGGAGAGGTGAGGTCATGCTGCCCTTTGTTTAATTTGTCATGAGTTCATTTTCTTTGTTGAGCATCCTTTAGTCTTTATAACTTCTAATAAGCATTTTTAGTAAGTGCTGACAAGCTTCTTACTCCTCTCTATTGGAATATTTGTCCATTCTTCACATGAAAAGCCTCAAGCTTATTCATGTTTGACGGCGTTCGTGCTGCAACTGACTTCCCATCAAAGATTTTCAATTATAATATATATATATATATATATATATATATATATATATATATATATACACATCACAGCTGGTTTAAAAAAACAGCAATATTAAATAAGGGTTGAATAATTACAACATGGCTATATAAACAAAATCTACTGTTACAAATGAATACTACATTATACATTTTCTTTGTTGACTTTATGAATCGCTCAATCGATAAAGAAATCATCCAAAGCAAAATCTTTGAAAAAAGGTTCATTGGTAAATCCTTACAATCATTGGGGGGGTTGAATATCTCTAATTGCAGCTGTATACAGATGATCTATTTTATGTCATTTACAGCTCTCGGGTTCTGTTATAATGCTGTGTAAACACACACATTTTTATGCAGCAAAAACAAATATAACCAATGCACCAATTCTTTTGTATTTGTACATTATTTAAAGATGGAGAATTGTGAACACTGTAGAAATATCTATGCATCACTGCAGAGTGGAAGAACAGGATTAGAGTTTGCAGCTCTGTGGCTTCACAGTTGTGTCTGAGTGAGGACATTCTCAGCCTCATGGTTTGTGCTTGTCATTTGTAGACCGGGGGCAGAAAGGTCCGGATTAGGACAGAAACGACCCTCTGATGTATTTGACTTAAACACTGGATTGGGGCACATCTGGATAAAGTCTGCATTAGTAATAGTACAGCAGGCACCTCTCGGACACAGTGCACGCTGTAAGCTCCTCGCATCCAAACTGAGCCCATCATATCAGACAGGGATGTGTCTTTATTGTAAGTTTTACCTGCAGTACGAGGAGGTTCATGCTGATGAATTAGTAATGACACAGTAATAAATATAACTATACAGGAGGACAGAGCAGAATATAACCACACTAACAGATCACAGGTAAAATAAAACTTTTTTCCAGAGTAAAAGTACATTAAACGGCTACTTAATGCAATTAAAAAATCAAGTATTGAGAAGGTACGACTCTGCAGACTTTACTTCGCAACGATCAGATAAAATCAAGTCGTTTTTCTCTTTAAATCTACGGAGGTTAGAGTTGATCCGTTATTTTACACCACTCACTTCGCATTAAGCCGTGTTGATCATCTCTTCACAGATTTTAAATACAGACTTATATTCTTTCTCCATTCAAATTTACAAAGCTCCTTAGTTTGCCATTTTTAGCACCTCCCAGTCTCGGCTCAGCGCCCAGCGCGTCCATCATCTTACCACAGATTAAAAAGCCTCTCTGTGGTGAAGTCATCAACAGCTCCGAGCGCAGGCCAGAGGTCGCGACCAACACATATTGTGTGTCAACAGCCATGTCTGACAGAAACATGCATCAACACTGCACGTGTCGATCAGAGGTGTAACTGACATATGATGGTTCCTGCGCTCTCTGTCAGATATCATCAGTAAAAATGTTGTAAATTAATTCCGTATTAACTGTAAACATAAAGTGATTTTGTCAGTTATGATCCAATCAGTCCATCACTTTGGTCAAGACTGAAATATCAACAACAATTGGATGGATTGCCATGGAAATCGGTACAGCGGTTTTGTAGTTGTTAATGTCTCTTTTTAGCTCCTTGTGGTCATTTTGTGTCTCTTAGTCTTTTTGCGTCTAAGTGACAAAATCACTGCAAAGTCGATGGGAATTCTAAATCAAATCTCATCAAGCAGAATCAAGGCTCACTGACGCTCTTTTTTATTTTAAGGAAGTCTTTCATTCCACCTGCAGCATATCACCGCCAAAAAACAACATCCGTCTCTGTGCTTGAAAAAAAAACATGACCTCGCTATGACGAACTGGTTCTTCTGTCTGATGACAGCGTCTCCCTGTAAATTGTAAAACTTTAATACTTGACAATGTAAGCTGTTAGAGGGTGTGTAGCTGGAGATGGAGGACTTGTTGTGTATTGTGTCAGAGTAATGCACAATTCAATAGACCATCTGTTCTAGCTCTTCATTTATCTTATTCACGGTTCCACCTTCAGTGACAACACAAGGCTGTGGGGGAGCTGTGAGCCGCAAACAGGATGAAAGGGAAGTGTCACGGCCCATCATAAGGAACACAGGCAGGAGGCCTCACGCAGGCTGACAGGTAGGTTCGGTGAAGAGACTCTAATGAAACAATGGCCAAGGCCGGCAGGAAGCAGCACAAAGGACAACACAACATACTACACTGGCAGCGGGCAGGTTGAACAGGTGGGGTTAAAATACGGACAAGATCATTTGGAAACTGGGAAACAGGTGTGTGGGCGGGCGGGAAGGTCACATGCAGGTGAGAGTGCGCCAGCGGTCGAAATGTTGAGATAAGATGACATGAAAGGAATCTACAAATAGAGAGAATGAATTATATTCAGACATAAGTTTATAGTTTCCTGTCACAGGCACTTTTACATTTCTACATTTGTTAAGTAGAAAAAAATCATTTCTAGTGTTCGACACAGTGGGAGGGGATTTAGTGCAACAACATGTATGTATAGGCTGTAGTATTTTGATATGATGATGATATTGTTGACTCTAAATTCAAGCTGCTTGTTCTTCATGACGACTCCTGACTGAATTTAAAGAGAATAAATCTATATTCATGGATTTGGGCTTCAGTGGATCAGACAGGGATTTCCTTCAGTTCTGGATCCAGTCACAAACATTAAACTGTTTCTCTGCTGTTTCTACATGTATGTGGCTCTGCTGTGGTGAAACTAACAGTGCGTCGCTTTAAATGTTGCTGCAGCAAGGAATTGTGGGACGGCATTTCTCCTTTCCTCTGGTAAAGGAAGCTCCAGTGTTTCCTATGCTGAAGGAGATGAGATAGGAAGCACTGAAGCTCCTTTCCTCCTCAGGTAGAGAAGTGGAGCAGCTCTGATCATGATGCTGCTCAGACACTTCAGGACTTGAGGACTTCTGCCTGGTTATCTGGTTCTTGGATTTTTTGTTTTCCTGTCTCAGACGGATGAACTTTTGGCTCTCGAGTAAAGACATTAATAAGATCTAACGCTTCAATTCTTTTTGCACTTCCCTCTGGGCAGGGTATTTCTATTTCATGAAGTGAAACACAAGATTCAGCATCCACTCCAATACAGTCCCTTCTATAAATTAATCAGCAGTAAAAAGAACACGTGCTGTCATTAATGTGAACTTTTCACTTTGTTTCACACTCTTACACACTGGAGTTATGTTGAAATTATCACCCATGGCTCTCACCTTCCAAAGGTGTTTTCACTGCTTTCATTTTCTACACTGTTCTTTTTCTTTTTCTTGGTTGGTAAGAAACCTGGGTCAGGCTTTATGCCCCGCCCACCACCTGCTGGCTCCAGGTGGACAGGTGAAGGAGCAGAGAGTATCAAGATGGTTAGAGGAGGAAACATCAGAGAGACTCAGTCACATGTTCGAGCCTCAGTCAGACCCAGACTCAGAGGAGGAGTCTGAGACCAGAACCAGAGACTAGCAGACGGATCAGAGCGGTTAGCACAGTTAGCATCTTATATTTGTTTATGTTGTTTGTTAGCTGGGTTTCAGGTGTATTTAGCCCCCCCCCCCCCCGTCCCCACAAGTTGACAGGATTGGTTCCTTGTTTCACTGCAGTTCAAGGTGGAAACACACAGTCAAAGGTGGTGACTGATTATTTCTCTCATCTTATGTCTGTATTATATTAAAAAATCATATGGATGTTAACAAGGTTAAACACTTGTGCATCGGTGCAGAACGTGCACATGCAACAGGTGAACAGAGGAAACAACATACAAACATAAAAGTTTGTCATGTATTTCATGTCAAACATGCTCATCGTATTTTTCCTCACACTGACTTTACGGCTTCAAACCAAGTCACCACAATCAGAAACAAGGCTTGTCACTTTGTTCCTAAGATCACTTCACCTGTAGCAAACCCACTGATACCTGTATGACTGTATCACCTACATAAACACAAGTTCAATACGTCATGTTTACCTCACATCTCTTGGTTTTACATTTGATTTTCTTTATAATTATCATTGTCGTGGCTTTAGATGTGACGTCGCTTCTCGTAGTCTGCGAAACATCATGTCACGGTTATGCAAGCAGGGCATCTATCTGTTTCCATGGTGACGGCCGCTTCCTTGTTCCAGTAGAGTGGCATGGCGTCCCATAATTTGGCTAACCATTTTGTGATTGGTGGCGAGGCGGTGGTTAGGAGGAGCCGGTTTGGGTTTGGGAGCCTGGGTTCAGGTCGGCTTCAGCTTCTTTGCATCAGCCTGTCTGTGTGTCTGCGTGCGGCTCCTTCCTGTGTTTCAATAACACAAGTGTCATGTTTTTTTGGCGAATAAGCCTCAGAACGGACGAGGTCGGCCATGACAGTCAGTCACACAGAAAACAACTGAGGCTGCAGCAGCAGCAGCAGTGTTTCTCAGGTCAAACCCACGTCATCCAGACAGGAAACGTGCCTGCATTGTTGGAGTGTGTCCTGACCTGCGTGACCCACTGTCACAGTCACTCACACACACACACACACACACACACACACAGAGTGCCTCAAACAGAACAGCAGCTACAGAAACACAGACCAGGACCCGCTCCTGTCACAACATAGAAATGTCCTTTTTTGTTGCCTTGACAGGAGGAGAACATTCAGTCATAGTAAATTTTGTTAAATGATCAAAAACAACACAAAGACTATCAGGAGCTCCTGAATGAAACACTGTTGTTTAACTGTGTCCTTGGTTTGTGCTTTTCTTGACCTTATTTACTGAGTTACAAACCGTTTCCATCAAGATCATCATTGCAGGCATTTCATTTTATGGTTGTTGCAGGGGCCTTCCCAAAATCATCTCAGTCACCCATCTTCCCTCAGCCGGAAGAAAACCATAGTATAAAGAGAGACAGAGTCCACGTCAGGAGGAGGTTGTGGTGGATGGATGAATATGACGCAGGAGAGCGGTGTTCCATTCACATGTGAAACTAGTTGTTAACCATGACAACAGAGATCGTCTAATGTTGAAGAGGTACTTATTTCTACTATTTTCTTCTCCTTACTTATATCTTTTCTGAAACCTAACCAAGCCATGACTGTTATTAGGCACAGTCTGCATATTCATTACTGTAATCATGACAACTAAGGTCTGGTACACCTGTCGCTGGGGGGGGGGCGCTATTTTAGGAGACTGCTATGGGTCGTATCAGAGGGTTGAAAAAAACGACCTGTGTGGTTGCTGGTTTTATGACCCACATCTTCACTGTGTGGTTCAGTCTCAGTGCCCAACAGCCTGGTTTCCAGCAGCAGCTGTTTTCAGTGATAAACCCACTGTCCAGCAGCAAACAGCAGACAGACTCAGTCGGAGAGCAGCTGCTGAACATAGTGGAGCATTTAGCAGCTAAAGAGACAGATATTTCCCTCTGGAGCTGGTGGAGACCAAACACAGACAAATATTTGTGTGTTTTCTTTTCAAACAAGAACTGGGATTTATTTCCTTCGTTCAGGAGCAGTGCAGTCCCAGTGAAACTCTCCTTCTCATAGCAGTTAATGGACCAAACTTGGATGCATGAACCTTCCAAACTGTAAATTTTAATTCTATCTTACATCCGTGTTTACAGTTCTGTGTGAGAAATGACCTACAGAGCAACTGAAGTTCAAGTTTGTCTTCAACTGAAGTTTACTTAAAGTTCACATCACACAAAGAGTCTCACACACACACACACACACACACACACACACACACACACACACACGCACACACAGAGAGAGGTGATATAATATGAGGTTGGAAATGTAAGAATCGAGAACACGCAGTATATACTGGTTTCCAGGCAACATCATGAGTGAGACGTGGCCACAGGCAGAGAAGGGGCTGAGAACTTGAACACGAGGAGATCAATGTGAAAACTTATTTCCGTGTCTACAGTCGCTCAAATCAAAATGAGTGAGAGGAAAAAAAAAGACTCTGACGGACATTTGATCACTGCTGCTTCAAACTGTCACAGATGTAATCCCATCTGCAGAGAGGTCAATAAGATCAAAGAGTCATTCAGTCTCCTCAGTAAATTGACAGCTGTAAATCCATGTGCATGAACTGTACATTCACCCTCCTGTCACCGTCGCATGCTGGCAGCCTGTATGTATGTAACAGCTGTCAGAAAGCAGGCGGGCTGGAGGGAGCTGGTACAGTCTGTCAGCCGGGATCCTCAACAGCTTTTCCACAGATTTACTTAAATACATAAAACATAAAGAAGAGTCCCACTCAAACGTATTCTATGTGCTGAGTGTATGAGACAAGACCTCACACTCACACAGCTTTAACGCAGAGTGAAATCTGGACAACACTGACTCAAGTACTTCTTATATTTAACAGAGGAGGCAGAGAGCTGCTGTAGACTGCTACGTTAGTTATAGTGAAAGCATGTCATTACACCCTTGCTCACCAATGAGTTCCCTGTGCTAACGAGACTCATTAGAAAAACTGTATTTTTACACAGACCTGACAAACACCTGTTCTGTCCGAACCAAAGGCTGAAATAGTTTGTTGTTATCAGCGCCACAAAAACCCAGAAGAGAGGACGCTGTGACATCAGAGAGCGCTCTGTGTTTATTTTACTGTAAAGAAGTGAACATATACATTCAGTTTGTGATGAAACGTCACGGCACCATCAGCTGACTAGATAATAAGCTGCATATGCACCAGATGTCTGTACTACAAAGCAAGTGTCAGGGTCGAGGTAAGTAGGACCAACACATGGGAACGGTGCAGACAAGTTTATTTAACACAAGATCCAGAGAACAACAGAGAGACAACAGACCAAAACACTGAGAACCAGGGGATGACAACAGATGAACCAACACAGACAAAGGGAAGCACAAAGACTATATAGACAAAGGAGGCAAGGGTGATTGCACACAGGTGAAACACATTAGGGCGGGGCAGACAATCACCACACAAACAAGACCAAGACAGGAAGCAAAACACTGAGACACACAAGGAAACCTTATTATAAAATAAAAGAGGAAGTGAGAAAGTCCAAAACAAAACTAACAAAAAGTGTCTGCCATAGCAAACCATGACAGCAAGTTCAACAAACCCAGGATAACTTTTAGTTATCTGGCTTGACTGAACCTAACATTGACCGTCCTGATAACTTGTACGAAGCAGGTTATCAACTGGTTCAGTTAACCCAGGGTTAACCTGGCTACCAGTGCATTCATTATTTATTATTAATTATAAGCAACATCATCTGAACCATGAATAAAGTATTAATATAATATGAAAAGAAACGCTGAAACATGTGGATCATTGTTGGTTTAGTTTTTCTTTCTCCTCGTGTTGTTCTGAGCTGCAGTGATGAAGAGGAGAGTAAAAGCTTCATCACTGTCAGGAATCCCGTCGGATTAAAGAATCTGTCTTCAGTTCAAATAGTTATTTAGTGGGATAAACTCTCCAAGCTCTGTTTTAAAACCAGAGTGGACACAAGCAAAGACTCAAACAGCAAACCCATCCATTGATTTATAAAAAATATCTACTGCTCGTTATTATTGATCACTTTATTGTAAACTCTTTTGTCCCCGTCAGGATCCTGTAGAAATGACGACTCAGTGTTTCCAGGTATCTGATCGGTCAGTAGTTGTTGACAGGTTTTGATCTGATCTTCTGAAGTTACCATGGTGATATACCCCAGGAACAAGTGAACCACCATCATAACACTGAAAACCCAAAGTTAAACCTGAAGTTACCTCGATAACCTCGAGTCCTGCTTCATAGTACAGACCTCAGGACAATAATCCCAGCCTTTATCACAGCATTCCTATATGAATATTATATGAATATTATGCTCTATTAAAATGATACGTTGGGTTATTTGCAAAGCCAATGTTTCATATACGGTGTTGTATGTCTACCATGTTGCTAGCTGCCTTCTTCCTCCCTTTGTTGAAGCGTTACTGTGTTTTGCGACCACCACCTGTTGACCGGTGGAATACTGTGAAACCATTGGCAGGACTGTGTATGGGCTCACCTGCAGTAGAATGCTCATCCTGTTGGCTAAGCACGAGTAAAGGTCAATAGCTCCACGGGGTGCCATCAATTAAAGCTGCTTTTCTGTTGAAGTCTTCACATGCACATCCTTGTTTGAGACTCACCTCACTTTGTTCACTGTTAGCTCACCTGTCAGCAGGTAACTGACTCGTCTGCCTGTCAGCTGTCACGTGTTGTTTCCACGTGAAGTTTCTTTTATCTCTTTCAACTTGTGGACTTAAGATACAGTATTTGATTAGTGGCACTGTACACATCTTTTCTGCTAATCTCCCTGATACAGTATCTTTTTTCTCCTTCTGCCTGTTTACAGTTTCATGACGGAGGTTAGCTACAGTTGTGTCGGATACAGCTGTTTTGGCATCTTTCGAAAAGGTCTTTAAACATCAGCTCACAAACTAACAAACAAGCTAACAAACAACATATACAATCATAAGATGCTAACTGCGCTAACCGTTCTGATCCGTCTGCTAGTCTCTGGTTCTGGTCGAAGACTCCTAATCTGAGTCTGGGTCTGACTGAGGCTCAAACATGTGACTGAGTCTCTCTGATGTTTCCTCCTCTAACCATCTTGATACTCTCTGCTCCTTCACCTGTCCACCTGGAGCCAGCAGGTGGTGGGCGGGGCATAAAGCCTGATCCAGGTTTCATACCAACCAAGAAAAAGAAAAAGAACAGTGCAGAAAATGAAAGCAGTGAAAACACCTTTGGAAGGTGAGAGCCATGGGTGATAATTTCAACATAGCTCCAGTGTCATGGTTTGCTATGGCAGACACTTTTTGTTGAGTTTTTGCACTTCCTGTTTTATTTTGTAATTGGTTTCCATGTGTGTCAGTGTTTTTGCTTCCTGTCTTGGTCCTGTGTCTGTGTGGTGATTGTCTGCCCCGCCCTGATGTGTTTCACCTGTGTGCAATCACCTTGCCTCCTGTGTCTATATAGTCTTTGTGCTCCCCTTTGTCTGTGTCGGTTCGTCTGTTGTTTTTCGCCGCTGCTGTGTCTTCATGTCTGTTCATGTCAGGTTCACGTCTGGATTTTTTGTTAATTAAACATTCTGCACCCCATTCCCTTGTGTTGGCTGCATTTGGGTCCTACTTACCACTACCCCTGACATCCAGTGTGTAAGAGTGTGAAACAAAGTGAAAAGTTCACATTAATGACAGCACGTGTTCTTTTTACTGCTGATTAATTTATAGAAGGGACTGTATTGGAGTGGATGCTGAATCTTGTGTTTCACTTCATGAAATAGAAATACCCTGCCCAGAGGGAAGTGCAAAAAGAATTGAAGCGTGTGTACTCTTATTAGATCTTATTAATGTCTTTACTCGAGAGCCAAAAGTTCATCCGTCTGAGACAGGAAAACAAAAAATCCAAGAACCAGATAACCAGGCAGAAGTCCTCACACAGGGAGAAACACGAGGAAGCTTCCACATGAATGTGATAATGTGGCAAAGGAACAAAGGGAAGCTTGGCAGTATATATACAGGGTCTACTGGTGGGGAAGAGCAGGGGCAGGCAATCTTTTTTTCTTATGAAAGTTGAAACTGAGTGAAATGAGCTGAAGTGTCTGAGCAGCATCATGATCAGAGCTGCTCCACTTCTCTACATGAGGAGGAAAGGAGCTTCAGTGCTTCCTATCTCATCTCCTTCAGCATAGGAAACACTGGAGCTTCCTTTATCAAAGGAAAGGAGAAATGCCGTCCCACAATGCCTTGCTGCAGCAACATTTAAAGCAACGCAGCGTTAGTTTCACCACAGCAGAGCCACATACATGTAGAAACAACAGAGAAACAGTTTAATGTTTGTGACTGGATCCAGAACTGAAGGAAATCCCTGTCTGATCCACTGAAGCCCAAATCCATGAATATAGATTTATTCTCTTTAAATCCAGTCAGGAGTCGTCATGAAGAACAAGCAGCTTGAATTTAGAGTCAACAATATCATCATCATATCAAAATACTACAGCTATACATACATGTTGTTGCACTAAATCCCCTCCCATTGTGTCGAACAAAATTTTTTCTACTTAACAAACGTATAGAAATGTAAAAGCGCCTATGACAGGAAACTATAAACTTATGTCTGCATATAATTCATTCTCTCTTGCTCAGTTCCTTATTTCCATTTAATTATGATTTAATGGCTCAACTTTCTCTTGTATTTTTCTTTCCTGTCATCTTTCCTGTTTGTTTTGTGTTTGTGGTTAGGAAAGGAGGATTTATCGTCCATGTGTTAGATAGAGTTAGTTAAAAAAAAAAGAAACGCTTGGTGTAAGTGAATTCTCCTTCACATCTTTCCTTGACCTCGTGATGCTGAAAAGTAGTTAGAGAAGAGATTGTTTTAACTCTTCAACTGCAGCCAAGGACGGAGCTGAAATGATTTTGAAACAGGAAGTGCTGAACATTAGAGTATTGGCACCTCTGTAATTCAAGTAAGTAGCACAAACTATCTGAGAATATCTGAAAAATAAATGCAAATGAACCAATTTGTAGAAGCAAAATATTTTCACATGTCCAAGGTCACTGAAGAGAAGAACAAACAACTTCCCAGAGTTCTTTCTGCTGTGGCAGAGAGGGGATGGTAAGAGACCGGCCGGCTGGGAGTCAAACCTCGGACTCGCTCTTCAGGGCGTTTGCTCCCACATGGTTTTCCCCCCAAACCAGCTGGCTCCCAGGTCGCCCCAACCAGAGACAGCGTTTTAATTATCAACAACCGCTGCGTTTCACACTCTGCACGGCCTCAAGTGGTGACATTTATGTAGCATCAAAACGATCATATACATATGAAGACTAGCTGGATGTCATCAAACAGTCTCAGGCGTGGTGACGACATTACTGGTAAAACCTATCACTGCCTGGTGTGTCCGTTATGTCGAAGGTTTCATTTGATCTTCTTTTAATTGACCAGGTGTTAATCCACCGCTCCATGATGTTCTGTTTGATAGTAAATATTGATCACATTTCAATTGTCCCGCAAACATAAACTGTAAACTGGTGTCCCTGTCGTAAAACAGTCTGTTACATTACTTAAATCTTAATTACTTCTTGGGATGACCCACAGGAGTGTCTCCTGAAATAGCACCTCTACGGCGGCAGGCGTACTGGATCTCGGTTGTCATGGTTACAATAATAAACATGCGGACTGTACCGACAGCGGCTACTATACTGACGGTCATAGCTTGGTTAGGTTTAGGAAAAGATTGTGATTTTGGTCAAAATAAGTACTTCCTCAACATTAGATGATCTTTGTTGTCATGGTTAACATATAAACAACCACTTTCACACGGGAATCAAACAGCGCTCTCTTGTGTCATTTATCCATCCACCAAAACCTCCTCCTGACGTGGACTTTGTCTCTCTTTATGCTACGTCACCACACTTTTCCATTTGCTCCTGTCATCATTACTACGGCCACTAGATGTCTCCTAGCAACAAAACCAAACTAGGGGTCATAATAACCTGCTGCGCAGACGACCTGTGGAATCGTTTTTTACAAGAGGAAAGTCTCTCTAGAACATCACCAAAGGGAAATAATCAGAATAGTAGAATTACCGTCTCATTTGTGAGGTCACACTGACCTTTGACCTTTGACCACCAAAATCAAATCAGTTTGTCCTTGTTTCTGTCCAAGTGGACGTTTGTACCAAATTTGAAGAAATTCCTTCAAGGTATTACTGAGATATTATGTTGGCAAGGCCAAAACCATGATTTGTGAGGTCACAGTGACCTTGACCTTTGACTTTTGACCACCAAAATCGAATCACTCACTGAAGTGAATGAAAGGATTCCCTTCAGGAGTTCTGGACATATTCCGTTCACAAGGCCAAACCTGCGTTTTTTTTGTTTAGGTATTGAGTTGAAGCCAAGAGAGTCCCTCGGCAGCGTAGTCCAACAACGACCTACAGCAGTAACTGAGCCACAGTCACATGGTGGTCACAGTTGATAAAAGACGTTTGGATAGAATGAAAAAATAAATTGGACAACCTTAAACCTCGGAGACTAATGATGTCTAACAGTGACCCTTTAAACTTCCATGGAACAAATGCAGAGAATCGACCTCCAGCTGTGATGTGTGGAGAGCTTTTAGTCGTCTCTCTCTGCTTTGGAAATAAATATAGCCACATGGCTGTGTTCATGTTCATGTTCGGCTGAGGACTGTTTCTCTGGCTCATGTTCCCCGCTGCAAAGCTCCAGGCCTGAACAAAGCTCTCAGAGCAGCGGCACTCACCCAGACTACGGAGAAGGTGATTGTCAATATGAGAAACACTAATATGAAATGTAGAATAACACGCCCGAGTTCAGATGATACAATCTGGGCACAGGAGGCAGAATGTATAAATAATAAGTTATCAGCTGCACCAGCAGCAAACGCTGGTTACACATCCAGGCTGTGACAGGCTGGAGTCGACCCGTGACACTGAGCTCAAGATTAAAGGTTACTCTGAACGCAGGTGTCATCTCCAACAAGAGGTAAGCAGTGCTCTGAAATTTACATCTTTTCCAGCCAATCAGGACAAAGTACTACTTTTTCTTAGCCTTTGTCAGTCAGGGTCTTTAGAAAATCTCTTCATTGTGTGAATTAAATTTTCAGCCGCAGAAGCATCAAGTTATTTTAATGAAGTGTCAACAGGTTCCGTACAACAACCGCCGCCCTCACGTGTACAAAGAGAGAGACAGCGTGACCTAAATAGATTGAAAACATACTGTATATGAAGACGTACGGTATATAACACATAATAGGAGAAGAGGACGTCAGAGTGCTGCTCTGCACTCACAGAACCAGCTTTACAATCCACAGCCACTGCTCTGTTTCACACAGGCTCTGCCATGTTGTTATTTCTACCACAGCAAGGATTTCATGTGAATTCAAGGCAACAGCACATTTTTTAACATATTAATTAGTTTAATGGGAACAGCTTGATTTGGTATAGACTCATCCATCCATCTATACCCGTTTATCCTGTTTGGGCTTTTCCTAGCTCAGTCCTGCACCAGGTCAGGTACCTGAAGCGAAGGTTATGTGTGAAAGGTAAAAAAATATATACTTCTTAATTATTGTACATTGATCATATTATATATAATTAACCCTGCAGTCATGTGGAGTCAGAATAAACGGAAAGATGATTTTCTGACCAGGAAAATTGACAAGAACAAGAACATTTTGGCTGGAGATTTATCAAGTTGCGATGTCACAGATGCAGAAACATGGCAGATGACAGTAAATGTTTGCTTGATGTTGAGAAACTTTCTATTAATTCTGCAAATTCACATATTGCATATCAATATTTTGCAAACATTTAATTTGTAATCTCTATTAGGTTATAACTGTTAGTTGCTGTTCACGTAGGCTGAGCTGGATTAGTCACACAAACACTGGAAACAGCATCAACATGTTGTTTTAATGCTCTGAGCAATAAAATAAAATACAGCTCATCTTTGTAGCGTCCATGTTGTTTCTACATTCCGCTCTAAAAGCACATGAACAGTTCATGGGTGCAAAAGGAGCTAAATGTGGGTGGGCGGCCATCATCAAAGTCTGCACAAGTTTTAAAGTGAGTGAGGTGCAGTGGTTAGCACTGTCGCCTCACTCAGTGAATGGACAGTGTGAATGGTTGTGTGTCTCTGGGTCAAGGATGTATAAGGATTTTCAAAAATTCATATTAAAATTTTGAATAAAGTGATTTTTTTTTTTCGCCTAGATGAATTGGCCGTGGTGCGACTGTGGTTCATCTTAAACTTATTTCATTTCCTTAACATGCTTATTATCTTTTTTTACAGGTAATGATCTCATATTTTTGTTGAACAATGTCACCGTCTGCATCTTAGACGTACTGAACAGACTTACTTTTCCTGTAAATTGCATAAAACTGACAAAAAATAATATTAAAAAATAAAATTCATATAATCACACAGTATCAGTGATTAATATTCTGGCCACAGAAATTTAAATTTAAATTTAATATAGTTATTGCTATTATTGGTTGCACCACATGTTCTTTTGACACTTGAAATATCAGACCATGCGACCAGATAAGGATAAGCAGGTGGTTAATGGTTGGATGTGTGGGAACAGGCAGTTATAAATACAAAGGCTATGTAACCTGAACTGTTTGTCTTTGCACTGTGAGAGGAAAGTGGAGCAGTCAGAGGAACCTCACAGACTTGAGGAGAACATGTAAACTCCATATGCCCCACTGAGCTGTGTGTATTTAAATGTTTGAGTCGAGTCTTGTTCTAACACATTTTCTGCACATCAAACAAATGCCGACTTATCTGGCCGGGAAACCGCCCATAAACCCATGAATCTGCACAAGGTGTCACCGAGGTTGACAAACTCCTCCACAGATTAAAGCAGCATCTCCTGCAGTAACCCCAACCTGCACAGTATAGTATGGAAGTGTGGTGTCACCTGTAGCAGGTAACTGCAACCTGCAGTAAAGCACAGGGGGGGAGGTACTGTGGTGAGAGGGGGAAAACATAGTGTGGTAACCGGTGGCAACAGGGATCAGCTGTCTATCTTCATCTCACCAAAATAAAGAGTTCCTAGTCCCGCTAAAGACTGTGAGGCTTTGTTGTTGTTGTTGCATGGAGGGCCCAGTGGTTCCAACAGTCATCTAATAGAAGTGAATTAATCATGAACGAAATAATGAATTATTCTTTATCGCAAGAATTCTAGAAACGCTGCAACTAAAACTTGACGCTACAGAGTGTGAAGTAGGAGAAAGAGAATGAATCTAATTCATTTAAATTCATATTGATCGCACAGAAGTTCTATCTAAATGTGGAAGTTTGTCAACACAACACTATGACAATGTTGAAACCAGAGAAGAGCTTAGTCACTTCAGATCATCCGGAAATAACTGATTTCAATCAGTTTTACCTGAGATTTGAAACTGAGTGTATCAGACTCTTTATCCTCCACTGAGCGTGGTGAAGAAGGACTGTGGATCGATGCACAATACATCTATCTATCTATCTATCTATCTATCTATCTATCTATCTATCTATCTATCTATCTATCTATCTATCTATCTATCTATCTATCTATCTATCTATCTATCAATTCATAAGGTTCTTGCTCTTTGGAAAAGCTCTGTAATTATTGTCTCAAAGAAAGCTCATCCAACTGAAAACAATGACTGTAGAGCCGCTGCTCTTACATCAGCTCTGATGAAATGCCTCGATGTGAACTGTAAATTAGACCCATTACAGTTTGCATGCAGACAAGGACGGAACAGGGACGATGCTTTCACTGCCATTATGCACTTGTGATGTTTGCAAACATCTTGAGGACCTTGGAGCTTTTTATTGATTTTTGGCTCTTTTAGCTTTTACCACTGTTCAGTCATACCTTTTAATTCAGAAACTTAAAGAGCTGGATGTCAATTGTTCAGTCACGAAGTGGTAACACAACTCAGTGGGTGAAGGTCAACTACAGGCTGTCTCCGCTAAAACCTCTCAGAACTGCAGCTCCTCGAGGCCGAGTCAGCTCGCCTGCTCCTCTCAGTCTGGACTTAAATGAGTGCTCAGCATGGCACTCACACAACTGTATTTTCAAACTGGTGATTCACCTGTGCTAAATTGCGTTGAATGCGTTAAATCTTGTCATAATTGTGTGAAGAGTTACAGCTAAAAAGTGTTTTTGTGTTCATCCTTGAGCCAAAGTGGACATTTGTGCCAAATGTGTTAGAGATTCGGAGAGTTCTCGAGATTTGTCACGTTCGCAAGACCAGAATCATTGTTTTGTGAGGTCACCGTGATATTGACCTTTGACCTTACTGAGATATCACGGATGGATCTATCTATCTATCTATCTTCGACATATCATCACTTTAAGGAGACATGGTGATATCGGTGCAAACAGTTGCTTATTTACAAATCCGGCAGTTTCATCTGATGACTGTGGGTCAAATATTCCCTCTGTTCATTCTGTCTCTGTCTCTACCAGCTCATAAGAAAACACACTAGCTGCTTATTTTTGACTAAATAAATTGAAAACTATGATTGTATGAAAAAAAAAAAATTCAACCAAGCTGCAGCAGGGAGGCTGGAGAGGTCCATAGGAAGCAGAAGTAGTATCCACAGGCTAACAGCCAAACAAGCTCAGAGTCTGCTGTGAATGAACCTGTGGTGGTCTCTCTGGAGGGGCTGCAGGACAGCGTGCACATGAGGCGTGGAGGATGGCGACTGTGTGAGCAGCAGCAGAGTCGTGCTGAGCAGGTAGCACTTTACGGTGTGTTTGTAAAGAGCAGCTTCCTGCTGCAGCAGTGAAGTGTCACAGTGAGGCTGAGGGCAGAGCAGTGAAGCTGTGAGCCGCTCAGCTGAACAACCAGCTGATACTCAGTGCGAAGCTGCAGACTCAGCTGAATACTCGTTGCAGGTTCATCACTATGTTCACACTCATTCGATACATTATTACATAATATGAATTATAGACATTAACTTCACTGTTTTGTCTTTGTTTTCTGCAAGGTTAACAATGTTAATATGTATCTTAATAAGTATGAATGAACCAACCTAAAAACAGAAAGACTGGACATGTACACAACTGCTCCTCGGGCTGTTTGGACTTTTTGGATTCTGTTACTTCCTGTTTTATTTTGAAAGTGGTTACATTGTGTGTCTCATGGCTGTTTTACTCAGTGGCGATTCTAGAATCTGGGGGGCCCAGACAAAGAGGCCCAACAAGGAACACACATTTATAGTTGTCATTCCAAAATGTCATTGGAGGCCCCTGATATTGACAGGTCCCCAAACATTTGCCTGGTTTGCCCCTCCTGACTCTCTGGTTTTACTTCCTGACTTTGTCTAGTGTCCCTCCTTTGTGATTGTTGGCCCCGCCCTGATGTATTTCACCTGTGTCCAGATACCGTGCCCCCCCCCGTGTGTATTGACGTCACTCCGGCTGTGCCCCAATTCAGGGGCCTTCGCAGGTCGCGGTCCACCCACGAAGGTGCGGCCCTTCGTAGCCGTCATAGACCATGAAGGCTGAACTGAAATGAGATGGTCTGGTCCACGGAGGTTTTTGGATGTGCCTCACCAGATGTTCCTGCCCATTACTGCTGCCAAGCACAGTTCCAGTCACCTAGCAACCTAGATAGCATGTAACTTTTTTTCACAAAAACTTGAGGTTTTAAGGCCCTTGGTTTTAACAATTATACTGTTAGCTGTTGAACGGAAACCCAATACCCAATAGGTCTGTGAAAGTTCTCATTCGTCCAGGTCATTGTTATCTCTTTCTCAAATTAAATCGAAGGCAACTGGACTTGTATTTGTCTGTGGAAGACGTTTCGCCTCTCATCCAAGCGGCTTAATCAGTTCTTATGTATTGGTCTCTCTAGTCCGCACTAGTCTGACCAAGAAAGTGGAGTAGGACCCAGGTATTTAACCTCTTGTGGGTGGGTCCACCAAAGTACCTGTGAAAGTACTGGTTTCACCTGACCAACTCATAATCTGAACTGTATTTATTTAATGCCATGTTTAGTAGCTAATTTTTTGCTTTATTTGTTAATATTTGGTCATTATTCCTTAATTTAATATAAATTCTGAAGCCTGAGAACAAAGGGGACGTATTAGTGTGAGAAGTATCCCTCTCTGAGGCTGTAGGGGTTTGTTTCTTATTCATAATTAATAATATGATTTTTTTTACACAACAGGAGATAAGTAGCTCCATTATTGCAAAGATAAACTTTAAGTTAATTAACTCTCTCAGTTAGTGAGGCTGCGGTTGACTGCAGGAGCATGTGGAAGATTATGTGCATAATAAATCAGCTTTTGTTTTTCAGTTTAACTGAAAATGGAGCATAATGGAAATAATTTGTCTCTCAGCGGAGACGCCCCGAGGACAGTCGTTTCCTCGTTGCTACTCGTGAAGTACAGTTGTTATAGTAAATTTCCATGGCAACTAAATATTGTATCAAACGGAGATATTTTTTACTTTCTTAAGCCCTTTTGTCTTTTCTGATGATTCTGACAAGAAACAAGACAAAAACAAAAATCAATTAACGAGCATATTATTAGCTGTTACCAGCTGCTCTTCATCTCATATTAGAAAACAGATTTCAGTCCATATATTTAGTGCATTTGAAGAGGCAGTAGTGAAATGTACATGATTCAGTCTCCAGTTATCTACAGTATATTCTAGCTGGTGGTTTTCATATGTTGTTGTCCTGAAAGAGTAAACACACTGTCAATACTTTCTTTCTTCAGAGACCTTTGCCATGTAGGGGGGTTTGGAGAGGGTCTTTGTAGAGAAACCTAAGAACATTTCATTTTCCACTGCAAGTATTGACAGTGTGACATTTACCACTGTCTTCATCTCAGTCCCATCACCACACACCATGTTGATATGGAGTCATTCTGTCAAAGCCGAGGTCACCTTCCGTGAAATACTTCCTTCTACTCTGCCTGTGCATGGTCACTGCATCATGGTGATGGTTTAGAGGAGGTGAATAAACCATAGTTAAATCATTGTTAAATGATACATTGTGCTCATTCTCAGGTTCATTTTTTATTTTAGGGGTCAGTGCTGCAGAACTTATTTCCACCCTCTGAGTCAGGCTGTTTCAGCTAGGGGGGGTGGTGCTGCCTAGAGAAGTAGATATGCTCTTAATTTATGACCCAATTTGTATTTTTTTAAAGCAGCAGGTCCAGCGAAGGACAAATGCCCTGTGTTATAAACAGTGACATGTAATACAACTCTTGTTTAGTTCAGCCAAAAATGGGCCAGTAGTATTCACTCATTGTCGCTTCACTCCTGCTGCTCCACTTCAGGGAGTGAGGATCATTATGAAACTAGAACATCAGCATTATCTGAGGAAAGAGCTTGTGTTTGCTGCATCTGCTGCTGTCGTTCACGGCAAATGTGGCGTAAAAAAGGACGTTATCATGGTTAAAGTAAGAGACATGAGCATATAAGAAACTAGAATCACATCCTCATGGTTGTTTCCTCCACCAACCTGTCAAGTTACAGGAAATATGAATGGAAATATGGAAATATGGCTCAGGTTGGAGAACTGGTTGCTATAAAAGTATTAATCAAATATAATGATGATATTTGACTATGTGAAGAATTTCATGATGGCTCAGATTGACCAAGTTTCATTATTACTATTATTAGAGATAAGCTGTTGAATAACTAATATGGTTGAGTCATGCTTGACATTTTTTAAGATGGAACCATGTTTCCATCAAGATCAGAGTAGTGGAGATTTGTATTGAGAAATGTTTATTTTATTACCACAGCGCCCCCTAGTCTGCGTCGACTGGTTGGGTTGAGAGAAGAGAAATGAGGGAGGTGAAGAAAAAGCAGGAACAGCTGTTTACACTGTTGTATTCAAGCACTGCCAGACTTGTTGTTACAATGAAAATAATGGAATTATCAACAACAGCAGTACCAATTAATATTATCAATAATAATAATGATTGATGATGAGTGTTGAGTAGTGGAGGCTGCTGAGGTGTCCGGGTCTATAGCAACCAGAATGAGCACACCAGTGCTTTTACCCTGTCAAGCAGGCAAACAGCATGACAACATTAGTTTTTCTGTAAATGGAAACCTGCATGTATCAACAAAATATTTGGGGTAATTACTTGTTAGAGACGATGATTAGCCAGCTAGTGAAACTAGTAGAGACTTAGCATACAGGGAACAGACCTGCCAGAAGAGGTGTGTGTCATGGTGGGAGAAAGCTGATCCTAGAATGACCTGCTTCTTTCAGCTCCGCCTGGCAGGAGACATTCCCAGCAGTTCTGGTCTCCTCCAAGAAATCCCTCCAAAGGGGTCTTGTGCTGATCAGGTGCCAAAACCATGTAGACGTGCTCATCAGATCTGAGCTGCATCTGAATCCTCACTCTGTCCATGTGGACAATCGAAAAGGTCCTGATTTGGCCACTTGGACCTGTGAGCTCACCCTTGTCGCCGTCGTTGGACTGTAAATCAGCTGATTCTCGTCTTCACAACAGCTGTGAGGTATGACTCCAGATGTTCTCGACCAGTTCACCTGTTATCTGTAATCTTATGTCAGCCTTTTCTCATGAACACTGAAATACTTACATTTACATTTACATTCACTCATTTGAAAGACACTTTTATCCAAAGCGACTTCAAGTGAAGGACATCAGTAAGCCTCAGTGCAGTAGGAGACGTTGGTGTAAGTATTAGGTACTACATCTATGTAATAAATGCACAGAGATTGTATAAGGTGTGCACCAAAAGTGCATAGTAAGTGCTAGTTAGACATGTTAGGGTTTTAGAGATAAGTCTTCAAGAGATTCTTGAAGACAGAGAGGGACAACCTGCTCTGATAGCATCCATTAGCTTGTTCCACCATCAGGGAACCATAGACCACAACAGTGTGAACTGAGATTGCCTTGTGTGGGATGGTAATGCCAGATGACATTGCATCTAAATACTTGAACTACCTCTGCTGGAGTAGCAACTTGCTTCCCACCAGAGGCGGTTTTAGGTCTCAGACTTAGGATTTAGAGCTGCTTCTTTTCATGCCAATAGCTTCACACATTGCCAACTGCTCCAGTGCTCCAGTGCTGGAGGCCACTGTCTGGTAAGTGGCAGAAAGCAGAGATGTAACTCCAAGATCAGCAAATTCCTGTCTTATAAGCTGTGTCGAGGCCCAGTCCACATCAAGAACGTTCTGGATTCACCCCCCGAAAATATAGACATAACTGTCACTGGATTGGAACAATTTTATAACCATAATGTGAAGCTTAACAGTGTCAGGTGACATGTTGTGGATTTTGCAACAACTCCTCCTCCTCCTTTGTCACAATTATAGGTGTTGTTTTTTCAACCCTCTGATACGACCCATAGGAACATTGCCCGTATGGCGGCAGGCATAGCGGACCTGTCTTGGTTACAATAATAAGCATGCAGACTGTACTGACAACGGCGTACCTACCATTGTCGCCAACTAACTAACTATATTAATAGTCATTGTTTGGTTAGGTTTTGGAAAAGATTGTGATTTGGGTTAAATAAGTACTTCCTCAACATTACATGATCTCTGTCAACTTTGTTGAATGGAACGTCGCTCTCTTGTGTCGTATTCGTCCATCCACCACAACCTCCTCCTGACGTGGACTTTGTCTCTCTTTATACTACGTCACCGCACTTATCCCTTTGCTCCTGTTGTAATTTACTAAAAACCACTTGATGTCGCCTAGCAACAAAACCAAATTATGGGTCATAGTAACCTGCTGCACAGACGACTTGTGGGCTCGTTTTTTTACAGGAGGACATTCTCAGATTTTGGGTGGAATCAGAGGAAACTGGATGGAAATGGATGAGACAACACTTCCTCCTCTCAAGACAAAGCAGAAAGTCACTGTGCTCTGGCATTAGTCAGGCAGCTATTGTAGTTGTCCAGCACTCACCTAGTTTCAGAGAGGGCACTTCATGGCTCCAGCTCATGCCTGTCGTTTTCTCCCATGCTTTTGATGTATTTAGCTCTTAATGTTTAATGTGCTTAATCTGGCTCCCAGCTCTGTAATAATGTAAAACACTTACTCAGACACTGGCTTTGAGTTCCTTATAGCTCAACATTTGCAGGGCTGACTTGACTGATGTGTTACATTATGGAGCTAAATGGAACATATGAGCCATTTGCTTTGAAGGCAAAGCTGATCATTCTGGCCTGATCATGCTTAATGTGCAGCGTAAGATATGCACTGCAGCAACTGAATCCGTGCAAGTGTTTAAAGGCAAAACGTGAGGATCAGTAAGAGCTGCTGATCAGCCTCTTCGCCATTATGTTACGTAATACTAATGCAGTGCTGTTTGTAACACCTATTTACAGTATATCCATGGTGAAAAGGGCACTTTATACCTTTGGCTTTGAGAGCTCTAGCTGAAACATGTGTTGTGTAAGAGTGAATACAAAGTGTACTTTAGCATCTACAGGTCACATGAGGTCAGAGCTACATTTGTAGATTCCTTCTGTCATTGAAGCCTGTCAAAATCAAAAGTAGAAGTATGGTGAAAATGACCACCACCACCAAACAAACATAATAAATGACTGTCATATATCTCTAATGAAATTACTTAGGGTTTAACCAATTAAGACCAGATGTGTAGTGTATAATTTTTTTGTTTTACAGAAAAGTGACTGATGAAATGTGTTGTGATTCACTGAAATTCATGCCAGGATGGTGAAATCCATTATGGGAAATGTATTTAGTTTTTGTTTTTTGGACGGCCACAAAAAAGTTTTTAAAGTTACCTGTATGAAAACAATGACAATGACTTCATACACTGACTTCAACTTGCTAACCTGCTAACTAGCTAGGCATGGCTCAGAGTGAGACAGAGGGGGAGGAGCCAGTAGCTGCACCAGCTAGAGGTAAAAATTTCACCTGATGCCACACTATCACTTAAACCTTCTTCCTCAGCCTCTGAAGCAGATAGACATGAAATTAAAAAAAAAACATCTGAGACCTTAAACCTTTGGCTTTAATTTTTTTAACAATTGGCTTTATCCAAATGTTCATTAACTTTTTTTTTTTTAATTGAAAAAAAAAATGAACTTAAAACTGAAAATGTTGACAAATGGGTTTGTTTTTGCAGCCATACAAAATTTCCAATGTAAAGGTTGATAGCCAAATAGCCAAACCCAAAGGGTTAAGGTCTGTAATGATTTTTATTTTGTCCTTCTATCTGACTCAGAGGCTGAGAAATAAAGGTTTAAGTGAAAGTTACGTTTTTCAGAAAACCCTCAGGTTTTAGGAAGTTGTAGAAGTTTTAGAAGTAGACTCAGTTCTTTATGGATTAAACAAACTGAGCACACAGTATGAGATATTATCTCCCCTATATAATTGTATGGCATACACATCCAACAGACACCGGGCCACATTAACATAAATGGTTGGAATTGGAATTTGGAATTGAGTTTGTGTCCACCTTATAAATGTGAGTCCAATATTCCCTCTCCTTTTGGCTTTGTGTTTGGTCCCTACCAAGTCCTGAGAAACATATGTCTCAGTAGCAGCTAAATGCTCCACTATGTTCGCCAGCTGGTCTCCATCTGTAGTGGGGGTTACATTCATGTTTTTTTTAATTATGATTGAAGATGTTCATATGGGATGTGATGCAATAGGGTCTGATGTTGATATGCAAAGGATTCAAACTACCTGCTCTGCAATTGATTGAAATTCCAGTGGGTTTTGGTCTGTTTATTCTGATTGAGATGTTCACATGCGGGACAAAGGAAATGTATTTGCAACTGCACAACGAAAACAGAGGAAATAGTGGTTTTGTATTTCCTGGTAGCTATCAGTGGCTTTCCCTAGGAAGTGAAAATGATGGACAACCAGTGTAACTGCAAAAACTCACACACAGCAAGAGAAAAAGAGCTCTGCTGTCAGTGGAGCCAAAGAACGCAAAGATTGAGAGTGATGGAAACGCAGGTAAAACAAGAGTGAACCTCGGAGGGGCACTCAGTGGATGGAGAGAGCCCTGGTCGGACAGAAATCCAGGCCTGTACTTACCCTGCTGTATTTAGAGCTTTTCTAGTCTTATTGACCACTCAGAGGAGTTTACACTACAAGGCACATTCACACATATTCATACAGCACTTGTTTTTATCACTCACACATTGATGATACATCAAGGATGCTTTGACATGGAGACTGGAGGAGCCAGGAATCAAACCATTACCAAACAAAACATTAGTGACGAAACTGTTTTACCTCCTGAGCCAGTCACCCACCATGGTCCAGTCCAACTTTGGCGAGAGCTCCGTACCAACATTCAGTTGACCTTATTTCTACAAGTAACAAAACCTGCCTACATATTAACACAACCTGGTTTTAACTCTTCCTGTATCACAACACTGAGATCAGGGTTTCTAGATCAAACTGGGATTTTTACAGTTGTTTCCTGCTGTAGACAGCAGTGGCAAACTGTGAGTATTAGAGCTAGGCCTTCAACCAACCAACCAACCAACCAACCGACTGACCAATCGACTGACCAACCAACCGACTTACCAACCAACCAACCCTTCCCAGTTATGAAGTCCTACCCAATGAGTGAGCCAGCCAAAGTTTTCTCTGCCTAGAGACAACAAAAAAAGAAAATTCTGATTGGATTATTATTATTATTATGGATTATTTTCATGGTTTTGGATAGCAACCCTTTCATTTATGGAGGAAAAATTAGGTTAAAATTAGAATACGATAACAGTATAACTATTGAATTAAAGATTCAATATAACTTTTAAAATGCTGACATGTTTGGCTCCTCTGAAGGCCTAGACGGCCCCAAGGGTTCCCCACAATTATACAGTTTCCAGGTTGATAGCGATAGCCATGTTGCAATGCTAATGATAGCAGCCAGAAAAAAACATTTTAGGGCGTTTTTGGGCATTGGTCTCCAGCATTAACACCACTTGTAAACACTGCTGGGGGAAAAGATGAATGCTGCTGGACATACGGTTAATTACAGCAGTGAGACTGAACCTAAATGGTAAACTCATGGGCTGTGAAGGAACTGGAACCTCCAGAGTTACCTGCCATGGATGGGTTAGAGCAAACTCCTAGGAAAGGATGGCCAGGATGACAGGCTGGCAGTGGAGATGGTCCAATTTGAAAAAATGCTTGAAAGAGATACTGTAGTATTTTAGCTCATTGCTAAGGTTTGGCAGGCCCACAGTTATCACACATGGAAAGACTGCATAAGTGAGTAGAAGTGTGATTTAAATCCAACATGCTTATTATAGATGTGTGTATGTGATGCAGAGTTGTGTGTCTTTAAAGGTGCCGATCACCACAATATAAATGCAAATTCTATTGACAACTTAGGCTAAACAGGGTCTATCTTGTACCTGTAGCTGTGTGATTGTATTTGTTTGTAAAGCAAAATCTAATCCAAAGGCAATTCAAGTGCTTCACAGAGTGATAACATAGTTGAATAAAATCTTAAAACAGATGCAGACACAGAAAAAAAAAAAAGCAAAGCGAAAGCTAAACTTAGTCTGAATTAATTATTTACAGGAAATGGTGCAAAAAGAGAAGGGTCTTTCGAGGGGTTTTAAAGATATCAGAGCAAACAATCTAAAAGTGAGTGGTAAACTATCACACAATTTAGGGACATAAATGAAAAATGCTTCATCGCTTTTGGATTTAATGAGTGCACGAAATGGAGAGCAGTGTCTGGTCAGCAGATCTGAGGGAGGTGGAACAGGGGATGAGCAGATAGGACCTGGTGGCAGTCAATGCAGTGCTCAAAATCAATTCTGTAAGAGTGGCCAGGACAGAGGAGATATATTCTCTTTTCTTTAGTTCCTATGAGGAGTCTGGCTGCTGCATTTTGAACCAGCTGCAGGCGAGGTAGGGCTGAATGACTGAGAGACACAGAGAGAATTACAATCATTGAGGCAAGAGGGAACAAAAGCATGAACTTTCCTTAACAGACAGAAATGATTTTAATTTTGCCGGTGATTTAAGATGAAAGAAGGTAGTGCTGACAACTGACTTGATTTGTTTATCAAATTTTAAACCGGAATCAAAGAGATTCTTTCATGGGAATTTACATTCAGTGACAGAGGCCCAACAGCACTGACTGTAGTTTTGGATTTGTCTGCAAAGATTAGCCGTCCAGGATTTTACTATAGACTGTGAACGAAGATGGACGTAGCCCCTGTGGCATCATCCATGGGTTTTTGAAGAGCGGTTTTGATGTTGGCAGTATCTGACTCCGCCCCCAACCCCAAGCTATCCAAAAATGGGCAGAATGGTGGGGTGTGTAGAGTTGAGATTTCAGTGCATGCTGGTTTATGGCAAGCATATGATCATCAAAGAGGCCACACCCTCAATTATAAATAACTGAATAAAATGTAAACAGGTGAGTTATACACAACAGTTGCCATTAAGGAGGAAATTAGAACATTTTAACATGGGAGTCTATGGGGATTGACTCACTGTTGGAGCCAGACCCTAGTGGTCATTAGAGGAACTGCAGATTTAGCTTTTTCAGTGTTGGCTTCATTTTTCAGACTTGGAGGTTTCTGCTTGGATTTTACATGCAACTCAGAGGGGAGCTAACACTACTTGATCACAAGGTACAGCTAGGTGTCATCTTCCTAACAATGATATGCAGCTGAGAGATAATACATTTTCTGGAAGGAAGCATATTGAGGAAAATTAAATAGGTCCTAACACGGAGCCTTGTGGTACTCCACTGGAGATGGGTGTAGAGTAAGAGGACACATGGTCAGAGGCTGATTTATCTTGGAGGTGGGAGACAAATAAGCAGGGGACTAGACGGGCTGTTGTGCCCTTGATGAAGTGGTGCTCATTCTACTAGTGATTTTCTGCATGCAGTCCACCATCTCTGTTCAAACTGAAATAAAACTATTGGATGGATCGCCATGGAATTTTGTACAGACATTCATGGTCTCTAGAGGATGAACCCAACTGACTTTTGTCATCCTATGACTTTGCACAAATATTCATGGTGCCCAGATGATGAATTTTCATCAAGTGCCATCATCAGGTCAAATCTGTCCAATGCTTTATTTTATAAATAATAATAAATCTAGGCCACCATTTCTGGCAAGGAAATGTTATTATTTGCATACGTTCATGCACTATTTTCTCATATGATTAATCTAGGTGTAAAATCATACATTTAACAATGTAGTAGGCGAAATGTATAAAACTGTAAAAAATGAAATGAAAGTATTTCCGTAAAAATATTACTCAGAAAAATGCTTTCTAACTAACCTTGGGCTAGGGCTTGACACCCTTATAGTCTAAAACTAGGATTGATTTGCACATTCATTGAACTCTGTCCCGTGGGTAAAATTCTGTGGTGAAATATGTTTCCTACACCATCTTGAAATTTTGAAATTTCAAGTGGCTAATGGGATTTTTCAAATGAAAGGTCCCAGAGGGATAGACATACCAATTTCGGAGCTTGTATCGACATTTGAAAGATTATTATTTGAGAGTGATGGACCACAGCCAGTCACCTGCAGTAAGTTCTGCCTCTTTCTGTGATACTGTATGTGGTGTAGTAATACACTGAGATATTCATACCTCATGGCTTTAACTGCAGCAAGTTTTACCTTGATCATGATGCAATACAGTATAATTAGCTGTCTATAACTTAAATTAACCTTCAGAAGATTGAATCAAGTGGCCAACATCAGGTGAATATCTTCAGTAAACCATCATTGTAATTACAGAGCTATTGGCCATCATTACATGATTCATCCACTCACATTGATAATTTAAATGATGTTCTCAAGCTGAGGGAATTCATGAGCTTCTGTCACAGATGAATCCAACAGGACTGTCTTCACTATCCAGGGATGATGTGATTAGTGGCTGTTACTCACACATCACACCTCATTCAGCACATAATTAGCATTGATAGAGACTTATCACTCTGAATGAGTGTCATTGAGCAGCACATATATGGGGCCTGCCACACAGATAATTATGAGTGGAGTTTGACATGGGGAATGCTGTCAGGTTTGGATGAGTGCAGACTGCTGTGGATAGTGTTGAAAGCACTTGAAAGAGAAAATGAGGGAGCTGGCAGCCTTCTCCGAGACTGAACACGGCGCTGCTGGTAAACAAAGAGGACGGCTTCTTACACCCCAGTTGCACTTTGATGGTGGGCAATTTGAAAAGGCTCCAAGTACTCATTAATGCAAGTTAAAGATAATTCAAATTTAAGTGTTGAGAATACGGAATTAACTAAGTCTTTCATCTAGGAATTCTGCATGTCAATGATGTTAATAAAGCTAAATGCAAAATTAAAGTGAGTTGGTTGTTTAATTATGTGAAACCTGACTGTGGCGAAACATAAACCGAAATGAATAAAAAGGTTAAATTTGAATGTGAAGGTGAGGGTGAGTGCAAATCACTTCATCTGCCTGAAATGTTTAAACGTAGACTCAAAACGCCCCTTTTTAGCATGGCTCACTTATTTTATTCACTTATTTTATTGTATTTATGTTGAAAATTCTATTTTATTCTATTTTATCTGTTATTTTATTGGTAATTTTTAATATCTTTTTGCAAATGTTATTATAGCTTTTAAAATATATTTTATTGTATCTCATTGTCCGATTTCTTATTTGATTTGGCCTTTTTTCATCAGTTGTCTGGGAAGCTCTTTGAACTGTACAAACCTGTATACAAATAAAGTTTGATATGATTTGATATAATCTGTGTTTGTCTGCTGGTGTGGCTGTGGGAGCGGCGGCTATCAGTGATGAATTCAAACTGTAAGGCCTCTATTTTAATCAGTCCTATCTTAACCAGCATTGTTTGACAGGAAGAGCGATCACTTTTCAATTCACCATCTGTCTCTTGACTCTCTTTCCTTTGAACTCTTCCTGTTGCTAACCAGCTATCCATGTTGATTCAATCAAGTACAGTATGTGATGTGGCAAAGTGGTCTGTCGACAAAGTGGTCCAGTGGCAACAACATAAACATTTGTACCACTGTCTTATCACACTGATACACCTTAATACAAGAAAGAAAAGATAAAGTAAAGTGAAAGGTTTTTCAGCATTTTCATTGTTTTTAAGGATCATTTTGATATTTTTTTAATAATTGCATATTTTCACAAAAATTGTAGTTTAGCAAATGATTTGTCAGCCCACTTCTAATAACTTTGCGGCCCACCACTGGGCCCTGGCCCACAAGTTGGGAACCACTGAGTTAAAGCCTTGACAAAAGGTTCCCTATTATTTATCTGAATTTGCTTTCATTCATTCAGCCAGTAATTTTAAAATGTTGGTTATGTAACAATATTAAACTGCTAAATACAGCAAAATGATACAATTCAGCATAAATCCTCTGTTAAAGTTGCAAAATACCTCTCAGATATCATCACTGTCAAGACTCCAGGATCCAGTTTAGCACCATGAACTCTGTAGTTAACCCCTCTGCTTGATCCACAACAAATTCTTCCCCAATCAGATGTGAGCAGTTTAAAGATTTCTCTCTAAACAGATTTGACAGCATTCGGTCAAAGATTTCTCACTGGCTACTAAGGACCCTCCTGCTTTTAGTCATTTCCACCCAGTGCCCCTGCTTTGACACATATTTGCAGACATGAAGCCCACTAGCTGTCAGTCTGATATGATTCTGACAAAGCTCCTAAAGCAGTCATTTGAAGCAGTCAGTCCCAGCAAACTAACAATTTCCAGCAGTTCTCTATCCACAGGTACAGTCCCATCTTTTTTTAAGTGCAGTATGTCATAGTTGAGCCACTCCTTAAGACGCCTGGTTATGATCCGCTCTGGCTATTCCAAATCATTTTAGGGCAATTTCTAAACTCTCTGTCTTGTTTAAAGTTTTAGAAAAAGTTGTTTTTCATCAGATTTAAACCAAACCAATATTTTTGAGAAACTCCAGTCAGGGTTCTGGAAACATGACAGCACAGAGCCAGCTCTCAGCAAAATGTGGCAGCAGCAACCAGATGTAAGGTTGCACTGTATGAGCAAGTCAGACAAAGAGGAATCATAGCCAGCCAGTTCCCCTTATATCAACAGCTGATGTGGCCCCTGAAGTTATGTGACATCATCTCAACAAAAAGCCAATAACTTCATATGTAAACTTCAAAGAGCAATACCGGATGCCTGAAGTAAATCCAGCAGCTTCCTTTTGTCTATATTAACTACACACGTAAATGGCTGGGTCTTCTTCAATGTCTGTCCAATGTGGCAATGTTTGGGAGAAACACTCTGAGGGAGATTGTTGGATTGCTGCAGCTAGTCAGGGCCAGTTTAGGATGGGGAACTGTACCTATGATGTGGTCCAAAGAAGGAAAGGACAGACATTGAGATCTCTGAAGTTGGTTGTGATCAACAGGGCTGTTATGTGGGCGGATATGTGGAGTGTGAGGGCCACATACGATAATCCTGCATACCAGCACCTCAGGTATGGCTCAGAGGAGACCTTCCAACTCTCTGACTCTCAGAACAGGAGCTTGCAGCACATCCTTTCTGGCTGCCAGGCAGCATTAACACAGGGCAGGTATGAACGGCGCCAGGACTGGGTCCTGCATAAGTTAGACAAAATCCTAGAGGTACACAGGCCTCAGGTAAACAGCGCCAGCCTGGCAATATCACAGCTGCTGATCCAGTTTGTCAGCCAAGGGGCAGAGGCTCAAAGCAGCAGCACAAGAGTGTGGTCCCTCCTGTCACCTGTCCTGAAAGGAACATGAGAGCTGAACTTGACCATCAGTTGAACTTCCCACAAGAGATCACCACAACCTCCCAATGTACAGATATCATGCTCTGTTCCTTACTTTTCTTATACTTTTAATATGGATGGTGGATGGAATAATCATTAATCAAGTAACTGAGGGATGTGAATGTAGAGTATGGACTGAAGAGATCACAGATGTGAGTTAGTGTAAGTCCATTCCAAGCTTTATAAACAAAATAATTAATCTACCTTTGACCAGTAGCCAATGACAGAAGGCCAGCCCCAGGGAAGTGTGGGGCCAATGCTACCCATGAGTAAGAAAGGGTAAGGGTAAGAAAGGAAGTTACTCAGATAAGACACATATAATGATAATAATGTAACGTGGTCTTCAGATCTCCACAAGGAAAAAAAGTTTTACTTTTTGCTTTCGACCTAATGTAGAAAAAGGTTGTGCTGATGACAGAATGTACACAACACTGTATAGAGATTTGAAACAGGGGACCAAGAGAATCTGCTACACCACTAAAAAGTTTCAGGACTGAACCTGAGAACCTCTGTCTTACTCTAATTTAGCTGAAGAAAGTTTTCAGTCATTCAGCATTTGACCCTCTCAAGAAAAAGAGACTGAAGATTATGTATATGTACATGGTTTAAAGGGGAAGGTTGCTGCTTGTTAAGTGACTCATTTTTTAAATATATTTTTTGGGGCTTTTTATGATAGTACAGTAAAGAGAGACAGGAAATGGGGAGGCAGAGAGAGGGGGAATGACATGCAGTAAAGGGCCGTCTGATGCGGGATTGGAACCGGGGCCGACTGCAGCTTGGACTGTAGCCTCTACATATAGGGTGCCTGCTCAACCCACTGTGCCACTTGACACCCAAAGTGACTCATTTTTTAAACACTAAGCATAATGAAAATACAAGACGACCTAAAACAAAGCCTTGGGGTACACCACAGTGTAAAGGAGGATTGAAGTTTTACCAGTGACACTGATATTGGTCCATGTTGTAGATATGATTTAAATCTGACCATGTTAGAGATGAGTATGCAACGTTTGACCATATCAAAAGCAGCAGAAATATCCAAAGACAGTAATAAGAAATTTGTTACCCTTAGCATGAAACTGTCTCCCTGTAAAAATGAGCCATAGGTACATTTGTTGTTAGGCGACAACTAGTAGTCGTAGTAATTACGTCAGGAGCAAAGGGAAAAGTGCGGTGATGTAGTTTAAAGAGAGAAAAAGTCCACATCAGGAGGTGATTGTGGCGGATAGATGGGTCAACAAAACTCAGGAATACGACACAGGAGAGTTGTGTTCAATTCTCATGTGAAACTAGCTGTTTATATTGTAACAAAGACAACAAACAACAATGTCGAGGAAGTACTTATTTTAACCCAAATAACGATCTTTTTCTAAACCTAAACAAGTAGTTTTACTGCCTAAACCTACCCAAGTCATGAACATTTAAAAAAACAAGACCTGATTGGTTGTTCAGGTTGGAGGACTAGTTGCTTAGCAGATCTGACTCAGTACCGTTGTGAAACCTGACATTTGTATTGACCTGACAAAGGGACAAGCTGTAATAATACATTTTTCCAGGGCTTTAGATTGAAACAATAATTTTACATTAAAAGATATTGAGGACAGTCGATCTAGGTTTGATTTCTTGATAAGAGGTTGGATGAAAATATGCAGTGTACAGACTATTGCATATGCTATCTCACATTTGAATATGGATATATTAGAGTGACGAGCAACATGTGCATTGCTCCTTGTACAGAGCTTTTGTTCAGGCCATGACAAACCCTGTTAACAGCAGGCACTGTGAGCTGTGCAGCTAAATTAACCTGAAGGGTTCATCCCATTTTAATATAGAGATGCCACACCAAAGTTTTTACATAATTCATCCCATCCCATGGCAGTGTTGGCAACAAGCCAGATCATGCAGTGGCTGATTGAGAGGGAGCTGCCCGCCGTTTGGCAGGGAAATCCAGGATAAGCTGCATTTCTCAGAAGCTGCACAGTGGGTGCTGCGGGAGAGCGTGATGAAGCGAATCGGATGTTGACTCAGTGATTGGTAGGTGAGTCATAAACATTATGAAGCATGTGCAAGCAGGGATGCATGTGGAGCTCCTGCTGCGCTGCCATCTTGGTGGTGTTAGTGTCTCAGGAAGTCAATAAGGGAAACAGGTAAACTATCAATTATTGTACTGTATAAAATGAAACGTGAAAGTAAAAAATTTAATATTGACTATAATTTATCAAGTAATTTGAGGTAAAAGTTAAAAGTAAAAACATAATTTACTTTTAAAATTTCCCTGACTACATCACTTATATATGAATTAAATAGTTTTCCATATAAATATATATTCATATATATAAATGTCCATAAAGATAAAGACATGGACTTTGCGGGGTGGTAGATGAATTTTTGCCTTCAGCTGCCTGCACAAGATCAGCAGCAGAGAGGTGCTACTCTGTCTTTTTCTTATTGAAAAAATCATATTAATAAAGCTGAGTAAAGCTTTGGATCTTCACACAATTAGTGGGGAATACACATGTAGTTTTTATCTTTTAAACTTTGTAACTTCAGCATGAAGTAAGCAATCAGTGTTTATCTGACATTATCTTCAGCACTGACTCATTGCAGTCAATTTAATGAAGCTCGTAGCACAAGTTCATGCAGGTGGACTTCTCTCCCCGCCTCTCCACTATTGGAACCCAACACCTGTCGTTGATATTTCCTCTATTCCATGCAGAAACCAGTGCTTAGCAATCCGCATCCCAGCTGATAGCCCCAAGAATATGTGGAGGCCCATCTGATCAGTATTTAAGATGAAAAAGATCTGAGTCCAGCACCCGGCCAGGATCTGTCCCGGCTTAAAGCAATGGCTTTGGATTTTCTTGGGCAGTTGGCCTCGGAAGATGATGGTGCAGGGATTCAAAAAAGTCATCTCCTCTTCCTCAACATGCCTAATGCAAAAGGTTTGTTTTCTTTTACCATATTCATATATAGAAATTCAGTGGCTTTCATATCCGAGTATACATTTTATATTTACTGGCCTTCAGTCCTCTGATGCTTTTCATATCATTGTTTTCTAATGGCCCCTATTTTCCTTTTCGTTCCTTTTCAACTTGTCCTTTTGACTTGCCTTGGACCTTCAGTTTCTGTACAATCAACACTTAAATCTGGTTCTTCTTTGCATAGAACCAATCACTTTCCTATGCCCCAATCTTTGTCATTTCTGAGTTATGTTTCACCCTCACCATTTTGTGCCTTTATTTGACAGTGGCAGTTAAGATAGACAGGATATGTGGGGAGAGAGAGAAGGGGAGCGACATGCTATCAGCTTGCTCCTACTCATGTTCATTTGTATCTTTTCAGACTGAAGTGAAGCTTTTGACTTTAGCCAATGATTTCATGGAGTTCTGAGCAAAGGCTTGCCTTTCATCAAATGAGCATCTTCACTTGAAGAAGATTTAAACCACCTTACCGCTCTACAGTCTATGCTACTCACAACTTCGCCTCTCAACCACCACTGCCAGTTTCAAGGCCCTGTCTCAGGCTCCCTGCTATTCACTGAGCTCTTTCCTTACACAATTCTTTAATTAGTAATCATAAGCAGGGTCAATGCCAAAGTCTTCATTAAATTCTTTTAAGTTTCTGCATTAATTTATGTTAATTTGTTTTCTTTCCTGATTGAACTATATGTGTGCTAACTGTTCATAAAGAGTAAATGAAACAGGGTTCGTGGAAATACTTTTTCTCATTGGTTCAATAATAACTAATATATGTATATATATATATATACAGTGCTGCTTGAAAGTATGTGAACCTTCCAGACATGGTCACTGTTTTTGTAAAAAACATTAAAAGAACCTTATTTAACAGACATCCAAATCCTAATTTGTAAAGCACACTTTCCAAATACTGGACACACACACAAAAAGAGATATTTTTCCATTATGTAATTCAACAAATGTGGTTTATTTCACAAACACTGAAAATGTAACACGTGCAAAAGTATGTGAACCCTTCTATTCCAGCCATTACTTCAACCAAACGTCTTCTGTAACCTCTAACCAGTCTCTCGCATCTGCTTATGGGGATTTCTGCCTTGCAGAACTCAGCCAGTTGAGAGAGGTTGGAGGGACATCTGGCATGTACCATCTTCTTTGGGGCTCGCCACAACATTTCAATAGGATTTAGATCTGGACTTTGACTGGGCCAATCCAGAGTACGAATCCTCTTTCTCTGAAGCCATTCCTTTGTAGTTTTGCTGGAATGCTTCGGGTCATTGTCTTGTTGCATAATCCATTTTCGTCCCAGCTTCAACTGTTTGACTGATGGCAGGAGATTCTGGTCAAGAATTTGTTGATATGCCTGAGAATTCATGGTTCCTTGGATAATATGGAGTCGCCCAGTTCCAGAAGCAGAGAAGCAGCCCCAGACCTTCACATTTCCACCACCATGCTTCACTGTTGGGAGGAGGTTCTTTTCTTCATTTGCAGTGGTGGCTTTTCTCCAAACATGGTGGTTTTGATTGTGACCAAATAACTCTACTTTAGACTCATCTGTCCAGAGAATGGACTCCCAGAAGGCCTCTGGTTTGTCCAAGTGCTCTCTGGCAAAGTTGAAACAGGCAGCTTTGTTCTTTTTTGAGAGCAGAGGCTTCCTTCTAGCAACCCTCCCATGAATGCCATGGCTATTCAATTGTTGTCTGATCGTAGACGCATGCACATTTGTCCCAGATGCTACCAGAGAGGTCTGCAACTCTGTAGATGTGATGTGTGGGTTGGCCTTTACCCGATTTATTATTTTCTGGTGGCTCTGGGTGATAGTTTTGATGGGCGCCCACTTCTAGGCAGAGTTGCTGTCATGTTGAAGGCCCTCCATTTGTAAATTATTTGTCTTACAGTCAATGGATTGAGCTGGAATCTTTTGGAGATGGTCTTATATCCCTCCCCAGACTGATGGGCTGTCACTACCCTCTTCTTCATGTCCTCGGATATCTCCTTTCCTCTCGGCATTGTTGATGTGTATGGGACCAAGTTGGTTTGGTTGGTTTCCTCTCTCTTTTAATTAGTGCAGGCCAATCCCTTTCCCAAGGATGTCTCATTTCATTGGTCTACTGAAATGATTAATTAAGCACTCACATGTATTGCACCTGAGTCTGTTACCTGCTTGACTTAACCAATGCAGCTGGGGATTCACTTACTTTGGCACATACACTAATTCCATGTTTCATGTAGTTTTTGGGCTACTTAAACAAGTTCCACTAAACAAGTACAAGCAATTGATGAAACATATATCTGACATTTCATACATAAAAACTGGTGATGATAAAATAAGAAAATCATGTTAAACAACAGAAACATCTGAACTCCTCAGGGGTTCACATACTTTCAAGCAGCACTGTATATATCGATAATTATCGATATCCCCTATTGCAACTAAAATATCATAGAGGAAGATGTGCGATCACACGACATAATTTCAAGATGCAGTAGCCTCAGCTTGTGTGTGACTCTGTTTAAAGGAGCTTCTCACCACATGATCTGAGTCAATGGTTGATAGCGTAGTGGCGTAAACAGTCTAATTGCACGTAGGGTCTGCCGTCTTGGATGGAGACTTCCCATTTTCACAAGTCAGTAAGTCTTTGAATATTGTAGATTATAAAGCAAAGCATTGTAGGTTTCATGTGATCAAGTAGACGATGGAGTCAAGCCATAAAAAAACAATCTAGTCAAATTCAAAGATTTTGTCAGCTGTACTAGATTGAAGATCATGGACCCCCTTCTCACAGTCACAGTTATGTTCCTTCTACTAGGACTGGTGAGATAACAAAAGGAACCAGAACCATTGTGGGACCTTATTTTCACAGGTGTGTGCCTTTCTAAACCATGTCCAATCAAAAAGCAAACAGGAAGAACCTGATCACAGTTTGGAGTTTTGTGACTCCTGAAACTCTTGTGATGTGATCAGCTGGAGACATCTCACTGTTAGATTTGTTTGAACTGAAGAAACACTTGAACTTGAGGTGCGGTCGGTTTGGAGGTTCATTCCTCACAAATTATCTTTCCTGAGTACAGACAGTCAAGTTTAATTTCATCCCGTTATAAAGTTACAGTGATTAACTGCTGTTTTCAATGTTGCTCTCTGCTAATGATAATTTACAACAGGGCTTTGGTTTATTTTGCTAACTCAAGAACAAAGTCACCGGCTCTACCCATTCACACGCTCAGTTTTCACTCTGATATGCAAATTCTGCACTGAAGGCTGTCATAAAGGAAGAGCAGTGCTGCAACACCACCAAGCTCAGATGGACAAAACGCAATAAAGAAAGGATCAGATTTTTATATGCCTGGATCAGATTGCAAATTAGGATTCCAACACAGGGCAGGTGTGTGCTTCAGTGAACTGGGGTTACAGTCCTTACAGTATCTGATTGTAATAACATGTAAAAATAAATGTAATGTAGTAGAAAGTACAATATTTCCCTCTGAAATGTAAGAGTGGAAGTATTGTAGCATAAAATGAAAACACTCAAAGTACAAGCACCTTAAAATTGTTTAATCTTCCATTGTCTCACTGCTGATGACAGAGCACCAGGCAGAGATGCTCAAAAGTCTTTTGTTTTCAAGTCCAAGTCAAGTCTCAACTCTCTCATGGCTGTAATAAATGTTCTGTCTCCTGCTGCTGCAAAACAAGTCATCATCACTCACTCATCTATAAACTTATACGTGATCCTAAGGGAGGGAACAGGGATGGAGTGGGGATAAAAATCAGCCGGGACTTTTCACTTGGACCCACCCACCAGATACATTTGACACAATCTAAATCAGAAACTCTTTAGGTAAGAAAGTAAAGTGTATTACAGAAGCTAGTTAGCTACTGCTACTCACATTTACCTACAGTGTCTGTGTGACAGAGACTTGAGGACGGAGCCACTGATGGAGTGAAGCAGCCAGAGGAGACGTTCAGCTAACGTCCAGGTTAAGAAATGGAATGGTCCACTTTAGGGGTGTTTGAAATCATATCACAACACTCTTCCAGGCATGAATATGGGAAATATATGATCATATTTACAATTACAGGTAATAAGGATATATATATGTCCACTCCCGAACTGTTGTTTTTAACTCTTTTGGAGCAGTCTAAGTTTTATTTTGATGATATTTGATCAACTCTATCTTTACTTTTTAAACATCTTTTTCAACACACTTTTTGAATAAAATTCCATATTATACATTGTAAGCTTTTTGTGCAACTACTTAAGTCTAATAGTTATTGAACACATCAAATTAAAAACACAACAAAAGAAATCCTCACTGCATATAATTCACAGCGCTGCTTTTCATATCACTGTATCAACATTGTGCGTACATCCTTTCCATAATGCTCTCAGCAAAAACCTGGTTTTGCCTCGTTATTATGTGACCCTGAGGGGCGAAGAAGAGCTGAGTGAATCAGTGCGCTGCGCACAGCTCTACAAAGAAGTAATGGTACAAGTCACGACATTAGACATACTTTATATTAGACCTATATGAGAAGTGTGAATAAATCATCAGTTGATTATGGAACTGTGGAAACAATTAAGTGATTTACCGAGAAGTAAGAGAACACTTCTCCGCAGAGCCTCATGGATGTCTCTTAACGTTGTGCAACACAAAATACATCACAAAGAGACTCCGACCTTCTGAGGCTGTGTTCTGATGTTCCAGCTGACTCATGCAAACGTCTGAAGCACATTTTCAGTACGTTGTGCACCAAAGTTGAGACAAAAAAACCACAATAAAGCTCTGATTAGCCGACCACATGCATTTCAAAGACCAACCAACAAACCAGACAGCAGCAGCGAAATAACAGGCTACAATGTACTACTATACACTATATTGAAGATCCCCAAGAAATGTGCAGATTCCCTCATTCAGCATCATCATCATAAGAGCAGTTGTCTAACTAATAGGGATGGAACAGTTCATGAAAGAAAATCCATCCCGTTCAGTTTGCCTGTCTCCGTTTGGGGCATGTGTGTATTGTTCGGTTCAGGTCGTGCCAAAAAAGCCTTGAGCAAGTAACCCAGTGAGGTTTTGTTCATGCTAGTGGCAACACGTCCAATATGTTGGCTTATCTACGGAGACATCGCCCCAGTGTGTCAATTGACAGTACAAGGAGTTGAGAGTCGGGTAGAAAGAACGATTTCTACTCCCCGCAGCTTTTAAACAGCCTCAGTTAAAAGTCAGACAGGGCAAAAGCCATAACAAAAGCATTTCCTAGCAAAAGATATGCAGCCTTATGCTGTGGTGGAGGATGCGGGATTTCAGCATATGATTAAAGTACTTGAGCCATGGTATAATATCCCCTCCCTGCCGCCACTTCAACAACATGGTAATTCCCGAAGTTTATGAAGAGACACGACGAGGAACTGTCAAAGAGTTGTCTGACGTAGCCTACGTAGCTCTTACTCCTGATGGATGGACCTCCAGGGCCACTAAAGTTTCCTAACTGTGACTGCCCATTACTTCGGAGTGGGAGATGAAAGACCCGCCCCCTTTTGCTGCACCGAAATGTCACCTAGCTTTAAAGCTATAACGTGTAAGATCGTGCTACTTGCTCCACCTCCAAAGGGGGCAGCATTTCACCTCTTCGCCCCTGTCCAGTTAATCATGTAGTTGTTTTCCCCATGTTCCTTATAATTTATTATTTATATGTGCATTTATTGTTGATAAAATTGTTGATAGCACTGAAACTAATTAAGAGTACTTGTAATACAAACAGTATGCTTTTATTTACCTATATAAATATGAAGGCAAGGGGATACAGCATGACACATGGGTGTGAGGCTACAGCTGCATGAGGAAGGGATGATGACATCATCACAAAGGCAGAATCAGAAAATAAGGTTTATTGCCAGGTAGGTTTTTACTTACAAGATATTTGGCTTGTTGTTTGGTGCAGTATCCAATAAACATAGAAACAGGAAATAACAATAAAAAGGTAAAATACTGCAACAGTCAAAAAGAGAAATATACACAGATACACATACTGAAAAAATAAAACTATGAAAAAAAATATGTACGAACGTGTTGACAAAACTCCTGCTGAGCAGGATATGCAAAAGATCACAGGACAGACAATATGTGTTCTATGCAGGGATAATATTTCTAATTAATACATGGTGTTACTGTAATGTGTTTGTTGATGGTTGATGAGGCCAGACGCAGAAGAAAAGGCAGGTGCTGGTCCATCACTGGGAGGACTGGACTGGAATTCTGGTCCTGATACAGACAAACATGTGAGAGGACAATTAGTTTAGATCATACAAGTTCTTTATATTCAAATGTGTGTGTATAATAAATATTAGGGATAGATATGAATATGCTCAAATACAGTATTAGGTTCTGGTTCAAACAGTCTCTTTATCTCACTTGTAAAAGAAAAGTTACTGATGCATCTATCTGGACAGCAGCTGCAGGAACAGGCTGAATTCTACTACATCGCTAAAACATCTGTCGACATCATCAATCATACATTTATGCCACTTGAAGTGTTTGTCAGTACAGTTTGTCATTTGCACTGATGATACTTTTCGCTACAGACAAACATCAGTAGATATATCTGAAATACAATAGATGGTGGTCTTGGTCATGATACTATTGACAGTGTTGATTATTTTAACATTTTAAACAAAAATTCTGCACAGATTTGGCCAAATCTTACACTTACAAATGTTGTAAATGGTGGATTAATAGGCTATATTTTATGCTGATGTACGGTATTTCCAGAGTATTAAAAAAGAAAAAAAAACATAGTATACCGAACCGTACCGAAAACCGTGATCCCAAAGCCGCGAACTGAACTGTGGATTTGGTGAACCATTCCACCCCTACTAACTAACTACTAAAGTTAGTAATAACAATTCACAACATCAAGACCAAACCGAGCTGCTACAATAAACAATCAAAAAACCACAAGACAATAAAATGAAATAGTATTCCTGAATATTTGAACTTTATTCTGCATCTGAACGTTACATCAAACTGTTGCAGAACGGCCTTCCAATATCATGATGGATGTTCATCAGTGCTCCACATCTGCAGTGTCAACGCTGTGCGTCAAAGCACCAAACTCCTTCTTTATCTCCTGCTCTGCTCTTTAATCTAGACTCATAACGTTAGTGAGGGGATGCGGCCAAAAAGTGAGACAGGATCTCCCGTTGTCACAATTTTATTTTCAAGATAGGATGTAAATAAAAAAAGAAATAAGAAAAAGAAAAGAAAGAAAATCATTTAAAAAAATGTACGCACAGTGTGTACAGGATTACAGCTGCCGGTGCCACTGCACACTAAAGATCGATCCATTTTGCTACTTGCATAGTTGAGTTTAGCTCTACCTCTGCTGCAGTAGGAACCAATGGGCTCGGGACAAAGAGCCAAACAGGGTAGGGGAAGTGTTACAGACCAACACATTGCATTTTCTGGCAATATGAAAATACATAATATTTACAGCTTTTACATAATCCTTAACAAATATATTAGTTCATATAGGTAGACAACAATTTCCAAAATAACAGTGACTTCATGAGAAAAGTGCTCAGTGCTTTGGCTCTATGCAGCCGCAGAGGTTGCAGCTGCCACAACAGGCGTGCAAGTTGGGCATCAGTGTGTTGCTCAAGGACACTCTGACATTCTGTAAAGAGGAACTGGGAATCAAACCAGCAGCTGCAGCCAGAACGCCTCCTCTGCTCCTGCGCTACGTGAAAGTGGGAGTTGCGTTTAAACTGCTCCACCGAGTCCCTGAGTGGAGTGAAACGTGATTCCTATGATAGAGGTTTTATTTACAAGAGGGAGGAATAATCTGCCTCTCTTGTTGTGTCATGCCAGGCTGCAAATAATAATCCCCTTGTGTGTGTGTGTGTGTGTGTGTGTGTGTGTGTGTGTGTGTATTTTCCCTTGGAGCATGTAGGCTACAGATGTTCAGCCCCTCTCCCCCTCTCTCTCTCTCACTCTCTCTCTCAATATATATCTGTGTGTGTGTGCGTGTGTGTGTGTGTGTCTCGTGAGGGGATAGGTGCAGACAGTGTATAGGATCGCACACACACACACACACACACACGCGCGCGCGCATTACTCTCCCGCAGCCTCGCGTGGCAGAGAGTCTGATGCCATGACCGAGGACGCGTCCCTCCTCTGCTGAGAACCATGCGCTGCCGGCTGACCCCTGCTGGAATGAACCGACGGAAAGGGGCTTTCAAGGGACTCACCTGTGGATTTGCGCCGTCACGATGCCTTATTTGACCAAACCTCTGATTTTACTTCTGTGTCTGCTCGTTACCGGTGAATGCCGTAAGCACGGCCACCGGGTGCGGAGATGGACCGGTACCGTGGAGACCCAGAAGCATGGCACGTAAGTGCAGGATTCAGGGCAAATGAATACAGGGATACATGAGAGGGAAAGGCGGAGAGCTGTGCGCACATTCGAGCAGATAACAGATAAAATAACATTTTTAATTGTCATTATCATAATATTTACCAGGTAGCTACATCACACAGGAGGTGAGTGCAGGAGGTCTGAGGCTGCATGGGTTTAAGATGCTGGAGAGTAGTGGAGCTCAGTTGTCATGATATTTTAAATGATTCAAATTTTTCCTAAGAAAAAAGAAACTGAAGTCAGAAGAAGTATAATCTGAAATTTTTTAGGAAAAAATGAATTATGGAGCATTTGTTGAATTAAATGTATGTTTTGTAAATAATCTGAAATATAACTTTTTTTGACACCTTTGATTTTTTTCTTTGTTTGCTGAGAAGCCCCAGTTCAAGTGTGAACTTGAGGTGTGGTCAGGAGGGATTAGCTCTGCTTTATTACAGAATTGCCTGGTGTTGCTGAAAGGCGTGCAACAGTTTGTTAACACCTGTCAACAGAAAAAAAACAAGACGATTAACACACAGGAGCGGAAAATCATGAAATCATTTCAAAGGTTAAAATTACAACAGCACTATAAACGATAAATTTACTGCAGTTAAATCTGTGCACAGTGTCCAGCCACATTCACCCACACACACACACACACACACACACACACACTCACACATCCGTACACTGATGGTGGTGGATCTGCCTGAAGGACACTGACCTGCTGCTCAGTTGGAGACGTGGGTTCAGGACTAAAGAACAAATGCAGCATCCGCCTCAAACGACCAGACTAAGACCTCTAGTGGCTGTGTGGATTATGACTGTGTCTGTCGGGGGAAAGGTGGAGGTGACATGAGTCCGATGTGGAGCCTCAACACTGTGAAGGGTGGAGGCCAGGGTGGATGAAGGACTGGTTTCTTATGACTTTTAGCTAAAACCTCAACCGAGTACTTTTTTGTTTGTTTCTTTGTTTGTTTCTTTGTGTGTTTAAACACACATTTGAAGGCCGTGGCTCCAAACCTCTCGTTGCTCAGTTTGGAGTTGGACTTGTACAATGAGTTGGCTCTAAGAATCAGAGTCTGCACTCACAGTCTGTATGAAAAAACCTCATATTTTTATGTTGGAGTGGCGAAGCCCTCTGGTGGACATGTGGATTTTGTGGTTGTGGTTTGGTGGTTGTGTGAATTTTCACTCTAGTTTGTCATGAGTGAAGGAGGACGTAGTGTGATGTTGCTGTAGGGACACACAGTCTGCAGAGGGAGGGGTAGGGGAGGTGGGGGGTTTGGATAGATGGATCCAAAAACTCAAACTGTTCAAAACTGCCTCAGAGAAATGACTGTAATTTACTGTCTGTGTTTAGGTTTAGGAAACAAAAAGCTTTGGATGAGATTGGAAAGAGTCTGGTTTTAGTTCAATGTTAATCGACATGTACAGTAGATATTGTAATGTGTGATTGGATATTTAGGGGCAAAAGAAAAGCTTTCATTATCCGTGTTTCCATAGCAGTTTTGTGCAAAATAGAAGCGTCTTCTTTAGAAAAATCAACAAAACACAGTTGTGAATGTTCTGTGTTTCCATTTAGGTTTTCTCTTCTTGCGATATCATTCCAATTGAACGTGGCGACGGATTTTCAGCATCTGCTAATTTTTGGAAATGACTGTATCCACTGCAGCAAGAAGTAATGACGAAATGACAGAAAGACAAACATCTTATATCTGTCATGTCACTTTAATGCGTAAAAAGTGATTCCATTTCAAATTTGTGAAATATTGCTTTGTGGAATCGTCTGAAAAACCAACTCATGAGAGCGCAGGAATGTTTTTGCGGCATTTGAGAGTTTTTTTGAAATTCCACTGCGTGCATGTACATAATGGAAACGTGGCCACTGATTCGTTCAGTCACTTCTTTCCCCCACAGTTCCTCATTATGTTGATGGAAAACATAATTATGATTCCTCCCAATGTATGTACTTTTTGCAGAATAGTTGCAAATATATATATATATACTGATTTTGTGGGACACAGGGATGAACTTTGACACAAGACGCCTCTATTTGCCTCCTTCTATCTACCAATAACGATTTGTTTCTGAACCCAACCAAACCTTAACCACAGCACAGCTGTCAGGTCAGAGAAGGCTAATATTAATTCATTTTCTAAGATTTATATTGGTGATGTAAGGTGGCCCTGAAACTCAACGCACTGCAACTTAGGAAAACACATGCAAATACACACAACGCTAGCAAATTCTGAAATGGGCTGCAACAAACAAAAACAGAAGTGTTTCCAGGGGACACAAAACAGTGATGAACCCAGCTGAGACACACTTGTTCAATACTTTGTGGCTTTTGAAGTTAAAAGCATTGAACAAGTGCACATGAATGTATTAATAACATCCATGGAGGTGTTTCCCAGCCAGGTTCATCACTTTTTATTATCCCCTGGAATCTTCCATTGTCATCTGTGCTATTTGCGGCACGTTTCTGAATTTGCTTGTGTTTTGCTCAAGCATCAATCTCCGGGGCTGAAAACTGAAGCCAATACTTAAGAACCAAAACCTGCAGTTCCTCTAATGACCACTAGAGTCTGGCTACAACAGTGAGTCAATCCCCATAGACTCCCATGTTAAAATGTCCGACTTTACAGCATAAATTTACAGCCTGGTACGAAAACAGTTTCGGTCTCTGTAGCTAATTTCCTCCTTCATGACGACTGTTTATATAACTCACCTGTTAACATTTCATTAAGACTGCAAGTTATGTAGAATTGAGGGCGTAGCCTCTTTGAGTCACAGGTGGAGGAACATACCATCATGAACCAAAGTCTCGGCTCCACACACACCCCTCCTCTTTCCCATTTTTAGGTTTGCTGGGAGTTAGGGGCGGAGTCAGACACTGCCAAGATGGCGACGGTGAAGCAGCTCACTCTGAGCTTCAAAACTGCTCTTCAGAAACCTCTGGGTGACATCTCCGAGGCTACGTCTATCTTTATTTACAGTCTATGGTTTTCCTAAATTGCAGTGCGTTGAGCTTTCAGGGCCACTGTAGTTAATACATTGACAAAAGCACATTTGTACGTGTCATTATGGAGCAGTTTTCTGTCGTTGTACTTGGACAACAGCAAAACTACGATGTAACGTGTTAAAGGTCTCAAGAGTGAAATCAGAAAAAAAATATCTGTCAGGTGTAGTTCTGCCAGGTCAAGTCCATCTGAACCTCAGAGGTAATTTAACTCAGCATGTGGTCTCAACAGCCTCGCCACCATCACTGTTACACACACACGCGCACACACACACACACACACGATACCACTGACATTTACCCCAGCATGGTTTCTGTTGAACCAGGGTAGTTTCAGTGTCTTGTCTGCAGTCAGGGAGCTGTGCTGCTTGATCACAGGGCTGATCTCAACCTTTCTCAAACACATTAGCATTTTCTCCTCTGTTGTAATGATGGTAGGTCTCTGACATTTCATGTGTGGTCCTCTGGAAACTGTGAACGAGAGAGACTGATTCTTTGATCCCTGTGCACTTGAACAGTGAAGGTGAGGAAAAAAAAAAGAAAGGCTGCATATAAATGATCAGTTGCTGCAGTTCTTGTTCTCAGTGGTGTCAGCAGATTGAATCAGTATTCTCCAGTGTCGGTGCGTTGCCTTTTATCTCTTTAAAACCTGTAAAAGTCTTTCAGTAGCTCATCCTCTAACGAGTGTCCTCTTCCTGCAGCTCTTTGTCAAAGAAGCCTCCAGATGTGACCAAGTCTCGCAAGATGAAGACAGAGCATCTGCTCAAAGTAGATGATCATGACTTCACCATGAGGCCGGCGTTTGGAGGTAAGTGCGGAGACGTTTTAGTAAATAATTTTCCTTTTTCCATTTATTATCACAAACACACAGATTCATTCAGCAGCTTTTTTTTCCCAAAGCTTTAACCACAGCTCATGTGCTGAGTTGTCTTGTCAACTTCACTGGTGATGACTTTGAGAGGTGGTCAAAATTTCCAGAAAAAGCTTGTAAGCGGACTTTGAAGTCAGTATTTTGTAGAAAACCAGTATCAACACAAGATTTATGCCTCAGTTTACATCTATGTCTGTTCAGACCCTTACAACATGAAGTGAAGACTGATTTTCCAGTGAGGCAGTTTTTTGTGTTATAGGGGTCTATAAATAGAATTGATGTGACTTGACTATGTTAAGCTTTGCTGTTCTTGTTCTGCTGTATGTCGCCGTATTAGTGTGTAAGTTTATTGAGAGAAACAAAAGACCGACTCAAACTCGTATATGTTCAGATGCTGGGCTGATAAAGACAAGACATAAAGTTGCAGCCATGACAGTAGACAAAGCTTCAAATGTGGATGTTGCTGCAAAGAAGCTACGAATTGTAAAACATGGCTGCTGCACACACATCTTCAACCAAACAATCAGATCAAAGATCTGTACAATCCTAATATCAGTGTCACCAGTTCAATTGCTGACCAAATGTGAAATATGGTCACAATCTCCCCTTCCTGAGTTACGGCGTTCAGTGATGTCCAGAAAAGTCTTTTTGCCATAGCCTGTAAATAAAGATAGATGTAGCCTCTCTGATGTCTCCCACAGGTTTCTGAAGAGCGGTTTTGAAGCTCAGAGTGAGCCGCTCCACTGTTGCCATCTTGGCAGTATCTGACTCCACCCCTAACTATAGCTAATCCAAAAATGGTCAAAGAGCAGGGGCGTGTATGGAGCTGAGTCTTCAATGAATGCTGGTTTGTGACAAGCATACGTTCACCCACCTGTCATTAATAGAGGCCATGCCCTGAATTCTACATAACTTTAAGCCTCAATAAAATGTGAACAGGTGAGTTATATAAACAGTTGAAGGAGGAAATTGTAACATAGGAGTCTATGGGGATTGACTCAATAGTTGGAGCCAGACTCTAGTGGTCATTAGAGGAAGTGCAGGTCTTGGTTCTGAAGTGTTTGTTGATGCTTGGTTTTTGCAGAACATTATAATGTCACTGTGAAGTTGACCTTTGACCTGTCATGTCATCACTTAGTTGTTATATCCTATTAGACATTTGTGTTGAATTGTGTCATTATTACCATATTAATTGGTGAGTTATGATCAAAAACATGTTTTGTGAGGTCACAGTGACCTTGACCTTTGACCTTTGACCATCAAATTCTTATCAGTTCATCCTCATGTCCAAATGAATGTTTGTACCAAATTATAAGAAATTCCCTCATGTTGTTACTGACATATAGAGTTCATAAGAATGAGACGGACCACAATTCTCTTCCTGCTGATTTATGAATTTTTGGATTATTTGAGTCCCCTAACCCTGCAGCTCCAAACTGAATATGAGATCCAAGCAGCATAACATAATTTTCATAGAAACAAACAAAATCTTCTATGAATGTCAGAAAACACTAATTCATAAAGATCAAATAAACTGATTTCAGTTGTAGTTTATTGTAAAATAAACTGTCAAACGCAGTCCAAATGCAGTGTTATAAACATTTTTCACAGCAATGAGCATTGCTGTGAAAAATCAGTTGCGTGTCAGCACTTGTTGCGTCTGCGCTGATGTCTCATAATTGATTGATGTTTGACATGTTGGGCTCTTTGATGTTAAACCATTTTGAAGTATCCATCCGCCTCCTGTAATCATCTCAAAGCATGAAGCATCTCTCCACATTAATCCTGCTCCATCAGCAGGTCGGCCAGCGCTGCAGCAGAGAACAGACATGTTTTTTGTCCTGCTGGAACACAGGAACAGCTACATCTAAAGCTCTTCTTCAGGCCGACAATGTCACTAATCTCCTGTGCTGGCTTTTTAAGATGAGTCTCTCAGTGTGGCAGATGCTCGAGCATTGAGAAGTTGTTCCCCAACTTATGAAGCTTTTCAGATGTCCCATTGGTGTTGTTCAGAGTGTGATTTAAAGACCACAGTTGAGAGGATGGTTTATGCACACCCTCATCTCTTTTCCAGGCATGGGTTAAATGTAGAGATAGTAGTATTTTATCACTGGACTGCTTCAGAAAGTAGCTCAAGGCTAGGTCTTTGTTAACATGCTTAGAAGTGTGCGCCTCTTATGTCTCTTTTAAGCAATCAAATGCAACTTGTTGGATCTCCTAAAAACTCAACCGAGCTTTCATAAAGACATTTGGAGACAAGGATGCACCCACATCTCTGCTCTGAAACACAATGGGAGAAGAATAAATCTTCTTTTCACTCGTTTGGAGTTCTACTTTGTTGGTGAAGAGGATGGAACCGTAATTAAGAGAGTTAGTGGCTTCTCCCCCGTCACAGTGAGGCAGAGCGTTTAGCAGGAGGTCACAGTGGAAATGGGACTAAAAATAACTGGCACAGAGTCCCAACAGAGGATACACGGCTGCAGTCACATTAGTATAAAGATTCTTGTCCTCCGCCCTGTTTCCCTCCACAGGGCTGCTGCCTCCAGATGTGTTTAAAGCCTCAGCCTTTTCTATATTTAATAGCACTTTACCATGGTTTTTACAGCAGAACAGATAAGTAAGCCACTGGATGAGCTGCATCAGAGTGAGAGAGGCTGGAATTGAAAAAAGCCCCCCAACACCACTCCCCACCCCCACCCCTTCCTCCAAATAAGCAAGTCAATAACAGACTCAGAGCGAAAACAGCTGCTGTTATCCAAATGACAGACTTGAGGTTGCTGAATGTAGATATAAAGTTAGATAAATAAATAAAAATGATGGATTTTTTACATCTTGTGTTTTGCTTCCTGACTCGAGGCAGGTGTGGAGAGAATGATGGTGGTGCAGAGTAGATCTCAAATCAATATCACAATTATTTCAAACTTTTACCTTGAGTATTATTAATGATCCATTACTTTGGGACTGATTGGCCTCCCTCTTTTTTTGAACCATGCTCTTTACATATTAGATAATGTGAATGTGTTCATATGAAAATCTTTTTTGGGTAGAATCCTGATCTTACGATCTTAATCATGATCTGTATCCTGTTTCCGCTTTGATTTTATTGTGAAAATCCTGACTGGAAGTTGTGATTCGTATCTATCTGTCGCTTTGATGCTTTTGTCTGCTCGCCACTATTCTTCTCCCACATTGCTGTTTACAAGTTGAGTCACAACCAATCTCAGTTTTTGCTCAGTTCATACAGAGTATTCCTTTGGTCTGTTGTTTATTTTTGAGTTATATATAAAATTACAATTTGCAAGTTCAGTCGCCTCTTCCTGTTTCCCTGCCTGCAGACAGGTCTTTTGTCCTGCAGAAGGACTGTAACTCCACCATCTTGGACTGCAACTGGTGACGGTGGTTCTTGTTCTGCTCTGGTGGAGAACTGGTTCATGGTTCAAAACTCACCAAGGCTGAAGAGCAGAACAAGGACTGCTATCTCCAGCTTCAGTTAGCAGGCTAGCTTTTTAACAGTTAACATGGTCTGGTTAACAGAGGTTGAACTTCTGAATATCTAAATATAGAAATTTTCAATGAAGCAATCTGTATGATTTAATCTGAAAAGTGGATCATATGTTTAAGTAAGATCATCCACAATATAAGATCATCAAATCGCCACCCCTGGTTCTAAGAGGAAAAAAAAATGGTGGTGTTATCTTTGGTTGCTATCCATGATACATTCACCTCTGACTGGTAGTCCTGACTGATAAGGCCCAATCAGGAGGCGAGACGGGTATCTGTGGTATCATTTCTGCCTGTCCAGGCTACAACTCAACCCTGGAGTTTTCAAACTAAAATAAGTCTCTATTTTAGAGGCTCAAAAACTCGCAGAATTCACAGAATTGGTTGAATTTGCATTCATTATTGCAATCGCAACATTGTGACTTTCTGCAGGGATTGATCACTAGATTTTTTGGGACCTTTGGAGGCAGCAAAACAAACTGAAGCGTAAACCTTCATATTAAAGCTCCATATTTTCCTCTTCTTCTGTGTTTTATTTGAAGTCTTGATCCATAAGAAGCTATATTTGTGGTTTTAAGAAACAAAAACCATCTATATGTAGTTTTACATCTCTTCTCTCAGGCTTCTCTCTGGAGCTCTAGTAGTTTGTTGTGACATCACAAAGTTCCTGATGGCTGGTTTTAAGGCTCATTTTCAGAATACAGGCTGTGTGTGTTTCTCTGTGGACTGTGTGCACGGTATTAATAGAGAACCTCGACCTGCTTTATAATGAAAGAACACATGGACATCTACATTTATACTATATGGGACCTTTAAGTCCCTGATAATTTTTTGGTTAATTACACAGCCTTAGTGTAGAACAAAGCTAGGTTTGCATCTTCCAATGTGCGTCTTTTCAACCTGTAAGATTTTATAATGTGTGCCTTTGCCCTTATTATTGCTTTTACTGGTGGTTTCCCTGATTTCCCATGAATCTCGGCAAAAGGCAAAAGGTGAATGACACATATTTGAAAAAGCACACACAGACACACAATTGTCATAAGATTTTGGAGAAGTGTAGGAATAATAGTATATTTGATTATTAAGGTCATAGTTATTATTTGTCACATACACATGTTGTTTTCCTTCGTTCACACAGATGAAGTGTAGAAACGTACATGTCATTATATGAGGGTTTTTTGACAGTTGATATGACATCAGCTACCATATAACAGCTGTTTATACAAAATTACAACAGTTCCTTACGCACAGTGTTGACTTTTATTCCTTCCTCATGCTCTCTCTCTCTCCTGTTGAATGCTGTGTAGAGCTGCTGTTAGTGAACACTGGTTGTGGGAAGTCGATGACAACTCGCTACTTTTCTTGTACTTCAGAATAATAACCTGACCTCCCTGGAGATTCAGTGCTGTGCACAAATCCCTTGTGTTCAGCTTCTTCATGTCTTGACAACTGTTATTGCTTTTGCCTCTCTTTAGGTCTGACGGAGACAGTTTACTCCAGTAAGAACAGAAGCACAGTGGACCAACAGTAGTTGTAGGGTTGTATTGAACCCTGAGCCTTGTTACTGCATTACCGTAAATCACACAGAATATGTGCAAGGGAAAAAAGAACTGAACAACCGAACTGGGAAAACTTGGTGTTGTTCGAAAGGCCTCATTAAGAAACAGTTCCCTTCAAAACCTTGTGCCTCTAGCTCCTTCCTAGATGGAGAAGTTGCACAGATGTCCCTCTTTTCTGGGGACAGCCCCATTTTTGGTGGCCTGTCCCCGGCAGGAGCTGTCCCAAGAAATGTCCCCGTTTCTAACTGTGAATTAAAAAATAGATGTCTAGCATTTTGGTTGTTTTGACCAACAGAGGGGGCTAGCTGCTAGCTTTAGCAGCTTTAGAAATGAAGCTAAAACCATCGAAATAGAGTTCAATCAGATTTTTCTTTTTTGTTGTTGTTGTTCTGACTCTGCATTTGACTTCACACAGCAATATACACAACCTTTTTGGAAAAATGCTTTAGATTCTTTTGATCTGTGGGCACTTAGGAAATAAAGAAATATAAATAATTGAGGAATAGATAGACAATAGGACTTCATGACAGCTTCAGAGGTAGGGAGTCGTCATTTTATCAGTCACCCATAACCATAGTTTATTACAGTACAACAGTTACCTGGTCAAAATACATAAAACCAGGACTGTCCCTCTTTTTTATGTCATAGGTAAAAACATTGGGTATTTTAATGTTTATTGATCTGGTCACCTTAAGTTACATTGACAGACACACAAACATCTCTCCATTTATAGTAGTAGGATAAGTTACTACTGAGACCTCTGAACCCAGCAAGAGAAATCCAATGGCGCAAGAAAAACAAGCTTTTATAAGATCAGACAAATAGTTTATCCAGATCATCTGACCCACTTTATTTGGAGGTCAGACTGAAACTGATTGCACTCGTAATGTCACAAATAATAATAATCCCTCATAGAGAGGGAAAACTATGTGGACACAGCTCTGACATCCAGTTTGTACATTGCGATGGACGAATGTTCACAGTTTGGGTGATAAGGTTAAACATTTGCCTTTATTTTCTCTTTTGAACTAATTTAATCTATTAGTTTATTTGTTTGACAGCTTGTCTTTTCCCCTGTTGGTGTTTATCTTTAACGAAGGCACTACATTCTGAGATTTCGGTGAGTCGGTGGTTCACTGAAACCAATCACTGAACCACTAAAATAAAACCCATGTTGAAATAAACTCTAGTTTCCTTTAACACTCAGAGTATATCTCTGAGGAAGTACAAAGAACAGAAACGATGTTGTTACAGTCAGTACTGTATGTTCATGAGAGGGGTTTATCTGACAAATAGATTGTTGGATTTCTTTAGCCTAAGTGGAAAGTATGAAGCATGAATGGTACATAGTGTTCATATACTGCACAATCTCAGTAGGGCACAGGTGCCCTGGTGGCAGCTGCCACCAATATCATTTGGTGATTTGGTTGTATTTAGATTGTGACATGGGATGACAAAAACTTTGGAAATGTTAATATCAGGACAACGCCTAATGTAAATGTAACTTTGACGTAGAATACTGGCGACAGCTCATGTTGATGTTTTGTTGGTTTTAAGTTGGGCTTCCGGTTGAGGGAACGCTGGCGCAATCTGGCTGCCGCTGCTCTCCAGATTTCTAATTGTCTCTCTGCTGTCCTTTTAGTCAAATGGACAGTAGTTAATTGTGCATACACTTGCCAGAGTTTGCTGTTTGTTGCTTTTAACGATAACTAATAATCTGGTGGTTTTGCATACTGTGAAGCTCCCTGTGCCATACCTGGTTGCTGGCTTCTCTGCCTCTCTCAGCTTGTTGTTTCTCCCTCTCCCATACTGGCAACAATGCGGATTAACAGACTGCTTGTATGGATTACGATTGCCTGGTCTACTCTCTTTGTCATATTTCATTGAGTGACATCAAATGAATACACATCTGCGGAACTTTTTCAACTCCGATTCCACCCCTCTGAGCCACCATCTGCACTCTACTCTCACGTGTATATTCTTCGTCATCTTCGTCGGGAATATATACACCGTTGGTTGCATTGGAACTTCAAGTTCGATGACACAAAGTCAATACAATCCTTTTGGTCTTCATCCTCCCAACCCTCAAGAAAACCTGGTTGAAATGTTGATTATAAGGTGCTAGCCAGCCTAGACAGGTCGGCTAGTGCCATGTTCAACATCCGCTCCCTCACCAACAAGTGTACTCTACGACCTAATGACGGATCATAAGTTTGACTTTCTGCGTTTGACAGAGACCTTGCAACAACCGAACGATTTTTCACAGCTCAATCAAACTATTCCACCTGCGTAAGTCTACACCTGTCAACCCTGTGCCTCTCGCTGGGGATACTTTATAATAAGAAGTGGAAAGTTTCTTCTATACCTCATCTGTTACATTTGAGTCTCTGGCCATACAAATCAATGGTCCAAATCCCACTATGCTTGCAACTGTTTACCGACCGCCAAAGCCTAACAAAGATTTCTTAAATTAATTTTCTATCTTTACTGCCTCCTTGTGCTCTATATCTTCCAATGGTCATCTGCTGGGTGACTTTAATATACACATGGATAATACTAATAACTCTCTTACAATGGACTTTAGATCATGCCTTGACAGTACTGGTTTACAGCAATTCACAGACTTTCCTATTCACTCCAAAGTTCATATTCTCGATCTTATCTGTTGTACTGGTGTTACACCTTTTGGCTTTATAGCATCTGACTTATCCATATCCAATGACAAGCTAGTGTCTTTTAATGTTAATATAACAATATCTGAACCGAAACCACATCGTACAATCTCTTTTCAGAACATTAAGAATATAAATTGACTTGCTTTCTCTACTAGCGTTGATAATCTCCACAAGAAAGGCAACTTATCTTCCCCAGATGAACTGGTCTCCCTCTACAATGATGGACTTCAGCGCCTCCTTGATGCCGTTGCTCCTTTAAAAACCTGCACTGTCTCCTTTACCCATTCTGCCCCCTGGTATACTGCTGAACTGCTGTTCATAAGCACATGTACGATGACAACATACATCATTATAAGGACGCTCTCTCCACAGCAAAAAATGCTTATTATGCAGACTTAATTAATTCTGGTAAAGGGAACACAAGAGCACTTTTTTCCACTGTAAAGAACATCCTTTGGCTACCTGATACTCCCCCATCTCATAAGTACTGCATTGCTCAATGTAACACTTTCATGGATGTCTTCAATGCCGAAATTGAAAACATCCACCAACAATTGACTCACCTGGAAATATGGTTCACAGCTCAACTTATCCAGCATTGTACGACCCCCCCCCCTTTCTCCTCTGGCTAATTTCAAAATCCCAACTGTTATTGAAATCCCTGGTTTAATTCAAAACTCTAAACCTTCTACCTGCCAGTTAGAGGGAAGACAGGCTTTCACCAGGTGAGTTGGAAGAGGGTCTCTCTCCTCTGTGATAACTGACATTGTCTGACACTCTTCCCTTACTTCTGGTCTTCTGGTAATAACTCCAACTGTGAAGAAACCTTGGTGCAGACCACAACAATTTGAACAACTCCCACCCCATCTCAAACCTGCCCTTCCTCTTTAAAATACTAGAGAAAACTGTCATTTCTCAGGTTCACTCTCACCTAACCAATAACCATTTGTACGAACAATTTCAGTCTAGACAGCACAGAGACAGCCATGGTCTAAATCACAAACGACCTGCTGATGGCAGCTGATTCTGGACTATTAACCATACTTGTACTCCTTGATTCCAGCTCAGCCTTTAATACAATTGTCTATAATATTCTTCTAGACAGGTTATCATCTATTGGCATCACTGCCAACCCTCATGCCTGGTTTAAATCAATTATATCTGGTAGAAAACAGTTTGTTCAGTTAAAGAATTTCAGATCATAGTCCTGCCCTGTTACCACCAGTGTTCCCCAAGGCTCTGTCGAAGGCCCCCTTCCATTCATCATCTACCTCCTGCCTCTTGGACACATTTTCAGGAATTTCAGTATTCAGTTTCACTGTTATTCTGATGACACCCAGCTCTAGATGTCTACCAAGCCAAATGACACCCTTCCACCCTCTTCCCTCTTTGACTGACTGCTGGAAATTAAATCCTGGTTGTCCTCCAAATTCAAGAAATCAAACTCAAGAGTGATAAAACAGAGGTTCTCCTCATTGGTACCAAACACACTTTAGCCGAACCTGACAGTTTCTCTTTAAATATTGACTATGCCACAGTTCTTCCTTCACCCCAGGTTAAGAGTTTCGGTGTCATCCTTGACAGCACCTTGCACTTTGAAGCACACATCAATAACATCACCCGGGCTGCATTCTTCCATCTACGCAATATCAAGCGCTTACATCAGTCACTTACAACCCACAGCACTGCTATCCTTGTACATTTCTTAGTCACATCTCACATTGATTACTGTAACTCTATCCTCTCTGGCCTTCCCCATAAACTCCTCCATAAACTCCAACTGGTTCAGAATGCAGCAGCTCGTATCATTACCAGAACTCCCTCAATAGAACATAGTACTCTTGTTCTCCAGCAAGTCCACTGGATTCCCGTTAAACACCGTCACTTTACAACCTAGCGACTGCTTATCTCTCCAATCTACTCCAAAGTTGTTCACCTGCGTGTGCTCTTAGATCTTCCTCCTCCATTAATCTCCCTGTAACTCCTGCTTGTCTCACTACCATGGGGTTCATAACCTTTAGCCTTGCTGCCCCTCGACTCTGGAACTCCCTTCTACAAGACATCTGTAATATTGATTCTCTTCCTGTTTTCAAATCCCACCTCAAAACATACCTCTTCAAACTTGCCTACTCTCTTTAACTCCGGCACCAGCGCCTAATCATATTAATTTTATACAATTACATTTATTCAAATTTATTCTGTATTTTATGCCTTGTACTTGATTATTTTGTATTTTAGGCCTTGTATTAGTTTTTTTATCTTCTACTGTGCGTTATAAGGTGTTCTTGAGTGCCGTGAAAGGTGCCTATAAATAAAATATATTATAATTATTATTATTATTATTATAATTATTAAGTTGCGTTGTTAAATAACTAAAGTCTAACATCTTCCAAACGTCTCATGCCAATGCCAACTGACATGTAAAATACCAACATTCAGGTCATAAGCAAAACCCAACATCTGCTAAATGGCACAATGTCAATTAGACAGCATTGGGTTTTAATGTTAAAACCCAGCATTGGTTTGCAGGGAGATGAAAGCAGTAAAAACTAAACAAGAGAACATGTAGTCTGTTCATTAGATATTGTAAACTCTCAACGTGACCACCAAAGTTTTTCCTGACAAGCACTTGCTGGTTGAAACAATGCTTCCAGGGACCTCACAATTTATAGTGAGTGAACTACCTCTTTCCTCTAATGCCTCCACACTGGGGACAGTCAGAGCCAGAGGCATTATGTTTTCAGGGTGTCCATTTGTACGTATGTCGTGAACTTGATATCCTATTAACGCCTTGACAAAATTTCTTCAAATTTGGCACAAACATTCACAAGGATGAACTGATTAGATTTTGAAGGTCAAAGATCAAGGTCACGGTGACCTCACAAAATACAGTTTTGGCCTTGTGAACACAATATCTGCAGATCTCTTCAAGGGAATTCCATTACCTTGGGCAGAAACGTTCACTTGGATGAACTGATTAGTTTTTTCTGTGGTCAAAGGGCAAAGGTCAGTATGACCCCACAAATACTTTTTACTCAAGACTTCACACAGCAAATATGACAAAATTTCAGTCTGGATGAACAGGGAGACACGAAGTGGTTATTCTAGTTTTTCTATTCTGGTTCCATTATGTAGACAATGTGGCCCAATGGTGACAATAAAGAAAGGTTAGACAATTGTTCAGAAGGAGGTGTTATCTTCCTGGGATGATGAAAATAAGAGATACTCCTCATGGAAATCCAGGATTTACTTTTTAAGATGTTGGTTAAGGGGAGATTGTGACCTGCTGATGGCACTAACTTAAAAAACAGGGGTCCAACATGAATCTCTGCACAAAAGTTAATGAAGATCTGTATGGTGGTTGTCGAGGCTCAGGATTAAGTTTTGGCCAGTGGATGAAAAGGGGCTTTTTACCATAGCTCTGGATCCATATAAAAAAAGGTTCTCCTTTAAGTCCCTTGAGTGGGTCAAGCATTGACAACATTTGCTACAAAATCTCCCATGATATAACCGATGGCATTATTTTAGTATTCCCTTCCCCCAATAATAAACATCCACCTCTTTTCCATTAAGTGGAAAAAAATGGTGATGCTATAAAAAAGTAAGAAAGTAATCCGAAGCTAGGTTTTATCCTCCTGGGACCGTGAAAATTAGAGATACTCTTTATGAAAATCTAGGCGTTATCTTCTTAAGATACTTTTTAAGATATTCAAAGGTCAAAGGCAGATTGTGACCCTGCGGCATTGCTAGCTGAAAAAACAGGAGTCCAGCAGAATGAATCTCTGCAGAAAATTTCATGACGATCTGGCCGATGGTTGTCGAGGCTCAGGATTAAGTGTTGGCCAGTGGATGATCCATATCTCCATCCTCAGATCTAAAGCTTAGATTCAAGACTTTACCCCCCTTTGAAATTACTTTTTTTGTTTTTATTTGAACACAACCCAGTATCGGAGAGAGTTTCTCTACCATAGCTGTGAATTCATATAAAAAAGCTTCTCCTTTAAGTCCCTTCAGTGGGTCAAGCCCCTACAACATTGGATCCAACATTTCCCATAATGCAACCAGTAGCATCATTTCAGTAGCCCCCTCCCCCAATAGTAAAAATCCTTGTCTATCATATCTCACACCCCCGGTTTGTGAATAGCAGCGCTGACGAGTACACGCTGCCTGCCCTGCAAGATTATTACATATCTACATGGTTTCACACACACACACACACACACACACACACACACACACACACACACACACACACACACACACATACACACACATTCAACAAGATGTGGATCAAAGTCAGAGGCTTCACGTCTCTGAGTGAACAGAGGGGGGTTACTGTGGCTTGTGTGTGGGGTGTATTATTGCTCTTAATCCGCAGTAAAATAACACATTAAGCTTGTTGTTAATCCACGCAGAAGGGGAAGAGAGAGAAAGCCTGTCAGCCAAATCATTTGATGTATGGGCTCTGAGCGACTCATGTTATGATCTGTTAACTGCGAACCAAAGCCACTGTGTGCTTTTCAGAAAATGTGGTGGCTTAGTGGTGTTGTGGATTTACCGCAGGTCACAAAGTCAGAGGTGGGGCAGTTTTATGCAGCCTTTTTCTTTTATGTATCATCTGCACAGTGTTTGAAGGCTGATTCAGGGAATGTAGATCTGACTCAGGTGGCAAAAATCCAGTGACACAGACAGTGTACAACCCGAAACCAGAGTCCCGGGTACCTCCTTTCAATTAGCTGGAATAATCAATGTTTTTCTCGTTAACAGTGGATCAGATTACTGTTTTAATCACACAGGCAGTACGTGTCGTTGTAGAACATAGTCACATCACCAGTCTCATCACTCAACAGCTGAAACAGCTGAGCCAATCACAGTGATGCTTAATGAAAGTGAGTCAACAAATGGAAAGATGCTTCTTCAGGAAATCCTGTTTTCTGGACCAACAACAGATCTGCAGCCAGAGGTCTATAAGCCTGAATGATTTCATCAACCTGATGCTGTTTCCACTATATCTCACATCATAAACATCCACAGCAGTGCTTGCACTTTAATGCATTTTAAGAAAGTTTTACTAAAAAGAAAGTTTTGACCTTATGACCTTTTGATGCAGTCAGCTGAACACTTTAAGGAGAGAAAAACAAACAATATTTTGCATCCAACATCAACATTTTTACATTCAGTAGTCCTACTACTAGGTGTGTTTCCATCAACTTGCTTAATGTGCAATTTGAAGTTGAAAACTTTAAAACATTAATGGAAAAAAATTGAAAAAAACTTTCAAATGTCGCAAAACAATGTTTTTTGCATGACAAGCAAGTAATATTTCACTAAACTGAAATGGAAACACTTTTCTCACATTCAAGTTGCTGCTCCTGTCATATCAGGCCCCAGGGAGCCAGTTGTAACAGAAAGGCTGCTAGAAATCTTTCGTGAGAGAAGAAGCTTTATTCACATAACATCACTCAATGGAAACACAGAATATTCACACCTGTGTTTTGTCTGTCAACTTTTCTAAAAAAAGAAAAATTGCTTCTATGTTGCAAAGGAAACCAGGCTGGTGTTGCAGTTTCCTTTTCCCCTTGATTTCACATTTAAAACTAGCTCCACCTTGACCGGCTACCACAGTAAAATGCTGCTAATCCAGTGATGCATCACTATTGATCTAATAATGTAAGGCTGGTGACGTTAGCTAGCTAGCAGGTTTTCATTTTAAATCTCTGTGGATGTTGGCTCGTTAGATTACTATTATGCTGTGGATGGGGAAAAAGCTCCTGATGTCTGTTTTTTGGTGGCATGATATCTGCACAGTACAAAACCTGCTGGTATGGACAACATTAAGTTGTGTCCTGCAGTACAGACAACAGAGGAAAGAGTCATCTGAAATTCTAAACTTTCTCCCATGTTTGAAGTCTGAACTGATACTGATCCACTTTTACCACCTTGTGATATTTGTACATGACATGAGCCTCTAGATAGCACCTGCTCTTTCAGCCAATCAGATGCTAGCATGCTTAACTCTGTCGTCTTGGAAACCTAGCCTCTGGGAGCAGACATCGGAACAAACAAACAGTGTGAACGAATTCACTCAAATATTGTTCGGTTGGACAATTCTGTCCTCCATGAATATTTGATGGGACATGTCCGGATACAAACTTACAACCATGCTGGTGTCACTTGCATGTGATTTCAAGGTCCCATATAGTGTAAAGGTAGATGTCCATGTGTTGTTTGATTATAAGGGTCTAGGTTCTATATTAATACTGTGAAAGTATCAAAGCGCTCAGTCCACAGAGAAATACACACAGCCTGTATTTAGAAACTGAGTCTTAAAACCAGCTGTCAGGACTTCTGGAACTTTGTGATGTCACAACAAAGCAGTCACTGCTCTCAGCCAAATTTGCTAGATTTTTATTGGATCACTCAGAAAACAGTCAGCCAATCAGAAGAGAGGCTCAGAGCATCATCTCTTCTGATTGGTTAACTGACCTGTTGCTACTACAGCTCCAGAGAGAAGCCTGAGAGAGGAGATGTAAAACTACATATAGATGGTTTTTGGTTCTTTAAACCACAAATATATCTTCTTATGGATCAATACTTTAAAATATTAAAATATACTTTAAAAATAATTAAATTTGGAGCTTTAATGTGAAGGTTAAGGCTTCAGTATGTTCTACTGCCCCAAGTGTTCAAAATAAATCTACTAATGTAGCTTTAACTATTAGTGTGTGATTGAAGGCCAAAGAACAATGGAACTCATCATGACAGGAACTGGCAGACTTGACCTTGTGGAGTTCTGGTTGTAAGAAGGTAAAACATGGTCTTTATTTAGCCATAGGGGAATGAACAGAGCTCTGAGTCTTTTCCAGAGATCCCCTGCTGCACCATCATCCACACATGCATTCTGGGAGCTCTGCCACTGAGCAGTTTCTAATCTTTTAGTCTTGATGTAGAGGTTAAAGGGCCACTGGTGCATCACTGAAATGCACAGAAAGCCATAACATGTTCTGTATTCTCTGACTAGAGGCTCTTAAATGAAGTGATTGAATATCGTCCCCCGCGAGTCTTAAAATAACGCCGTGTGATATCCACCAAACATCAGGGCTGTCGTTGCTGCTGCCGGAGTTTGAAGTCAGGACTGTGTAGATTCAATTAGAAGATTGTATCAACCCTGCTACATCAAAGCACAATGTAATATCCCATTGATTTTAGGCTCAGCTCTGCTCTATTATTTCGAATCAAATTAAATGCTGTCACTTAAAAATGTGAAGGGATTTTTGTTTTGGCACAAGATGAAGCTCAGCTTATGAAATATCATGAACAGCAGAAACTTGTCATTTGCTTTATCCCCAAGCACCAAAGTGACTGGTTTTCCCCGTGCGAGGGGACACGGGCTCAGGGGAACATCACAGTAATCACCAGGTTTTTTTTTTCTTTTTTCTTTTTTCTTTTTTTGGAGCAGTCCTCGTTGATGGTCGGGTCAGTAGCACCCAGATACCATCTGGAGAGGCTTAATTTGAGGTGACTGGAGTATAGCTTCAACAAATAGTTCTGCCCAATGTAATACAGCTTGCCTGCAGTTGTCAATTTAGCCCTAGCCCTGCATAGCTGCATGGCAGTCCCCACTCCATCAGTGGAGAGGAGATTAAGCTGGCAGCAGTTCCTCCTGCTTACAGCGTAGATTAGCACAGACACTGGTCTGTTATGCCATCAGACAGCTGTTACCCCACAAATAACACTTTGTCCCGACTCATGTAGAGATGAGAAACAGTCCAAAACTGACGGTAAAAGGACATCCAGTGTTGGCGAAGATACTTATTTATCGATCGGTGTTATTCATATTTTTGTCCAACATCTTACTTTTTTTTTTACCTTAATTTAATAGGACAGATTGAGTCCACCCAGCTGGGAGTTAAACCAGAGACCTGCTGTAAATACAGATGGCAGTAGCCTCTGTGACGTCACCCACAGGTTCCTGTAGAGTGGTTTTGAAGCTCAGAGCGAGCTGCTCCACTGTCGCCGTCTTGGCAGTGTCTGACTCCACGCCTAACTCCCAGCAAACCCAAAAATATGTACAAAGAGGAGGGGCATGTGTGGAGCTGATTTAGAACCAGGACCAGAAGCAGAGAACACATCACACCTGTTTTTAAGTCCTTACACTGGTCACCTGTCAGCTTCTGTATTGATTTTAAAATCCTTTACTTGTTTTTAAAGCACTAAATGCTGTTGCACCAGCAGATATGCCTCACATGCTTACAGCCTATGAATCAGTACGCCTCCTCAGGTCCTCTGGCACAATCTGTTAATTGTTCTGGAGTGAAGGAGTAAAACCTTTGGCAGCTTTTAGCTTTCATGCTTTGAGTTGATGGAACAGTCTCTCAGAGCAGATGAAATCTTTAAACATAAACTCAAAACCTACCTGGCTTTTAATTAAATATGGTTCTTAGTCATTAATCACTTTATTGTATTCACTCATTTATTTTTAAATCTATTTTATAGGATCTCATTGTCAACATTGTAATTGTTTTTTTTTTCTATAGAGAATTTTAATTGGCCTTTTTAACATAATTATGCAAGCACAATTATCAATGAAAAATAAAACGAAGGCACTAAATGAAAAAAGGAACAAGGACCTTGCGGACTGTGTCAATGATCATCTAACACTTGTAATATATGCTCTTTTTAGAATTTTGTAATATGTAACTTGCATTGACAGCAAAGCCACAGACACAGGATGGATGGCTACACTAGAAAGATAAGCACGATGTGGGTTTCATACACTGCTTTGTCACTGTGTGTGTGTGTGTGTGTGTGTGTGTGTGTGCTGCTGTGGTCAGTGAGGGTCAGGACACGGCTCTGTGTGCTATGTGCTCATCCTCAGTGTTTTTACCTTCTAATCCAGTGCAGCTGAAAAAGGTGATGAGTTTTATTTCATATCATATTACAGTCCTACTCACTGCTCTGCTGTCATTCCTGATCCTGTCACTCCCACCTGCCCTGCAGTAACCAGATTACCCACACCCACCTTCTCACCTGGTAATGATTACCTCATTAGTTCCATAGTATTTATACCGTCCCAGTTCCATTTATTCCCTGGCAGACTGTTTACTGTGCTGTACCTGAGGCCAGAGTCACAAAGACAGACTGTGTCTTAGATAGAACACAGTCAGACTTCAGATGGACTGAATTAATCTGTTGCACAAAGCAGTTTAGTTCTTGACTATCTTTAGCCACACTGTGGTACAATGAATTCTGGGAAAATTAAGACTTTTTTCAAAATGAAAATAAATTGCAGACTGAGGAACTGCATCCAACCGCTGAGCCCCATTTACTGCAGCAAAAATGTTAGGCTTTTGGGAGAAATCAACAGGTACGAGGACATTTTACTTGAAGAGTTAATAACAATAAAAAGAAATATCTCATTTGGGAAAAAAAAAATCACTGCAGGCGCTAAAAAATCCCTCCTTTCTCATCACTCTCTCCATAACAATGTCAGCAAACCAGATTTATAATCCATGTTTTCCTGTTTTTTGTTGTTGGGTGCTACTGATCAGTGCAGGTGTCACTGATTAACATGTCACCATGGTAACATTGGTCTTAAGCCTGAGTTAGCATGTGTGTAAAGTGTCTAATTTGTTTGGCTTAAAATGGGTCAAGTGTTTACTTTTGTCAAACAGTCTTTCTTGCATTAGACCAATATATGAGATAAATTAAGACTGAACCAACACTACAGACCAGTCTTGAAATATCTTTGTGAAACCGGCCCCTGCTGTAGCGTCCCAGTCTGTTTGTGGACTCAGTCTTTTACCCTGTCTGATCAGTTGGTGTGTGAATCTTACCTGATGCACTTCTCGCCCGGCCTCCCCCCCTTTGGTTGGTTTTGTCTGCAAACTTTAAGTAAAGATGAACTTTATTGAGCCTCAGAGCAGTGCATGACTTTTGACAGATGTGTAACATGGCCCCAGGGATGCAGGGCAGTTAAACCCAACCTTTTCTTTGGAATTGTAAAAATCTTTACCCAATGAATAGACTTATACACAGGAGACCAGAGAGTTCAAAAATCAAAGTCTTTACTTGAAAGCCAGAGGTCATACACAAGAAGACAGTCAGCATAGCAAACAGGCCGTCAGATTTAAGTTACTTAGGACCCAAATTCAGACTCTGAGACAGGGTTGGCTCGGTTGAAGGATTTATTAACAAGTAAAAAACACCAAGTCTTGCTTAAAGGGGTGCGGCAAGTCCAGTAAGGGAAAGCAAGAAATCCAAAAACCAGGCAAAAACACAGATGAACTGACAAAGACAACAGGGAGGACAGAGACTAAATACACACAAGGGGGCAGATGACAGGGCAGTGGGGCAGACAATCACAGCAAGCGAAACTAACTATTACAAGATAAAAACAGGAAATAAAGTAAAAGTCCAAACAAAGTCCGAAATCACGACACAGGCAAGGAGCGGGCAAGAAAAAAAAAAAAATCATACACAGCATCAACTAGAGATGAGGATGGCTGGGAAACTGCCAGATTACCAACTGGTAATCTGGAGACTATTTGGCAAATGAAAGGGGGAGAGATTGGACTGTATATGCTACGTTAAAGAATCGCCTCGTGTACCAGGAGTTAAATCTCTTGGTGGACTGGATATACTCATATAGATATACACCAGTTTGATAGCCAACAGCTCTCTATTCCCCCGCTGTCGAATCAAGCTGTCATCAAGATAGACAAACACAAACTAATTGTGTCACGGAGCACATTGTTAACAAGGAACTGGAAGACAGTCAGGTTGTTGGTGAGTCCGAATGGCATAACCAAGTACTTGTAGTTCCCAGTGGGTGTGTTGAAGGGGGTCTTCCATCTGCAATTTTGATCAAAAAACTAAAAACTAAAAAAATTAAATTAAGGTATCCCTGTGGCTACAAGGACTGCTTTTAGAGAATATCTACACTTGTCAGGAAGAGGAAAAGTGAAGTAGGCATCGGCATATGCCATTTTAAATTGTCTCTCAGTCTCTTGTCCAATCTGCTACTGCCACCTCACTGACACAACAAGGGGGTTTTAGATCCTTGTGCACTTGACTTGAGGACTTTCAGGTCTTGCCAGGTCAGAACGAGGTGCCGTGTTTTATAGGTCTGAGGCCAAGACTTGAGATTGGCTCTTCTTCTGCCGGTATCCCCACCTGGTAGGAGACTGGCTGATGAGCTGGTGTGCAAGGATATGTAAGTCTTTCTGCACTGTTGCCAGGTCTCCTTCTCTTCCAACTGAATGAAAAGCTGCTCACAACCTTCTTGCAAACAGCAACAGATATGGCTCACATGTTCTGCTCGACCACAGATTGGTAGGTGTGGTGAAGTGAGTCACATTTGTTTGCTGGTGGGCCAATGGTAGCGCTGTCTCTGCAAAAAACTTGCAACCGAGCAATTCCTACTTTGGATCAGGTGTCTTAATTACAACACTGCACTAACTGGGTCCATGTCTTGATTTCTTTCCATTTTGGACTTTTTCGTCATATGAAATTGACTTGGCAAACAAAAAAGCCACAGTCATTTGTTTCTGGGCTGGTGTTTTATTTGGTGCGGGTGGAGATCCCGATGGCATTTCAAGTGGTGAAACAAATATGTGTCACTGCTACATTTGAGGCAATGGCTTTGAGGCGTATTTTGCAGCTAACTGGTGTTTGTTCAGCATATTCGGTGCAACACCCAAACCACTGGCAGATGATGGAAATGCCAAATGAATTTCATGCCAACATGCATTGCGCCCTCAGTTTGATATTTTCCACCCAGGCCTGTTTAGTGGAATTCTGCAAATGAACAGAATTGGAGCATGTGTTAAGTAGCAACCTATTTGAAAAATGGTTTTTGCTGTTGTCCAAGCCATGTTTCTCAGATGGAAATTGGTGGATTGCTCCCTCTAACTTGGGGGGAGTTAGTGCCCCAAGCGAGGGAGTTCAAGCATCTCAGGGTCTTGTTCATGAATGAGGGTAGAATGGAGCAGAAGATTGACAGAGAGATCACTGCAGAAGGTGACAACGGAGCTGAGCTGGAATTTACCAGTTCCAACCCTCACCTGTGGTCATGAGCTCTGGGTAGTGACTGAAAGAATGAGATTGCAGGTACAAGCGGCTGAAATGGGTTTCCTCTGTAGGGTGGCTGGGGTCAGCCGCGGAGATATGGTGAGGAGCTCGGACGTCCGGTGGGAGCTCGGATTAGAGTCGCTGCTCATTCATGTCGAAAGGAGCCAGTTGAGGTGGTTGGGGCATCTGATTAGGATGCCTCCTGGGCGCCTTCCTTTGGAGGTTTTCTGGGCACATCCAACTGAGAGGAGACCCCGAGGTAGAAACAGAACTCAATGGAGGCATTACATAACCTATCTGGTCTGGGAACACTCGGGATCCTCCAGGAGGAGCTGGAAAGAATTGCTGGAGAGAGGAATGTATGGAATGCCCTGCTTAGCCTGCTGCCACCGCGGAAGAAAATGGATGGACGGATTTTGTTGTTTAAGTGAAGAGCAACACAATAAATAAGCACAAAGCATCGGAGACAATCCAGTTTTCACCGAACAACAACACAAACCTGAAAAGTCAGTCAAGGAATTCATGACCAAACAGCTACAACTGCCCACAGAGACCGTCAACAATGTCACACAAAAAAAAAAAACTACAACAACCAACTATGACCAATCGCTGCAAAATTTAATGACTTCAAGCAAATAGAAGTGGTTCAAAGACAAACAGCGTAAAGGAACAAACTGTGGGCTCAATGACCAGTATCCAAGAGAAATCATGTTCAGATGTAAACAGCTGATTCCATCAGAAAACAAATGATGAAAGAAGGAATAAAAAGCAGTAATCTCTGTGGACAGACAGCTGCACCAAGTCTAGGACATAACCCCCTGGCTCTACGCTCCCACTCATTTTGCACACACTCATACACAGCCACAATAGTCACAATTTCACTTCTGAGGACTCAAATATAAAGTGACAGCTACTATTCCCAGTAATGAATGCGCCCAAGACTCATTATCATTACAGTAAATGCCATGACCGGCACCCCAAATTTTCTTTTGCATTTAGTTCTTTTTGTAATGCTTTCTTGTTGCTTGTGTTTGTGTCATTTACAGACCCCACCTTGCCAATCACACACACACACAACCGCACTTTTCAGCATTAATGTGCGACCCAGAGTGACCCTTTCAAAATGTCAGTTAAATTTCGAACATAAAAACAGAATCAGACCACAATAAATAAAAATCACAATTTACTTACATAATCTCCGCTCAACAGCACAAAACAGAGGGGTTTGCATTTTAATGAACAAAAAAGTATAATTCATCCATAACACCATTATCACAGACTCCAAATTACATTCTATAATTATTAACATATCAATCAACAACAGCTCACAAACATTTGGTAATATTTATGGCCCAAACACTGATGATCGATTCTTTTTCCATAATCTTTAAATCTCAAACATCTCCATTTGCCCAGTAACAACAGGAGCCAACTTTGATACAGTTATCCACCCATCATTAGACAATGTATCTGGCAGTCCGCTGAAACAATAAAGCAGTTCATGAGCAATTCTGGTCTTGATAGTTGGCGACTGCAGCACACAGCCACAACTCATCCCATTCATATTCATGCTTTTCTTCTTTCTCAAAACTTCACCCTGTTAATCAAAACCATAAATGATAACCGCTGCTGGGTAAACATCCTATTCAAATCTCTAGATTTAATAATTTCAAAGTTCTACTGGGAAAACAAGACACTGACAATTAAATTATACACTCTGCAAAAACCAAAAACACAAGGAGGAATTCAGATTTACCATTTTCAAGCCAATCTTTTAGACTCCATCCTTGTTTCAAAACATTAACAAGAACAGCGACAGCGACTCTGACAGCCTGATGGAAAGTTCACAAAATCATTAAAACCACTCTTGTCCCTTCTAATTTCACCCTTATGTGGAACAATCCTGATTTTCTAAGTAAAAAAAAAAACATGGACATTTCCACACATGGGCTGAAAAAGGCATCACACATCCGTCACAAACTGGCACCTGCTTAAAAATAATTTATCAAACTAACTTATTTACATAACAAAACCAAAACAGGACATGTTGATTCAGTAAATTGGTAAATGCAGTGTGAAAATGAACCAAACAAATGAAACAAAGAAGGGATGTTGCTGATGGGAGAAAGAGGGAGACACACTGAGCTTTTAAAGGGCTGCCCAGCCAACAGCTCAAGAGAACCTTAAAAAAAAGAAAAAAAAAACATCTTTAGCAAAATCACTCTAGTGTCATTCTATCAATATTTGCAACTTAAATCACCCATTCAACCCAAACAAATTGCAATGCCCTTTCCCATCATTGAAACAATGTGATCTATCTGATCAGACCAAGACAATAGATTATCTGATTTAACACCCAGTAATTTGGTTTCAGTGACCTGCTCAACTGATATTCTGTCTATAGACAAATTGAGTGCAGTAGCATTAGCAAGAACATTCCTACTTCCAAATACAATACATTTTGTTTTGGCAATGGTCTAACATGGCATTCACACTGTGCACAAAACAGCCCTGACAACTGTATTCATGCCACCTGGCACTGCACACCCATCAAACACTTTTGGAAGGAAATCACAGAGACACTCGGTTTTCTTTGGCTGCCACATCCCACCATCCCCTGCACTCTGCCCAGTAGGAGACATATCAGCCCGGAACCTGAACAAATCAAACAGTAGATTACTCTTCACAGCCCTAACTATCGCTCACGCATTGCTCACTATGCTCACGCATTCCAACATGCATGTTGCTCACTGGGAAAACTGACTCATGGATTACATCTCTGTGGAAAATGTGCATCTGTCCACAGCACCATAATTGCCTTATTATATTTACGTATATACAGTATATGTGTGTGTGTGTGTGTGTGTGTGTGTGTGTATTTTGTAGCTGGGTAGTGTTGCTTGTTGCGTGGGGGAGGACCTGTTGCTCACCTCCACGGTAGCTCGACCTGACCTCGCCACTCATCATTTAACAACTTTACTTTACTATAATTATTATTGTTATATATTAATGATATATTTAAATCTATTATATCATGTTGAATATATAAATAATACATATTGTCATATTACTACAATTTTACATTTTATTTTTATCATCATCATAAATTTTTTTATTATTACTCTTCCGACAAGTGTATTGAAACATGCATACACACACATATATTACACACTCATACGATACACACACATTTTTTTATGTCTGTCCATTATGTCCTTTATGTCACGCCTGTTTTTGTTATGTTACCAATAAAGTTGTTTAATAAATAAAAGAATATAAATAAATAAATGAAGGGAATGGGAGACAGCACTCTCATGCCCATGATTAAATAAGAATTCAAAAAAGTACAACTCGTTTGAACGTACAGCTGTTTTTAACGTCTTTAGAATAGAGAAAGTGGATTTGCACTTTCTCCTTGCACTTACACTGACAAAATAGGGCCAATAGACAGGAAGTAAAACAACTACGAACACATAAGAAACAACAGGGGGGTGCTGGGTGAAATAAACCAAGGCTCCGTGTCAGGGCTGTTATTTATAAGCCTTGAACCAACACAGCTTCATAGATATTCAGTGGTACAACAACACTTGATAACATCCATGATTGGCTGTGTTGAAAACATAAAATCACAGAGTTGGATAAGACAGAAACACATTAGCTGTGTTTGTAAGAGCAGTGAAAAAAAATAAGGCAAACAGACAAACATCATATTACATTTTTTAGTTAAAATCAAAAAACTTGCAAACACTCAAACCCCTAATCAATGCTGAAACACTGGTTTTGGGCAAAGTCACAAAACATCATTAAAAATCTGTCAGTTAACTTTTCTCTTCCTCGGGAAAAACACTACACTGTATATAAGCAATGTAATACTTGTTAACATCCAAATGATATTTTTTATACATATGAGTGAAATAATCAGTCAACACCATGACAGTGTTTCCACCTTGAATTGCAGTGAATCAATAACTAAAAAACTGATTCAGACAGTCAGGGTTTCATATGTCACAAGCCTGAAGAACCAATCCTGTCAACTTGTGGGATTAAACCTGAAACCTTAAATAAACCTGAAACCTTGTCAGTACAGAGAGAGAGAGAGAGAGAGTTAGCACAACCGCTAACACTGTGTCAGCCACTGCCAGTTACAAGCTAACAAACAACATAAACAAATAAAAGTTTTGAGACAATACCTTGCTGCCACCACACGTGGGCAGTAAATTACATGGAAAATACACAGGCATCGGATCCTGTAAGTGACAGAACACTGTTGTGAGATCAGAGGTAAGGAGATATCACTTCCACTTCAGTATCATTGTAATTGATTGTAATTTTCTAGTTTTAGCTTTAACTGGGAGGGCACTGCTGGCCTTGCTCACCCTGACAGCATGACATTGCTGTAGTATTTCTTTCTTGATGAGAAAAAAATCAGTACATCTCTTAATTTTGTACTATGTATGTTTTAAGGTTGTGCTGTCTCTCAAGAAGGAGATCAGTCAGAGCCAATCAGAGGCAGAGTAGAAGCCGGTCTTGAGCTGGGGAAAAAATAACACTACAAACACGCACAGATCTGTTAAATGTCAGATTTATCAGAGTTTGGTTGCATGTGCGACTAAAATGGTTGTACTCCCGAGTCCTGCTTTATCTTAAATTAGTGAAGCATTGGCTAATGAGGTCACTATTAGAGCAGAAAACCATTTAAGCCTAATGTAACAAGAAATGCGACACACTGGATGCCATTGTTCCAGTAAGTATGGAATAATCCCAAACACAGAGATCCCTCCACAGACCCTCATCTGAGGGGCTTTGGTATCTCTAATCTAGAATTCAGTGTCTCTGTGAATCTCTGGATTACAGGTTGTATAGATGCAGAGTGGTTTAAATCGCCTGTAAATCTTCCCTCCTCTATGCTAAATGTCACATGTAATGCTGTTAACCCTTATGTAGAGGTCAGGTCATGGCAAAAATGCTAAAGAAATATGAAACATTCACAGATATCCCCTACTGTAAAGCAGAATGAGATGTAGTAAATAAAATACTGGCACCGCCTACAGGTTCATTACATGTACTGTTATATTAACCAATCAAGAACCATCTTATTTGGACATAGCAATACTTGTTTGAACATAACAATGCAATGATGCAACAATGCAACATAATAATGCAACAGAAGCCCTTTCACTAGAGAGAGAAAAGTTTCTCTGAAAAAGCTGAAAGTTGGTTTTTATGAGAAATGTTGCTTGACTTTCCGCTCTTATATTAAACTAACCCATGAACAGAATTCAGAGTTCTGTTTTGATCACTTGTACCTCTGTGAACTTAATGTACTGTGATGCCTCATTCATATACACTACTGATTCCTGGATTTCACACCAGTTAAACCGTGAGTTCACGTGGAACTTAATAAAATCGCATTTATGTTTTTTAAATTTAAATCCCTAAGTTTGGCTCCATGAAACTCACATTGATATTTGATCTGGGAGACATTCACTCAGGATCAGCTCACTATGAAACCCCCCAGCTTCTTTGTTTGTTCATTCAATCTACTGTAGACATTAGTGGTGTAACAGAAAGCTGCTGTCCATATCTCTATAGCTTTATTTTCACAATATTATATTTAGTCAGACTTCTAATGCTAATGATCCTACCAGTCACATCCCATACAGTCTGAATCATTTTAGCTGCTTACAAAATATACAAAATACATTATATTTTAACCTTTTACCTAAATTCATCCATTATCCATCCATAATATTCCTCTTATCTGGGGTCGGGTTGCAGTGGCAACAGGCTAAGCAGGAGGTTCTAGAAATCCCTCTCTCCAGCTATGCTTTCCAGTTCCTCCTGGGGGATCCCGAGGCATTCCCAGGCCAGATGGGATACCACTTATGAACCACTTTAGCTGGCTCCTTTCAATGTGAAGATGTCCCTGACCTCCATTTGACATTGAAGAGGTGTGTCAGCCAAGACAGCCCTCCAATGTCCTGAGCCTTCAGCATCTCAGGGCGTGTCTCATCCACACTTGCTGCCTCACTGCCAAGGAGCTTCTTGACTGCCTCAGTGACCTCTGCCAGGGTTAGTGATGAGACTTCCCCTGAGTCTTCAGGCTCAGCTGACTGTTAGCCAGGTTCAGGAGTTCCTCAAAGTACTATTTCCACCACCCAACATCATCTCCAGTCCAGGTCAGCAGTTGTCCTCCCTGACTTGCAAAAACTTCCATGAGGCCAAACGAAAGTCCTCCTCCATAGCCTCCCTGAACTCCTTCCAAACCCAGGTTTTTGCTTCCACAACCACCGAAGCTGCCGCCCGGTACTGATCTGCTGCTTCTGGAAAACCCTGGTCCGGCCAAGCTCCTAAGCGCTGCTTCTGCAATGGAGGCTTTGAACATGGCCCACTCAGACGGAGATGTGAGTTGAAGACCTCACACCCTCACTACACGCTTGGGTTTACCAGGTCTGTCCAGCAGCCTTCCCATCAGTCTGATCCAACTCACCACCAGGTGCTGATCAGTTGACAGCTCTGCCCCGCTCTTCAGCCGAGTTTCCAAACCATATGACCGTAGATCTGATGATACGACCACAAAGTCGATCATCAACCTTTGGCCTAAGGTGCTCTGGTACCAAGTACACATGAGCTACCTTATGTTCGAACATGATGTTCAATATGGCCAAACTATGACTAGCACAAAAGTCCAATAACAAAGCACCACATGGGTTCAGATCAGGGAGGCCGCTGCTCCCAATCACGCCCCTCCAGGTTTCTCCATCGTTGCCCACATGGGCGTTGAAGTCCCCCTGCAGAACTATAGAGTACCCAGGCAGAAGCCTTTCCAGGATACCACGAGAGACTCCAAGAAGTTTGGTACTGCTATTGTTTGGTGCATTAGCACACACACAACAGTCAGAGCCTTCCCCACAGCAACCCTCAGCCACATAGTGGCGACCCTCTCGTTCCCTGGGGAGAACTCCAACACTGTGGTGCTTCACCGGGGGCTTGTGAGTATATATGAGATAATGGACACTGGTACTTTGTTGGTACTACTTTATTTTTGAAATCAATGTGCTACAATTACAATTACAATATCTTGTAATAAATGGTCTTAATTCATGTTTTTATTATTATTATTTTGCCAATACTTTGTTAACATTTTGAATAATTTTGTCATAAAGTTCACAGTGTGGGGAAAACGTGAGATGGATGGCCTCTAAAATCATGTCAATAAGGTCTAAGCTGTTTTTTTAACCATGACAATGATTTGTCTTTCTCCCTTTTTTTGTGTTTCATCCACTCGGTTGTCTTTTGGCCATTTAGGCTACACCCAAACCAATAAGTTTTAGTTTTAAAATTCATCTCTTGCTTCGTTTACTCAGAGACTTCAGAAACTCTGCTGGACCAGTTTTATTTTGAAAACTGTGGGGTTATGTTGTGGTCTGGACGGACCGAAAACCGAGAGCTTTGGAAATGGTGGTGTAAACACCCACGGTGTCAGTAACATCCAAGTGTTATCTTTGCTAGTACCTGTTCAGTTAAATTCAGCATTTTAATGCTACAACTGTCTTTGTTGTTCCTTGTTGGTAGTATTTTGTGACAAACCAACTGCAGAGTAGACAATCTGTTTCCTGTTTACACCGGCTCGCCCATGCCCAGTGTATGTGAATGGTCACGTGATATGTGTTTTCAGGTGTGTTTCTGATAAAGAGCTAAAACAGTTGTCTGGATGGAGATTGTTGTTGTTTAAAAACTAAAACATATCAATGTGGACTTAGCCTTAGTTTTACAATACAGGTGATGGAGTGGAGTTGATCTTCCGGGGGACATGGTGCCACGGTTGAGGGAAAACTGAACCCATATGCAGACAAAACACAAAAAGGGGTTGGTGGGGAAAAAAAAACATTTTTTAACAACAAAAAGTATTTACAAAAGTTATCCAAAAAACAAGTAGGAACAGAAAACCAGAAAATCCCCAAAAAATACCGGCAACACGGGAGCATGACAGATGGGAAACGAGATGAAGGCAAACTGAAGCAAAAGAGAAAATCCAAATACTCAGAGAACAGGAACAAGAGACTGTACGGAAACTCAGAGGAAAACAGATGAACTGACAAGGACAACAGGGAGCACAGAGACTAAATACACAGAAGGGAGGCAAAAGTGATTGAACACAGGTGAAACACATTAGGGCGGGGCAGACAATCACAAAGGAGAGAAACAGGACATGAATATCCAGGAGATGCACAGGAGAAGTGATTTCAAAATAAAGAAAATCAACCAAAAGCCCAAACATAAATTGTCCAAAAGCCAACAGAAATAGTTCTGTGAGGTCAAACCATGTCACATGGATGTGATTACAAAACACAGGATTGACAAAATCATTAGGATTCATGCTCAGTTTCTATTGTAAATGCTGTACAGTAGTTTTTGTGGTTCCCTGTACCAAACTGTTGGTGATAAGATCATTTTGATTGGATGATGGTGCTGCAGAGAATGTCAGGGGGGGATCACCACAGACATGAGGAATACTCCTCTGCAAACCATGAATATCCATGAAACTCCCTGACACGCTCAGCAGCAGCAGGTGTTGAGATTTCTTACTCTGGACCCAAGAGCTGAACTGGTGGACAAACATTTCCATCCACAGGATCTGCAACAAAGTGGAAATGTAAATCACAGCATGGAAACATTCAGGATGTTCCCACGAGGACTGACAGCTTGGTTATTATTTCATCTTGCAAAGAGTTTAACATAACATCAGCAGATTTAGATGTTTCCAGTGGGAATGATATGAAATGCAAAGACTTTGCCTCAACTTAGTTTAGGTTTGGATAAACAGAAAGTGTCAGACACCATCATTCATTGTTCCTATCATATTTAGCACGTTGAGAGTTATTAATGATCTAAGTTATTTGTAGTGAATCATCTCACTGAAAAGTAGCATATTGATAAAGAAGGGAACTGGAGGTTGCCAGGATGAATGTTTAATATCACTGTTCATTATTAATATACAGAATATTAGGAACATATGACATTTATCCAATTTTCAAAACATTCACTGAGCTGAGTGGAGGAAGGCAGCCAACTGGTATGATCCAGAAACCGGCTTGGCAGCAGCTTTGCCTCCTGTTACATAACAGTGTGCTTTCACATGCATCAGTTCATGATATACTCTTTTGTTCGGCAGGTCCCGCAATCCCTGTTGGAGTGGATGTTCAGGTGGAGAGCTTGGACAGCATCTCTGAAGTTGATATGGTAAGAAAGTCTGTATTTATCCACACCTGTTTACACACCGACCAGTTCCATGTAATTATTAAGTGACATTTAGTGTTTCAGCAAATACCCCAAAATGTTTCGTTGAAGTGTCAAAGCCTGTTAGCAGCCGGGATTAAAGGAGGAAGCCAGGTGATGCTGTTATAACAATAATAGGATGGATGGATGGATGGATGGAATCAGTTTTTCTGTATAAGCTTTTTTCTGTCACATAACATGATGTCTGTCAATAGCAAAGGCTAAAACCATTTAGTTAAGTGTTAAAAGTGTCTTAAATCCAGTAACTACATGTAAGTGGAGCATATAATTTTAGTGGGCCATGCTGCAATAATAGGCCAAGGGAAGAACATACGGTGGCACCAGTTGGAATCCTGAAGCTGGTCCAAGAAATGGTGCAGCTCCTGCTGTTTGGATGAATGACAACAAATCAAATATGCACATTTTTATTTTAAGCTATCAATATTAAAGAGGAGATATTATATCCATATTTAGTGTTCATCTCTAAAATAGATTTACATGCTTTAATGTTCCAAACACACAATATTTTATTTATACTACTGTACTCTATTCAGCTGGACTGAAACACTGAGACTGTCCTCCTTCAAAAAAACTAGCCCACAGGTCGTCTGTCCCGCAGGTTATTATGACCCATAGATATGTTTTGTTGCTAGGTGACATCTAGTGGTCGTAGTAATGATGACTGGAGTAAAAGGAAAAAGGTAGTATAGTATAAGTGACGTAGTATAAAGAGAGACAAAGTCCATGTCAGGAGGAGGTTGTGGTGGATGGATGGGTCACCAGAACACAGGAATATGACACAGGAGTGTTCGACTCCCATGTGAAACCGGTAGTTTATATTGTTTCTATTATCCATGACTGTCCGTTGTTATTATTGTAACAATGACAACAAAGATCATCTGATGTTGAGGAAGTACTTATTTTAACCCAAATCATGATATTTTCCTAAACCTAACCAAGCCATGACTGTTTATTATAGTAACCACAGCAACGTTGGGTGCGCTGCTCTTGGTACAGTCGCTTGTTTATTATGGTAACGATGACAACGAGGGTCTAGTACGCATGCCACCGTAGGGGCGCTATTTCAGGAGACACTTCTATGGGTCGTGTCAGAGGGTTGGAGGACTTGTTTGAAACACTTTGTTATTGCTGACATGTTTTCTTTTTTCTTCTTTTTATTGAACTAGTAAAGCACAGTGTAAAGAGGTACAATCAGTACAAATTGATAATTATTGCTAAGTATGTTCAGTAGTTTCTGTGCTGCTTTCTTTTCCATATATCAGTGATTTACATTATAGAACTACTTCTTTCATTAAAACAAAAAAAAAAAGGCTTGTGTCTTAATACGTTTACATTTGTGGATTAAGAATTTTTATAAAATAAACAAAAATTCAGCTTTCTTATCCTCCTTAATGTAATACCATGTGTGGTAAAGACTAAGAGAAGGAATTCTGGAATTTAGCCAGTCATACATATCACACTAGAAAATGTTACTATAAAGACAGAAGAAAAATAAATCATCTGTATTTATCCGTAATGATCCATATAATAATCTATATATATATACATATCATATTCCTCATCATATTCCTTGTTTCAAAAGTTAGGCTCTAATCTTTGTAGAATAGGTTGACAAAAGTTATGAGAAGCCTGTGCTGAATTGCACAGGAAATAGAATGACTGTAAAGAAACTTGTTTGGGAAAACCTTTTTAGTCTATTAATCATCAGTTGCTCACCATGTGAAGTAATGCATTTTTAACCAATAAGATAAAGGAGGTTGGTATGCTTCTAATGACCTTGTCAAATTGTTTACAATTCCACTGGAAATCTAATTTCACACAAAATACCTCAAAAGGTAAGTATTTGCCGAATTCATCTAAAAAGTGCACGACAGATCAAACTCAGAAAAATAAAGACTTATTTCTAATCAGAATGAAAATGCACTTCCAGGGGGGAACATCATGTGGTGTGAAATTGTGCTTGGATAATAGTTTCCAATATGACAGTGCTTGTGAATGGAATGAGGATAATTTAACAGGTAGTTTTTAAATTTAAATTCTATTCCACCAGTCTTTTTGAAAATCTCTGTGGGAACACAAAACCAGAATCTGTTGTTATTCACTAGAAACAATCTTAACCATTTGATCTTTCAGGTTCCATTTAGTCTATGGCCTGTGACCGCCATTTTCATATCTTCTTACAATGGCAGCTTCTTTTAAATAATGTTTTTTTTTTTCCCAAATATGGTCAAAATTTAATTTGTTGATGGTTTTCACTGCTTTGTTAGATATGGAAAGACAACAAAATGGATAAATGCATCTTGACAGACTTTCCATTTCAGTAATATAAATGTGACCAAAAAGGGAAAGATCCCTATTTAACCATCAATCTAACCTTGACTTACATTCATCCTTTTTAGTCCATACATTTAAAGTTTCACATAATTTAGGGTCCTTTGTGACATGTACACCTTAATATTTGGCCATAAGATTTGATTGGGATACCATATATGCTGCCATAAGATGGCACTCCATGTATGGCTAACAATTCACATTTATCAATATGACAATGCACAATTTCAAACATTTACATAAATGGCCATATCAATCTAGCCAGTATTATTCATAAACATAGCCTACACATTTAAAGAAAAAATGTTTTTAGTTGAGGAAAAAAGTATCAAAGTATCCTTTTGTATTTTAAAGCCAAATCTAATCTAAATCGAATGAATCTTTGCTTTGCTGCACAGCTGCAGGGTTGACCCATGTATATCAATCACACTGTTATAACAGTGCTGGTTGTGAACAGGAACTCAACATGAAAATTAAGTAGAAATCAGTATTAGGCTGCACTTTTTGGTACCCCTGATAGTTATTTTGCCTTAGAAGCACATGAAAGAGTGAGTAAAGAGTGAGTTGTGAGTGGGATTCTGTTTCTGGCCGTTGGAAGTTCATTGAAATACAAATACATTAAGCTTGACAGTTAGCCCGAACTAGCCTAAAGCAGGCTAGTTCAGCAGTATAAGTTACCATGGTTACTGAGCAGGGAATCCCATGAGCCGCAGAACTGGAACGAAACTCTGACTTCTGTTCGAGACTTAAGAAAATAAACCAGGATTTTCCTTCATCTACCTTGATGGAATAGATCCCGGGTTAACGAGCACAGCTGTGTGTTGAAGGTAAGACAGCAGACATCGCTGACGATGTAATAAACATCACAATCCTCCACATTGAAGTTACAACAACAGCGCACTCTGATGAACAAGTTCACCTGTTGATTGAAGACACACTGAGAGAGAGAGAGAGAGGGAGAGAAGCTATCACTAACTACTGAGCTAAAGCAACTAGCAGATCTGAACAGCATGTAAGCAACTGCTGAATTAGTGAAAGTCATTAAAAGGAGCAGAGAGCTCTGGGTGCTGGAGCAGAACTATTGTAAGTTTAAATGTACAACAGGTAGATAGACACTGTGATGAAGAAACCAGCAACATCAATTGTGTTCAGACAGAGCAGCAATAAACTCAACCAATAACAAACTCCAGCGACTGGAGATGAGACACTGACTGCAGCACGTGAACGGTCACTAACTACTGTTACTGAAAAGTCATTTTGCTACAGTAGAAGTATATCAATGTGTAGAAAGGTGCTCAGATAAAAGTACAAAGTGAGTCAGTTAAAATGTTTCTGAGTAAACGTGTTACATTTTTAAATGGGGGACGGGGAAAACATCTTATATGGTGATAATAATAATATAGCTATGGTTGACTTCATTGTCTGACTATCATCCATCTCAGTGGAAATCCATCTCCCAAAGAAAGTACAATAAAAATCCATACACTTCACATAACAAAACATGCCATTAAAAACGTATAATATGTACATATTGCAATAGTGCAAACAAGCATGTAGCAGCAGATAGGTTAAATAAATAAATACATTCCAAGAGCAAATCTTATAAAATAAGAATATGTGTAACAAGTGTTCCCAGCTGCAGTCATTCTGTTTTCAGCCTGTATGGCATAGGGAATACAAGACTTCTTGTATATGTTCCGGCTGGCTCTTGGAACCCTGAATCAAAGGCCAGACGGAAGCAGTTGTGATGGCTAGACAACTGGGTCAGAGCATCTCCAAAACTGCAGGTCTTATTGGGTGTTCTTGGTCTGCAGTGGTGAGACAACCGGTGAACCAGCGACAGTGTCACATGCGCCCAAGGCTCATTAATGTGCGTGGGGAGTAAAGGATCATTTGTGTTGTCCGATCCCACAGAAGAGCTACTGTAGCACAAATTGCTGAAAAAGTTTCTGTTGGTTCTGACAGAAAGGTGTCACAACACACAGTGCATGGCAGCTCGCTGGGTATGGGGGGCTGTAGCGGACATACCTGGCCTGGCATCAGTCACAAGCAATTGAGGAAGTTCATTATAAGGACATGCAGAGTTACAGACCCACAATTGACACTTTATGACTCTTCCCACCATCAAACTATCAAACTGATAGGAAACAGAGACAAAGGACCCTTATCTTACAAACAGTCCATGCTGTTAGCTTGTCAGAGAGACACAGAACCAGACCAAAGGTCAAAGGGTCAGCTCCAGAGGATCAACCAATGGACACCAGACAACTGGAGAATATAGGCAAAATCTCCAGTTTGTAACAATAAGACTTTGTCTAATGATATTTGATTGTTTCTTGTATAGGACAAGTAACAACAAAAGGACTGATTGTCACTAAGGTGTGAATCCTGGCCTGTCTGTGCCATGCATGAACACACACACACACACACACACACACACACACACACACACACACCAACCTGCCTTCCTCTGTCCCTCTCTAGATAAGAGTCATAAACTACAAACCACATTCCAATCATGGGTAGTGACCAGCAGAACTCTCTTCACAGACACAGATCTAAAGAAGAATGTAAAATTAAATTTCTAACTGTTCTGTAACTCATGAGATGTTCCTATGCAATAGTTTAATCCCAAACTTCTATCCCATAGAATGTTTGAAATGTAACATGTAGATTTTAAGACAATGTCCTTCATGTGACCATACTGTCAGCATCCTTCACACAAGGTAACACACTACATGACATCCAGAATGTGCATATTATTATTATTACATTCAAAGAACTGCTGTGTAATCCACATTTATAGACTATTAGCTTTAGGAAATGTTTATATTGTTGTTTGATCAATTAACCACTTATATCATGATTAATTCCAGGTTTGAAGGATGTAATATGAAATCAACACTCCTATTACTTCTCTCTGCCTTTATTAGTGCAAGTAGTTTTATATGTTATTTCATTTAATGTTTTGTGGTCATGGTGGAAGAAGGATGTGCAAGTTTATAAGTAAACTCTAGATTTAAATTATTCTCTTCTCCAAGTGGAAACACAGGAGGCGACGGGTGACGCCCCTGAAACATGCGCCAGCCCCCAGGGGATAAAACAGTCGTGAACAATTCACACAAAGTCAGAAAGGTTAGAAGTCAGAAGAAGGAAGAAGGAAAAAGGCCCAGAGATGAGAAGATAGTAAGAGAAGAGAAAGTAAGAAATGCTAAGAAACTCAAAAGATGCGAGAAGCAAGAAACAAAGCTAAAAGCTAGAGGCTGAAAAGCTGAAGCTAGAAAAACGATGCAGAAACTAGAAGTTGAGAACTTTGCTCAAAGCTCAGAGTTCCGGCTCAAAGCTCGGCTCTGTAGCCATGGAAACTCTTAGCTCTAAGCTGCTCGCCACAAACTCATGGCTCTTAGTCAGTTTTGCATTTTTCGCGTCCTTTATTTTTCTTTGCCACAAGCTCCACGTGACATCATTTTTGTCTACATGCGCGATCTTTTATTTTTATAAGCCAAGTCAAGACCAACTGAACCAAAGCAACAGAAGTGCCTCAGAGTAATTTTGTTACTTTTAAAACATCATCAGTTTTCCTTTTTGAAGATTTTGACAACTTTAGAGTCATCTGGTCAACGCCAGTCTCCTCTAAAGTTATCCAACCAAAGTGAAGAGCATTAGAGCTGCTTTGGGTGATGTTCTGCTGGGAAACCTTGGGTCCTGCCATTCATGTGGATGTTACTTTGACACGTGAAACCTACCTACACATTGTTGCAGACCCAGTCCACTTCTTCATGGAAACGGTATTCCCTAATGGGAGTGGCAAAAGTGGTTCAGGAATGGTTTGAGGAGCAACGAGTTCAAGGTGATGACTTCCCCAGAACTCAATCCAATTGAGCATCTGTGCAACTAGTGCTGGACAAATAAGTCTGATCCATGGACCCTCCGCCCCCCTGCCTCACAACTTACAGGACTTAAAGGATCTGCTGCTCACGTCTCTCTCTGACTGTAGTGGGTGTGAGGTGTCAGCAGCTACTGTATGTGTTTGGCCTTCCTGTGACCAGCTCTGTCAAATATATTGCAAAGTTTGTTTTTGTGATAAATCTATTAAATTAAAGAGCATCTTTAGGTTACCAGGTGAATCAGTTCACAGGTGAGAACTGCAATGAAATCAACCAACTGATTTCAGTCAGGCTCTTCGCAGCCTGTGCATACACCTTATAATTACTAACATACACTCAGTTGTCAGTTTATTAGTAGCTATAACTGATGTAAACAGTCTCCTTCATGAAGGTTCTAATGTTCAGTTTGTATTAAAATAGTTTTATACAGTTGTTGATTCGACTGTGCGATCATTAAGGAGTTATTTCGCCTACTTTCATTGATATAAATGGAGTGGACAAAATAATAGAAATAGAAATAATAGAAACACCTTGATGCCACGGTGAGAGTCCTCATGTAGCAGTTGGCGTATCAGTTCCATATATTGGTTATCTGTCTCCTTGATTACTAATAATCTGTATCAGAAGAAGCCCTGAAAGAACCATATCGGTTCCCCCCTAATTGGAAATCCACAGTAACATATCATACACAGCTTATACAGTAATATATGGTTGAGAATAATTTATGGAAAAACCAACAGGAGGGTCTCTGTGCAGACTGATGAGGAGGTAGTAACTCAGATGTTTAATCTTGGGCTTTAAAAGTAACAAACAGTAGTAAAGACATTAAAAAGGAACATAATCAGTTCTTATTTCTTAGTTTTTGTCAGAGCTAGCTGCTGCATTCTGTACATTTGTCTTTTGTTTTTGTTTTTATCCATGTTTAGGAATAGACCTTTGCAGTCGTCCAAACATGACGAAATGGAAGCATATATGATTTAACATTGGATTTCTGAAGTTCAAAATTAAAGAGATTCTGGCAATATTCCTTAGATGTAGAAGACAGAGTGGATAACCCTCGTTAATATCTAATTTAGGTTGAGGCTGGAATCCAACATCAGGTTTCTGACAGAATATTAGATATGTTCGACAGGATCTCTGTGTGTGATGGTCAGCGCCAATCGCCAAAAGAATTAGTGGTCAATCTGCTGGGTGAAAAAAATAGCACTGTGTTTTAAACAAATTTAAACAAAACAGTCATCTATATAATCCCATATATTTTCCTCTTGCGCAATGAAGGGTAAAACCATCTGATACAACAGTGAAGAGGTTTAAGTAAATGACTTTTTCTGGCTTCAACTGAGTTCAGCTCCATCCAACTCAGAACAATAGATTTGTTTTTGTTTGTTTAATTTTGAATGGTTTACTGTCTGTTATCTGGTCAGTTTAAAAGATGTGCAGAGCTGAGGAGCTTTGAATGGCTGAAATTGTTTTTTGTCTGTTGGGCGGTTGCCAGGCATAGTAACCGACTGAATGATATGAAGTCAATAGGAAGGGAAACAGGAAGCTGAGGAAATCTCATTAAATGCTGACAATAGAGCAGTTAAATGATGGCCTGTTTCTCCAGCTGACGGGCTGCGTGTTGGTTCATACAGCAGCCAGATCTCCCCGACTGTTCCACTCCTGTCAGTCACGTCTCTCTCTGTGTGAATGCATGTTAGTGGACAGTATACGTGTCCACAACTTAACTGTAAAGTAATCTCTATTTCCCTATCATATAGTCTATATGAAACATAGAGTCTACAGTTTGAATAGAACATTATTGTATTATGGTTAATAGATGAAATATAGAATTAGAATAATAAGTACACAAAGGAGGGAAAAGAAAGGAAAAAGACTAAACAAATCACATGCACGCATGCAAAACAACAACAAAAAAAATTAAAAATAGTTTGTTTAATTGGTAAATTGTCAGCAGTCATGTCGGCTGTAAAAGAAAAACCACCATACAAGATAATACAGATTTTCTTTTTTAGAAATGAAAAGTTTAATTCATAACCCAGTGGTCGTAAACCTGGGGGTCACAGAATCATTTCAGAGCGTCACCAGATGGTTGTGGAGAAAATAAATAAAATAACATATGAAAAATACAATATTTTAGTTAGTTTTTTTCACCTGCACCAGTGATATAATTTGCCTTATAATAAATTTTATTGGGTGTGTTTTTGTGAGAGTCAAAGTGTGCATGCACATGAGTTTCTGACACCAAAAAAAAAATGCTTTTGTACCATGTCGTGGCTTCTCAGAAAGTATTCTCATTCAAGGCTCAACAGGAAGTGTCTCACACTAAATAAAGCCAAAACCGAATGAGTTGTTCTGTCTGAGCTCTTCCTGTGTGAGTTTCGTACCTTCCATGTGTCATATTGTCGTGACGAAGTTGTAAATCAGGAGGTCCCGCACTGTTCAGTGCAGGGGAGAGAGATAAAAAAAAAGTCCAGGGTGCCTGCAGCACATTGGACAAACCGTCATCACAAACAAAGAATTATTTATTATTTATTTACATGTATTAATCAGTACATTGACAATAATCACTTGAAATGACTCTCTCTCTCTGTCTTTCATTGATTGTCCCTTCATTTCCCTGTAATGGAAATTAGGGCAAAAAGTTGTGTCTACAACCACACGGGGGGGGGGCGCAAACACCAACGTGATTATTGTGGTGGGTCGTGACTCCAAAAGGTTGACAACCTGAACTGTTTGTATGTGATATTTGACAAAGGCAGGGAATGAAAGAATAATTGAATTAAATGTGATTTTCCAGCTTTTGGTCCTATTCCCCGCCCTATAAGTCAAGTTGCCCAATGATGACGTCTTTTAAGCAACTGACTCACCATGAATTGGGGAAATGATGGGACATTGAATGCACCAATATCCTGCAATAAACTAGATCAGTCCAAGTGAAAAGGTGGTTAGTTCGTGTCTTAAACTTGGATGTGACATTTGTAAATGAAAACTGATTGGGTGAATACAGAGATTTGATTTTAACGACAGTCTTCTACCTGCTCCACCAGGACTTCACCATGACCCTGTACCTGAGGCACTACTGGAAGGACGAGCGCCTGTCGTTCACCAGCAGCACCAACAAGAGCATGACGTTCGACGGTCGCCTGGTGAAGAAGATCTGGGTCCCTGACGTCTTCTTCGTCCACTCCAAGAGGTCCTTCATCCACGACACCACCACCGACAACATCATGCTGCGCGTCTTTCCTGATGGACACGTCCTCTACAGTCTGAGGTCAGTGGCATGTTAGCGTCATTTTCAGCAAACATCCCCTGCTAATTTATAAACACATTACATTTACATTCATATACACACTTATTAATGCTGTAGGAAATTTGCATACATTTATCTTACTCCATATTATTCAAATCAAATGGGTTAACTGAGCCAGTGGGAGATATGCACTGCTATTTGATGTGTTTTGAAATGTGTTTCATCTCTGAATCCTGAGGACAAAATCAATGAAGGAAAAAGATTTTGATTCAACGGTTTTCAACTCATTACCGTTCAATTCAACTCCATTAATAAACAGATTGGTACGCAACCCTGTCATTTGACTGCACTCAACAGGGTTGCATGTAGCAGGGTTTGCAAATTTAGCCTGCGATCCTCTATTATCAATGAGGGTTTAGCTAACTATGGATGAACATATTTTTCTGTATACTGAAGAGAAAGTATGTGATATTTAAGATATCTAACAATAATGTTGGTAACAGGGTTGCACCATTCAAATTTATGACAGCAGGTGACACCAACATTTTTACTCAAATAGAGAAACTGAAGAGAAGGTGCTCCCACATGTGTTCTGCCCATGCTGCTTTATACTTTTTAATAAATAAAATAAATGGTTTCAAAAACATCATATGTAATGTATTGGAGGCATAGTCTATATTAAGGAGATATAACTGTGAAACAAGTAGATTTCTGATGTTCAGGTGGGACACACCAAAATTGTTTTTAACAGGGGGTACAGATAATGTGTGCAGTATTTTGGTTCATTTGAAGTATTATTAATGTCACTCTTCACACATTGGCTTATTTGTTTTTTTGACATTTTGCTTTAAATGATATTTAAAGATGTGATGGGACATAAATTACCCTCCATTTATGGAATGACACCCTGGTAATTTAGTGGCTCACCGTGACATTAGGGCAGAGTGTTGATACAGATCAGGTGATCCAATGCAAGTTAGGCTTTCAAAGGTGTTTACTAATCTACAGCTGAGTGAGTCACTTTCTGGCTTCATTGTATTTTTTTGGCTTCATGTGGCAAAAGCAAACATTTAGAGATATATGTGTATGTTGCAATGGCTTTTTACTTCAGAGTAAAACTTCTATTAGACATATTTACATCCATATTTTCTCTTGTTTTAATGTTAAAGCAATAATGTGTAATTGTTAAAACTCAATCAATCAGAGTTAGTTGATTTAAAGCTGTATTTTCTGTATTATTTTGGCCACTTTTAGGCAGAACTCCACAACTAGCTGAACATCACGTACATTTAAATAAGTTGTTCTGGTTAATATGTTAGCATACAGTTTCCCTTTTACACATCCAGCAGACACAGCGCAACATTAGCATTCATTTGAAATCATGTCTGTGTCCACCTGATGAATCTAAGTCCAATAATCAATATCATTTTAGCTCTGTGTTTGGTCTCCACCAGCTCCTGAGGGAAATATCTGGCTCCTCAGCTGACTGTGTCTGTCAGGTAGAGGACAGATGTTTATCACAACTGTTTGCTGCAGGTTTAACAAACTCAGCTCAACCTGAATTCTGAGTTGAAGTCAGAGTTTTGGTTTCCAGACCAGCTGATCAGAGTTAGTTCAGTCAGCTGTGTTCACTCTGAGTTAACTGTGTTTGTGTGGAAGCCATCATCAATAAGCTCCTATACTACAATTCACCATGGCAACAGGAAAATAAGGAGCAGAGCCTCCAGTTAATCAAAAATTTAACATAATTTTAATTGTTCCTCATTAATATCTGTCTCCAGAGGTGGAGAGAAACACCAGTGTTAACTTCCGTGGTGGGGATGGTGGTGGGGGTCACTTGCTAACAGCTTCAGCCATTTTCATGTTTATTGTTACATTCATTGACTCAGAGCAGGGTTATTCATTCAAGTTCAAATAGGTCCAGTTAGGCAAGATTTCCTCAAGCAATAATAATCCTCAATAATAATTATGTTCTTTTATTATTTCAAGGGAAATAACGGCGGTAATAAGTAATAACTACATAACAGCTTTTGAAAAATAATAATGAAGAGCTTAATTTTACAAAATGATAAAAAAAAGTTGTAGTTTGACTTTCCATTTCTCTTCTTTATGTTTAACTCAAACAGTTAATTAATAAATAAATAAATAAAAAGCCCCATGGCACATCTTAACAACTGAACAGCTTTAACACATCCTTTTCTTTTTCATTACCTCTTCTATATCACTTTTTCCACTTATTTCTCTGGCGGCATCTCTCTCCTGTGTGTGTGTATCTCACTCACTGTCTCAATGATTGGCTGAGTAGCGTCATGTGACCAGTGCCATAAAGGCTAGAAAAGCAGTGCCATTTAAAATAGAAATGCTCCGTCATTTAATAGCTCTCAATAACCTGTAGGTCATAAATCCGGGTCCAGATAGTGACCTTTGACCCAGAAGGTAGAGCACGCCCTCTGGGCAGCGCTGCTTCTTCATCCTCACAGTTGGACTGAGGGCAGACTGGTTGCTACAGTGACTCACTATCACCTCTTGATGTACAAAGTGGTATTATAAGATGGGACGGGGCTAGCTGGTTAGCATGCTTAGACGTGGACGTGTTTGAGTAAAACTTTTATTTCTATACATTCTGTTGATCATTTAAGTTATTTTTTGAATATTTTTTTAAACTAAATGACACATTCACCCATTGAGTTGTTCCAACGTGGAGCCAGATTGACCATCCACCAAGTTCCACAACATGAAGATGACCTGGTGCTCAGTGGGTGGTCACAGATTCACTGCTATTTATAGCCTGTTATTGGTGAAAGTGTCCTGGTTTCTCAGGGTCATTACTGGATCTGGACTGAATTCAGAAGCCAATACTGAGGCCCAGCAGGTTTCATCAATCAATCAGCTGCTCAACTCACTAGATTTAGTTTATACAGATCTTTTATCTGGGGCTGTGAATTCATGTGTTTTTCTTTAAGTCAGATTTTCTCCATAGGAATCTTTATAGAAGGTGAGAAACCTGTCTGATCAACACGGTCAGCAGCTGCAGCGGAGGATATTAAGGTGCTTTGAAAATACTTAGCACTCGATTGCTGCAATTTGCATAAAAATCAAACTCCCTCTTGGCATCATGACTCAGGCAAATCTGAACACAGGCACGATACGCATAGTTTTATATTCACTGTGATATCATAATGTCTGATCTCTATTAATCCACTTAGAAAACATAGAAAAAAAGACTCAATTTAACTCCAGAACCTGCCTGAGAATCATCAGGTTTTAAATTTTCTTCTGTATAATCCAGTAACAGTGGACTGTGCATCACATGGGAGCTAATAATGGGAAAAGCTCATTTGAGTTGTAGGAGGTCTCAGTGTGATACTTTGAAAGAACTTATTGAAGAATGTAAAGCAGTGTGTGGTTTTCTGAAGTTAAATTAATTTACTGAAGCTGTTTTTGTATCCAGGTTTTATTAAATCTGATTTGAAGGGGAACTAAGGGCCTTTTAACCCTGGGCCTTATTTTCCCCTTATTGCCATCATAAAGGTTTAAAATGCTTCCTTCAGTGTGATCTGAAAGCAGGTGTGTCTGAGAAGACAAAACATAGACAGGATGTTACACACTCTCTAAACCTTTCATCCAGTTCGCTGACACACACAGATGAATTTTTACTTAGAAAAGATTTTACTGAGAGAAATTTGTTTTCCTCTTTTCCTGTGTTTTATTTGAAGTTTTGATCCATAAGAAGATATATTTGAAGTTTTAAGAACCAAAAATCAGGTTGGTGAGCCAATCAGAAGAGAGGAGGCTCTCAGCCTCTCTTCTCTCTGCTTTGTAGTGACATCACAAAGTTCCAGAAGTCCTGATGGCTGGCTGTTTTCTGAGTGATCCAATGAAAATATAGAAGTATTGCAGGTAAACGCTCAGAGAAACCAAATCCTGCCAGGTTGGTTGTTGGGTCCAGGTGGGCGTGGCTTGGGGCATGGCTGAGAGAGGTGACTGCTTTGTTGTGACATCACAAAGTACCAGAAGTCCTGACGGCTGGTTTTTAGGCTCAGTTTCTGAATACAGGCTGTGTGCATTTCTCTGTGGAGTAGTATAGTATAGTACAGTATTAATATAGAACTTAGACTTGCTTAATTATCAAACCAGGTGTGAGAACTTCATTATTTCAGTTTGTGTTGCATGTTCTTAAATATTTTGTTCTGTTTAAACAAACTAGGAAAAAATTAACCCAAATGCAGACAACACAAAAAGGGGGTTGGTGGTGAAAAAGTCTTTTAACTTACTTACAGAACCCAAAATCCAAAATGGAGACAAAACGCAAGAACAATAACTGAAACATGGTAAGAGCAAAACACGAGCAAAAACCAGAAAATCCAAAAATTGGAAACACAGGACCACTAGCAGGCAAACAGAGCAAAACAGATGAACTGACAAAGACGACAGGGAGCACAGACACTAAATACACACAAGGGAGGCAAGGATGATTGAACACAGGTTAAACGCATTAGGGTGGGGCAGACAATCACAAAGGGGGCAAACAGGACAAAGACAGGAAATAAAATGTCCACGAGACACACAAGGGAAGTTAATTCAAAAATGAAAACAGGAAAACAGCCAAAAGTCCAAAAGCCAACTGAAATACTCCTGTGAGGGTAAACCATGACAACCTGAAGCCTGAAGTACTACTATTCAGTCATTTTAAAGTCTGTCCACAGCTTTACATTCAGGTATTCAACTGTTACATTAGCAGTAAAATGCATCAAATACAAGATACAATGCAACAAATACAGCACCCTTTAAATCAGTGTACAGTCATATCTGTATCTTCTGCAGCCAGAGGAATCAGTGTACATCTCTTCTCGTCTACATATTTACTCACAAACTTGTTTTGCTCAGATTTCACTTGAATTACTTTCATATTCATCATCTTGTCAGGCAAATTACGTCCGTGTGATGCAGCCGACGATACAATGAGGCGAGTAGAGACATCTTCTAGAGATGTTTGAAGTTCTGTTTGTAGTTCAGCTCGAGTCCAAAATCTTCAAAAAAAGATGTTGGAAACTTATGAATTATTTCTTAGACACTTCATGAGTCCTATTTCAGTTTTACAGCTCCCTGTAATGAACACTGAGCACACACCAACCTGCAAGCTCGTTTAGATCAGGAATGATTGCACATCACACAGCTCTATTTACACATTGTCAACATAAGAGCAGTCTGTAGCATGGTGTCTCATCCTATGAAAGAGTATTAGGAAAAAAAAACATGAGGTGACGGACTAAGATGTAACTAGTTTACCAGATTCAGACTGTGGGTCGGACTTTTTCAAGGACAGATTGGAGAACGGAGAAAGAAATATGTTAGAAAAGAAGCAGATTGAGAAATTTCATTTAAACACTGTGTCAGTGAAAACGAAGGAAATGATAACCTGTCAACAACCCTGCATCTTAAATAGCATCATTACTTCCTTGAAGTCCAGATCCCTCTTCAGTGAAGAGTCGACTGTAGGTGTGTTTGTCATGGGGAGAAGGGTGGTGCAGTTAATAGATGATGCATAAAGGAGGGACTTGACTGACCGGTGCAGCCTGTTGCATCAGCCCAGTATAACTTTTTTATATTCTGCATATATTGGCTCAGAGGAACTCAACAAATTGAGTCTCTAGTTGAATGGGATGTTTTCCACCATGTGTCATAGGAGAAGCATCAGCACAGCAACAGATCTTTGCACTCTCTGAGGCTCTGCCACTGAAGCTACTTACCACAGCACTCAGTCTCCTTTACTCACTGAAATCACAAACTGGAGGAGCAGTGGAAATAACCAGTGAAACCAGTGATATTGCAGAAACAGACGCTGATATCAATGAACTTATTTGTGTTTAGTTTCACTTCACACTGAACAGAAACAGATAATAGTAACAGAAGGTAATAACCCTTCAGCAGTGTTTTCTTAGAGGGCCCATATAGTATAAAGGTATTGTTTGATTATAAAGCAGGTCTAGGTTCTACATTAATACTGTGAAAGTATCAAAGCCTCAGTCCACAGAGAAATGCACACAGCCTGTATTCAGAAACTGAGCCTTAAAACCAGATGTCAGGACTTCTGGAACTTTGTGATGTCACAACAAAGCAGAGGGAAGAGAGGCTCAGAGCCTCCTCTCTTCTGATTGGCTCACTGACCTGTTGTTACTAGGGCTCCAGAGAGAAGCCTGAGAGAGGAGATGTAAAACTACACTGAATTTCATTCAGTAGATAGATGTTATTGTTGCCATGATGATGATGGTCCAGTATGCCTGCCGCTGGTACACTCCTCTGGGTTGTATTTAGGAATTGACCAATATGTTTTTTTCAGTGCCGATACCGAAACCGATAACCGGTAATCGAGACCAGTAACAGATATTTGGAACCGATATGTATGTATAAGGACACTCACTGTGGCGTGCAGGTGATAATTTATGTCAATGAAAATGGGCTAAAAAACAACACACCTCTGTATAATGTAATACTGCTACACACATTACATCCTCCATAATGATCATACAGTTGAATCAACAACTGTCTAAAACTATTTTATTGCAAACTGAACATTATAACCTTCATGAATCATCATCAATTATTCAACCATTCATAACATCATGTGAATGAAATATAAAATTTTGGCATCAACTGTGCACAATATGAACTCATCCTCTGTACCATTCTTCAGCTGGTGAAGAAGAAGAGTCTTAATGCTGATAAGACTCAGCAGAAGATCCAAGCCACTTAATTAACACGTCAACCTGAAATGTTGCTAATAATCCTTTTATCCTTAAACGCACAGTCTGTAACTTCTGCCTCTAGAGGTCTCTCAATCAAAACAATAAGAAATGACGTCAGTGGGTCACGTCATGAAATAGCCTGGAATCATGGGAGTTGTTGTCTTCACCAGCATTACCGTAAGCTCCTGCCGATTTGGATTCTGTCAGTGTCAGTGGTTCAAACAGACCCGGTGATTAAAAACACTGAATAAAGCAGCTTCACATTTAAAGTCAGTGTTTGAGCGACACTGTACGGAGGACAGAGACTCAGGGAAGAGTTGGAGCTGAGATTGATGCTAACCTTTGTTTGGATTGTTTCTCTACGTAATCTAAACCAGTAGAAACACCCATGAAGCAGTTTCACTTTAAAAATCAGTCATTTGGGGCAGCTCACCTGTTAGAGCAACTACCACAAAGGCTTAGTTCTACCCGCAGCAGTTCCAGTGGCCCATGGCCCACATGTCATGTTGGCCTCTCTCTCTCTCTCTCTCTCTCTCTCTCTCTCTCTTTCTCCCTGACTTTCCTGTCCCTCTCACTGCAGCCATCTGGATGCCAAAAAATGACAAAAACCCCAAAAGAAACCAAGGTGTAAAAAGTGTATGTGGCTTAAAACTAGAGAAAAGTCAATGTTGAGCTTCTGTCAGACAAACGCACTGACACATGATCATAGACGATATGATGTCACTGACAGGCGACCAATGACACAGAGCGTAACCATGAATAAAATTCACAAATTTCTCTGGTTTGGGAATTGATGGAAACATTTGGGATAATGTAAGAACATAACTCAACAACATATACAACATAATTCTAGTTGTTTTTAGACATTTTAATGTGGAAAGGTTACAGATTATAACTTTAATGTCCTTGAAAGCACCACTGTCATCATTCATCCATAGTGCCAGCTGATGGCCGTGGACTGGTACACTATGTTCAGCACGCTTATCACACCACATGACAGGAATAATATCACTCACGATAATAATATACAGAACATATTTGTGTTGAAGTGTTCTTAGTGAACATGTGCAGCACCATGACTGTTCTCACCGTGTGTCTCTCTCCTGTTGTCTTTCTCTTGTTGAACAGGGTGACAGTAACAGCAGCCTGTAACATGGACTTCAGCCGCTTCCCTCTGGATTCTCAGACCTGCTCACTGGAGCTGGAGAGCTGTGAGTACATGTTTGACATCTGGAAAACCATGAAGAACAAAATTAGAACATGTGTCACATTCAAGCATCAACCTCCAGGGTTGAAAAGGGAAGCCAACTACGCACTTCCTCTAACGACCACTAGAGTCTGGCTCCAACAGTGAGTCAATCCCCATAGACTCCCATGTTAAAATGTCCAACTTTACAGCAGAGATAAACACGTTTACAGCCTGGTACAAAAACTGTTTTGGTCTCTAAAGCTAATTTCCTCCTTCATGACACCTGTTTATATTACTCACCTATTTACATTTTATTAAGGCTTAAAGTTATGGAGAATTAAGGGCGTAGCCACTTTGAGTGACAGGTGGGTGAGCGTATGCTTGCCACAAACTGGCATGAACCAAAGTCTCAGCTCCACAAACTCTAGGGATTTTTGGATTAGCTTGGAGTTAGGGGCGGAGTCAGACACTGCCAAGATGGCGACGGTAGAGCAGCTCACTCTGAGCTTCACAACTGCTCTTCAGGAACCTGTGGGTGATATCATTGAGGCTACATTCATGTTTATTTACAGTCTATGGTCAAATTATCACATTGTTGTAATAGATACTGTAGGTCAAACATTTGATTAATTCAAGGAAAAACTCAATATAATACAAAACCATACAAAACCAGAACACACAAAACCCCCATGACAGCAAAGATCGATGCGAGCAGATCACAAACCCTAAATAAAAACCAAGGCGTTCGACATACACGTTACATAGGAAGATTTGATACAGAGATCTTACAGCTGGGACACATTACACAGATCAGGGAGCTAATGCCAGACATTAAGACACCCAGGACACAACATTAGAAATTCATTGGGACACTAGTAGGACACCAGGCCACAGAGCAGTGTCCTCTGAGTACCAGTCTGCTGTGCACTTAGGGCAACCAGTCCTCCAACCTGAACAGCCATACAGGTCATTTGTTCCAACCCTCTGATACGACCAAATGGAAGCTGCCGGGCTTACTTCAGGCACACACACAGCCAAGGATATAGTTAAAATGTCATTATTGTGTTTGGACACATCAGAGTGAAATATATCACAAAATAGCCCCAAGGAACGCTGATCAGTTGCGACTACCACAGGGTCTTCCTCAGGGCGTGGTTGGAAACAGAAATGAACTAGAGGGGAGCATTGTGATTTCTTATATAGACAGAGCACCGGCAATAAAAGGATACCAACCATTTTTAAACAATAAAGAGAGGGACTGACAGTTTATAAGAAAGGTCTTCAATCTATTTCCTCATTCAGACCTGGAAACACAAAAGCATCAAATGTAAAAATCCAATAAGTCTCTCTGAAGTCAATTATTGAGACGATCACCTCCTCTAATGGACTGCTACACGAGCTCAGTACTCTCCACTTTCAAAAGGCTGTTGTTGATGTTATGATAATGTATCTCTCTTGTCTTTAAATTTGCAAATTCCTTCTGCTGTATAATGTTGGAATGGTGATTACAAGTGGTTTGGATGCACATTAAAGTCCCAGTAGGTCTCTCTCCTGTATGGAAGGTAACTGTGTGTGACTCTAGCCTTAATGGTGGGGGCCTGTTTATAACTGAAGTTGGGAGGAAGTTGGAAGATTTCCCTCTGGGAGGGGTCACTCCCAAGGATACAACCCACAGGAGTATCTCCTGATATAGCGCCCCATGGTGGCAGGTGTACTGGACCTTCATTGCCATGGTTACAACAATAAACATGCAGCTCACCTTGTGGTTTGGTTAGGTTTAGGAAAAGATGGCGGTTTAGGTTACAATAACTACCTCGGTATCACTTTACAATAAGACTACCCCTACAAAGGATTTATAAATGTTTATAAGTAGTTTATTAATTCAGTTGTTAACACTTTTTATAAATAAACAATTATAATATAATCTAATTAAGTTTTCACTTTACCCTTTACGCCCATCATAATTACTACGACCACTAAATGTCGTCTAGCAACAAGACGACCTATGGGCTCATTTTTTAGAAGAAGAGATCATTACCAAGGTAGTTTGTAAAAGGCCCATAGCTCATGAAAAGTTCTCTCATTCCACGTCAAGACTGAGCTCAAGCTCTAGATTTCTCCATCCCACTGGTTAACAGTAGGAGGTCTGAGCTTAATCCATACTAACTCTTTAAATCTTCCTGCTAATAGAAGTAGCTTGTTCATAAAGTGCCATCGGAAACTGAAAGACTCAGCAGAAACGAACCAGGATTCATTTGTATTTCCTTCAGAAAAATAGAGTTGAGTTCCTGTGAGACTTCCTCCCAGAAGAGGGCAGTGCCAGATGCAATGTATGTGAGACCTTACCTCTTTCTTACACTTGACACGGAGGGGAGAAAACCCAGGATAAAGGTAACAGGATGTGTGCTGCAGGATCCTGCACTGACTCCGTTAGCCTCCCTCTGCATCAGACCATTACTCCTCCACAAACCCAGTCCCCAGCTCCCTCTCTCATACGCCTTTAATGCCTTCAGCGTTGAACGTGTTAAGATACTGTCGTCTTCCATAAAGGTGGGACATGAATTTTTTATTGAGACAAAACTGAGCAGAAGATATGAGCTTCAGGAAAATTTATATTGTTGGTGAAATGCCTAATCTGTGAAATCTGCTCCCACTCATTCCAGAGGGAAAGGCTTTGTTTTGTGTAATGAGGAACACTTCCTTCCAGTGAATGTCACCGTATGTTTCAAGGTTTCGATCATGAGAGTTAACTTTATTTTTAAGACCCTGAAATCTTTTATTTTGGAACTTTATATACAGAGACTTACATGTTTATCAAGTGACCTAAAAATGAAGATTGACTATAAATACAAAAAGCACTTACAAAAATTGAAGAAAGAGAGCAAAGGCAGAGGTGCAGGAGAGGCAACCAGGCAAACATTTTGGGCCCCCAAGGAGAAAAGGGGCCCAAAATGGCCCTGTAAACCTCCTATAAAGACAGTATACAGTGCACTGCTGTTCAGACATAGTATCACAGCACGCTGTAACAGTGCTTCACTGCAACATGCCAATCATCATATGACCATCAAGCAAGACCTCATTATGTCATAAGTGTTACCAGGGACATGTCACTCGGTATTCACAGATAGTTCTGACAGTCTGTCTTACTGTTTAAAAGAGGTAAAAGGCCTTGTGTACAATCTGAGGTGGAGACAGAAACCAGGGAGAGTCACTACAGTTCAATTCAGTCTTAAATCGGATACATGGAACAATCACTTCCACAGGTTTCCTGATAAACAATCATAAATTAAGTGGTAGTGCTAGTGTTTATTTAATTCACTAACCTCTAGTCATTGTTCCCGTCCATAAGAACGAGATTCTACTCAAGGTGTTCACTGAGGTGAAAACAGAACCTCCTGGTGGAGGTAATGACAGAAAAATAAAATAACTGAAAACTATTGCTTTAAAGTAGGGGTGACGGTTGCAACAAGTCTTATTCCTCCAATTAGAAACATGCTAGAGTGATGACACTCATACTGCACATGCTCAGTTAGACCCCCCCACCCCACCAGGAGACAGAGGACACATTCAACATCTGTTGCATTTCTTAGTTTCTTAATGAAACTTGTTTTGGAGGAATTAAAGAAATTTTTTCATGAGCTGTTTTTCTGTCAAACTGTCTTGAGTAAAATAGATAAATAGTGCCTATTATGACTGAGGGTTGGTTCTATGCAAAAAATAAAACTCAATAACTGTTCTTTGATAAATATAATGAAATAAAGTAAACTAAAACTAAAAACTAAACATAAATAAATAATGCTACAATATTATTGTATAAATGAACAATACTATAATGTAAAACAATGCATATTTCCAGAATACAATGCTTATTGAGATAAAAGGCAAAAGTTAATTAGTGAAATGGCATGTATTTTTAATATGTTGCAACTGATCCCAACCCTCAGGACATCTTCCATTCAAGAAATATTGGGAATGATATGTCAAATTGAATCATCTGTAAAAGTCCAACATGGATTTCAAATGTGCAAAATCACATGTGACCACATTTACATGTGATTTTTACACGTTTAATTCAACATGTGAAAACATGTTTAAAATCCCATGTGAAAAGTGTGGAACACGTACTGACTCATGGGAAATGTGGTTTTGGAACATTTCCATGGTGTAATGTGTGAAGCCCATGTAAATTCCCATGTGAACCCTATTGCACCATGATTACCACATAGTTTGTTGTTGTTTGTTTGCATGTTTGTCAGTACTCACATTACTGCACTAGTTGAAAATGTTACGGTGAAACTTCTGCAGTGGATTTGTGACATATTACAAATGTGGTATCATGTTTTCCACATGTTCTCCACACATGTGATCAAATGTAGGAAACTTTTAAGAAAACATTTAAATTCATGTGTTTTTTCTGTAAGGGTGGTGTGGGTAATTAGCTACAGTTTGGTTGGTCTCTCTCTTCACTGAGAGAAAAGCACAGTGTTGCATCCGTCCCTAGTTTGCTTTAGTTCAGTGTCTCAAAACAGCTGTGGCTCTATTGTACTGCCGCAGTGCTGAGGTGTTTTCAGGTGACACACCTGAGCCATCAGGGGAAGGAGGGGTGGGCTGTACCTGAACAGAGACTGAATGAGTGAGAGGGACTACAGTTCAATTTTTTATTTTTGAGGCATCAAAGACATTCAGAGGAAGGGCCCGGCACACACCAGGGGCCATTCACAAAGCGTCCCCATACATTTCAGATGAAAGATGCCCGCTCTGCTGTTTCATTACCCAACCGTGAACTGTGAAACGCTTCTAACATCAACAGTTAGGGGAAAGACATTAGGCCACTTGGGGTTGCAACCAGACACAATTCAGAGACTAACTAAAGATAGAAGTTTTTCTACAAAGCCTCCAAATGTTCAGACCTGCTCAGGGCTTCTAGAAAGTTTAGTTTAGAATCCTTAATCAACCAGCCCTCAACCTGACTGTGCTGCATGTTGATGAACCCATGACGCTGTCCGTGGTGCTGAAGTAACAGATGGATTGTCCCTAAAGTAAATATGAAGAACTCTAAGGTCCTTTTAAGAGACATATTGTAGCAATGTTCAGAGCGACCTCGGTTTCTGGAAGAAGTGAAGTAGCCATTAGAGCCAAATGTTGCTTAGCAATCTTCCACTACTATGCGAAAGTGTTGGAATGTATACGGGCGTCGTAGCCGTCACTTCAACTATCGCTTAAGCCTGTGGGAGGTATATGCTTCCAAATTTCACGTTGTCTTTAGAGCGTCATTACTCCTCAACTGTTTCTGCTAGAGACGGGCCGTTTTTTTCTCCTTAAACTATAGAACTGTTTTTATCAACCACCTGTTCGTGCGTGTGAGTCACTGACTTTGATCCAGACACTAACATTCAAAGTTATGAAATATTTTAGAGTTTGTCGGGCACATTCCTGCTTTCTGTCTGTGTGTTTATGGATCGATTCTCACCCGGATTCTTTGCCAGTCACGCTTAGAGTCACGTCACTCAATATTCCTCCTATCGGCTCCAGTGGGACCTGTCACAGCCAATCAGAGTGTCTGATTCCGAGGTTTGGCCTGCCTTGGCTGTACACCCAGATTAAATGAGATCGGCGTGAAGAGAAGTTGTTCTAAGTTTATTGAAGTGACAGAAACAGACAGCAGGATGTGAGCAGTCAGATATTTAGTGCAGCAGAGGATTTGGAGCTGATTTTTCAAGGAGCAGATAAAAAACGCCCATAACTACTGTTCCAGAGAATGAGCGTATCTCATGAACAGATAAAGATACAAACTTCAAATCACCCCTACGACAATCCAGACAAATAAAATGTGTGCAACTTTCTGTGTTGAAGATTTCCTTCTTTATTATGGTTTACAGTGTTTTTATCTATAAGATAAGGAAAAATTCAAGGTCATTTTTTTGGAAAAACACAAAGGTATGAAAAAACGAGAAAGTCTTATTGTGGTCCAAAGAGTATTTTAAAGTCCCTTACATAAATAGCCTCTTTGTTGTCAGTTGTTTGTTGGTCAGTCCCAAATTTCTGTCTTCTGCGTTTCTGTGTATCTGGATCACGCTCTTGATTCGAAGCTGTGTTGATCATGACTCTGTGTGATGTCTGGCAGACGCCTACACAGATGAAGACCTGATGCTGTACTGGAAGAGCGGCGACGAGTCCCTCAGCACTGACGACCGCATCTCCTTATCACAGTTCCTGATCCAGAAGTTCCACACCACGTCTCGCCTGGCCTTCTACAGCAGCACAGGTACGCACACCTGTTACTTGAGATGAAATCATTCATAATGCTATACATTGCTCTTGTGTACAACATCATGATTTGAGTGGCAAATGAATCACGTGTTCTTTCAAGGACAGGCCACAGTCACTGAGCGTAGATAGAGGGGGAAAACAGGGACAGACAGATGTTAATGACTCTGCGACATTTCCACCGTAGAGGACTGAAATTGCCTAAATTGAAAATAAATAGTAAATCCTGTAGCTCAACCGTTGGGGTGAGTGCTTCAAAATAAAAATTGAATTTGAGGTTTTGTGCCAGTTATATGGAAGACAAGTGGCACAGCTTTGAAGGCTTTAAAAACATGACTAGATTGTATTTGAGTGATCTAGTTTGAGGGTGCTTGGTGGGGGAGAGGAGGTGGGGAGGGAGGGAGGGAGTGGGGGAGGATCGATAGAGGAGACAGGAGCAAAGTCTGCATTAGGAGGAGGTCGGGGTGAACGGAGGGTTCGACAAAACACAGGACTGCCACACAGCAGTGGGTGGAACATCGCAAATATTTCCCACCTCATGTAATATTTTTCAGAATATCTAAACTTGTTTTGTGACAAATAAAACTTTGAACTGTTGTTCTGTGGCAGCATCCCTTAAACCTGAAACATAAAATACAACAATACAATTATGTATTATAAAAAAAAAATCCAGATAATACAGTATTATATTTGGGCTTAACCTGATAGGTAAGAAGGACAAATTCAGAAAACTCACAATTCTTACAATATCTTACAATATTGGACTGACAGTACCACATTTAGTCATAATGTCCAAATATCCATATAATATATATATAATCCATGTATATAATATAATATCATATATAATAATCCATGTTGAGAGTGAATGTTTGCTTGACCTCTGAAATAGCCGACATATGATGTGTTATATATAAAATAACCACACAGACGTATAATATGTGACTGTGGGACACAGAGCCGATCAGTAACAAAGGAAATTTATTAAATTAGTTTTTGATTATGTTCCGTCCACGTTATAGTGGATTAGAAACCTGATGTAGAGTTTGATAGTTTAGGTCACAGACTTTGCTCCATGCAGTTTCTCTTATGGACTAAAGGACTTTGTTTCTTCATTACCTGGATCACGTGTTTAAACACCTGAATCATATACTATACTAATAGTAAGGAATTTACGTACTCTGTGTCTGCTAATAAATTATGATGTAAAATATTAACAGCGTATTGTGTAACCCGAGTCTAAACCAGCTTCTGTCCCGCTGTGTTCACAGGCTGGTACAATCGTCTCTACATCAACTTCACGTTGCGACGCCACATCTTCTTTTTCTTGCTGCAGACGTACTTTCCCGCCACCCTCATGGTGATGCTTTCATGGGTGTCGTTCTGGATCGACCGCCGGGCTGTGCCGGCCAGAGTCTCCCTGGGTAAAAAAAAAAAAAAAAAAAAAAAAAAAAACACAACCCATTTGAAATGTCCTTTGAAGAGATTGTGCCTGAGGAAAATCTTTCTGTGTGAAATGATGAAAGCTGGCTGTGACATGGCTCCACCAGCTGGGAACACACACATGCATGTGTGAATACACAAACCTCCCACACTCCACCACTCTTACTTTTCTTCTGATTTATTTTCTGTGTTGAGGCTGTTGCAGCACTTGTCATGCAGACGTCTGGTTTCTCGCTGAGGTCCTCTCACGGCTCGTCTCATTGCTCTTATTACATTCAGATGATATGATGGGATGATTTTACAAAACCCTCTGACAGGTTGTTATTCCTCAACTACAGAGTGTGTGCTGGTTCTCTTCTTCTCTGTGAACACATATATAGGGATGTTCCAACACTGTTTTTCCTTGAGTATCGACTGATATGGATTACTGATCCGATATCGTTGCATTAAAATAATATTTTAACAGTTATATATACATAGATATGCATGGGCTATGATTACTATTGTTGTTGTTTGGCATGGCACAGGTTAAACCCTTTGTAAAACATGAACAGATACATGAATGTCATCATTTGACAGTCAGTCATAAAAGAATAAATCTAGGAATAAATAACACTTCCTACTCTAGTTGTAAGACGAGTGCTGCCCCTTCAGATTAAAAGCTTGAGCATGTTGGTTTACTGGTGGGACTTTCCGGTGTAACATTTTGCCTGCACTGCTCTATAACAGTAGCTGCCAGCGGCTGCACAGTGCAATTTGCTCCATTTTAGAGTGATGAAGAAGAATAGACTTCAGGTGTGAAACTATGAAGTTCACTTTTTTTTAAAACATTGGGTCAGATTGGTGCATAGACTCACAAACTGGCTTTTCTGATACTGGTACTGGAACAACTCTAGTTTTGTACAATTATATATCATTATTATAATTATTATTATTAATTTAATCTTTATTTAATCAGAAGGTCTTATTGAATTTAAAATCTCTTTTTCAAGAGACAGACCTGAGAAGAGGGAGTCACGAGAGACGATCAACAACAAAGACAGTAGAGCTACACAACACAAGAAGCAAAGAATCAACAAAAACATTTATAATAGCCATACAATACATCAAATAATAAAGATTTAAAATCTCCAAGGGGAAATATACGTAAGACTCTAGTTTGAGGGCAGTTTGCAGTTCATTCCATTTATATTGTGCATATAACCTGAAAGCAGTTCTGCCAACTTTAGTGTGAACATGAGGGATATCGTGGGTTCAGTAGTGGCTGGATCGTCTTCTGTGAAAAGATTTGAGGTCGTATGGAAGCTTTAACAGTAGAGTATTATGAATAAATAATATGAGATGACTGTTTCTTGCTGACTGTAGAGAGGTCCAACCCACAGTGTGGCACAGAGAACAATGATGAGTATGGGATTTGTCATTTGATACAAAGGGTTTAACTGCTGCAGTGTTAATGGTGCAGCGTGACAATACAGAATGTAATCATAGTCAAGGACAGATAGACAGACATGTATATATATATATATATATATATATATATATATATAACTGCTCCAAATTATCACCAAATGAATTCACAGTAAAAACTGAAGCAAAAACAGCTCCACTGATTTTCTTCACTTCTTTTACATATAGTATCATCTTTCTGCAATAATGTGATTTAACATGAAAAACAAAGTCAAGGTGTTAAAAAAGAAACCTAATTTCCTCAGAGAAATTTCCCTGCATAAAAGGTGAAATATCACAGGTACAGCAGTGCAGGATGGGATATATAGATGCCAATAGATCATCATATATAGAGATGATTCGTGGTACTGAAAATAATTCAGTTCAAAGTGAATTAAAGTGTATCTGACAGAAGTAACCTATGTCTATTGCACTGTCAGGAAAACACACACACACACACACACACACACACACAGCCTGGTTTCTCCAGTAACCTGAATAAAGCACATTTCAACCTCGTGAGTGTGGAAGTTGTAGAGTAAAAACACTTTTCCAGTTCCACTTTCTTATGAGGAGTTTCTGAGCTGCAACTAACGGCTTCACAGATTATTTATAAACCATCAATGTGAAAAGCTCTGGTGTTCATCCTCCTCCAACATGTCACTTCCTCTTTAACTGACTGAACATGACCCCTGACACCTGACCTTCAGGACGCTTCTCAACCAAAATGAATTTATGATCTTTACTTGAGATTATTGACATAACTGGTGACCCATTAACCTTCATCAGTGAAGATGTGAAAGAGTCTGGCATCCTAGAAGTTTTTATCATTAAGTCCTATTAATGGTTTATAACTGAATAATCCATGATGGACAGCTTCAAGTTCCCACACAGTGTGGGTGTATGGAAGAGACCTTAAATGTCTCTGTATTATGTCACACATAGACTGTCACTGACTGTGTGGAGGCAGAATTAGATTAAAAAAAACGACTGGAGTTCTGTTTCTAAGAGTTTCTGCTGCTGTCTGTTGAAAGGCTGCAGCACACTGACTGATTCAAACCTGTAAAGGAGAAGTCTGGTGATCTTCTAAATTCTTACAGTCAACAAATATACCTCACTAACAAGCGCTGTGTGTGTATCCAGAGCCTGATACTGTATCTTATTCCTCTTCCAGTGTTGCTGTTAAAAACAGACTGCTGCAATATGATCCTGCACGACTTGCATGATGCGTTTGGCACTGTGGTGAGGTTGTTTACATTTCACCCCGAGAAGTGGAATATCATCTCCACATGAAATCTAATATGCTCCAAGAGGATGACGCCACAAGTGTCGAGTATTTTTCTTCGAGCTGAATGTAAACCTGTGTCGACAAACATGACGCACTGTAATCATCTTAAATCTGAGCATAAAGATTCATTCTTGACCCTAAATCGAATCATTTAACTTCACACATGGTCCACTGGAGCTTTCAACTTGTATTACTTTCTACTACACTACATGTATTGTATTAGATTAGATAAAAACAAATAAAGTGTGATTTATTATTACAGACCAAACTACAGTATTTATAATTGTCCACAAGTTTACCTGCTGCAGCACAAAAGTGATTAATGTAACAATAATTATCTAGAATCCAATAACAAGTACTCTTGCTGTAGTTATTTGAGGTAAAATGTAAATGCATGACTTGATTTCTACACTGTGGTATATTTCCTCCACCTCCTATGACCCCTCCCCACCTGTAGATCTCTGACTGCTGCAGCTTTTTCAGGACAGTACATTGCAGGGCTATTGGACCACATTGCATCATATTGTATAAGTGGTCATGTTATTGCTTTCACCTCCTACAGCTTCAGCAGCCCAGCACTGCCTCAGGTCCCTGATTCAGTGCAGCGCTACAGTGTGTCTATAAAGCCTAAGTAAATAATAGACAAACACATTTTCAACCTGCAGTTTATTGTAGTTTAACCACAGCGCTGTTAAGGTTACTGTTTTTTAACCACAGTGTTGTGTAGTTTTCTGTAGTTTAACCACAGCGTTATGTAGTTTTCTGTAATTTCACCACAGCGTTGTTCAGATTACTATAGTTTAATCATAGCTTTGTTCAGGTTACTGTAGTTTGACCACAGCATTATGTAATTTTTTGTAGTTTAACTACAGCTAATGTAGTTTACTTGTTAACCACAGTGTTGTGCAGGTTACTGTAGTTTAACCACAGCATTGTGCAGGTTGCCGTAGTTTAACCACAGCATTGTGCAGGTTACTGTAGTTTAACCACAGCTAATGTAGTTTACTTGTTAACCACAGTGTTGTGCAGGTTACTGTAGTTTAACCACAGCGTTATCTAGTTAACTATAGTTTAACCACAGCGTTGTGCAGGTTGCTGTAGTTTAACCACAGCATTGTGCAGGTTGCCGTAGTTTAACCACAGCATTGTGCAGGTTACTGTAGTTTAACCACAGCTAATGTAGTTTACTTGTTAACCACAGTGTTGTGCAGGTTACTGTAGTTTAACCACAGCGTTATCTAGTTAACTATAGTTTAACCACAGCGTTGTGCAGGTTGCTGTAGTTTAACCACAGCATTGTGCAGGTTACTGTAGTTTAACCACAGCGTTGTGCAGGTTGCTGTAGTTTAACCACAGCATTGTGCAGGTTACTGTAGTTTAACCACAGCATTGTGCAGGTTACTGTAGTTTAACCACAGCGTAGTGCAGGTTACTGTAGTTTAACCACAGCGTAGTGCAGGTTGCTGTAGTTTAACCACAGCGTTGTGCAGGTTACTGTAGTTTAACCACAGCGTTGTGTTTCCTGTTTGCAGGCATCACCACAGTGCTGACCATGTCCACCATCATCACCGGTGTGAACGCGTCCATGCCCAGGGTGTCCTACATCAAGGCCGTGGACATTTACCTCTGGGTCAGCTTCGTCTTTGTCTTCTTGTCTGTGTTAGAGTACGCTGCCGTCAACTACCTGTCCACCGTCCAGGACCGCCGAGAGCGCAAGATGAGAGAAAGGGCGCGGTCTCAGGTGTGTGTTTCTGCTGTTCGGTGTTGTGAATGAAAAGGCAAACTGATGTGCAATTGAAATAATAAGAGGCATCATTTCCCTACTGCTGGAGGAGACCTGACCAGAGCTATGAGACCTAACATTAATTTGGTGTACACAAACATGATGCTATGCTATGTGTACGTAGGCAGATTAGCTGCTGCTAACACTTACCTAAAAAACCTCACCAAAGGTGCTTTAAAAATCAAATCAAAGAGGCTTAAGTGTCTCATGCAGAACACTGACCTACAGCCTCTTAACTCTGTAACTTAGGTCAGTACAATTCAATCAATCAATCAATGTATATGTCCCCATAAAGCAAATGGTTGCAGAGCAGCGAAACAGGGAGACAGAAGAAAACATATCATTAAAACACGCTGGAGAAATCAGGGAAACAAATCAAATCAAATTATCAAGTAAGAATATAAAATCATAGAATACACTGTTGCTCATAAAGTTGGAATAAAATATTTGTTATCTCTTTCCATTAAATGATTGTGACAGTGTGATTTATTTCATTTCACCTGGGTAATTGGGACACATAATATAATCATTGCACCTGGTCAAAAGCGATTACTGATGCGTTTAAATAGGAATAAACAGAGGATTGTGTCTGAAAACAAAATATTCCAACTTTATGGGCAACAGTGTATTTGCAGTTTTGATCTTGACTGTGTAGTGTATGTGCAGAATTCTGTAAGGTATGAAACATTTTCGTCTAACGGGGTTCTTGAGAGGGAATCAGAAGGTAGATCTGGATCACTGGATGCAGGAACTGGAGCTGTCACAGAACTGACTGCAAATTCCCACACACCAAGACACTGCTGTAGCAGCGACCAGCATCTTGATTTGGCAGACAACTGACCACTGCTCACTGGGACATCAGAGTGCTGTCTGTGGTTCGTGGCCTCGAATGTGAATTGAGTTTGATTTTTACCTGTTTCCTATAGAGTCCGCTGTTCACAGAGCCAGACTGGGTCAGTATGCGAGGTGGACATCAGTGTTCAGCAGGTGGATGGAGTGGTCAGGTGGTCAGGTTAAAATGAAGGTTAAATCATTACACTTCAGTTGTAATTTTGCAGTTAACTCTGTTCTCTGGGGCTTTAACCGTCCTCCTGTGTAGAAACAAGCCCACAGTTCGTCTGTGCAGCAGTTCATTATGACCCATAGTCACGTTTTATTGTCGGATGGCCTCTAGCAGCAGACGCAGGAAGTCAGGTGATGTAGTATAAGAAGCTACAACGCCCCTGTTTAGAGGAGGTGGTGGATGGAAACACAGGAAACCACTGTTTGTTTCCCGTTTCAAAGCCATAGTCAGTGTTGTTTGTTTTGTTCCACAATTTCAATCACATTTATAATTGTAACCATGACGACAACCACAAGTTACTTATTTCAACTCAAACCAGCATGTATTCCTGAACCTAACCAAGACGTTTCAACCCACGTTCTAAACTAAACCACGACTAATCCACAACTGCAACCACATTTATTGTGGTTACCATAACGATGAAGATGAGATCACTGTGTGTACCAGGTCTCTGGTACACTCCTATGGGTGGTGTCTGAGGGTGGGGACAAATGACTTTAGGTTGGAGGACTTGTTGACTTTACACCTTGTCGTCCTGAGTCAGTTTCTTTCTCCACGTCTCATTAGACTCACAGCGATAAATACAATAGTTCGTTTTTACTTGTGTGTGTCGGTGAGGCCAGTGTGACAGTTAGAGAAGATGAAACGGTTGTTTTATCACTTTAACAACAAACTGTTGATGTTAAATCATTAGCTGACCATTAAGTCGTGTCAGTTTGTTTTCTCTTATGATTTTGATTGTGTTATTAGAAATGAATGAGCTCTTGTTATTGGTTGAACAAGCCTATGTCTCTGTGCTTTTCTTTCTGTGTCTGTCCAGTGCTTCAGCAGAAAAGCTACAACATTATTTTGAACGTCCCATTGAGATTTTTCAAAGGAGCCACTTTGTGGCCAAATGGTGTCAAACTCTCATGATCACAGCAAGGTGTCGTGAAAAGATTTGATCCTGTGACCTCATCAACAAGGAGTCATCTGTGCTGCTGTGTCATGGGACACAGAGAAATATAGGTTGTAACTTGGTCATAATCATGTCATTTTAGTTCATTCCAACCAAAAACCCATTCAAAAAGCAAAGAGACTTATGCAGCTATGTGATTTCTGGTTTTAAGGCTCATTCCTGCAGAAGTCAGTCCAACTAACCCTGAAATAAAAAGTTATTTTACCTATAGTCCAATAATGACAGAATCAGTGTTGCACCAACAAAAAACCCAGCTGTCATCTGCCCCAGACACACACAAGACACACAGCAGAGCGACAAGTGCACACACAGAAACATGAGCAAGTATGTAGCGCACACACACACACACACACACCAGTCTGACAGGAGAGGAGGAGGAAGAGGAAGAGGGGTTTGTGAGATATGGATCAGGACCAGCTCCTGGCCTCTGATCACAGAACAGTGAAGACCCAACTCACTCACTCAGAGCTGTAATCAAACCAATCAAACAGACTTGGAGGCAGACACCAGTTCTCCCTCAAACTTACCTGTCTCTCCCTTTTCAAAGCTTAGAAACAACACATCAACAAATACACAAATAAAACAAAAAGCCTCAGTTCCAATGAGTGCATGTGCTTAAACAAAGTTCATATATTTTCAAAAATAAGGGAAGTGATCAGGATTAAGTCTCTCAAATCCACCCAGAATCAAAAAGGCACTGACTGTGAACTGTTATCTGCAGAGAGAGAGAGAGAGAGAGAGAGACTGGAGCCATCTCTGAGGTATCATCACTTTCCTTTTCTTTAAAGAGGAACTGCCTGGACAGAGTGCAGCCTGTCGTTTCCGTAGAAACAGTCAACAGGTTATCAGCATCTCTGCGGGACCTTCAAAATAATGTCACAGGAAGAAAAAACACAGACACTGATCGACCTGAAGATCAAACAAAAGAGAGAGACAAAATCATTCCCAACAACCCAGAGTCAGACTGACCTTTCTATAGAACAAGGAACGAGATCCAGACCCGGCGCTGGTCTTGATGAGGAGAGCAGAGGCTTTTTCAACCAATAACAAGAGCTCATTCATTTCTAATGGCACAATCGATATCGTGAGACAAACACATGACTGAGCGAGTGATCAGCTGATGACCGGACCTCTACAGTTTGTATTAAAATAATAAAACAGCCATTTCATCTTCCCTCACTGTCACTCTCTGGGTTTTTATACTTGTATATCATCAGTTGTATCAGTTTTGCTAAGTGACGGCTGAAGGTCTGAGTTTTTCTGTGTTTCATCACTACTGCTGTGCAGAAATCATTCACAGGTCAGGCTTTGCTTAGATGTAGTGACCTGGTTACACGGCTGTAGAGGTTCATCTTAAGCTTGGAGACGTGACAGAGTTCACTGAACATGATCAGTGTTTATCTGTAAACAGCTGACACTGAGAATCAGAAAAGAAGAATTTAAGAGTGTGTGGGTAGAAACAGAGAAACAGAAGGAGCGTATCAACACACATCACCTTGTTTTAATCAGTGTGTGTGTGTATCAGCTGGAGTCTTCAGTAACGGGGCCAACCAGATGTTAGTCTGTGACAGGTTAGTGGCTCGAACACACAACCCTGGCTCCTAGAATTGACTTCTCTATACAAGTGAACTTCAACAGCAAATACGTTTTGTAAGAAACCTTAATCTGTGGCTGGATCATGATCAGAGGAAACGTGTTTTGCGAATGAATGAAGCAGCACCTTTATCAGCAGCAGCGGCGTCATCAGGAGGTGGTTGAGGTGAATGAAGGACGTACAAAACAAGAGACCAGGATCTTGAACCTGAACCTGGTGCTGTGAGAGTCTGAGCAGAACCATGTTGAAAGTTTAATAAAGCTGGAGTCACTACAGGCGGAGATTGCTCTGCAGGATCAGATATTCTGGTGCTGTTGTCTGTCAACATTTTACTGATAGGTTCAGTATCAACATATACATATATTTACAACTATATACATATATACAGTGTATATCAGGTTGCATATACGTGTCCTACAAAAGATATTTGCTGTTGCATTTTAGCTGTACATTTTCAGGAGACAGGGTGCAGATTTCATTTCTAAGGAATCTGAGAAAAGCTCATACTCACAAATCTTTCTTTTAGAAAACAATTGTTTAGATAATTATCCTGTTATCTGGAGCTAACGAGGCTTGTTCTCTCATTATAATGGCTACGTTAATCAGAAATCTGATGTCCCGAGCCAGTATACAGATGGTCTTGTGTTGTGATGTGAAAAATGTCAGCACGACACATTGATCAACATCAGAGAAGATTTCAATCAAGGGCAGAAATGTCTTTTCACATCAGTCCTCGTCAGCAAACGAGTTACTGAGGATCGTTGCTAAGGAGGAGCGTTACTGCGACTTAGTGTACGAAGTTCAGTCAAAATCATTTTCTCCTGATCATATCGCGTTATCTTTGTTATCTTGAGATAACAGGATAAAAAAAACATCAGCAAGTATGTGGCTCCCAGCCCAGGTGTCAAGATGCTGCACGGGGTCCTGTCTCTCAGTCAGCATCAAGTGACGTCCGCCATCGGATCAGACATCATGCATTACCTTTGTGTGAGCAACAAGTCTCAGCATTCAGCAGGAAGTAGCGTCAACCCTGAAACATAATGAGCTTCAACATGTTCATTTTAGCAGAGTCGTGTAGAATAATGAGTGGGTTATGTGGGGATGTCAGTATATCAACATTAGAGAACACAACAGAAGGTCTGCACCATCACTCATGTCAATGTCCACTGATCCACTTTCTGTCGTCTGTGCTGCAGGGAGTGAACACACTCATTACACTGACTGCGCACTAGCTGCTCCTGAAATGCTTCGTCTGTGTTTAGAATTCATTTTAATGGATCAAAAATCTGCAAAAACATCACTTAGAAGCTTTGAATTATTCATGAACAGCAAGCTGAACTTTGTCTGGGCTGCGACTCTCTGTTAGAGCAGAAAAAGGTTTATAAAGCAACAAATACTGTTTTGTGATGAATGAATGTGCGTCCCTGAGTTAATAAAAACCAAGTGAAGTGGAAGTTTTAAAAGATGAGGCTGGCATCAGATCATATCTTTTTTTTTGTGGTTGACAAACATGTGGAGCAGGTACGTATCCGAGGGTGGACCTGGACAGGCCCAGACCAGGGGCCAGATGTTCATGACTAAAGCTATGTACACTTACAAAACCAGAAATATTCATACACGGTTCCACTTTATAAAATGTCACTCTGTGAGAAATTGGGCGCATGTGCACAAGCCTCATTTCCACTCTCACAATTAGCTAAAAATAGATGAAGACTCTCCCTTAATCAATCAGCTTGTATAAAAAAAAACACTGTGATCATACACAGAGAAGAAAGACGAGACAGAAGAACAATTTCACAGATTGTGAAACTGAGATAAAAACATCATCAGTTTACTTTAGTAAAGTCCTCTAATGTAAAGTCCTGTTTTACTTTGAACTTCATTTATTGGGACTAGAGAGTCTTAATGAGGCTCTAACACTGTGATTAGTAAATATTAAAATAGTATGAAACAGTTACAGAATGACTCACAATAAATAGGATTTTAATGATGCTGAAGGAAACACTGAGCACAAACACTCCACTCATTGAAGTTGGTTTGATTTTATGTTAAATTACATTATTACATTATTATTTTGTATTTTCACTTCACTGTAACTTTGATCGCTTTGGAAAACGGTGTGTACGCACGGTCAGAGGAATGTGTGAGATGCACAATTTATGTGCGGGAAAATGGCGTGCGCATGGTTTTTGTTAACTTGTTCTCTAGCTCTTTATTCTCATTCATTCTCATGCACACATACACACACAAGGGGCCTGACTCCGGAGAAAGATTTTTTGAAATAAATACGTGTTTGCTGATAGAACTCGCATGAAACTGGACTTGTGTGATTTTATATTTTTAATATCTATCTTAATATCTATCTTATCAATAGATTTTCAAGAAAATGTTACGAAAAAATAAAAGTTGGTGAGCAGCTCTGAGTAATCTGTCTGCTGTGAGCTGTGTTCCAATGAGATTCTCTACCTCTGTCTTTTCATTTTGTTGATTTGTGAAACATAACTCAAGAGTGTCATGACAGAGTCACAGCAATGCTCAATCTCATCTTTAAATGTGTTGCTGACAGGATTTTCAGAATAAAATGATGCCTCTCATTAACAAACAAATTAGCTGGACAAGCTGTGGCTAATTTACTTTATGAATAATGGTTTATGTCATAATGATTCACATGCAGTAAGAACTGTGCCCTCGATCCACTCATAGAGGGGGCAGGCATTAAATAGTAAATATTATATTATTATAACTAATGGATGGGAAATGAGCTAACACCTAACCACTGAAATTTAAATATAATATCAATTGATGTTCTTTTTGTCTAGCGAAGAAGTTTTACATTTTGTGACATTTGAAACCTTTAAACTACACATTTTCAGATTCATCCCCAACTCCATGACTGCTGCTGCCAGGCTGCCACAGGTCAACAATGCTAATGCAGTTTGAGGGTTGCCAGATCATAGTCGAGTATCCCCCATATCCCAGTCGTTTACTCTTTATAATAATAACCGACATTTTGCTGAAAACCCACAAACCTGGCAGCTCATAGTTGCTGCATAGATCCTGCCGGTGACGCAGAGGGGAGTTAAAATGGGAAGATGGTTTGAGATGGGTAAAAATATTGTTAGGGACAGTTCAGCAACACTTTGACATTGGGAGGGACGTGTCCCTACTGTCCACACTTCAATCTATACCCATGAATGAAACCGCAGTTGGTGGAGGAGGAAGTGCAGAACAAATGAGGATTTGCGTAAATGAAGCTAAAACAGCGGAGGAATAAAGTGCTGATTTGGCACCCACCACCAGCCCCTCCTTCTAAGGAGTCTACATGGCCCCCATCAGACATTCCAGAGGTTCACGCTGAATTGGCACTGGTAAAACCTGGATTTAGACAATGGAGATTGACAGGGTGAAGCTGCTCCAAACGCACAACCGCTCTCTCCCTCTCTAAGTTGGAAGCTTACGTCGAAAGCCACGAGCCACCGCGTCGTGGCCGGGTGTTTAACCCGAATGGTGATGCTAGGAATATGGATTCAGTGGAGAGAAACTGTCAGCATGTCAAAGTGGTGCTGGATGTTGTTACGCTGGGAACTCAGGGAACACAGGGAGACGGACGAGGCTCTAAATGGAGTAACTTCTTCAAGTACGCTGAAAAACCCAACCCTGAAATAAAGAACAGTCACTGATACGACTCCAAACACACAGAATGAAGTGTTGGAGCTTTGTTGTTATGGAAGACAGGTAGGGCAGAACATGAGGTCTGATCAGCCCCAGCTGGGGGTGTCTGGTCAGCTGTGTATGATACTGGAAACAGCTGATGAGCCCAGGTGACATCACTGATGATCTGCCCCAGCTCAGCATCAGAGGATGTTTCACTTCAACAACGTTTTGTTTTATTTGTACAATATTCTGCTTATCTCATTTACACTGGCACAGTGGGTTGTTTGTGTTCGTTCACACATGCGATTTATTTTTTCAGATTTGATGAATAACAGTGAAAAAGTTGATTGCGCTAATCTGACTATCATCGTATGACTTTGACCATTTATGCCATATTGTAATTCACCAACACACTGATATCACAAAACTATTCTTGTTGAAACTCTGACCATCTCAGCTATTGTGTATCCCACAGCCGACGGAATGACCTCGGAGAGTGTGTCTGTATTACACGACAGGATGTTTTGTCCTGAGGGGGGCACTAGAGTAAAAGTCATGTAAAAGCGTTCATCCTCAGGGGAGCATGAATGTGCTTAATCAGCGTCACGGCAGTCCTGGACATAGTGGTTCCCAACCAGGAGGTAGGGATCCCCCTGAAGAGGTTGGAGGACCCGAACAATTATATAAAAAGAAAAGGAGCGGCATGGTGGTGCAGTGGTTAGCACTGTTGCCTCACAGCAGTTTCTGGATTTGAACCTGCCGTGTGGAGTTTGCATGTTTTCCTTGGTTCACTCCAGGTACTCCAGCTTCCTCCCACAGTACACATGTGTGTCCTAATTATAGCAGATGAATAAATCACTGGTTGACCTGGACACATAGGTATACTGTATGTAAACTGTGACAATGGTTTTAAAAGGTTGCAAGGAAAGGAAGGGTTAGGGGGGCAACAGTGACACTGGACTCCATCCTCTGGGAGGGAAGTTTCACAGGAACACATGAACTCCGTAGTTTATGAACATTGGTCAATTAGAATTATTGACCCAATGGTGATGTGCATTGATAGACCAGGTGGTCGTTTCAGTTAAACATAGTTGCCCTTAGGGAAAGTGACATGGCATTTGTGCCTATAGTTGGAGCAAGATCAACAATCACTGATATCATCTGCTTAACTGTTCTGGAGGAAGGACCAGGGCATTTACAATAACAGTATACAGTATATTCATAGGTCTTCATCCTCCTCATTGTTTGAGATACCTTGTCATGGACAAAGGTTTTCGTCAAGATGAAATGTTGACCTGATGGTGGTTAATGAAACCCAGGTCATGACAGTTTTATACCCTAGGGACATTGAATATTCATACCAAATATCACGATATTGTTGCCTATATGTTACCTGGAATAAAGTATTGGAGCAACCAACAATCACTGCTATAATTAGAACCCAAAATTAGCAGAGAAAAAACAAGTATGAGGATGGATTACAAAAGCAAACCATCTGCTAAAGACATTGATGAGTCTTGATGACTTACTTCAAGCACGGGATGCCTGATAATCTCCCTAAATTTTCCTGTACTTCTTTAAAATCTCATCCATAATAATGATTATATTGCATATTTCTTCCCTCACAGTCGCTGCCCTGCACCTGTGGTATCTCCCAGACACGAACCATGACCATGTTAGACGGCACCTACAGCGAGGCGGACACCAACAGCCTGGCCGGCTACACCGAGGAGCCCATGGTCCCCGAGGAGGAACACGAAGAGATGCATGAGGTTCCAGAGAAACCCGAACACATGGTGGTCCACCTGTCAGTCAGCAGCGAGTCCACTACCACCAAGAAGAAGAAGAGCCTGCGTGGCCTCAACATCATCCAGAACACGCACGCCATTGACAAATACTCCCGGATGATCTTCCCTGGTTCGTACATCTTCTTCAACCTTATCTACTGGTCCGTCTACTGCTGAGAGACGCTCCTGAGTCAGGACTGAAGCAAGAGAGATTAACACAGAGACAGTATGAATGCTGCGTCACTATGGGATATTTCTGGACAAATCATAAGTCATGTTGTACTGTACGTCTGGTGCTGGTAGATCATTAGGTTTAAGGCCTTGGACAGTAAAAGAGTCTGAAAAGATGAGTTCTGACTTGAGGACGGTTTGGAGCACTCCTATTTGATTTTTTTTCCCTCATGCAGCAATTTGAATGTTCAGTAACGCTCTAAACTAAAACATAGACAGTGTTCATCGAAAAAGTGTTTTTAAACTACTGACGCTAATTCTCTCAGTCTTTTTCTCTTCTTCAGCTGCCGTTGAAAGGTTCTCCGTCCTCATCACCACTCTTCCTGAGATGATTCCCACTCATTTTTTGTATTTGACACGTAACATTGATGGATAAAGATATGGCACACTTTTTTTTGCGTGTGATCATGCTGTAAACTGCTCACTTAACAGGTATCTGTAATTATATTTCTTTGAAATAATCATAAAGATGGAAATCACTATGATTATAAAGATTTTAGACCCATTATCTATCGGTCATGACTGAGTTATAAACTGCAATTACTGTTTCATTTTATCAAGGGAACAAACTTTGACCATATTTTTTAAGCCTGTTATATCAAAATTGATATTATCAGAGACTTTTAGCTCAGAGAGGGTATATTTAGTACTTTGAGCTAAACGTTAACACAAGATGCTAACATCCTCATGCTAGCTTGTATGCTTACCAAATTTCCATAATGTTTCCCTCCACTACTGTTATGTGAATATGAATTAAAGGAGTTATCTGTAAGTTTTGCTTTCGCTACATAGCTAACGTTAGCATTAACAGCTGTTTACTTATCAGTCTAGTAGAAACGTTGTGAGTTCAGCATCAAACTTCTTTCCTTTACTCACCAACAGCTGTCTCCATGGGTGGGAAGAAACACCAATGTTAACACTTGTCTCTATCATGTCCTTTCTTACTTACAAATAACCCCTTGAAGCACATTTAGATAAACAGCTGATGGTGCTAATTCTCTTAGGGAACTTTAAACCACTGCAGAAGAAAAGACTACAAGATGATATAATTAAAAGAAGGCCAGTTAAACCTCAAAAGATGGAAATCCATGTGGAAAATGATATTTCTGTTTCATGTATTAATTTGCATTGCTCCACACGGATCTGATGTTTAATATATTCCAAGATGTATTTGCTGAGTCTGTTTCCATTGCAGTTTGTTGCTTCTAATTTTTACTTCGTTTTTTGCTCAAACTGATAATGTGCAAAAACAAGTGGATGGAAACACACTTATACAGGGACTCCAGCAAAAATTATAGAGCAGAAATAGCTTAAACTAAGACAAAAATGTTAGGATGAAATAATGAAATTGTGATAACAGAGATAACAGTTTAATTAGACATCTTAGGATAACTATCCTCAAGTTGATCTCGTGACTAAATTTGACAACTCATTTATGATCTTGAGATAACGGGCCTAAAAATATTACCAGCTGTGGCCAATCTTGACTTCTGAACTATTTTAACATGTAAATCCTACTGTATAACTGATTTGGTCGTCATGTTGTTGTGATGTTCTGTATCAAGACTACAATGACTTTTTGAGAAAGTGTCCTCTTGGTAAACGTTTGTGGTACAACACAGCAGTGGATTACACAAAGGGCCATTTAATCTTAGTCCTAGTTGCTTTAGCATGTGACATAGATATAAGAAGCGTTGGACACGAGCAGTACTTATAATATCTAAGAGGTTTGTTGGCCAGTGGGACATTTTCTCCTGAGGTCACTGTAGTGATTTATCCCAGTTAGCAAAGAAAATGAACAGAAGCTAGCTTAATGAACTGCACTGATGAATGCAGCCATTCGTTCAATATCATCTCAGAGAGACCGGTTCATCTGCTCCCTGACAGAAAAGTTTATTCCAGATTTGGGACTCTCGAACTAACTTCTTGTCCGTCTTGGACTAATGGAACTTCTTTTAGAAATGAATATGCGTGGTGAAATGTTAATCACACCTCTCACAGTGTGAAAACATGCTCGTAATGGCTGATTTAATGTTTGATGTCTTTTTGTTTTACTAATTTAATCTGATAAAAAAAGTGGTGATGAACACAGCTCCCCAGACCAACAAAAACTATGATTGTTCGCCATTTGTACATTTGTGAATTCACCTGTGTGTGCGTTCAGAAGTGATAATGTTCCGCTGAGAACCAGGATTGTTTGTTTTTTTTAATTTCTGAAAAGCTGAAACACATTACTGAGGTTGTCTTGCCATGAGTATCTGCTGCTGTACTGTTCTGGTAAAATCTGAATCTCATTACGAGGCTAACAAACGAATCATTGTTCTAATGAATCATCAAGAAGGTGCTCAGGTCTTACTGACCAGTACATTGATATTTTATATACTAATTTGTATTATTGTATAATTTGTATTATTTTTCCCCTTAGAAAGATTGACAACAGAAAGTGTCCATAAGAAAATACAGTTCGGCCAGTGGAACAGAGGCTAGCTTCAGATGGGGACAGAGGTCTGAGTCTAAATGTGGTGGCCCAAACGAAAAAGGAATAGGGGGAAAAACTTAATTTCAGAAAACATTACATTTCACAGAGGATATTTTACACACAAAATCTTAATAAAACACTTCAGCATTTTAGGAAACTAAACTTTTAGAAAGCAGGGTTAATGCCTGTTAGGGGTGTCTTTCAGTTTAATTAACTGTCCCCGTTGAAAGTGTAGCCAGGATGTTTGATGTATTTAAAGTTTTATTCACTGCCAAACTTAGCTGTTTGTTTATTTATTCCCTTTGATAATGCATGGCCATTTATGCTGAGTATTTGATGAAAATGAAAGAAGTTCAATCAGCATTAAGGATGAGACCAACAGCAGCAGCAGCAGAATACCTCCTCTCATGTTTTCTGAAATGATGTGTTTTCTGTAATGCTGTCATGAGATCGGAGAGTGGTGTCAGACTTTTGGACTCCACTTTATGTTTAATGTATTGTCTATCACCACGGACCCTCTGCGTGATAGAGGTGGGCGTCAACTGAGCCGCCCGAGCTGTCTGGACATGTTTTTCTGGCATCTTGTTTTGCACCACAGGACCGCTGCACTTTACCAAAGTGAAATGTCAAAAAATTAGAACACCTCCGTTCTTCCAGCTGTTATTTAAATGTACATGACTTGCTCCCGAGCTGCTGAAAGTTCATTCTAAACCTTTTGACTGGTGGTGTACACCATAACGTTTTCATGAGGTGGTAAAATTTGTGAAATTATTCCTGTAAATTGTAATATTTTGGAGTCGTACATGTTTTAAGTTAAAAGGTGATGCACACAGTTCTTTTAGGCCCAAAAATGCCCTTTGGAAACAAATGGTTTATCATTTAATTTATTCTTAAAGTCATGTCATATTAAAGTGGCATTTGGAACATACTGGTTGTTTAAAAGAATGTATTATAACAATGTATATATAAGCTTTAAAAAACATGATTTGTATATTAGTGTAGCCATTTATAGATCAACCAAATTGCACTATGTCTAATTTAGACAAATACAGCCATTTGATAGATTCTATCATCTGATGATACATTTATTGATAATTGGGTAAAACTGATCACATTTGATGTCTCCAGTGAAGCTTTATTCATTCACACTGTGACAGTATGCAGATTTATAAAAACCTGTACCTTTTCGGAAGCTGTTTCCATTTCGTTGAACATGAAGGCTGTGGTTGAAATGTACTGTAGGCCCATCACTGTAACACATCCATGAGTTGCTGTTGACACTAAAGAATGTTGCAATGTATTTATGGGGAACATTAAATATAATTATGATGGACTAAGAATGCATTTGATTCAGAGAGTACGCGCAAGGCACTCGGGACGCTAAACTGACAAAATGAATATTTGATAAATAGTTGTTTCTGTGGAGTGCTGGGGAAAAAGGCTGTTCCATTGTTTGCAGACTCGCCACACACCGAGGCTGATGCGGAGAATGCATTTCAGATCCAGCGTTTTCAGGTTTGCTCATCAGGGCTGCCAAGCTGCCGACAGCTACATGAAAATCTTTTATCTCATTTTCCAAATCATCTCCACAGGATCAGCATGTGGTGAGGCCCGGAGCTCTGGGACAATTAGGGTTTGACTGATCTAATGCCCGCACTTAAAGCCGCACTAATCAGGGTTTTATTAGTAACAATGCGTCAAATGTGTCGTGTGAAAGGAAAAGCTTACAGTAATGAGCCCACAGTTATCGCCGACTCTGCAGCTCCCCTCAGCTCAGCTCAGCTGTTTGGTCTCTTTCAGTTCATTGTTTTGATTTTATGGCAGCAGACACTTTGTTTTCAGTGAAAAATAAGTGAATTAACTGAGAGCAGTCTGAGCCCAGACACCCTGTGGAGGAAACTCATTTCAGCTGCTTGTATCTGTGATCTCATTCTTTCAGTCTCTACCCAGAGCTCAAGACCGGAGGTGAGCGCCAGAACAAAGATCAACAGGTGAATCGAGGGCTTTGCCTTCCGGTTCAGCTTCCTCTTCACCACAACGGTCTGGTACAACGCCCTCTTCCCTGCTGACGCTGCACTGATCCTCCTGCTGATATCCAACTCCATTTTTTGTTTTTTTTTGTGAAACTTCTAACAGCTAAAGGCCTCAGGTAAACAATGTTAAAAAGATTGTAAATCACTATTTCCATCTTTGACATTGCATGGTATTTCATGAGCTTATCATCTTTCCTGAAGTAAGAGTATCAAGGAAATACAGCTATCAGATGAATGTAGTGCAGGAAAGAAGCACATTTCCCTCTGAATTATAATGGAGTAGAAGATTAAAATGGTATCAAACAGAAATACTCAAAGAAAGTAAACTATATCTAAATTACAGCACGGTACTTAATAAATGTTCTGATGTGCTGTGACATCTGGGAAGGTGGCGATATCATTCCAACAAAGTCCTACAGGCAATAAACCCTAGCAGTCACATGATCTGTTTATTTGAGTGGCAGGAAATGGAAATACTCAACTAAAGTAAACATCCTCAAAATTGTACTTCAGTATTTGAGTAGATGTACTTAGGTACTTTCCTACACTGTAGTCCTGAGACTTGGGTCTCTTGTCGGATCCTAGGTGCTTATGGAAGAACCCACAAGCGTGATCCAACGCAGCACTGAAGACAGACTGATCTGAACTGTAATAGAGAACACAGCCAACGGATGCAGCTTCAGTCTCTGCTTCATACAGACACATACTGGTACCTGGCACTGAGTTAAAACGCTTGATGGGTTCTTGGATCATTTTGTGTTTCTGTTATCGGAGTCCTGACGGTGGAGGCAGATGATGTACGGCGCTAGAGAGGCTTCATATCGGTGTGAGGAGTGTAAGGACAAGCATGAATTACCAGACGGGAGTAAAAAAAAAAAAAAAAGCTGCAAGCATGTCCAACATGAGAAGAAGAAGTCACCACTTCCAAAGCCAATGAGGCTCAAGCAGCTCTGTGATGAGAGCTGACAGGGTGTGATGTTGCTTTACCATGCAGCAGAGACACAGCGGAGACACAGCGGAGACACAGCGGAGACACAGCAGAGACACAACGGAGACACAGCAGAGACACAGCGGAGACACAGCAGAGACACAGCGGAGACACAGCAGAGACACAGCGGAGACACAGCAGAGACACAGCAGAGACACAGCGGAGACACAGCGGAGACACAGCAGAGACACAACGGAGACACAGCAGAGACACAACGGAGACACAGCGGAGACACAGCGGAGACACAGCGGAGACACAGCGGAGACACAGCAGAGACACAGCGGAGACACAGCGGAGACACAGCAGAGACACAGCAGAGACACAGTGGAGACACAGCGGAGACACAGCGGAGCCGCAAGAAGACACACACACACGTGCTCATGAATATGTATCACCTGAACACACATGGCTGTCAAACAGATCTGCTTGTGGGCGAGCTGACTTTAGTAGCAACAGTCATCACACCTACACTCCCAGCTGAGATTCACCTGCACATTCAGCGTCCTGACATTTTCTTATCATGAGCCTTGCATGTTCGACTCTTTGACAGTCCATTAACTGTTGATGTGGGAGAAGAGAATCTTTTAAAGTGGCAGTTTGTTTCTTGGTCATTTCAATAATTACAATTGTTAATCCTAACGTTTATCTCCAGTTGAACCACAATATAAAATCTATTGACATGACTTGACATGTGTGTTATTACCAGATATGAAGGCACTTGACCCTTTGGCAAACGACTTCACACGATGCTGATTAACCCTGTCAGCTCCAGGCACATCTCTCTGTATTCTGCACCGGTAGCCATGTGTTTTACCTCAACCACTGAGTTTCTGTCGTCTATATGTGCATTGTAAACATACATGGAGGCTCCACACAACCACAGACAGCTGCGTTATCTCTAGTATTACTCGTGCAACACAGTGAAACAGGCTGAAGGTTCCTATAGGAGGCGCGAGGAACGCCATCGACGCTGAGGACAGATTACCGTTGTGTCTTTTCCTTGATGGAGAGCGCCGGAAGAAGAGAAGAGACCGAGGGCAGACATGTTGTCTTACTGCTCTTGGACAGGTTGGTATTTGTAAAATATTTAGAGTAGGCTATGCAACTAACTAACTAACTAACTAACTAACTAAATCTAAATAATGAGTTAAACAGTGTTTGTGTAATTACTTTCACTGCCAGAGGAGGGAGACAAAAGCGCTGCACTGCAGGTTTAAAAGTTTGCTAACATTAAAATGTGATAACATTACTCTGTGATAGTTGTTTATCAGCTTAAATGCCCATAAACAAACTATTCATGTTAAAACAAGACTAAGAGTTTAGATCCATGACAGAAAGCCTGTGAGGCTGAGCTCGCAGATAATAGCATCTAATGCCATGCACACACTACATGACTTTCATAGTGGACCCCCGTCAACTTGGAAGAGCCGGACCTGTTGTGCTAACACCTCCCTCCCCCATGCAGGCACACCTGTGCACACACACACACACACTCAAATGGAACACACCATCAGTTTGTTAGGTTGCTAACATTTGCCAATTAGCATTACACACAAAGTACAGCTGAGGCTCATTTCAACACAATTAGTTTGTGTGCGTATGAGACAAACAAGACACAGGATCCCCGGGTATTATGATTCATCCTGAGGAAGTGAAAATCAAATGTGTACCAAAACTTATCCATCCAATACCTGTCAGGACAATTCACTCAAAACCACAAATCTCAACTCTCAGTGGTGCTAAATGAAAAGTCAGGGGATCTCCAGAGGCTGTAGGATCCATCATCTGGTGAGCGTGAATGTGTGTGAAAGATTTTTATCAGACTGTATTTTATACATTCATTGTTGGATCAAAGTGGTGGACCAATGGACAGACACGCTAACACTGCCAACAGTTAATGCTAACATTAGCTATGCAGCAATAGCAAAACTTACAAATAGCTCCTCTAAATTACACCGAATGTATATTTGTCTTTCTTGTTCTTTTGTTGAAAATGTGCACTGAGATAATAATATCTGTGACTGGTCATTAATATTGATCAGGTTCCACTGGAACCCAAGAATATCTACAGTGACTCGATGGGAATCACTTAACTCCTTTCTGCAATAGCTGTTTTGGGCCTATTCCTACCTGATTTTACAGACTTGTATTTACTGTTTAATCATGTCTCATATATATGCGTTATATTGGTAGATACTTGCACCATAAAATGTAAACAGTACATTACAGTATATTACTGAATGAAATAATGCCCATGGAAATACATCATGTCAAATATACAATTCTTTTGAAAAAATGTTTTGTTCTACAATGAACCTGCTAAAATATGAATGATAACAACTTATAATTTAACATATTTTTTATTAATAATTTTATACATCCCAACAGACAGCGGTTGTATATGTTGATGCTGCCGTATCTGATACAGACGAGGGACAAAAAAACAACAACGACTGGGGAAACAGCAAATGCAGATGTCTCCACACAGGGCACCATGGGTTACTGATGGTTTGATGAGGATGAAATTGAAATGAATCATATGCTGTGGCCTTCACAGTCAGCTGAACACCTACGGGAGATTCTGGAGTGATGTGCTTGGCAGCGCTCATCATCAGAACACAGGAGGGAAGAGTTCGGGAGCCAGGTGTGCACAACAGCTTAAGTTTTCTACTTGAGTATAACACTTAGGGTTTAATTTCTCCTTGGCTGTGTGAGGGTGTTGCACAGAATCTCTTAAAAAGTTTCCTTAGTTAAGAAAAAAAGGTAAGTAATTTACAGCAGTGAAAGAGATTAGGCAGGTAACATTAAAGGAGTGTGCTGCTATCTAATCCTCCTTGTTGTTTTGACAGGAACTTCACAGTGTTCAGCAGACGATCCGAGCTTTTAAACTTGGTGAATGACCTGGCACACCGCTGGTCTGTGGACATGACAACACCTCGACTATAAATAATTACTATATTATTTATAAAAGCACAGCTGCGGATAGTAGAGGGATCTGACTCTAGACTGTTGGACAAATCATGAACTGACTGCTGGTCAAATCTGTAATGTAGAATACATTCCTCATTGTTAAGTGTGTCCATTAAATTCTTAAATTAACCTATGTTGAGATAAGAGTCAGAGGTACCTTTAGTTTTTTTCCTTACTTTGGTCGCTAAATTCTTTTATGCAACGGTATAACTGACTTTAAGTGTTTCCTTAAGTATAAGACTAAGATAAGGAGAAAACCTTATATACTTAAGTGGACATTACAAGGAAACCTTAAGATGAAGACTGACGTTTGTTTTGTGCAACTGTTTTTATTTTAAGGAATCCTTAACTTAGACTTTATGGAAAATCTTAACATAAGGTGTTTTGTGCAACAGGCCCGTGACTCTTGGAGAATCATACAGAACCACAGCTGCGTCTACTCTGCCTGCTGCTATATGATCATCCACTGACACAGTGTCAGTGGCTAAATGGAGCGCAGGCACTATTTCATGTGTTCATGCCATGCTCATTCTGTTTGGACTCTTGTTATTGCATCTGATTTTGTACAGAATTGAGTCTCGAAGGGGAAAAAAACAAAAACAAATGGAGATGCTTTCTTGGATTTTGTGTCTTTTAATTACGACAAATTATTTTGATTTCTTTGGTGAGTGTGATGATTAATCTGTCATGTCATGTTGGCAGCAGGATGAGTCCACATCAGTTTGATTTCAGTGTCTGTAACTTCAGTGACAGACATTGCTGTGGTTTCATATTTTTCTTGCTGAGAACAAATTCCATGAAAAGACCAAAAGCAACAGTGTGTAAGTCTGTTTCTCAATAATTGATTTAACATCATTAATGCCAGTTGGTTTAATATGATTTATACAAGGCTGCCAAGTACTGCTAACTGATATGTAATGCATGTTTTCAGTAGTGATTTAGTTATTTAAATTTTCTTTTCATGGAGTGTCCACTGTATGTTTTTTGTGAAATCAAAGATAAATTCTGAAAGTCCGAATGGAATCAGGGCGGGAACTGTTGCTGTTCTTTCTACCAATAGGAAGAAACCTGTGAAACGCGCCCTTCAGTTTGAATCAGTGACTAAGAGGCTGTGGGTCAGCAGCTGCTGTGGATTTGTTCCTTCCTCTGGTTCAATCTGGTCTGCTGATGAGTTCAGGTGCCGTCAGAAACACTGAAAAATCGTATGAATGTAACTTAATTTGAGTACAGTATGAACTGAACTGTCACAAATGAAACCATTTGAGCTGAATTTAATTTTAAAGAATAAAAATATTTGTAATGTATGCTTTTGATAAATGCGAGTTTTTAACAAAAGTCTTTGGAGTGTCACAGAAAGAAGCACTCTCTCACTGAGGTTTGCATATTCTCCTTGAGTTTATTTTGAGAGCCTTTCCCAGATAGCAAAATAAATCTGGATCATACTTGAGTCACATGCTTGTGTTTCTCCTGGCCCAGAATATGCTCGGATCCACGGCCTGAGTCTGGCCCATATACGTTTTTACTGTCAGATGCCACTTCCACAGCTGTACTCAGACCTAGATGTGGAATTACATGGGTCAGACTCGGCCGAGGACCCAGGCATATCTTGGGCCAGAAATTTGATTTTGGTATCTGGACCGGAATTCCTGGGTATAGGCCATTTATTATTATTTTTTTTGTTTATTCTTAAATTGGATATGAATATGCTGTTTTGTACAATTCTAGTATTATACTACCATCAACACCTTTGTTTCATTTAAGGAAGCTTTATTTTTATTTTTTTATATAATTATTTAAAACACGTTGTATTATAACTAATCCATTTAAGTTGCAATTGCAATTTCCATGTACACTGACAGTACAGTTTTGTGTAGTAATTAACAAAGGTTACATTTCTTTTACATTTCCGTTTGGTGTCGTAGTTTACGAGGAGTCCCTGAAGGCAGCATGACGGGCTGTGTGTTGACTCCAGCCCCCGGCGGCCTCGGCTCTACTTCCTGCCTGCCATAACTTTACTGTACACAACACAGCAGGCAGCGTTGACACCAGCAGGTCATCTCACCCGATGAACACAAAGCCGTGAGTGTTTTTACTCTTCTTAAGCGGAACTTGACCGATAAATCTTCACCGTTGTTTAGCTTAGCTTACTGATAATAGGCCTACCTCCACCTACTAACACGGATAACTCCCTGTAGCCTCCCGTACTCACACCAGCTCTGCATTAGATTACTGTGCCATAATGAGCTGCTCAGATCTACTCCTTGCCGGTATGGGTCTGTAGCCTGGGAACGTTACTGTGCGGTGCTAACGTTCACTCCTCACCTCTAAACTAGCATAGCGTGCAGTTAGTTTACACTGGACTGAACTTATACCTCTAAGTTAGACAGTGTGTAAATGGACAAGCGTCATTGAATTAAAAATGAGTACTGTAACCACAGTTAGCTCGGCAAGCCAACAAAAACACTGAATATCACCGTCAAAAGTGGTAATTGCGAGTGAAATGGATTAAAGTTAACGTCATGCGAGTTTTCAGCACAAGCTGTCAGACCGAGGAGGGCGGGGCTTCACTATCTCCACACAGAATGCAGTGGTCAACCACAACAATAAAAAAAAAAAAACAAAGGCTAACATGTATGTTGTGAATTTGTTACAGATAAAATGAAATAGAAATAAAATGGTGTAATGACAGAAAAGGAAACACAATCTGCAGATGCAAATGAGCTAATTTGCACCTGGTTACAATGTGCATTGTCAACTGTTCCAAGTTACAAGCAGTGACTTCTTGCAAGTTTGCTAGTCCATTTAGAGTGATATTAATTATGAAAATTCTAGAATTGTGACTAAGGAAAAGGAGCTATTTGTAAGTTTTTGCTATCACCATATAGCTAACGTTAGCATTAACAGCTGTTTACTTACCAGTCTAGAAGAAACATTGCAAGTTCAGCATCAAACTTCACCCCTTTACTCACCAAGAGCTGTCTCAAGAGGGTGAAAGCAACCTTCTTGTTTTGCTTCTATCTCTATTTCTTCTTCTCCACTACTGAGGTTAGCATGCTAACCAGCTAGCCCCGGCCTGGTTGGCCTGTCTTGTTACTTTCCAATACAAAGTCACTGTAGTGTCCAGTTTGCCCTGAAGAAATAGGGCTGGACAGAGGGTGTATTATAACTTCTTGTACTGTAAATGCAACAATGGCCGAGCTCTTGCCACGACTGGCAAGTAAACAGTTGTTAATGATAGCGTTGGCTATTTAGCCTTAGCAAAACTTACAAATAGGGCCTTTAACTATGGAAACATTAGAAAAAGAAAACGGGGAAAACTGCAGTCAGGCTTTATGTACTCTATCTAAGTGCTAGCATGCCATCTAAAAAAAAAAAATCTTTATAAGTGTAGAGATGTGTTTTTCAGCTTTGACTGAGGACATTGAGTTCTAAATATTTCCATGTTTCAAGAGTGAAAACCAGCAAACACTGGGTAGAAGGAATGTTATGTCAGGGAGAAATGAGTCATTCAGGAAAATGGCCCGTGCCATCTGAGTTTTATTTTCCCTCTCAGATATGATGTGGTGCCTCTTTGTGCTCCTACAGAGCCAGGACTCCTCCCTTAATACGTTTTACTGCAGGCTCTTGAAAACCTCTGTCAGTTTGTTTTCGCTTAAGGTTTTTGCTCCCAGCTGCATCTTCCGAGGACATATTGGGTTTCTGCACAGTGCAGTACTGGCCTTAATGCAGCTGACAGAATTCCTGGAATGCTAACATGGCCATGCTCTTGTAAATACACATAAAAAAAAATAAAAAAAAAGAGAAGAAAAAACTAGAATGTTTGTTATTAGCAGTTCATCAGCAAAGACTAAAGGAAAGCCTGAAAAATATCAAAAATTCTTTTAAGCAGAATTAGATTTTTCCTTCATGTGATTTCTGAGAGACTTTCTTTTCTTTATAGTATGTCACTTGTCCTTGCTCGAATACATAAAGAAGCATAAATTACTTAGTAAGGCATTCTCAGAGAGCTAGGAAGGATCCAGATTTTTTGAAACAACATCAAAATAAAAGCCAAGATATCCTGACTTTTAGCCACTCATATGGGCAAGATCCAACATCCCATGATGCAACCAGTATCATCTTTCTGTTAGACCACGCCTACTTTGTACACCCATATCTTTTAAAACATCATGCTCACTGTTTGGAAAATGAAGCATCAGCTGATGAAGAGTCTGACCTTTGTTCCTCTCTTCAGGCTCGGGACTGATCATGACACAGCAGGAGCAGCAGGAGTTCACGGAGAGCCTGGAAGCGGCCCTCTCCTGGATGCGGGCCATCCAGGAGAGGCTGAAGGCCAATGACAACACCCAAGGGCCCCGTGATGCCCTGGAGGCCCGACTCAGGGAGACAGAGGTGAGATACTTCACCCACTGTTTGACCCTTCACCCCTGACCCCCTGCTACTACTTTAGTCCTCAGTCATTAGAGTCCAGACTAGAGACAACTGCAGGTTTTGGTCTTTGAGCAGAGTTCAGTATCTGCAGATCCTTTTTTAATGACAGTCTAGTAGATACACCAACAAAGAAATCACACAGTGACACATGAAAAATCTGACTGACACACATTATGTCCTCTGTCATAAGACAGTGAAAAAAAACACCTCAATACTAATACAGTTCATTTAGAAACCAAGTATCTGAAGATCTGTAAAGACTATTTTGAATGATTAGAAAAATACTTTTTCTAATTAAAAATCAATTTTAAACGAATAAATTAATTTAAAGTATTGCAGTTGGATATACTTGGATATAGAACGTACATTTTTCCTTTAGGATTAAGTTGTAACAGTGGAGGAGAAACACGTTCGAAAAAGTTTTTTTTTTTCCTATGCCTGTATGAATTTTTTTTGTGCTTGTAAAGGACTCTGTGCCGGGAGGTTTGTGTGTATCTGCTGCATCAGCAGGGCTCATGAGGCCCTTATAGATACAGTACATTTGTGCACAGTAATAAGCAGGGGAAATGTCTCTCTGGCTCACATATGAAGTTTTTAGGAAAATACTCTTTTATTGAAGATAATAAAAGTATAATTTTAACAATTACGGACATTTATTGAAAAGTAAATATATTAACTAGCTTTCATTCATTCCTACATTTATTCATTCTTAATTGTCCTTTTTGTTCCAGCATTAACCTGCATCACCACTGTGTTGTATTATCAACCACTAAAGTGTTAACTTACTTAAATGGAATGACATTTTCCTGGATAAAATAACATACATTTACAGTGTTTCTTTAAGGAAACCCATTCCAAATAATATGTAATGTTAATATCTCTGTGAGGGAATCTGTCAGTTGAGATTGTTGTTGAGAAAACGTTCGCACATAAAGGTAATAGTAATAATAATAGTAATATAAGGCCCGCCGTCAGGAAGATGACAACAATCAGTGCATGTTGAATACCTGCTACCTTAGTATCAAGATCAATCATCCAGATGTTGTTTATTTCCTTTCCAAACCCTTTGAGTACAACTCCAAACATATATCTGGCCAAGAGCACACACTCCTTATCACCGCGCTAATATCATTCCTACAGTGAAGCCTCCAACAGGTGGGCTGGAGGTAATAATAGTGATGATAATAATAAGTAGTAGGAGTATAATATAAATGCATAGGGAGAGTGAGAGAGCAAGAACAGTCAAGTCAAATAATCATCAACTGAGAGACAAGTTGATGGTTTAGATGAAGAAACTGTTGAAGTTATCTTGGAGAGATCTGCGGGAGAGAGGATGTTCCGACCTGTCCCTTTTCCACTGGACAGGTGAACGCCCTACACCCTGCTGGTGAGCACACACCTGACAAACTGGATCAGCCACTGTGATGTTGCCAGGCTGGCCCTGTTGGCATCCAGGATCTCGGCTAGCATATAAAGGATCCAGGCACGGCGCCATCCATACCGATGCTATGTACACGCTGCCTTGCATCCAGAAAGGGTGTGTTTCAAGCTCGGGTTTTGTGAGTCACAGCAGTTGGCAGCCATCCAGTTTTTGAAGGACTTCTGTTCTGGCAGTTGATGCTGCAGGTTCTGCTTCCAGCTCAATTTACTCTAGTATTGTTTTCTGTTTTGCTTCCTCAAATTGCAGGATGTGTTTGTTTTTCAATGAAGCGGCTCGGGACAGCAGAGCTGCCTTTTCAGTCTTTGATGTCTTAAATTCTGAGGATATTGAGGAAGAGGTGGAGGCCTTTGATCCTGTTCTTGAACGCTTCGATTTGTGTGACACATTTGAAGTGCTGTCCAGTGGTCTAACTCTTAAACTGTGCAAGGCGTTCTCTCTTTCATGTTTCAGCCTCATTCATAAAATAATTTTGGTTGGTTACTCTGGGTTCATACGAGTCAGTATGATCATTTTCTTTTTCCTCCTTTTTAAAGAGGATTTTACATCGGCTGTCCTGACCCCAGGAATGCATTTAACGACGGTCGCTAACTTTGTGTTTCTCAAGATCGAGCTGCCGGTAATCAGAGTTGGTTTCTAAGCGAGTGTGTCACTCAGTGGGGACAACCTTTTTCAAACTGGTTGGTGGTGAACAGTGCGATTCTGCTGAGGGCTGTGCTTCCCCCGGACGTCACCGCTGGGTGACAGTAATAATGATAATGATACATTTTATTTAAAGGCGCCTTTCTTGGCACTCAAGGACACCGTACACAGTTACACAAATTGAGATTAAAAACAAATTAAGAATTAATTAACAACAATAAAAATGAAATATAAAAATAAAAACAATACAAAAGTGACAGAGCAATTAGCATCAGATGGAAAAGGCAGTTTTAAACAGATGTGTTTTGAGTTGTGATTTGAAATGGGGGAATGAATCGATATTTCTGCGTTGGGGTGGTAGTAGGTTCCAGAGACGGGGAGCAGAGCGGCTGAATGCTCTACTCCCCATGGTGGTGAGACGGGCGGAGGGGACAGACAGGTGTGTGGAGGAAGATGATCTGAGGGAGCGGGAGGGAGTGGGAACATGGAGGAGGTCGGACAGATATGGGGGGGCGAGGTTGTGGATGGCCTTAAATGTTAATAGAAGGACTTTGAAATGAATACAGTAGGAGCTATACGCTGGCTCAGCCAAATACAGAGATACTGGAGTGTCTTCAGGACTAAGTCTCTCACTTTCCTTGAGTTTCCCAGCTAAAGCCCAGAATTAAACCCCACAGACCAGCTGTGCCTGAAGATGACAGTTCACAGACACTATACATCCACTCTGATGGAGCAGTAGGGAATCTGCCAGGAAGAATGGGATAAACTAAATAAGCTAAATAAGTATGTGTAAATCCCGACACTTACCCAGGAAGATGTGAAACTGTAATCGCTGCCCAAGCTTTTTCTACAATCTAAAAAACAATGTTTTTACTTTGTCATTATGGGTTATTGAATGTAGATGCAAAAAACAAAAAAATTAATCTACAACAAAGTATGAATAGAATTATGGGGTTTGAATACTTTCAGTATATCCCCACCATCTTCTTTTCAGTCACTGATTTTCAAATCTTTGTTTCTTTGTTTTTATTGTTACCTTGGCTTACCTATCCTGCAAATCTGCAAGTCCTCAAAAGTCTTAAATATAATGTTTCAAGTGGGACTTTTTTTTCATCAGACAATAACAGTTATTGTAAATGATCTTTCTCATTGGAGAAATAAACAGGGGAGGATTAGGTGTCAGGTTCTTTTTCTACAGGTACGGTTTTATGGACGAACGTGGTAAATGATGCTCTGCTCCCTGTGCCCCTCTGAACGTGCAGAAAATCCATCAGTCGGAGCACGAAGGTCGTGTGAAGATGGACATGGTGCTGGTGGCAGCCGAGAACCTCCTGCAGAGCGGAGACGAGGAGCTGAGGAACCACACCCACGCTAAGCTGAAAGATCTGAAGAGCCTGTGGGAGGAGACCTGCACCTACATCATCCACTGTCACAGGTCAGTCCAGATTCACGCAGACCGCTTCAGCTGGACTGTGGTGATTTGAAGGTGTTTTGACACCTGACGGCAGCTTTGGTTGGATCCACCGCTCCATGTATGTTGTCAGGTGACTGTTCCACTCCTGAACGATCAAAGAAAAGGCACACACAGCATCAACAATGTCAAATTCATTTAAAAGCTGTTTGTTTCAGCGACATTTTATACATATTATAGAGAAAACAATTTGCTAAACTGAAAATATTGATTAGTTTTTTGATGATTGATTCACTTGTTATCATGGTGATGCTTTTAAATTTCAATGTTACCCTGAGGCTGCAGATGACAAACGTTTTTGGATACAAAAAGTCTGCTTGTTTTTGAACCAAAATTCCAAAAGCCAAACATATTCAATTTACCGTGATTTAAAACTTAACATTAGAGAAGCTGCAACCACATAATGTTCTCCATTCTTTATTTAATAAACATCCTAAACAAATGAATTATCAGATTGTTGCTGGATTCACTGATTAATTGACTAATTCCTTCAGTGTCACAGTTTAAGAAGGACAGCAGCACTGGAATAATTACAGACTGCATTTGATTAGAATAATTAACTGGATTCCAAATGTTTTGAATTAAAAAGCTCTTGACTCAAGGTCGGCTTCATAGTTTTTTATGAATAGCTTTTCATTTCCATGGCGTCAGGGGATGCAGTTGTAATATCAGTTGGTCGTGCTTTGGACTTAGGAGCACCTAAGACCTCTCAGTTTAAAAAACGCGTCTCTCCCGTTTTTGGTGAGCCAGGTCATGTGATCCGTAACAATAGAGACTGAGATGACTGAGAGGCACGGTCTATGTGAACATGCAAGACAGGTAACTGCTTGGGGCCCCCGAGGGCTGACAAACTCTACAGCAATGTCTCAAAATGCGGCCACTTTAAACAACCGATGGGTGATTTGCAATGACATCTCAGTGGGAAACCTCCCTTAAGGGGCCCCATGTCATTCCCTGAATGATATGCAATGACATCTCAGGAGCTGTGTTGCCAACTATTTTAGTAACGCCTGTGCGTACGTACAAGATTATTTTTAATCTCAAGATAATCAAATCAAACAAAACTTACTTATATAATTGCCTACTTTTTCAAGCAGCTCCTCAATGTGACAAATAGCTGGTGGTTTGTAATTACATTTAATTCATAGATGCTTCGTGCTGAAGGAGGTTTTAATAACATCGTAAGATTAGCAAGTAGGATCCATTTTTTTATGCATGTCAACACTGTTGAAACACACACACAAATTGCTGATACAAAATGTTCCTTGTGTCGTTTCACCTCACGCCCAGTCGTATCGAGTGGGTGTGGCTCCACTGGAGCGAGTACCTGAAGGCCTACGAGGAGTTCGAGCTGTGGCTGATGAGGCAGCAGCGCAGCCTGGACGTTGGGGTGGAGCTGCAGCTGGGCGTGAAGGAGAAACTTTGGCAGGTGGACCAGCAGAGGGTGACGGTGAGCGACATCCACGGGCAGGCGGCGCTGCTGGAGAGGCTGCTGGACGAGGCTGCCGCGCTGCACAACAGAACCCAGGACCCCAGTGTGGAGCCTCAGGCCCAGGAGAGGCTGCAGGAGGCCTACAACGACGTCAGGGACAGAGCAAAGGTGAGGCCGAGCTCTGCTGCACTCTTCACTGCTGCATGGAGTTGAACATATTCAGACTTTATACATGTACACAAAGTGTCAGGTGTCCCACAGGGTGTGAGAGGTGCAACAGGACAACTGGTGCATGAGGAAAACAGAGGCTGCATTCAGCCTGGTGTCAGCTGCTTTCAGCTCTTCATCTGTTCTCTTCTCGCCTTCACTCTGTGCTCATATACAGTATTTTAACACAATACAGCTGCTCTCATCTACACGCTGTTCTGTAGTAACACTGCTGCGCATACAGCTGTTTGTGTGTGTGTGAGTAATATGGCTGGATTTACCTCACACATCTCTGGCCCTGGTCGTCTGTGCAGTGTGAAGTATGTCCTCTATCCAACCAATCACTGCTTTAATTCTGATAAATGATGATGATGATGATGATGATGATGATGAGCCAAAAGAGTTTCTCCTTATTTGTGAAACCTCCGCTAAAGTAGAACTTCCCAGGATGCTCCTTGTTCCTTATTTTAAAGCTTCTGAAATTTCCCTCTAAAACAACCTGCAACCTAAAACTTCAACTTTATTCTCATTATGGTTTTTTTTTTTTGTAAAATTATGATTTAATTCTCAAAATCTTAATATTCTGTGATTTGGGGCCCCTGAGAGGTCTGAAGTAAACTTGGTTGATATCCAGAATTTAGTATCTCAGTCAAGCACAGATATTGTGATACATATAATCTATATAAAATGAGCTGTAGATGCACATGCATGTCAGTGATTCTTCTTCTGCTAAAACGAAGGCTGAGAGAGAGAGAGTGAGAGAGAGAGAGTGAGAGAGAGAGAGTGAGAGAGAGAGAGAGAGAGAGAGAGAGAGAGAGAGAGAGAGAGAGAGAGAGAGAGAGAGAGAGAGAGAGAGAGAGAGAGAGAGAGAGAGAGAGACTTTAAAACACTTTTGAAGGCAAAAAGCACAGGAGGAGAGAAGTCAAAGGAAATGAAAAGAACTAGACAAATGTTCAAAGACAGAAAATGGAGGTGATCCATGAAATGACAACATGTTCATCCTCTTGACTAAAACTACAGAGAATCCCTTTGTTTGAATGAGGAACAGCTTCTTTGTAACAGGAAATGCCGGCCTTGAGAAACACTTGCAGTCGCAATAGCAGTTTTGTTCTGTCATTCTTCCCAACCACCACAACCACATGCGCACGCACACATATATATATATATACACTCCTGCACACACGTATTGTTGGCTCAGTCGAAGAGTGTTATGTGAGGTATCAAATGGAACAAAAACTGTGGCCATGAGGTCAAATGGCTGAAATGAGGTGATGGTGTATGTATAGTGTATGTGAACTAGATACTGTTGGATGAGTACATTTCGCTGCACAATGAGGCTGCTCTTCCTCTTTGCTCTCAGACAGGTCTTTCAAATGTCAGTCAGATTTAACCGCACACCCACGTCAGTCTTTACCTCCATCATGATTTCACATGAACAAACCGATCTGCTGCCAAAGCTGCGCTTCTGATTCCAAATGGGAGAGTTGTGATTTAAATAATGCTGTGTTTTAAGGTCTAATGTTCCCTGGAAGCACCTCCTACCTGTGAACTGTCTCTGTGTTCTTGTTGTCTAAAAATGTTTCAACTCGTGGTTGAAGTCACAGACAGAGGAGAGTCTCACTGGAGAATTGAGATCCCACGTTCACGTTGATATACCCATGAATGTGGCGTCTGTGATCTGTGATGTGCTGCTAAAAATTACCACGAGCTGTGTCTCCTGCCGTGCTAGGAGCGTCTGTCGCTCCTTCAGAAGATCGCTGAGGAGCACCAGACGTACCAAGGCTGTGTTCAGAGTTTCCAGTCCTGGCTGCTGTCAAAGACCAAGGAGCTAACTGATCTGATGGAGAGGGAGGAAACGGCTGAGAACAAGCTCAGAGCCTTACAAGTGAGACTCACTCACACTGTTGTCGCCACATTCACAGTCTCAAAGCCTGTCTGTTATTTTCAGCAGTGGAGGAGGTGGTCTGAATGAATATTCTCAGCTGTGTAACATGGACTTTTTTTTTACTTTAAAAGCACCAAATAAAATGAAAGGTAAATATAAATATAATAAACATCTTCAGTGGTAAATGGTGCCACTGCAGCAAAGCATCATAAAAGAATTATATTACACTGCATTATAACAAATATAAGATTATAATACAGATTAATGCTGCAGTGATATATGTCTTTATTCAGGCAGAATTATAGACTCCATATTTTCCTCTTCTTCTGTGTTTAATTTGAAGTGTTGATCCATAAGAAGATATATTTGTGGTTTTAAGAACCAAAAACCATCTCAGTGTAGTTTTACATCTCCTCTCTCAGGCTTCTCTCTGGAGCTCTAGTAACAACAGGTCGGTGAGCCAATCAGACAAGAGGAGGCTCTGAGCCACTCTTCTGATTGGCTGACTGTTCTGAGTGATCCAATAGAAATATAGCAGATCGCAGGTAAACATTCAGAGAAACCAAATCCTGCAAGTTTGGATGGTGGGTCCAGGTGGGCGGGGCTTGGGGCATGGCTGAGAGTAGTAACAGCTTTGTTGTGACATCATAAGTTCCAGAAGTCCTGACGGCTGGTTTTAAGGCTCAGTTTCTGAATACAGGCTGTGTGCATTTCTCTGTGGACTGAGGCTTTGATACTTTCACAGTATTAATATAGAACCTAGACCTGATCTATAATCAAACAACACATGGACATCTACATTTAGACTATATGGAGATTTAAATAAATTGAACACTTAAAATAAAAAAAATAGATTAAATACTGCATTTAAAACTAATAAATAAATATTGGGATAAAAATTATGTTCCTAAATGTTCCATGTTGCTTAATTATTGACTATGGCCTAACATTTCCATACTCTTTCCATACTTTGGTTTGCATAGTATTCTTTATTTGTTTCAGTAGTCACATATTTAATAAAAAACATTTTTCCCAGCTGTATCTTGGTGACATGCTCTAATGTTTCTTCTTCCTGTGCCAGGCTCTGGACGACAGCGTGGCCGGCGAGGAGAAGACCCTTCAGCACATTGAGGGTGTGGCGGAGGCGGTGAGGGGCAGCACCTCTCCTGGGGGGGCCGACGTGGTGGTGGAAGAGGCAGAAGAGCTGAGGCTGGGCTGGCAGAGGCTGAGGCAGGGCCTGTGTGAGGCCGAGGAGGGTCTGCGCTCCAGCCTGGACTCCCACAGTCAGTACATGACCCGGTGCCAGCGGCTAGGAGATAACATCGGGCGCCTCAGGGTGCTGCTGCAGGGGCTCGACCAGGAGCTGGTGGAGGGCCGCGAGGCCGGGGACTGCACCGACCGCACCGAGGAGCAGATGGTGGGCCAGTGGAGGAAATACACGGTGGGTTCTTCCCAACACTTTATTATGAAGGTTAAAGTAAATGATAACAAGATGCAGGAAAGTCCTGGATGGATAGCAGCACAGTCTACATCCTCCAAAATGCTCCTCTTTAACATGTATGTTATAAACTTCATGAAGGAGGATTTACTGCAGAACCCTTGTGTTAGACGACTTTCTCTGAAGTGTTTGTCCTGCACAAACTCTGATTTTAAACTGGATATATGGTACATGTCCCAACTATGAGATCACCGGCAACCCTCAGTAATGATTTATGGCACAAATGGATTTCTTTTTTTCTCTTTAAAGTTCCTCTCCAGGCATATTTTTAAACTCTGTAAAAATCCCCTGCTATTATTCATATCTTTTTTAACATGACTTTCTCACATCAAAAACTGGATCTGAAGCTCATCTGCTCTTACTTCCTGACTGAGAAATCTGGATCCGGCCTTGTGCCCCGCCCACCACCTGCTTGCTCCAGGTGGACAGGTGAAAGAGCAGAGAGTATCAAGATGGTTAGAGGAGGAAACATCAGAGAGACTCAGCCACATGTTTGAGCCTCAGTCAGACCCAGACTCAGATGAGACCAGAATCAGAGACTAGCAGACGGATCAGAGTGGTTAGCGTAGTTAGCATCTTTTATTTGTTTATATTGTTTGTTAGCTTGTAACTGGCAGTGGGTGACACAATGTTAGTGGTTGCGCTAATGCTATCTCTGACTCTCTGTACTGACAAGGTTTCAGGTTTATTTAGCCCCGCCCTCTGTCCCCACAAGTTGACAGGATTGGTTCCTTAGGTTAATGACGTATGAAACCCTGGCTGTCTGAATCTGTGTTTATGAGACTGTCATTGTTTCACTGCAGTTCAAGCAGGAAACACTCAGTCATTGTGGTGACTGATTATTTGACTCATCAAATGTTTTGTGTTACATAAAAACATCATATGGAAGTCAACAAGGTTAAACACTGGATTTTCATCAGAGCTCCAAACCATAAGAGACATTAACTCAGGGCACTTTTCATATACAGCAGGTCTATTAATGGAATATGAATGAGTACAGACGGAGAGGAGGAGAGAGGAGCTTGGTGCATCATGGGAGTTCCCTCAGCAGTCTGGGTCTATAGCAGAATCACTAAGGGATGGTTAAGGACTGACCTGAACCAGCTCTAACCATAAGCTTTATCAGAGAGCACAGCTTGAAGCCTGATCTTAACTGTAGAGAGGGAGTCTGCCTCCTGGACCCAGACTGGGAGCTGGTTCCACAGGAGAGGAGCCTGATAGCTGAAGGCTCTACCTCCCATTCTGGTCTTAGAAACTCTAAGAAACCACAAGCAGACCTGTATTTAGAGAGCAGAGTGTTCTGTTAGGATAACAGGGAACTATGAGCTCTTTAACATACGATGATGTCTGACTAATAATAGCTCTGTAGGTGAGGAGGAGGATTTAAAATCTATTCTGGATTTTACAGGGAGCTGATAAAGCTAACATAGGAGAGATGTGATCTCTTCTCTAGTTCTTGTCAGTACTGAAGCTGCAGCTGGAAGTTTTTCTCTGAATTAATGGGACATCCCGATAATAAAGAGTTACAGTAGACCAGTCTAGAGGTAACAAATGCATGGACTAGTTTTTCAGCATCGTTTTGTGAGGAGGCTGATTTTTGTAGCGTTGCATAGGTGAAACAAGGACAGTCTTTGAAATTAGTTTTATGTGGGAGTTAAAGGACATATTTTAGCAGCTTTAGCTCATTTCCATTTAAAGTAGTTGCTCACATTATTTTATTGATGTTTTTTATTTTTATTTTATTATTATATATTTTATCACCTGGTCTTATTTATTTAGAAAACTAAGCTAACGTTTTCAGGTGAGAACTTTATGAACTTTTCCTCTATAAAGTTTAAGATTATAAATCTGGTCACACACTTGGTGCCAGATTCATGACCTGAGAGTTTTTGATACTCGGTGCTTTGGACTCATTTTGGTTGGCAGCAAAAGAGGCTTTAGGGTGAATGTTCTGTCATAGGTTTGATAACTGTTCACTCCTGCATTGCTAATTTAACTCCACTGCTTTCCAGCATACCAACATACTTTGCATTCCATCTCTCCTCCACGATCTCACCATTATCCATTTTCCTCTGTGGCTGCCTGTCTTCATTTTCTATTTCTTTTCCTCTCTCATAACATCTCATATCGTCATTCTTTCTCCAGTCCCTCTAGCAGGGGAAATAACCTCTGTGCCTTGGCATGATGAATCTTGACTCCATCATAGTATATTTCACACGCTGGAAACTTGAGTCCTGCAGCCCTGTCAGTGAATCTGCTTCATGACTTAAGTGGATCCACTCAGTACCTCAGTGAGGTGTGCAGTCATTATTATTTCTGCCTGGGTGCTTCACGCTGCGACATGCACTGGTTTCATCCACTTCTATGTCTGGCAGGTCCCTGCTGGCTTTGGATTGATAAGCAGTCCTTTCACATCGTGTAGCAGAATAATGGGAATAAATGTGACATGCTTTACCTCTGTAGAATTTAGTCTTTATGTGTTTCATACACACATTTGCAGCACGTGACAGATAAAAGTCGGAATCAGCAGAGACTCAGTACCTGTGGACCTGTGGAGCTGCCTCTGCTGGGTGTGACTGGAATGCAGAGCGATGTGACGGACTCATCTGTCTATCATCTGCTGCAAATCTCGACAGGCTGTCACCTCGCCGTGACACAATCTGTTTTCACTTTTAGTTTCATATGAGAAATAGGGTGTAAACAACTCAACTTTATCTGCATTGCAAATATGCCATCGTAGCTGAAATATGTCGCTACCCAGAATATACTTTAAAAATTACAATACACGATAATTATAGAACATGCTCCGCTAATGGTCCTCACTGTAAAGAAACTGTATGCTCTGATTAGATAAGTGCATTTAATAATTCATGAGAGCACTTTTCGTTGGCTGGAAAGAATCCATCCCAAGCTTTTTGGCTTCAGGAAGAACAGATTTTCACTTCTCTGTGTCAAGTGCGTATATGCTTTCATTAGTTTGCCATATATCAGAGTACTTCAGTAATCTTAGAGGTCCTGCTGAAAGTTTCCACTTTGTAATTTGTGCATTAAAGGAGTTATAGTTACGAAGATATGAAGGCCTGCTGAGGACTGAAAGGCTAATGTGATGAACTCATTCTAGTTTCTTGAATGTGAGAACATTGAGTTCCTCTCTGACATACCTGCATAGGACATACTGAGAGTGTCCGTCTATAACCTGCTTCATGTGAAAAATGAAAACAACATGAACAGCAACTGCAGTATGTTGTCATGTTGTAAATCAGCCCTCTTTTTTTAAAGATAATATAATAATAACTTTATAATAACTTTATTTATATGGGACCTTTGGATAAACTAATCAAAAGCAATGATCAAAAGCAGGACAAAAATAAGGTAGAGTTACAGAGGGAGGACAGACAATATACTTCAATATAGATAAGGACAATTATTGGGAGCAGATGCCGTATAAAACACACACACACACACACATGCGCACACACACACACACACACACACACACACACAAATTAGTTTTAAGAAAGTACTGAGTCTGCCTCATCTCCACAGGCAGGTCAGTCCAAGCACTATATATTTCATTTTTTGCTCTCAATTATACATATCTTTAAGCCTTAATAAAATGTAAACAGGTGAGTTGTATAAACAGGTGTCATGAAGGACGAAATTAGCCGTAGGGACCAAAACTGTTTTTTGTACCAGGCTGTAAACATGTTTATTTCTGCTGTAAAGTTGGACATTTTAACATGGGAGTCTATGGGGATTGACTCACTGTTGGAGCCAGACTCTAGTGGTCGTTAGAGGAACTGCAGGTTTTAGTACTTGTGTGTTGGCTTCATGTTTGAGCTTTGGAGGTTGATGCTTGATATGGACTCAGCCTTAGCGCATGGTACATGCTCTTTTAAAGGAAGTTTGGTCACTAGTTCATGTGGTAGTGAGTCATTAAACTCTACAGTTAAATGGATTTTTGACACGACTGATTCAAATGTTCTCACATAACAAACATTCTGTGTTTCACATAGAAAGAAAAGAACATTCAGACACAACAACACTTGAACAGATGTGTGTCAATATTTTGATCTGATGTATTTCACATTAGTGCAGCTCTGGTTTTCAGTAGACTCTTTGCACAGATGTGTCAGTGCACGTGATCACAGCTGCAGCTAATTAAATTAATTACAGCTACATTTCATTTAGTCGTGTCAATTAGTAACAACTCACAAGACTACTAATGATAACAATGTCAGTGCTTCATGTTGACACACCTAAAGCGAATAGATTATTGTCTGCATTAGTCTCATTAGTAATGACATCCGCCTACGTGCCAGATGCACGGTCCACAATGGCTGAGTGCCACATGTCATCATTAATGTTATGTTATTATGTTATGTTGTTCCTGCTATGACTCGTCATGATGTCTACTGCCACAGAGGTGGCACACTGTTGTTTCTTGAAGCTCAAGGGAAAGTGGAGAATAATAGGGGACAGTGGTGCCATTTTAAGATTTTTTTTTTTTTTCCTCAATTATGAAAATGTTCAAGTCCAAGTAACATGGATCATTATACACTTTACACATACTTTTTGTCTTTGCACTACATAGATTTAATTTTATATTTATATTTTTAATGTCAATACTCAATATTTCATATTATTACTGTGGTTGGATTAAGGAAGCTCAACATGCAAATATAAGGCTGACTCTGCTTGTGTGTTGCAGGGTGTGAGGAATACTCTGGCAGGGGAGGAGTCCCAGGTGGAACTCCTCAAGGCTCAGCTTAAGGATCTCTTCAGGTTCTCAGTGGACTCACGACACCTTTCTGATGACGTCCTGGCTGTGGTCAAAGAGCATCAAAGGTATGTGACAGGAAGTGGACCACTGTTTAAAAACCATGAAAGGCAGAACCTTGTGGGTCACATGAAGACCACATAATATGTCCTGTTAAACTTATCTGAAGTGAAATGATTGGATTCGCCTCAGGACAGTTTCAATTTATTTCGTTCAGTCCTCATTTACTGAGAATGGTCTTCTCTTTACTGACCTTTAATTACTTTGTCTAACTTCAGAATAAATGTAAATGTGAAAGTGTAATTTACCACACTCTGTCAATAGATGCAACATTAGGGTTGGGCAATCTGACCAAAAGCTCAATCAAGGCCCAATTCACAAATCTCTGCATCTAGTTTCCGCTCGGATTTTATTGTGAAAGTCCTGACTAGAAGTTGTGATTGGTGTCTTTCTGATGCTTTGACGCTTCTTTCAGACATTTGTCCGACATTTTGTTGCTCACCACTACTCTTCGCCTACAATGTCTTTAAAAGTCCAAATAATAAATTCATTAAATTTCATGCACCCCATGATTTTGCAGGTATGTCAAATGAATCAAAGAAGAGGAAATTAAAGGTTGTGTGGAGTTTTTGACAACTACAGATTTTGATCAGGATGTCATCATATTGTTTGGATATTACATGTTCTACCAGCACATGTACAAGGAGGAAGATGTACACCATGGTCATGGGGTTAATTGGATGCACATTTTTTAGAGACTGAAGCAGCCCCGGGCAGCTTGGAACTGCTGAGCACTTCTTAAAGTCCTGTTCCTCCTGTTCCTCCTCTCTATGCTCTGTGCAGTTTTTCTTTTCTGGAGTACTAAGTACCGATGCAAGGTTTGGTGTGTGCTACTGTGATATAATACAAATGAATTGAGAGATATGCACTGTGTGAAAATACTATCAATATCATTTTTTAACGCAAGACCCACGTGAAGACCTTTATCCTGCGAGGTGATTCTGTGTTTTACTGCTTCATATTCACATGTTCCCAAACAAAATTACCATCAGTCAAAATCATAGACTGTAAATAGAGATGGACGTAGCCTCTGTGACAACACCCACAGGTTTCCGAAGAGCGGTTTCAAAGCTCAGAATGGGCTGGTCCGTCGTTGCCATCTTGAACAGAACATATGCTCACCCACCTCTCACTCAAAGAGGCCACACCTTCAATTGTACACAACTTTAAGCCTTAATAAAATGTATATTTATATAAGAATTCAACCCCGTACAGTTGTCATGAAGGAGGAAATTAGCTATAGAGCATCCTTCAGCATCCTTCAGCATCCTTCAGCATCCTTCAGCATCCTTCAGCATCCTTCATGAAAGCAAAAATGTTTAGCAAATATTTGATGAGGTTGGGAACCATTCCCAAGATTCTACCTGATAATAATAATCCGAAATGAATCAGGTCACTATTACATGTGTTTATCTTTGTCTTTTAACAATATCAGCTACTTAAACTGAATAAATATTCCACATGTCTGAATTCCCTGCAGCAGGTCATGAAGCTTTTAGTGCTACTTTGAGAGATTTGTGAGGCTTAATGGAATGATCCAGAGATGAGTTAGTTTATTTTAGCCACGTGTTCCCTTAAGCTGGGAGTAATGATGATTTAAGTGGGACGCTGGTTAAAAAGCTTAAAATAAAGTCGTGTGAAGACAAGTGGGACTGCTTCCTGTTTTGCTCTGTTAGATACACCAAACCATTAGGCATCAGGTTGTTTATGTTGACGCCCTAATTATGTTCCCTAACCCCATTTGCCCTTTGTACTAATAAATGGCAGTAACACTTTGTTAAATGGGTCCTAATAGTTTCCTAATCATTTATTGAGTTTCCTGGAAAGAACAATATAACATGGTGGTGACTGTAAAGGAAAATAAAAACATTCAGAGATTCAGAGGTGTTGTTTCAGTGAGTCAGTTAGTGCTAAGTTCCACAGACCTCTGCTCCAAGCCTTATACATCAGTGGATATAGGTTTTATTTGTCTGACCTCATACAGCATGAAAACCTTTTTTCATGCTGTTTTAAGGTTTTAAGGCCCTTGGTTTTAACAGTTGAACCATTAGCTGTTGAACTGAGCTGAAACCCAATGCTTATTTAAAAGTATCATTCTCGAGCACTCTGTCAGTGTTTTTTGCTGCCATGTTATTTTCATTCAAAACTTCACAGGTGGATGAGGAAATGAAGGAGACGTTTGAAGGAGCCTTCGTAATAAAACAGTTTAGTCGTGCCTCTGTGACACAGTCGGTCTTCAAATGCAGCCTCTGAATCCATCAACCGTCACTGCTTCAAAACCAGTGATGATGTTATAAAAATCATCCAAACTGAGATTTAATACGAGCACAGAGAAACAAACTCACACATACATCACTCTGCTCTGTGAAACTCAGACATCACAGTCAAGGAACAATGAGAAAACACATTTCTGACTGGAGGGACTTTAACTGCATCTCTATAACAAACTGCAGTCACACTCTGACAGTCACGGATGTCTCTGGCAAATGCTCTTGTTAAGTGAAATGGCTTAGAAAGGTTTTATAAATATCCGTGTCGCTTTACTTTATCTTTAAAGGTACCCAGTGAAATTTTTCTTCTAAACATTACATTCACTGTTTCTCACCAGCACACATGTATGTTCTCATCTCTTTCACATACACAAGCCCGAACAGTTTACATCCATTTTCACAGAAACTGGAAGTCTTCATTAGGTTTCTGGTTTCTTCACGTGTCACTGCCACCAGCAGTTAATCTGTGGAATAATATGAAACATTATTGAGCAGGAACGTGAATCTTGTTGACCACATTAGTGTTTTGACAGGAGTGTTAGTACTATTGCAAAGGCAGGCAGAGAATGAATGAACTATGACATGTGGCAAACATACATTCCTTCAAATGTTATACACTGTTCTTTTTTATTTTTTTGATGAACTTGAATTTTTTTTTTTTTTTTGCGGTATACACAATACCCTGTGTCATGTGACTCATTAGGGACTTGTAAGGTCAAGAACTGTCATTAAGAACTGTCTGATGAATTATTTCAGAGCTGATAAAGTCTCTGACTCTTCAAACCTAGTAACTCTCATGAGCTCCTCTAAGCAACAGAGTGGGGATCTAAAATGAAGCTAACTGATGTTACAAAGCAGAGGAAGCAAAAGAAAAAGTTATCAAAGTGCAAAACCCCCATGTGAGATGAAGTTAACCTCTTTGGTCGGCGTTCAAGAAGAAAAACCATTGCTCAACGAAACTGCACAAAACTGCGAGATTAAACATGAAAAGAAGCCCGATGAATGTTGGCAGCTCATTCTTTGGTCAGATGTAACCAAATTAAATGTGTCTGGATCAGATCAAGTCCAGCATGTTTGGTGTGGACCTGGCCAGGACCACCACAGTGACTGCACATTGCCAACAGTGAAACATGGAGATGGAGTTGGAGCTGATACGTGGCTGGATGAGAGTAAAAGGTGTAGGATAGATGACACATGTAGTTGGCACCGTGAATGTTCAAATACTGAGTAGAAAAATGAGCAAAATCGCCAACATGACAATGATCCCACACACACTCTGAAAATCACCTGAGCTTTTAAAGAAGAACTATGACTTGGCCAAGTTTAGCAGAACAACAAACCCCTCCATCAAAGAGCAGCTCAACAGACTTGTGTTTGAAGAATGGCTAAAAACAAATAAAACTGTATTATGGATCTGGGTATCATCAGATAATCTGTAATTCATTTGTAATTTAAAAACAAAAAACAAAACAGAAAAAAAGATCTTTTATGAAACGTTTCAGACAGCTGAGTCTGACCGTTGTTCACCTGAGGCTTTAGACAACACTGTATAGGAAGGACCATACAGGCTATTTCCATATATAGGCTATTAATTGATGCTACGCAATTAAATAATACATCCCAGACTTTTTTGATAAAAGATATTTCATGTCTAAATTAAAAGAACAAATCAATAGAAGATATTTAATTGTGTAGCCTATGTATGCATTTATTTATTTATTCATTAATTCATTCGTTCTTATGTCTATCTTCTAACATTACCCTGGTATAGATTGTGTGCTTAATGTTCCACTTTTATCTTTTCTGGGCTTTTATTTTGACTTTTTTACACTTCACTTCCTCTTCATGTCTGTCCACCCATCTACTGTCTCTGCCAAATGAGAAATTTTTGGTTTAGAATTAAAAATCAAATAAAATCAGGTGAATTCTGGTTTTGGTTTTAAAACCAAATAATGACAAAAGGAATTAACATAAATTTGCCATTTTGATTGGCTCTTCATTTTTTGATTCTGACGCTGTTTTTCTGTTTTGATTTTGAAACAAATAACAAGATTTACATTTTTTTGTTTTTAAATAACAAATGAATTGTGGATCATCCGATGATACCCAGACCTAAATGGACAGGATTTGTAAATACTAAGCATTTTAGTGATAATAAAAATGGCTGTTATCAGTTCTGTTATTGTTTATATAAGAATGATTAACACTTAACAGCATTGTAAATCTGTGCTCCAGTCTTCCTTGTTGTAAATCTCTTGTTGTTCGTGTTGCAGTGTGAAATCCAGAGCGACCAGGCTGTGTTCAGAGTCAGAGTCCGGCCTGAGGAACATCCTCCAGGACCCGCTGCTGGTCTACGCCCAGTGGAGCCACATGGTCTCTCAGGTGCTGGAGGCTTCTGCCGAGGTGACCGACTTCTCCCACATCGCCATGCTGGTCCAGAACATAGAGGTAAAACACACAACATACACACACACACACACACACACACAAGATTGCACACCTGAAGGTCAGTTCATGTGGTGAGAGTTGTCTCTCTGTTGTTGTGTTTGCAAAATGGACCAAGAAGAGTAAACATGAAGGAGATCACATGACCACAACACCTGTCCTATTGAAAGTAGCGTCACTGGTGCACTGTTAGATTTGGAGTTCATCATCAGCAGCTGATGTTTCTGTAGCGAAAAGTATCAACAGGTCTGATGATGATAATTCAGTTATTATCATTATTTATATTCTTTACAAATAGGAAGGAAGTACAGGAAGTAACAAAAGAAAGTAACTTCCCGAAGCTGAAGGTCAGGCAGATAAAAGATTCATCAGCCAGTGTTGGTGATGTCTTTCTCATTGACAAGAAAATCTTTGCACTCACCTACAGACATTCATTTGTGTTACCATGGTTACTTAGCAACCTTGTATGATAATATAAATGGCTTCTTTAATGGTTCACAATAAACAGATTATTCAACAGTAGTGAATTCCTGCTACAATCACATATCTTATATATTATTATTATTTACTAATGTGTGAGACATAATACAATTATACAATGACTATATGATGAATAAATATATGATAAAATGAATAAACTAATAGTTAGATAATGTAAAAGACAGATTCAAACATGAGTTTGAGAGGTAGCTGTGTGGATCGTGATCGTGATGAAATCCTGTGATCGCTCCGCTTTGCTTTCACTGCGTATACTGAACCAAGACCCAGTTTTCAAGTGTTCTGTGTTTCATAAACATAGACTTCGACTGTGGCTTAGATAGAACAAATAGTCCGACTTCAGACAGACTGAGTCTGAATTCATCTGTTGCACAAAGCAGTTTAGTTCTGGATTATCTTAAACCGCACTGTGGTCCGTTGAATTCTGGGTAATTTATAAGACCTTTTCAAGATAAAAAAAATGGCCGACCGAGGAACCACATCCAACCGAAGAGCTCTGTTTACCCAGCAATCTCTGCCGTCTCTCAACTCTTTCCCTTGTCTTTGCTCTCTCCATAACAATGTCAGCAAACCACACATTATGAGACATATTTTCCTGTTGGTCAGCGCATGTTTCATTGATTGTTACCATGGTAACATTAGTCTTCGGCCTGAGTTAGCCTGAGGTTAAGGGGCTGGTTTGACAAAGATCTTTCAGACTGGTTGGTAGTGTTGGTCCAGTCTTAATTTGGCTCATAGGTGAGAATTAATGCAAGTAAGACCATATCACAAAAATAAAGACTGACTCATTTTGAGCCGGGGAAGGAGTTTTTAGAGACAGATTTTTCTTTGTATTGTTTCACTCTTCACGTAAAATGTCCTTGTAACTGTTGAATTGGAGCTCAGTGGTCGGATTCTGTTCCTCAGTCGGCCATTTTTTTAATATTGAAAATATATAGAATAATAGAAAATTTACCCAGAATTCATTGTACCACCATCCAACTTAAGCTAGTCAAGAACTAAACTGCTTTTTGCAACAGATGAATTCAGACGTCTGTCTGAAGTCTGACTGTTGTTTCTAAGACACAGTCACAGTCTGTCTTTGTTAAAGCAGCCCCTGGGGGTGAGGTGTATAATGTTTTTGTCTTGAAATGAGTCAGTCTTTATTTTTGTGAAATTTGCATTGGACTCATCTGTGAGCACAATTAAGACTGGACCAACACGACAGACCAGTCTGAAATATCTTTGTGAATCCGGCCCCAGGTTTCACACCGAGCTAAATGAAGGGGATTAAACCAGTTTGAATCAGTCCGAGCACGTCAGGTTCAGTGTGGACGCAACTTCAGATAACTTTCAGAAACCTCTACTGCAATTAATAAACCAGCAGTTTACTCAAGCTGTGATCCTGAACACAAGTCAAACATCTTTCTGCCGTTTCTGAATCACAGTGAACACACAGAGCCAGTGGTTTACACTCAACCTTCTCTCTGATACATAATTCATGAAACTGTTTTCTGCTAAACAGAGAAAACATGTGATAAACAGTGAGATCATGTCTCTGATGACACTGTTACAGATATAATACAACATGTTTACACTCAAAAAGTTGTTGTTTTCATTTTGTTCAACCCGGTCTTAGTGGAAACCTCAATGCACTCTGACTTCAGTTGCATCAGAGACACAAATCTAACGAGTACAGTCAGGAGACTGTACAAAAGACACCTCTGTTTTCTGTTAAACTATCACATAAAACAAGAATAAACAATGTCATTTAATATGTAGTCTGGATCTGGAGAAATGCCTCTAAGGAAAAGGAACAAAAAGAAAATCAGGGGAGGGGCACACGGCAGGTCAGTAAATGAACCTTTCTGAAAACAGAAAGATTTATGACTTTGTAATTTCAAGTCTACAGTAAAGGAAATTTCAAAGTCAAAGCCTGTGTAAGAGTTGCATCACTGTGGCATAACTGTAGTTGAGACATAAAAATTCAGTATGAAGTTCTGTATGAAGATCTGTATGAAGAGATTTGATCTTAAAACTATGTGGGGAACAAACCTAGTAAATATCTGGCACGGCTGCTTAAACACACACAAACCCACAATACAGCAGGGGTTAGAGATTCAGGAGCGAGAAGACACTTTGACAGGAAATACATTCTTTCTCTCTTTGCATTGTTTTACAAGTCATTGTACAAATCTGACAAAAGTTAACAATCTTCAGCCAACAACTGTTTGATTCTGAAAAAAAAAATCAAACACCCTGAAAACCCAGCATCTTCCAGGCCCGAAACGCTCATTAATGTAGATGCAAAGATTTGGGCTGAGGTCTTGAACCACTAATATCAGTAGTAATCAAACCTGATCAAACAGGCTTTATCAAAGAAAAGAATTTCATAAGGAGGAGGCTTCTGAACATAATGCAGCTAACCAGTGATAATGATGTTCATGGTCTGATGTCTCTGGATTCATTAAAAGTGATTGAGAGGGTTGAATGGAAGAATTTAAATAATAATAACAATAAACTTTATTTATAAGGCACTTTTCATACAAGAGATGGAGCTCAAAGTGCTTTACAATAATAAAAAAAAAAAAAAAAATCAGATATATTTACAGTATATAAATGTATATATGTATGTATGTGTGTGTGTGTGTGTGTTTGTTTGTGTGTGTGGATTGATGTTGAGCCCAGAAACTGTGGTGTCCTGACTAAAGGACTTAAAAAATTTTTCACTTCTGTGTCCCATATGGAAAAATTCAGATTCCCCCTCATGCCAGGATTTGGTGTTCAGGCTCTGGCAGGAAAAGGGTCTGGACCAGCTTGGTAGACTATAAGAAGGAAGAACAATGGAGTCATTCAAGGGCTCAGCAGTCTCATGTTTTCCACTATTTACAAAGACATTCTTAAACAGCCCGTGCCAAGAAGATTTATTTCTTATATATATTATTATATACAGTTTATCTATTCTATTCTTTTCTTCTGACAACTGAGAGTTGAAAGCAGATCGATGTAGAGAATCAGATAGGAGAATATATCTGGGCGTCAGTTATAGAGAATACACTCACGGTTCTGAGCTGTGATACTCACAGAGACACAGTTTAAAATCTTACATAAGCTTCATTGCACATCATTGTTGAGAGGCTCTGAGCTCTACTGAATGAAATAAATCCAATTCAGGGATTAGCACGTTCCCTTACATCTGTAGAATAGGATTTTTAGGCCTGTAGCACCGCAATATATTACTATTACATTTATAAATGTTGACACACAAATTACATATTTTACCTTTTTACCTATCAGAAAAGCTGCAATTTGTAAGTTGCACTTACACCATATTGTCTAAAGAGCAACATACTGAATGTGTTCTCCACCTCTGTCCTCTGTGGTAGCGTCTGCTGAGGGACAGCGTCCAGCTGCAGGAGCGTTTCAGCTTGCTGCAGGTGAAGGGAGAACTGCTAGACTCTGTGTTTGGTCCCGAGAGGTCTGACGGTCTGCAGGGGGAACTGAGCACCGCCGTCAAGAACAGAGAGCTGCTGCACACCCAGCTGCTGCAGAGGAAGAGCAGGCTACAGGTAACAGCATGCTGCCATTCATCTGGTTTCACTGCATCTGACATCTGAATATAAACAAGGTAGAAGAAGACAGGTGATCTTTTATTTTGAACTTGAGTAGTATCAACTTCTAAAAACTTTTAAAAATTGTACCATGTAAAAATTCACTCAACTGCTGAAAGCCTCATTCTGGACCCTGAAATCCTCAACATGCCCACGTCTCATTTATACGATGGATACCTGAGATTATGAGAAAAAAGTCATAATATTACGTGAATAAGTTCGTAATTTTAGGTTAGGTGTTGCTTTAAAGGGGAAACATCAGAAGAGCAGCAGCGTTTACCTGCTTTAAAATGAGTAAGTAGATTCAAAAATAAGGTGAAATACTTCATCCATATTGGTTGTTTGTAATATTCCCAAAAATTATGTTTTTTTCTCTTGTAATTTTACATTTTTAATTCTTGTAATATTATGACTTTTTGTTCAAAATTTCAGATGATTTTTCCTCAATGTGGCCCTAATACTTGGTAATACATTTATTCTTCCTTTTATATAACATTTATAATTATAATAACTTAATATACTGTATATACATGTATTTTTCAAATAGAGATTCCACAGTACAAGAAGAACGCCTAGATTAATCATGTTAATCAAGTAAGATAAAATTTAGGGATACACCGATACGGCCATCATGTGAATATAACAGATGGAAATAAAAAAGAGCTGGGAAATAAAGGTGGCATTTGGAAATATAAGTCTCTGGAAATAAATAAATGTGAAATTATAAAATAAAAGTCCCCTGATAGAAATAGATATGTCATTTTTAAAGTCTCTGCCGCCTCCTCACCACTCACCTCTGTACATGATGAAAGATAGCGAGCTAATTGTTGGACATTGGTTCCCAACCTTTTCTCAACTCACTTGAAAATCTTAAAAATGTTGGCAGCCCACATTTGACCCTGTAACAACACAGAGGCCAGATAAAGACTTCTCAGAGCACTTTTTATTTCACTGGTAACGATTGAACTGAAAGCAAAGGAAACATGTAGGAAGCTCAGTTTTTCTTTTTTGTTTGATCACTTGTAGATTCACCATCTGACTCTTGACTCTTTCCTTTTAACTCTTCCTGTTGCTAACCAAAATTTATAAAAAAAAACAAAAAACAACAACAACAATTAGTTTATATCTTTTATCAAAATCAACATTTTATATGTAAACTAATCAATTTTCAGTGCATTTTAATGTATTTTTCTGATAGAACTGATTTGTCCTTAAAACAAGTTCTAGCACAGGAGAAAAAGCAGCTTTTCAACATTAACCTGAAGCATAAGACCTATGGAGCCATAATGTAATCACTGAGTGCAACCAAGCAAGCTGTACTTTCATTTATTAGTGTGTATCTTCATCTTGTTAAAAATATTATTATGTACCATTTTGTACCTTTAAAAGTAAACAGTTAACACCCTAAGGACCATTTCAGTACCTTACAGGGTATTTTTCTGAAAAATGTACCTTTGGGTACAACAACATTCCCCCTATTGCTCTGCTTTTATCAGCACTCTGGAATGTCTCTTGTCCAATCAAATTACTTGGTCTGAACTAACTGTTATATAATAAACAGTACATGTAAATGTAATTGAATGACAGCGGCCATCAGTCTAGATGCAGGTAGGATCTAACCACACCTCCTCTAGATTTATTTGTTTGTCTTATCCACTGGATGGAAACACAGACTCCAGCTTACCATCACATCCTGCACAGTATCAGGTCTATAAATCAAAGTTATCACATGAAGAGATGTAACAAAGAGCTGTAGTGTAGAAGACCACTGGCTCCAGCTCCTCTTTCAGACCGCCCTTCATTACAACTGGTAAACAACACACTTCCATCTCTCCCTCTGTCAGGGCTTAATCTCAAGAACCAAGGACTTTGGTGACGCCTTCGAGCTGATTCGCTCTAAACTGGCCCACCTCCGAGACCGAGTGTTGGCGGCAGATGGTCTCCAGCCTGACATCCTGGCCAAGAAGAGTCAGTCCGACCAGTTCAGGGTAAGTGAAATCCCAGGTCAGACCAGGGCCAAAATGTTTGCGGGAGACTGTCATATTGCAGGCTCCAGCAGACTGAGCAGATGTAACTTCTGCAGAGTTAGAGGAGGGAAGAAAGATGGAAATCTGACTCCAGTTTAAAAGATTCTTCGTATTGAACCTACAGCATCAGAGGAAACGCACTAGTGACTAGTGACCAGTTTTTTCATGCAGCTGTTGGTCATTTCAGTTCACACAGAGAATCAGATTTCAGAGTCAGGTGATCAATCAATGTGAAAACTGTGGCACAGTGATTGATTTATTCATTATAGAGGATTATCAGACTGGATATGGTACCTACCATCAAAAGATTAGACATTTTTAATAATGTTATATGAAATGTTATCAACTTTCACTTCATGTGTCCTGAGATGAAAGTAACTCTGTGTCCTCAGGTGATCCAGAAGGACCTGGAGGACTGTGAAGCCCACATCACAGCTCTGGAGACCCTGGTCTCCTCCAGTCAGAGCAACAGGACTCAGTTTGATAGACTCTATGCCGACTGGAGACATCTGAACAAGGCAGTCAGGGTAAGAGGAGGGGGGGCAGTCTGACACGGATCCTAAATCAGTTCTCTCTGACAACAACTTGTCCTTAATGTCTAATGGAGGCTCCACCCAGAAGTTAGGCTTCTGCATTTTTATATTAAAAACATCTATGAACTCTTCATTAAAAGAAGATTTAGCCGTGTACTCCTCCAACACCTTCAGACCTTCAGAGGATGGATAATTAAAATTGATGCAGCAAAACCAGAGACATTGTCTCTAAATGTTCTTCTTTCTTGTCAATGGCAGAAGAATAACTAGCATAACTCAAGTGTTATGCTAGTAGCAGCTAATGTAGTTTGGAGCTGCTTTTCTCCAGCAGAGAAGAGATCTGCTAACTTCAAACTCACAGTCTTTTGCCCCAGCAGACGCAGACTCACAGAACGTCACTGAGGACATTTATCAGACTTCACTCAGCTCCCTCTGGAGACGCAAGAGGCTTAAAGGTTCTCCCTAAGACCTGGAAACAGATTTAGCATAAGTGCAACTGCAATTGCTAATCAGAAATCAGTAGGCGTTGCTTCATGTGCAGCAGCATATGGTGCAAAAGATAAAGTGGAATGTAAATCACAGGGTGTGGTGATGAATAGATACTGATACCTATCACAGTCTGGGCTCCTCTCACCGACACGGTGGTGCAGTGATTAGCACTGTCACCTCACAGCTGTGTGTGGAGTTTGCATGTTCTTCCCTCCGGGTACTCCAGCTTCCTCCCACAGTCCAAACACATGCAGGTGAACCGGCAACTCTAAATGGCCCCTTAGGTGTGAATGTGAGCTTGAATGGTTGTTTAGTCTCTACATGTCAGTCCTGTGGTAGACGGGTGACCCCACCCTTGTCCAATGTCAGCTGGGAGTGGCTTCAGCCTGTAAAGATAAGCGGTATGATTGAGTGAACAATATGTGCTGCCCTTCCTCAGAGGTTGAGGCTGCCGTAGAACCAAACTAAACTGATGGTGTGTGTTCTCTGTGAAAAAGAAAAGTTCTTTAAGCAGAGCATAGAGAAAAGTTGTAAAAGGACTTAGTGTAGTCAGGTGTATTAATGGTTTAATGGGGGTGCATACCACATGGGTGCTAATGCCCTGAGCAGAGAGTCCCAAGGTCGTTCCCCTGCTCTCTGTCTCCGTGTTACCTGTCTCTCTTCACTGTCCTAATAAAGACATAACAAAATCCCCAAAATATAACTTTGATTATAATATGGTCTTCATCAGGGCAGAGATAAGAAGTCAACATGTTGGAGGGTGTTTAGTCTGGACAGTTTGGTAAACCACTGGGCCATGGACAGGTACTGGGCCTTACGGAGAGGACAAAGGGATCCATATGGAACAACATGGCACCAGCTGCACATCCATGACCCTAATCACACGAAAAGTCTCTGCTTGATGTGTTGCTCTTTATTAAATAACTACACAAGTCAAAACCAGGGATTTAAATTTATGTTGCAATAAAAATGAATTAAAATTTTATTTTGACTCTAAAACTGCAGATATTGACAATGCATTGAATGAATTTCACATTCTTCCTCCCTGCCATAGACCGTCCTGCTTCATTGTGTGTTTCTTTGCAGGTGAAGGTGGATGAGAGTGAGGACAACATCGCAGATCACGAGAGCTTCCACGACAGCCTGCTGAACGTAGAGAAGTGGCTGATGATCATGAAGCAGAAGCTGGAGTCCTTCCACAGCCCGTCAGGAGAGTGGAGCGTCGAGGGCCGCCAGCACGAAGCTCAGGTCCGTCAGTGTGTGTCCCCGCAGCTCCCGTGCTCACCATGAGTCACTCCTTATGTACTGAAGGGGTTCAGTTTAACAGCAGGATTTGAATGGATCTGGTTCATTCTACACATTAGTGGGGATTTGTTTATAAGATGGTGATATATTCTTTTTTTTTTTTTTTTTTTAGAGTAGGATTTCTTTATCCTCTATCCAAACTGCAGGATACTCAGCAGAGCCAACCCTGCATTGTCCTTATCAGCACCCATCCAGTCATATGACACTTGTCAGGATTACTTGACTAAATTTAAAGAACCAAGTTACCAGGGTGAGAAATGATAGGATCATTTTAGCCTGATAACAACATGTTAACCTGGATTAGTTAGGAGATGATGGGAGAACCAGGCTCACCCCTGTCAGTCCAGAAAAACAGAATATAGAAATAAATCTTAGTATATTATATAAATGACATGACTTCAGGGATTGTACAAGTTGTTTAACATCTGCGTCCTGTGCAGGTAGTGATATTTTAGCTTTTGGCTGTTGAAATTTTAAACTGTAACATTCAGGTTCACCTGAAAAATAACAGTGCTTCACTTCAAACACACAGATTTATTTCAGTTTTGACGCTTCATTGTGAAACACAGTAGCCAGGAGGGGATGAACAGCTTCGTCAACAGGCTGGTGTTCTGCTTGGTAAAACCAGCGCATGTGTGTGTTTCATTGTGATGCATTAGCCATGTTGAGCGAATTTCAAGGCTCTGCGAGATGATTTTGAAAGCGTGCTAAAATGAGGTGAAACCAATGCGCCCCTGGATGCAGAGATCCATTTGCATGAACGGGGAGATTGTGTTTCAGTAATGTCAGTTTTTAAGCACATAAAATTCACCAGGATGATGGAAGTGCAAAAGCACTGGTGTAGTTCCTTAAGTCATGTTTGAGAGGTGACATCTCCTCCTTGTTAATTAGGAGCCTGGGGAACTCTGGCCTTACTTGTAGTGAGGAAGTCCAGACCTGCAGGTGTCAGGGTTCACTCACTCATCACTCATCACTTCATTCAAAGCCTTGCTCTTGATTTAATATCATTGACATGATTGGTCCTGTCCACCGGCTCTGTGAAAGAGCTGCTGTCAGCTCACAGTGACCCTAAGTGTTGAACCCGGGCATGAATTTTAACGAGAAGACCACAGAGACTCTGTATAATTACACTCTTCATTACTACATTGACCTACCTGCCGGTCTAATCACCGGCGTGAGCTGAGACTCTTCACCTCTGCATCTCATTAAGCGGGGGCGTTGTTAAATGTGAGTGTGAGACAGATGAGAAGCGCCGCTCTGTTAAACCGTACAGTGCATATCAAATATATCGAAGCGTGCGCAGGAAAGTTTCAGGAGTTCAGGATTTTATGAATAAAAAAACAGAGAGCAGGATTTCATTCCAGCTAAATAACACTGTTTGCCTCAGCGTGTTTGCCCACTTTAAACAGCGGTTACAGATGAATGCGCACACTTCACCTCAGACGGGAAATGATGTGGTGGAGCGCGACAGAAATATTCTTACTCCTTATGAAGCAACAAGTGAATATTAAAAAAAGCTGCGTTCAACAAGTTGAAAACCTTTTGGTGTTTCTGTGGTTTAAAGTCTCACATCTGTCATTGATCCACTGATCATCAGCATCCGTAGATGAGCTTAGAAACCATTTCCAGTAGAGGTCAGAGGTTATAGCCCAGTGCTTCCCATCCTGTGGGCCCACAAATCATTTGCAAAAAAAACCCTTGTAAACACGTACCTTGGCCCTGAGAGCTCACCGCACTGCAGTTTAAGAAAACAAATGCAAACAGACAAAACACAGACAAATTCAGAAAATGTCTTCATCGATTTGAAAACACATGCACTGAAAATACACACTCCCACCACAGCGGCGCAGGTTCCAGTCCAGACCACGGCCCTTTGCTGAGTGGTTAAAAAAAATGAGTTTTAATGATTTCAACCTAAGTGTATGTCAGGGGTCTCCAACAGGTGGCTTGCGAGCTACCACTTGGTCTCCCCCTGTTTGAGAGGAGCTCGCCCAAAGGTGCAGAGAATATAGTCTGTACAAACCATGGATGTATGGTTCAAATTTTTAAGCAACACAACTTCACTCAGTAAATCTGCTCCAAATAAAACTGAATCAAATACACAGACAGTACACAGAGCCCCATATGTTTGTTTACATTTTGTAAAATGAAGTGTACTGATTTATCTACATTAACTTCCTGTTTGTTATGAACCATTGATGAACTGACAACTGTCACTGATCACTGACTGAGGAGCTTCTTCTTCTCTGGTTTCTAATCAGATTTATGGAGCTTTATTTGCAGTGGTGTTTTCATGTCTGTGTGTTCAGGTCTGACTGATTCATGACTCGTCTCTTGTCTGTTGTGAGTCTCAGATGATTTTGGATATTGATATTTGATGACTTGTTAAATGATCTGATTCATCTGATGTGGTTTGGAGATCAGTTTGAGTGTTCCGATACGGTATGTGTATAAATGCAACCAGTAATATAAGACATGAAGAGCTCTCTGCCCCTTTTATTTTAGTCAAAGTAGCTCTCAGAGCAAAAAAGGTTGGAGACCCCTGGTGTATGTAAACTTGTAACTTGTAATCACACAGAACCGCCCATGTTTTATAATCATCACGAGTTTCCCTCAGAATCAAAAGTTGTTCCTTCCTTTCTGGATCCCATGACACATGACATTCATTCAACCTGCAAATAAAACCAAAACAACTGCATAAAACTCACAATAAACACACACACACACACACACACACACACACACACACTGATGGTAGCAAGTACCTGGTCTGACCATCAAGAGCAGTCTGAGGTAAAGTGTCTTGCCCTGTGATTAATGGATGAACCACTGACCTGCCAAATGATGGCCTATCTCAATGGCTTGACTTACTCTGAAAATAATCATATATAATTATCAATAATTGTAATGTATATGTTTTCCCTCACCCCTGTCCACAGAGAGCTCTGGGAGAGTTCCCAGAGAAGGAGTTCCAGCTGCAGCAGATGGAGTTCCAGGGTCAGGGGGTTCTGGAGAAGACTTCAGAGGAGGGACAGATCCACATTGTGCGAGACATGAAACGGCTTCGAGAGTCCTGGTTGGCCCTCTACAACATGAGTCTGAATCTCCACAGGTACCTGGGATAGAGGTTGACTTTATAATGTGGTGTTCTCAGTGTGTGGCGATGGTTTCACTGCTCACTCTGGTTCCTTGTCTGCAGCAGCTGCCGCTCATTAGCAGCAGGGTCAGTCCTCCATCAGTGTCTACCAGAAAAATGTGATCAGTGACTCATTACACATTGCTCACTGAGAAAGTAATTACATCGCGGCACCCCGGTGGTTCACTTGGTAGAGCAAGTGCCACATGCAGGGTTTGAGTCCAGCCTGGACCCTTTGCTGCACACCGTCCCTCTCTCTCTCTCCTGACACCGTGGTCAAATCTGATTGGTTTAAACTGAAGAAATATGTGAGGTGTTTTAGGGGGTTAGAGCTGGTCATGATGTCACTCCATGAGCTGCTCAGGAAAATCCCTCCTACCACAACAGGGAGCAGCAGATTTCTAGATAAGAAACATAATGTGTGAATTAGTCTGGGATAAGACAAATCTGATAGAGCAAGGGAAACAAAATGAGGCCAGCAATCACCAGAGAATAATGAAAGAGGTCAACAGGGACCAGAACACAGGTACAGAGGAAGGTAATGACCAGTATAGATTAGGCAAGGGAACGCATATTTATTTGTATTTAAGCATATCACACAAGAGGGAGTAATTTTGTACTGAGTATCAGCACGGCTGTGATTGTCCTCGGTACGAGGCGCCATGTTAGTTAAATAAGCAACAACAGATTATGATTTGTTGGTTTATTTCATCATTTATTTGGCTACACCAACACAAATAGTCTGATTAACGGTTAATAGAACACCGGTGAGGCGGAGTGATACATGTAGTTAAAAGTCCCAGTGCTGTTGTGCTCTATATCAGTGCTAAGAAATGAAATCTGACTTTGGTAAACCAGTGAGGAGAGCGTTGTGATAGTCAACTCTGGAAGATATAAAGGCATGAATGAGTTTCTTGGTTAGACACAAGGTCTCTGACCCTAGCTGTTTTTGAGATGCCAAAACTTTAGTTATAGCTTTGATGTGGACACTGAAACCAAGATCCCATCCATGATTACACCGAGTTATTTAACATGGGTTGAAGTCTTTAATGCTCTAGACTCCAGGTAGGCACTAGGTTGGCACCTTCCTTCTTTGTTCACTATCTCAGCCTTGTCTTTATTTAACTGAAGGTAGCTTAGATCAGGATGCCTATAAGAGCAGTGATCAGAATCAGATCAAATCAAAGGGGCAATGGGCAACAGTGAGAAACCACAACATCACCAGCAGTTATAAGCATGACTCCCAGAGACTTTAAAGAATTCCAGGACGGTGTTGACTCCAGGGAGGATATAGGAGATGTAGGTAGATGAGATTGATTGGCAGTGGCAGCAGCCACACCTAAAGGAATGTCCTGAGTAATGAGGAGTTGCCCCAGGTGACGGCTGAACTGAGATCTGACAGAGGAATGTTTCCTCCAGTGAGAACAAACGAAGACTCAGACAGTGTTTATGACACAGCATGACATTCGAAGGAAGATGTTGATGTTGAGCCCCTCCTCATATATATCACAGCTGACTACATGAACCTAAGCAGGGGGTCACGTCACGTCCCAGACCGGTCCACACTGAAACCTGACTGATACTGCGAGTGTAGCCAGCTGCACTGATTTCAATTAATGTGTAACTGTTTCATCAGATGTGAGACACTGATGACTAAACAAGACCAGGTCAATATGTATGTGTGGGGATGAAGTTGTAAACTGTTGTGGAACATCAGCGTGTGGTATCATCACCCAACCTAGTACCAGCTGGTTTCAGCTCTTTATCCGTTTGCTTCCATCCTCTCTGTGTCTCCTCACATATACAGCATTTTAATACAGCTTTACACAAATTCATTCACTATTTATGAGAGAATTTAACAAAAATGTCTATAAGGATAAAATTAAGTGGTGATATTTAATATCCTAATATATAAAACCTAAGTATCATAATGTTCTGCAAAAACACTTCTGGCCATTATTCAACACTGTAACTGAGGAAGGAGAGCCTGTGACCAGACTTCCTGTAACTTGGCTGGTTGGTGGAGGAAACAACCACAAAGAGGTCATTGTTGTTGGAAAAAAGTCTGTAAATCTCGTGACAGTTGCGCTAGTTTGTCAACACTACAGGCTGTAAACACTCCCTGATGGAAACTGTTTGTGCCAATTCATTTTAAAAGAGCAACAGCCAATGGGGAAACTCCCACACTTGGCCAGCCAGCCAGTGGTGTAACTTAATCAGTCAGTCAGTCAGTCAGTCAGTCACAGACATTCTCCATGCTGTTGCAATCCAGCCAAAAACTCAGCTGAGATGCATTTTGATAGTTTTTATATCCAGACTGATGAAGCCGTCGGGACAAGACATAGATAGATAGAAAGAAGAATAAAAAGGGTGAAACGGGAAGATCAAGACGTTAGAATGAGCAAAATAAAACATGTTTAGGAAGCTTTTGTTTTTTACATAACATAAACACATATAAACACATTTTGTATTGACCTAATTTAACACCTAAACATTGTTCAACAAACGGAGTTGTGTTTGGCCCACCACCAGTCACTGGCATTGAAACATTCATGGCGAGTTTCGGTTATTTGGTGTTTACAAAGCTTTCAGACACTTTTCAAACTGAGAATCTCGCATGAATTTTCTTGTCAAAACTGCTGCTTTCTAAGGTCAAGAAGGAAGATCTGAGCTCAGTCACTGGAGTGTTGAGATAAGTGGCGGTGGTACAGATTATTAATGTATGCACACAAACAAACAAAAAACAACGGGAGCGCTTCTGACCTCGAGTTTACTGCTGCTGAGTTTTATGTGAGATAAACAAGCTGATGGAGGCTCCTCTGTTGTTCAGCTGTCTTTTCATGTGATTGTGATGGATTCAGGTGATGACCTGGTGAAATATAAAAACACTTGACCTCTCTCTGTCTCTCTCTCTCTCAGGCTGCTGAACAGCTCCGAGGAGCAGACAGGGTCTGACTCATGGAGAGCTGGAGGCACATCCCTAACAGCAGAGCTCAGTGTGGGGGAGGAGGACGGTCAGGCCGGAGGCTCCAGGAGCCAGAGAGGCCAACGACGCAACCAGCCAGCAGAGGTGTATGGAGCTGGTTCTGGGCCTGGACGAGGAGGAGGAGGAGGAGGAGGAGGAGGCCTGGAGGGAGAGGCAGGAGAGGGGGTGCTGACGGGGCAGGGAGGGTGGATCCAGGGCCGTGCTGAAGGTCACCTCCTTCTGTCTGGACAAGTCGATGAACATCTGAGTCTGTCGAGAACGGACAAGGACAGTGGGCACTCCTTCAGAGGAGATGAGGTAGATTCCTCTGTTCGCAGCAGAGCGAGCCAGAGAAGAAGCCCTGACAGCGATAAATCAGCAGGGGGGGACAGAGGGGGGGCAGCATTAACCACCATGGTCAGCTGCATCGAGGAGGCGAGAACCAGTCCTGGAGAAGGCAGTGCGGAGGCCGGGGACGGTCGGAGCCCAGGAGGAGGAGCGTTCATGCTGTTCAGACGAGATCCAGCAAATCAGACATCAGTAACATCGACTCCACACACAACGGTAACGTGTTCATGTCGCTGAGAGAAGTTTACTGTCAATGATAAACTCATCAGCAACAAAGAAGGCTCCTGGGTAATTTAACTAAACTTTATGGTGACAGGAGTGAGCTGAGTCAAGCTGCTGAAACATGTTTAATACATTTAATAAGTTGTTTTCTGTGACTGTCTGACTTTAAGAGTCTTTGACTTGGATTCAACAGATCAACATAGCAATTTAACAGGATGAAGCGGTGAGTGGGAAGGGAATATGACATTTTACATTGAAAGGCCCAGAAATAGAAATACAGAGGCTTTATTGTCATTGTACAAAATATACAACGGAATTCGAAGAGGTACTCCTGATCCGTGCAAACAGTAAAAACTGTAAAAACACGTAAGACAGACAAAAGGACACAAAAGAATATTGCACATAAAAGAGTTTTGCACTTGGAAATATAGTAAATACTTGAAAGAAATAAAAAAGTGCTTTGCGGAGTAGCTATTCCTAACAGGGTTATGAGCGCACATTTATGAAGTTTAGAGTTCTAATGGCGCAGGGGAAGAAACTGTCCTCAAGTCTGTTTGTCCGGTTTTTGATGCTCTCCCACCAGAGGGCAGGAGGTTGCTGCACTGTGTGTCCGCTGGTTTCAGCTTGAGTATCCACCACTGCAGCTGGACAGACACTGTACAATTTGATTCATCTTTGCTTCAAGCTGTTTTTTTTTTGTTTTTTTTTATTACAGTGGCCCTGAGAGCTGGACGCGCTGCAGCTTAAGAAAACACAATCAAAGAGATGAAACAAAAGCTAATTCAGAAAACACCTTCATCCGTTTGACAACACATGATCCGCAAAGACTCACTACACAGCAGAAGTGTTTCCAGGGGACAATAGAAAGTGATTAGGGGGCCCCCTTTGCTGCATGTCATCCTCTCTCTCTTTCTCACTCTCACTATTGGATTTAACCCAAAAAAAACTTTAAAAAAGAAAAAAAAAAGTGATGAACCCGGCTGGGACATAACTTTTGTTCAATGCTTTTAACTTCAAAAGTCACAAAACATTGGACAACAAGTGCGCCCCCGTCGGGTCCATCACTTTTTATTGTCCCCCAGAAACACGTCGGCTGTGTTGTGAGTATCTGCAGCTCATGTGTTCTCAAGTCGATGAGGATGTTTTCTGAATTTGTCTGTGTTTTGTCTGTTTGCATGTGTTTTCTTCGCAGTGTGTTGAGCTCTCAGGGCCACCATAGTTTTTTACTTATTCCCACTACACATTTTAATCACCTTTCTGCACGGGCCAAGACTGAGCAACAGATCAGTGCCCACTCTAAATATCTACCATGAATAGACACAAGAAGAAGAAAGAAAAATGTGGAGATACAGACGGAGAGGAAGAGACGATATTCTCTGTCTTTCTGTGTTTTTTTTTATTTTATTTTTTTTTTATCACAGTCTAGAATCCACAACAAACAGTAATCCAGCAATGAAACAGGTTCACTACAGTTTATAACAGATGTTGTGACAGCAGCCATGTGACAGTTTGGCCATGAAACGGCTCAAACTGCCAACCAACATGTCTGAGGTGCCAGTAAGCCATGTGATCGTCCAGCAGCCAGATAAGAGATTATTCTTGCATGTACACATCATCAAACGACAGGGTTATCCATATAGTATTTGCCCAGTATTCTTTTATTCAAGGTCTTTATTGGTCTTTAAAGTCATACAGGAAGTAAAAATATCACTGATACAGTTGAACAAATACAATGTTTCTCCTCCCCCTTTGTTCTGCTCCAGCACAGCCCCATCCCTATGATAGTGTCACTGTACCGTGTTTGTAATCAGAGTCAAGTTCCTAACCGATTACATTTACATACAGACCAATTCAATATGATAAAAAATTGAGTTGTGACAAAAGAAAACGGACAGAAAAGAACTAAAACACAAACAAAAAGACAGAATTAAATTAAACAATCCAGTACATAGAAAAAAAAGAGATGAATCAAAATTAAGAAAGAATAAAAGAATTACAAATAGACAGATAAGTAACAATAAACTGCAGTATCAGTAGCGTCCATTTTTCCTACAAAAGTTAAAAAAGGTTGCCATATAACATGGAGTTTCTCAGCTCACCTTCTCGTAGTGCAGTGGATTTTCTTCAATGTCAAATGACGTATAAGATCTTGAATCTATAGTCCAAAAGCCAGAGGAAGTTTATCCTTCCATTTAAACAGTGTAAGTGGTCGAGCTAAGAGAGACTCAGAAGCTGTCATATTTCTTCCTGGTGACTAAGATGTCTATCTTGTGGAGTAACCAGTTTAGTGATTCAGTGCACCATTCTGGGATTCTGGGACTGTAGATGAATAATAATGCAGTTTCCATGCGTGGACTTTGCTGTGCCTGATAGTTAAAGTGCAACATATTTATGAGTCAATGAGAGTAGAGTGTGAGGAGCAGCAGGGATCCTCAGCTCACGTCCTTCCCAGTGCGGCTGTCATTAACTCCACAGACAGTCTCACTCTGCTTGTCCTGCGGAACAGTGGTTGTTAAAATGAAACGACATTGGTGGGAAAACAAAGAGGCACAGGATGATTGCTGTGGTCGACATTTCCCTTTGATGGATTTGTTAATAGTCCACACATCAGCCAGACTCAGAGAGAATAAGAACTGACCGCTGCCTTGTTGACAATGTTGGTGTGTTTGGTTTTTTTGTTTTTTTGCAGGGGGGCACAGGACTCTACAGATCCAGGAGGAGGGAGTTCGAGGCCTGGCTGTGCAAAGAGAACGAGCTCCTCTCAGGGATCCTCGGCACGAAGGGGGCGGCGCTCAGTGCCAAAGAGGTCCAGATCCGACAGGACACGCTCACAGTGAGTTTCTGACAACATTTAAACAAGCAGGGTTTTTCCGTGCAGCTCAGTCTGTGGTTGTTCTATCACACTGCTTCCCAGTCTTGGAGGAAGTTGCGTTCACCAGCTCTTTGTTAGGTGTAGTTGTTACCTTCATAAACCAGCAGATGGATCACAGGTTACTGAAGACTTAATGAGGTTTGTTGAAACTGAAAGTGATAGTTCCGGTTATTTGACGTTGGGTTGTTTGAGGTAATCACACACAGTCAGCGTATTACCTACACCAGGTAATACCAGGTTTAGAGACGCAGGCAGGAGCACCATACATCCCTACATCAAATAAACCTCAACTACCACTTTGAGGACCCGACTGAAGTCTTTGTATATTTTAGCTCATTCACGACAAATGTGCATTGCTATCTTGAGGCGGCAGAAAGTGATTGACCAACCAAAACCTGGTCTCAAGTCAGTGTCGCAGTATTTCACTGTTATTTTAATGGTGAATTATCAAGAGAGTAATATTCACCTACATTTGTCCACAGTTTGTTAATGAACCGAAGAAAGATGTTTAACGTTGTGATTTGTGCCGTTGTTTCACTGTAGAGTTGTGCTCAGAGCTGCTGTGTGTGTCAGGACTGGACTCACTGGTCAGTCATTATATATGATCAACTCTCCATAGGTATACTGTGATTCTGTGTGTCACACTGTGCTGTTATAATAGAAATCCACCGAGGTGCAAGAGTGCCCGGCTTTTATAGGGAATGGGAGATGTCACTGTGAGACTAAGTACAACCGTTTTCAACCGTGCGCCTGGTGGACATGGACACGCCCTGACCGCACTTGCACCACATGCTTCAGCTTTGGACCATTAAAATAGAGCCCACACTGTTATTGCTGAAGCCAACCAGAGTTTGTTAGATTTGTGTGTGTGTATTTTCTCACATGTAAAGCAGCCGTTGGTGTCCAGTTATATCAATGCATTGATATGACTGGATACAATTAATTTAAAAGAGCTATTTGTAAGTTAGCTATTGCTACATAGCTAACGTTAGCATTAAGAGCTGTACTTACCGGTATAGAAGAAACATTGTGAGTTCAGCATCAAACTTCATTCCTTTACTCACCAACATCTGTCTCCAGAGGTGGAAACCATCACCAATGTTAACTCATGTCTCTATCACGTCTTTTCGTCTACTGAAGTTAGCATGCTAACCAGCTAGCCCCGGCCCGCCTCGTCTCTGTAGCGTCCAGTCTGTCCTGAAGACGTAGCTGCTCAGAGGACGTATTATAACCTCTTGTAATTTAAAGACAGCGATGGCTGAAGCTGTTGTCAATCACCACCTGCTCCCGTCAAGAAACCACATTCAACAGCAGAGAAAACTTACAGATAGAACCTTTAACCACCATCCAGGAGGGAGAAAGAAACCTGCTAGCAGAGGTAGGATACATAAATGTAAAGGTGTCAGGGTCGTGTAGGGATCCACCAACATTTATACTCATTCACCTTCTCATTAACTGTTTTTAGTCAGTTACCCATCATGCACCAGCAGCAATAAATGTTTTGCATCTGTAAAGTCAGGTATCGGAGCCCGGCCTGCACAGCAGTGGGTGTCATCATTGATTATTTAAATCTTGTGACACAGGAGCAGGACCTGGAAGACCTGAGCCACTGTGCATTTTGTTCACACTCATGAGCTGATCCAGGCAGACAAGTTAATACTTCTCTGACTTTTTTTTTTTTTTAACTTACAGCAAATCTCCAGACTCCAATTCCTCTGAATAATCAGAATACATACAGGGCCTGTATTTATCAGGCGTCTCAGCATCCCTCAGAGGGACTGGTCTGAAAGTGAACCCAGGGCTGAAAACACTCCTACATCAGAGCACAGCTGAGTTATTTATGAAGCAGCCCACACTTCATTTCAACAAGGAAGAGGACGGCTCGGAGGAGAGAGAGCGAGCTGCTGCTTTACAACGCTCACTGCAGCAGAGGAGACATTATGATGATGTGGTGAAATCTGAAATACTGTAGGCAGCTAACTTTGGGATAATGTCCACCACATCATGTGTGCACAAATTAATTAAAACTCAATATTTACAACTATGCCATTTACACAGTAGACCATAAGTAAATATTGGGAAGCCACTTTCATGGCGTAAGGCACAAATCTCTTCAGTAGGTGAATTAAAACGGATTTAATTGGACTCAGCTGTCTGTTTTCCTATCAGCTCTATCCAGTTGTCTATAGGTACAGCCTGTGATGGTGCCACATGTTGCACCATAGCTCACAGTGATAAAGAGGAACATTTCCTCCTCCGTCCAGGTCCCCTCTCCGCTCATTTACCCTGCAAGTCCTGTAATGTCACCCAGGCTGTGGAAATGCATTTTAACAATATGAACTGTCATTTCTCAAACATTAAAACCGCATTAGATGGAAAATAAATAAAATACGATACACTTATTTGATCATCAAATCAAATCAAATCAAGTTTATTTATAAAGCACATTTAAAACAAAGTGCTGCACAATAAAATACAAAGAAATAACAACCAAAAGGGAACAAAAGCAAAGAGACAACAGCTGTGTCCCAGTTCAGGGGTGGCATCCTTTAGAGGACGTGGTCTCTCGAGCGCCTCGAGCCTTTATCAAAAAAAAGTTCAGCAATTTAGATATTGCACTTAAATTTTCGATTATACTTATAAAAGTGAAATATAAAAGCAAGGGGACGCTGAAGATCCTGAGAAAATTTGGGTTTTCACTTTAGCATTAACAAGTCTAGTCTTAACAACCACTCAAAGCACTTTACACTACGAGTCACATTCACCGATTCACACACACAGTCATACAGCGCTCGTTATATAGACAGTGCAACTCTATCACACACACTCATACATCAGGGAAATTTAAGGTTCAGTAGCTCGCTCAAGGACACTTCAAGATGTGGACTGGAGAAGCTGTGGGTTGAACCACAGATCTTCTGATTAGTGGACGACTCACGCTGCTTCCTGATTGATTGAATGACGATGAATATGAGCCTTAGTGTGTTCACAGGATTATTTCAGGGTCTTCTCTCATTCCAGCTGCAGTATCGTTGTGACTAACCAGGTCTAGGCTGCCACCTAGAGAGAGTTTGTTATCACTGCATGGTTCAGCAGTTAAAGGAGCAGATTTAACAAGTCTTTAATGTGTCATGACACAGCAGTAAGGTAACTGACTGGAGCACGAGCAGGCATGATGTTCTCTGTGCTGGAAATAATATATTAAAGGTCCCATATGTTACTCTTCTCGTGAAGTGCTGATCCATAAGAAGATATATAAAAAGTGGTATAAAACCATTTCAGTGTAGTTTTACATCTCCTCTCTCAGGCTTCTCTCTGGAGCTCTGGTAATAACAGGTTGGTGAGCCTCTCTTCTGATTGGCTGACTGTTTTCTGAGTGATCCAAAAAAAAATATAGCAGATTTCAGGTAAACACTCAGAGAAACCAAATCCTACAAGGTTGGATGGTGGGTCCAGGTGTGCGGGGCCTTGGGGCGTGACAAAGCAGTCACCGCTGACTGCTTTGTTGTGACATCATAAAGTTCCAGAAGTCCTGACGGCTGGTTTTAAGGCTCAGTTTCTACAGGCTGTGTGTATTTCTCTGTGGACTGATGCTTTGATACTTTCACAGTATTAATATAGAAGCTATACCTGATCAATAATCTAACAACACATGGACATCTTCATTTATACTATATGAGACCTTTAATGACACCCAAAAAAAACAGTTTGATTAGAATATTGAGGTAGTGATGTAAAGTATATTGATTTTATATACATTTACAAAAACAGAAAAATAACATTATGGTTCCTTGACTTCCCTGATGTCGGCCTTTAGTTGCCTAATGATGTCTGCATGTTGTTAGTCTTTGTTGTCACTCAGTACCGTGAGGCTTTGTTAGTCTTGGTTCTGACCTTTAAACACTGCTTCCAATATGGTTCTGACATCTGCTCTATTCAGCCCTGCTCCCCCACATTGTCACTGCTCTGTGAGTTTCATCATCAGTCAAATGTTTCCATTTATTTCATTGCGGTTCATCTTATATGTTTGTTATCTGTTAGAGGGCTCAGCTCACTTTCTGCGTTTTCATTTTTCCTGTCTGATCAGCTGTTCAGTCAGGGAGAGAGGAGACAGGTCTGCATCATTCTCAGTAGAGAGTGACTGGGCTTTGTTAGGATGCAGGGAGATAAAGGTAAAACTGCTGTAACGAACGTACAGTAGATTGTTATTGTCAGCAGTAACAAAATAATTGAGTGTTCACAATTGTGTGGTGTCCTATAAATAGAGAGATAGATAGATAGATACTTTATTTATATGTATGCTCATGTTTGTGTGTGTGTGTAGCTCACCTCCATACTTACCTGAGCAGGTGTGTTCCAGTGAGGTGAGGAAGAGGGCATGAAATGCCATTCAGTGGTCAGTAGGGAGGATTGAGAGCAGCTCACTGCGAGCCTGCAGTCTTTTGGTGCTTATGGCGTAATTTATTTTTTGTTGAATTTCCCAGAGTTCATTTCTCCTCTGTTTGTTGATATTCTAGTAATAAATATATTTTGCTGCTTTAAAGATTTCCAGTGCCCTAACACCAACCTCTGCTCTTTATATGAGGTGAGGGCACTCCAGTCTGATTCAATGATGTAATGATAACCACATGTAAAGATGACAGGAAATGAGTTTTCCCTGAGTTCTACTTGAAGTAGTGAATGAGGGTAAGGACTGGATCCAGACTGTAGAAGGTGTACATCACATGTGTACTGTAGGTATTAAAACAACAGCAGCTGACAGTGTTGCCATGAAGATGTCAATTTAAGATGTTAACACACTACAGTTCCACTCAGATGTTTTTCTATGCACCGAACTGATACCAAGTAATTCCAAGTTTACCTGAAAACCAATTCTTCTTCGTAGCTGCCAGCGACTGCACAGAGCAACTTCCTGTGTAAGCTACTGTTATAGAAGAAGAATTGGTTTCCTGGTTTCATTAATCGTTTGCAAAACTATATATATTACTGATAATTTGGCAACATGTTAAACTGTAAGTCCCACCAGTAAAAAAAAAACTGTAGGAGCAGCTCCTACAAAATGTTTTGAAGTGATAACTGTAGATAGACCAAACTTGAGTTTGAGTATTTGAGTAATTACCACAACCACAGTTCTACTGTATGTACACTCACTTGGAACATTGTGTTATAATAGAAATAAAAAAGAATATACAGTAGCATGTTTTTTTCCTTCATCCTCATGTGATCAGTCAGTAATTCAGTTGTTCACCTAAGCCTCGTTATACATCAAACTGAAAACTGCTGTGACACTGATTAAAAGGGTCATTTCTGTTTCATCCAATGTCTCTTGTGAAAAAAACAAAAACTGTGAACCAGCAGCAGGACTTTACTTTACTTCACCTGAGACCCTCTGTTGTGTCTGTGTGCAGGCTCTGAGGGCAGAAGTGGCCTGGGGTCAGGAGCAGTTCCAGCTGTTGCTCCAGGAGAGCCCGTGCAGTGGAGCTGGTTCTGGGTCAGCAGAGGATTCGGACCTGGAGGAGCTCCGCTACCGCTGGATGCTCTACAAGTCCAAACTAAAGGATGTGGGAGAGGTCAGGGCCAGGACCAGGGCTAAGGTGAGAGGAGAGTTTATCATCAATCACTGTAGACTCTAAACTGTAGAATGTAGACTGTAGTCTTTTGGGTCAATGCGTATTACAGTCCTGTAGGGTATTGAATAATATCATGTTGTGAAACCCGGCAGGGTCCGGCTGAAGTCCAGCCTCATTTGTTACCAACGTAGTCCACACCATTTACGTCGTGTTTCTGTGAACTGGTTCATTCAGACTCTGTGAGACCTCTGTCAGTGACTTGAGACAGAATAACCTGGATTATCTCCGTGACCAGAGTCTGGATAATAGACAGGGTTCTGGGTGCATGTAAACACTGGGCCTGTTCCTGGTATGAACATCCATCTGATACAGACATTAAAAACATATCTGAAGCACGTGTGTAAATGTGCTTAAGTTTGGAAACTGAAGTCCAGAGTCGCTGTCTCATCACACATCACTGGCTTGTTACCAGAACATCAGAATTCCCCCACTAACTGCACTGTTGTTTTATTTTTCACCACAGGGTGGCAGTGTAGTATTATTTAGCACACTGCCTGCACTGTGACTGTCACATCTGTAGAGCAGCTGCGGATCAGTAGACTCTGCTCTGATTGCACAGTGTTCTTCAGGTGTGGAGGAACCAATTGAGAAGAGCGAGACACGAGGCCGTGCAACATGTCAGACACTGAAAAGTCACCTGTCAGTTCAATAGTGGTTCTGTATGAGTCATTAGAGTTCCAATATGAAATGAATTTAGTGATTATCCAGTGAACATGGTGTGTGTGTGTGTGTGTGTGCGTGCGTGTGTGTGTGTGTGTCAATGTCGTGAACTGACTGAAATGTTTTGTCTCTGCAGAGAGTCCAAGTCAAACCAGAGGAGCCGCCTGACGCAGCAAAGGTACAGAAGGTAACGATAAACTTTTAAAAATTGAGATAAATAAACCTTTTAACAGTTTAGTTTATTTATGTATTTGATAGCTACAGTGCAATTCAACATTAATTCAGGCCCTGGTTTGAGTTTAGCACTGAACCTTTGTTGTAATGAATTTATATCTGGAGTTAATTTGATTTCAGTTGGTCATGTGATCCAGAGTTGAGCTTTTTATGGAGGAAGCTGATTGTCATTTAGATCTATGATTTGGTATTTTGCAGTTGCTCTTCACCACGCTCCTGGTTACTGTTACTGTCTTGACTTTGAATATATGTGGTGTGAGACTCTGGGGTTAAACTGTTACATTTAGATTCATCATGATTGTTCCTCTTTGTTTGGGGTTAAAAAGGCTTGAGAACATGAACACACATGCACAGACTTCACACTCACACCAGTACAACAGGACCCCAGCCATCTGACTCAAGTCCCTGTCATACAGATTCCACTACATTACCACCTTTGCTTGTTTACACTAAACCAAACAAAGACAGTATAATGATGCCCCAGTGTGTGGTATTTAAAGACGCATCATTCCCGCCTTGAGCAGACTGTGTAAAACAGGGTCTGTAGTCTGATCTGAACCCTCTGAAAGGATGACTTGATGCTGCTTAGAATTTTTCTTCTCAGTTCAGGTAGGTGTCTTCAGCTGACAGTGCTAACAAACTTACTTAATCTGTAACGTCTAAAATGTTGCTCTCCTGTTAGAGGAGCATAAGAGGTTGAAGTTCTGCAGATCAGACTGTGTTTGGGTCTTAAAGCTCTGAACCAAATGCTCTCTGGTAAAATCCCCCCCAGAGGTCTTTGGTCTGTGAGGAACCAAACCCCTGACCTGATCACCCAGGACAAGCATCAAGTCAAGCATATCGAACCAGCCCCCCAAATCCACCATTCATTCAGCGAGCTGTGTGTGGCGAGCAGACACACACACACACACACACACACACACACACACACACACACACACCCCCCCCCCCCCCCCCCCCCCCCCCCAGCCACCCTGTTGACCCCTCAGACACCCTAGCTGAAACAGGCCTCCAGTCTTTACAGACGGTCTTTACAGGCTGTTCTGCTCCGGCTTGCTTTAATCTGCAGGAGGAGGGAGGGTTCATTGTTTCACTGGATGCTTTTCTGAGATATGTCATTCCTTTTCTTCTCTAGTGCTGGCGAGCATTTAAAGCCACTCATGACTTCACCAGAATAACTGAAAAGAAAAACTCTTTATAAACCGTTGAGTCTTGTAAATGAAGACGATGTTGATTCACTATGGAACGACAGACGTCTTTGTGTCTTATTTAAAGCAGAATGCAGAACATCCTGTCTGCTTTGCTCCAGTTGAGCTCTCCGTCTTTGAGTGGGCCAGTTCATCAGCAAGCCTGTTTACCATTTTCATTCAGTGCTTACTTGTCGTCTCCAACCGCACATTTGTCAGTAATCTGACTTTTGTCCCCTCCTACATCAGAATACTCTGTAATAATGACTTATTAATACATAATCATAACATAGATAACACATTAATAGGTAGTTACCAGCTCCAGTGAGGCTGTATTTAGGCACAACAGTAATCTGAGCTAAACGCTAAGTCAATGACAGTGCTAACATGCTCATTTGAAGACCGATGGCGTCACAGCAGCTCGACTAGATTCTCTCATTTCAAAGGCTCCTTCAAATGTGTCCTTCTTTACCTGGACAACGAAGGCTCCAACAGGTAGATCCTTCGTGTCCCAAGATTCATTGCATGCCAGTAATGTGAATAATATCGCAGCAAACAACACAGACAGAGAGCCTGAGGATTACATTTTAAGATGTTAGTATTGGGTTTCACCTCAGTTCAACAGCTAATGGTACATCTGTTCAAACCACGAACAAAAAAATGAAACAAACAACGTGTTATCAAGGTTGCTAGGGGACAGGAGTGGCGCTTTGTGATGCAACTGTAAGGGTGACACCAGTCTCAAAAGAATTTACAGATGAGAATTTAACTAGTTAGCAAATCCAAAGGCTGTGCAGAATGTCAATAGTACTGAACAGATATTCCACATTAAGTCTTCAAGTAGGTCAAAGGGCATAATTTCTCATTTTCCCTCTAGGCTTTTACTGTGAAAGGGCTGTAGGAAGTGTTGAATTTATATAATGGTAGCTTAACAGCAGTCAAAAAATGTGGAAATGTAACCAGTATAGTTATACCCTCACCAATCACTTTATTAGGAACACCTGTACACCTGCTGATTCATGCAAGTATCCAATAAGTCAAACAGGTGGCAGCAGCTCGGTGTATAAACTCCTGCACATCCAGGCGAGCGGCTTCACTTAATGTTCACATCAGACATCAGAACGAGGACACATGTAAAGCAAAGGGAAGAACTACCCAGTGTTAGTGTGGTGTCCCTCATAAAGTGCTCACTGAGTGTATCTGTCTCTCTGTTACATTTACTCACTCATTCACACTGACCTGAGCTAGTGTGTGCTGATTCAACAAACACTTACATACCTTTGGCCTGCGGCCCTTGTCATGTGGAGGTGTGATTAGCTAGTTTCACTTCCTCTTCCATCAAACATTAACATTTGTATACACAGTCCAACATTCTGCATGTCTCTCTCTCTCTCTCTCTCTCTCTCTCTCTCTCTCTCTCTCTCTCTCTCTCTCTCGCTCTCTCTCTCTCTCGCTCTCTCTCTCTGTGTCTACAACAGAGCACACAGACCCTGTGTTTTGACCACAGTGGTTCCTCCCCATGTCATGGTCGTTGTTAAAATGGCTGCAAATAAAAAGGGTTTAGTGTTAATGAGGATCTGGAGCTCCAGTAAATGATTGATGCTTTCATTGAAATGTGTTTGACATAACAAACATACGGGGGAAACGGCTCATAGTGAGCACATGCTGAACTTGGAGTGAAAAATCAGCCTACAAAGAAAAGGTCTGTGGTTCGATACTCGGTCGGAGGGATTTTGTTGCATGTCATGCCCCTCTGCCTCTGCCCTTCAAGTGAAGGTAAAATGTCAAAAAGAGAAGAGAGAAAAACAGCTGCAATGATAATCAAACTAAAGAAGATAAAAAATCAAAACTATACAAACATGACTGGTCATATAGCCTCTCACCATAGTAGGATCTCATGTAGCTGCTTTGTCGCTGTCGTGTGTGGCCCACAATGGCAAAAGATTGGCCAGAATTTTTGGTAAACCGACCCTCTACTCGTATTGTAGGGTCTTATGGTAAATCTGGTGGAACTCATAATGTTGGCTACTCATAAGTGCATTAGCAATGTGGAAGGAGTGACTTGTGGGCATCCATAGAGTCCTGTGTATTCTCTGCAGAGATGATGTTGGGTGACTTTATTTGGCATTTTTCCAAGTAGAGTTGTAAGCATCCATCACAGTGAGGGGTTATTAGTTATATTTCAGGTGCACTCTCTCAGTTTGACCTCTGCAAGTCTTTTACATGATCTGGATCAGCTGTTGGTTTTTGTTTACAACCGGTCTGATTGTCTTTTCTCGCCATGTTGCGCGGTCACCCTTACATTTAAGCCTCGACTTTGGGGCGGCCAGAAGGGTCCTGCCCGAAGATCGAAGGCTGCGTACTGGCTCGTATGGGGTTAACGTTTGGGGTCAGGGCTCCAGCGTGATCAGTGAAATCTTAAGATCAATTCCAAAATGGACAGGGAGCCAATGATGATATGCCGGGGTTGGGAACAGTGTTTGATGCTCTGATGTTTTGTCTTACATTAAATTATTTGCAGTGAGTCTGAGCGACAGCGTTCAGGAGGTGAAAGATTAACGTAGGCGGGAAACATGATTCACAGAATAACAAGTCTGAGAGACCCGGTCACTTCTCTGTGGTACATGATGTTTCTGACTGTGTGGGCGGTTCATCTTCTTATCGCTCACATTTCCTTTATTTTGCCAGGCTTTCTCACAGGGACAAGAAAATGAAACAAATGTTCCCTGTGTTTCTGCAAACCAATAATCACAAAATCATCACATCATTGTTTTCTAGACTGTGAGGAAGAAAAAGTCATCGGATCTGACTGTTGTACTGATGGAGCTAATGTTATTCAAATGTACCGAATGTATTAAGACGACAAGGTAAATATGGAGGGAGTTTTTAGTTTGTGTCAACAGCGAATTAAAACAGGTGAAGATCAGAAAACAGAGGCTTCTGACTAAAACATGATCAAATATATTTATAAAACAGCAGATTAGAGACAAATGTTTGTTTAATATACAGTGGCTTCAGAAAGTCTTCAGACTGTTTGCCGTGGTCAGGAGGTTCCTGTGAGATGAGTGTGGCACTTGACTAATTGAACTGATTGTGTGAGGAAAATGTTACAACGCAGGGAAGCAACATAAACCAGTTGCAATTGGTAAAGCAAATTTATTCAATAGTAAGGAGATAAAACACAAATATAACAATATATAACAAAAAGAGGACTCTAGCTAATGGGAGTTGTCACACTTACTTTATAAGGTAAGACGCTGCACCCCTGTTCCTGATGGCTCTCGCTGTCACTGACGCTCTGTGAGTAAAGGTCCCGCCGGTATTTCAGAGACCGTGTGTCATGTGTTGTTGGTGTCGTTGTCGTTGCAGAGGCCCGGGCTGATGCAGCGGGTGTGTCGGCTGGCTCTTCCTCTGTGGCTCCTCCTCCTCGCTCTGCTGCTGCTGGCGTTCCTGCTGCCGCTCATGGACGAAGGCAACAGCTGCTCCCTCTCCAACAACTTCGCCCGATCCTTCAACATCATGCTCCGCTACGAAGGACCTCCCCCCACATAAGAACCGTCCTCTGACGGCACAATTTACAGTAACACCTGCTCTCACTCCTGTAATGGACCATGGCTTACGTAGGACATGTTAGCTGTACTACTTGAGATCCCACAATCCCCTAACCCTCGATCATCATGCATGACTGTACATCATCACAGCTCAAACCCTGTGTTCCTTCTGCAGCAAATCATTTCAAATACCAATCAAACTACTTCTATTCAAGACCTTTTTTTATGTTTCCTCCTTTGATATCGTCTTCATTAGGTTGGAAACCACTACCTAAAGTAGCACACACATCTGCAAACATCAAATCCAACCGTCTATGCACGCTGCATACCAGACTACCAACTACAAAGGAACAAGATTACAATTGGACTACATATCCCATGCTCATTTTCCAAATTTTTCCAAATACTGCAACATATGACTGTAGAAGATTTATCATCCGTAAGCCAAAGTCATTTTCTGTCGTCTTTCAATGCCATGACTTCCTGTCCAGTTTAAACGTGGTCGTCAGCTTTAACTTCTGTTCATCTGAACCGTAATTTAAAAATCACCTGAAGACTCCAAATCCCATCAACCCCTCCTGCCTGCCTGTCACTTCAACAAGAAACAAGAACATTTTCTTATTTTACTAAAAATACATTTCATTTTATGACAAGATATTTTTCATGTTTTAATTATTTCATAACAAATGACTCTACACTTCACTTTAATGAGACTCATTGGACTCATTATTAAAGACTCAACAAATCGTGTTAAAACAATGAATGCCCCTCGTTATAATGACACAGCAGTTTACCTCATTAAAGAAGAAACTTTTCTCATTATAATCTGATCAGTATTTGTTTTGTTAATCAGTTATTTGAGATGAGACATAAAAAAGTTAAATTCCTCCAGGTTTCTGTGTAATAATGAGTCCAGCTCATGTTATGATGAGTTTTGTCAGAACATCAGAGGTTTCGTGACAGAAACGTATCATAGTTTATAATATTTTAATACTTTGGTATGGGTCATTATAACAAAAAAATATCTTGTTATAACATGAAACCTGTTGAACACCCATGTCTCTCCTGATGTATCTCAAACTGTATAAACCCAAAGTCAGTCAGTCCACAGATACACATGTAGACCATGTACCAGAGGATCCAAACCAAAGACTACATCACCAGACCTGGGGCTGATACTGAAGCTAACACTGTATCTGTGTTAGTGATCACTCCCTTCATGTGTTCCAGTGCTCCTGTACCTCTTCAGCTAATGTTGTGCTAATGATACGTAGCAACATTCAAAAGAAATCATGTTCAGTGTTTGTTATTTAAGGTCAAAACATAACTCGTGTTCTTAGTGTTATAAAATAAACCAGGACTGTCATTGTGTGTTCACACTGAGAGCAATGTGGCTAGTGCTAATCCTCTGACTGAA